>NC_092411.1:174997174-175618424 GCF_040894005.1 Engystomops pustulosus
ACGGCCGTTGTCACACACAACCATGCCTGGCTTCAGGTTCAGCAGTGCCAGCCACAGATAAGTCTGCGCCATGATGCCCTGTAATAGCTCTTGGGCAGTGTGCCTTTTATCGCCTAGGCTCAGCAGTGTGAGCACCGCCTGCTGTCGCTTAGCGACGGCACTGCTGCTGTGCCTAGAGCTACTGACTGATGGCGCCATGCCCACGGATGGTAATTCGGAGGTGGAGGAGGGGTGGGAGGAGGCATAGTAGGCCTGAGAGACCTGGACCGAGGTAGGCCCCGCAATCCTCGACGTTGGCAGTATATGAGCAGCCCCAGGGTCAGACTCGGTCCCAGTCTCCACCAAGTTAACCCAATGTGTCGTCGGCGAAATATAGTGGCCCTGCCCGGCAGCACTCGTCCACGTGTCCGTGGTCAGGTGGACTTTGTCAGAAACGGCGTTGGTCAGGGCACGGATGATGTTGTCTGACACGTGTTGGTGCAGGGCTGGGATGGCACATCTGGAAAAGTAGTGGCGGCTGGGGACCGAATACCGAGGGGCGGCCGCTGCCATGAGGTTGCGAAAGGCCTCGGTCTCTACCAGCCTATAGGGCAGCATCTCCAGGCTGAGTCATTTGGAGATGTGGACGTTGAGGGCTTGGGCGTGTTCCAACCTGTTCTCGTCGAGGACTCACCTCCGTCTCAGAAGCACTGTGTTCACACCCAGCTTGGGTCTGTCACCTCATCATCCTCTGATCCCTCAGTCTGCTCCCCCCTCGGACTTCCTGCCCTGACAACAACTTCACCACCGTCTGTCTTCTCATTGTTCGATACCTCTTTACACACTTCTTCCACTACGTCAACAATGTCATCCTGACCCACAGACTGCGACCGGTGGAAAACCTGGGCATCGGAAAATAGCTCAGCAGCAACCGGACAAGTGGTTTGTGACTGTGGGAAGGGTCCAGAAAACAGTTCCTCAGAGTATGCTGGTTCAAATGCCAAATTTTGCTGGGAGGGGGCAGACTGGGGGGAAGGAGGCTGAGGTGGAGGAACTGGAGGAGTGCTGATTTCGGTGACATGGGTGGACTGCGTGGAAGACTGACTGGTGGACAAATGGCTAGAAGCATTGTCCGCAATCCACGACATCACCTCTTCGCACTGTTCTGGCCTCAACAGTGCTCTACCACGAGTCCCAGTAACTTGAGACATGAACCTAGGGAGTGTAGCTCTGCGGCGTTCCCCTGCTCCCTCATCAGAAGGTGGTGTCTCATCCCGCCCAGGACCACGGCCTCTGACCCCTGCAGTAGTTGGACGCCCTTGTCCTCTACCCCTAACCCTAGCCCTCGGGTTCAACATTTTTAAAATTAAACTGTCAACTGTAAATTTTTTTTGTGGTTTTTGTTTTGTGTTTTTTAATGTTTTTGTATTTTTTTTTTTTTTTTTAACAAACGATCAGAAGAAATCACACAGCAACCACAGAAGATGATGATGATTGCTATGGCTAGTTTTTAACCTACACTGACAGCACACAACTGGATTTTGTGCTTTGCCTGTGATGACTTTTAGTTTTAAAAAATAAAATAAAAGTCAAAAAAAAAATCGGCAGACTGTGCCTAATTCAATCAAACCCCTAATAAATTGTCCCACTTAGTGACACACATATCCATCTCAAACACCTAAGAGCTAAATAGAACATTCCCAAGTCTCCCTGCAAATTCGTCCCAATATGGTACTAGCTGCACTACCAGTGCCAGCAAGCCCAGCCACAAGCAAATAAAAAAAAATATATATAACGCTATTCTAGCCCTAAGAAGGGCTGTTGGGCTCTTGGAGACTCACCCCTGCCTAACACTAAGCTAATATAACACCCTAACGCTATCCCTGCAGCAGCAGCAGATCTCTCCCTAACGGCATCCAGACAGAGAATGATGCGGGCAGGGGCTAATCTATTCCAGGGTCACCTAATCAGGCCAGCCAACCACTGCTATCGACGTGTAAGGGTACCACGTCATGCTGGGTGGAGTGCAGAGGCTCCTGGCTTGTGATTGGCTTTGTTTCTGGCCGCCAAAAATCAAAACGGCGGAAGATGCCATTTTCTCGAGCTGGCGAAGTATTTGTCCGAGCAACGAGCAGTTACAAGTACGCTAATGCTCGAACGAGCATCAAGCTCGGACGAGTGTGTTTGCTCATCACTACTTACTTCCCATCATCTGCCAGTCTTACAAATTTATGACTAGACTGTTCAACTGCAATCTTCCCTGCCTTCTATGTTGCCCAATTAGCTGCTCCCTCATTCTGCATCTCTATATTTCCATGGAAAAGGTGTAAAGCATCCAAGCGAATAACAGAATATGTGGACTAGAATACAATGACAGATTACTAACTTGGGGTGACTCAGATTAGAAAAAAGACAGATGGCGAAACAAAACAGCACTGGGCCCCAATGAGGACTTTGGATCGGGGCTCCCATATACCTAAAATCGCACTTCCACCCCTGTCTCGCACATATACAACAACTGTCTAGCAACTCTCCTCATTAATAAGATGTCCAGCAGTATACTCCACTCAATAAAATGCCCAGCAACACAGTCCCCTTACTAATAAAATGTCTAGAAGCAGCCTCAATAAAATATTCAACAGCAGCAGCCTTCACTGACTCGGTAAAATAGCAGCAGCGGCCTACAAACAATGCAGTAGCAGGAGCCTCCATTCAATAAAATCACAGCAGCACACTACCCTTATTTATTTTTTTACCCCTTCATGACCTGTGACGTAATAGCACGTCACTGGTTGGCCGTGGGTGAATGGAGAGGGTTTAGGAACTGAGCCCTATCCATAGCGGATAAGTCTTTGCAGCATATCGCAGAAAAGGCCGGTAATACCCGTGATCACTGCTAGCACCAATCGCGGGTGGCAACCCGCATATTGCCAGCAAAGCGCATGGGTGCCGCCATCTTGCCGAGGATCCTTGCTCCCCGTGATGTCATTGGGGAGCGGTGATCCGTCACCGTGACAACCAAAGACCCGAGGCTGTCTCGTTTTACACTTTCATTACAATGTGCTATCAACACATTGCAATGAATGAGGAGGAAAATCCCCATATACTGCCATACAGATACCACTAACACATTAGGTATTGCCGCGTCCGAAAATGCCTGTTCTACCAAAATATAATAACGGGTATTTTTTACTGCATTTAACCCCGTAACGGAAAATAGCGCCCAAAGTCAAAAATGGCACTTTTTTGCCATTTTGAAAAATATAAAAAAAAATCAATAAAACGTCATCAAACAGTCATACAGTCCTAAATATGGTAGCATTGAAAACTTCATCAGAAGTCGTAAAAAATTACACCACCCACAGCTCTGTACACTGAAGTATAAAAAATTTATTAGTGCCAGAAGATGGCAAAAAAAAAAATTCTACATTAAATTTAAATTTTTGTAAATGTATGAAAACATTTATAAAACCTAAACAAATTTGGTATCCCCGTGATCGCACCAACCCATAGAATAAAGTAGACCTTTCATTTGGGGTGCACAGTGAAAGACGTAAAATCCAAGCCCACAAGAAAATGGGGCAAATGCGTTTTTTCACAGCATTTTAATTTTTTTTTCCTTCTTCCCAGTACACGGCATGGAATAATAAATACCATCTCTATGAAGTGCAATTTGTTACGCAGAAAACAACCCATCACACAGCTCTGTACGTGTAAAAATAAAAAAGTTATATATTTTTGATTGTAGGGATTGAAAATGAAAGGACAAAAAAGGGCGAGGTCCTGAAAGGGTTAAACTCATTTTATTGTATCAATAAAATAGATAAGAAGACAGTACAATATTGAGCATATGGTATTATACAGATAGGCTCAAGATCTATACAAAAGACTAAGCAGGCCTATGCAGTGGGTTGCCATTTCAGAATCTTGTAAGCGCTCTATTACATGTGAGATATTAGTCAGATATTGTTGAGTATACAAATCACAAACCAAACAAAAACAGTGGTAGAAGACCATAACCAAGTAATAAAAGATCCATCTCGGCACCAGTTGTAGAGGTCCCTCCCATAACATCTTTCCTGCATAGCTTCAAGATATGTGCTCAGTTGGTCCCAGGGGTCATAAGATCACAGTTTAGGAGGTTGAATAGCATCAGCTAGGTCATTTGAGGCATAGGCAGTTAAGTCAGATGTACATCACCAGTCCCAGATCTTATGGAACTTTTCTGGGCATTTCCTATTTTTATCCACCACTTTTTCATATGGAATTACACTCACCGGCCACTTTATTAGGTACACCTGTCCAACTGCTCGTTAACACTTAATTTCTAATCAACCAATCACATGGCGGCGACTCTGAGGGCTGGTCTGAGTATTTCAGAAACTGCTGATCTACTGGGATTTTCACGCACAACCATCTCTAGGGTTTACACATAATGGTCCGGAAAAGAAAAAACATCCAGTGAGCGGCAATTCTGTGGGCGGAAATGCCTTGTTGAGGTCAGAGGAGAATGGGCAGACTGGTTCGAGCTGATAGAAAGGCAACAGTGACTCAAATTGCCACCCGTTACAACCAAGGTAGGCAGAAGAGCATCTCTGAACGCACAGTACGTCGAACTTTGAGGCAGATGGGCTACAGCAGCAGAAGACCACACCGGGTACCACTCCTTTCAGCTAAGAACAGGAAACTGAGGCTACAATTTGCACAAGCTCATCGAAATTGGACAGTAGAAGATTGGAAAAACGTTGCCTGGTCTGATGAGTCTCGATTTCTGCTGCGACATTCGGATGGTAGGGTCAGAATTTGGCGTCAACAACATGAAAGCATGGATCCATCCTGCCTTGTATCCACGGTTCAGGCTGGTGGTGGTGGTGTCATGGTGTGGGGAATATTTTCTTGGCACTCTTTGGGCCCCATGGTACCAATTGAGCATCGTTGCAACACCACAGCCTACCTGAGTATTGTTGCTGACCATGTCCATCCCTTTATGACCACAATGTACCCAACATCTGATGGCTACTTTCAGCAAGATAATGCGCTGAAACCATCTCAGACTGGTTTCTTGAACATGACAATGAGTTCACTGTACTCAAATGGCCTCCACAGTCACCAGATCTCAATCCAATAGAGCATCTTTGGGATGTGGTGGAACGGGAGATTCGCATCATGGATGTGCAGCCAACAAATCTGTGGCAACTGTGTGATGCCATCATGTCAATATGGACCAAAATCTCTGAGGAATGCTTCCAGCACCTTGTTGAATCTATGCCATGAAGAATTGAGGCAGTTCTGAAGGCAAAAGGGGGTCCAACCCGTTACTAGCATGGTGTACCTAATAAAGTGGCCGGTGAGTGTATATAGAGCTCTATGTACCAATGGGAAATACTGTGTTAATTTTTTTACACAATTTGCCTTGTGTTACATTCATGTCTTGTGACCAGGGTGACAGTATGTACAGTATATGATTACATGAAATGACAGCAGCCTCCATGGAGAATGGAAAAGAGTAGAAGTCCATGGAGGCAGCTATGACTTCATGTGGTCATATACATACAGGAGTACAATTTGCTATTGTTAAGAGACTAAATGAACTGTGACCAGTAAGGAGGCATAAGCCATGGGGAGTATTAGATGGGAGGAGCTGGATGCCCAGGACACGCCCCCTTTGATTCAATGATTCACAGCGCAAAGGACCATAATGTTGTGGCCAACCCAGACCATATCATATTTCCAAACCTATTGGACTATCTATATGTGTGTGCCAATATAATAGACGAGAGTCTGAGCCACTATTTTCATTGTCTTTCTGTAGTGGTTAACAAAATAAGTCTTTTAAAACCTCCATCTATCATATACATATTTCCAACATTGTAGTATTCACCTTTTGAACACACATTACACTATTTGAGGACCCTGTGAGGCAGTAATATTAGTCCTTATACAATATATGGCTGATTTTGCAATTTTTTTTCCACAGCCATTGTAAGTTCACAATCTGCCTCTGGTACAAGAGTAAATGCTTTTTCAGTGTGAGAAGATTTTTATAGTTTAGTTGTCAGCATGTGTTTTGAATTTAAATACAGTACACCTACTGTGCACTTTATTAAGATCAAAAGATCATGGCATGCCAAATTCCTGGGAGGCATAAGTAAAACAAACATCTAACTACTGCCAATGTTCACTTCAAGACACAATGTGGAAACAATGTTACCGTGTTTCACCAAACATACCACATTGGGGCACATTTACTAAGAACAATCCAGTGCAGTTTACCTGTGTAATGTGCAGAGGGTGCCAGATTTAGGATTTATGGTGCACATTCTTCATGAATCTGGCGTCCTCTTCATTGACCTGACAGAGTGCACCACTTTTTTTCGGTGCACCTTTAACATGGGGTGTGTGACACATTTCTGTCAGACTTTGAAAGATAAATGTGGTGCATGGTCCAACTGAGCACCAGAACGTCCATTTCAATGCAGAAATTTGTGGCACATAAAGAATTTTGTAGCCGCGGCATTGACACAAATGTGACGCAGGCTTCTTAAATACCTGTGCAAGCAGTTTGCACTGAAAAGAGTGTGCAAAGTCTGCCAAAAAACTGGAGCATGGCCCTAAGTAAAGCCCAACTTCAGACACTAAACATTTATACTTACCTGGCAGCTAGTGAAGCTGGACTAGTGCACCCCGGCTTCACTGCACAAACACCGTAGATATGGAGCATGCAAAGTGAAGCCGGGATACTACCTGCTTATGTGAGTTAGATGTGCCTCACATCCAGGTAAGTAAAATGTTTTTGTTTTTTTTCATTGCAGCCGTTACAGATTCTATACAGGTCAATTTGGAACCCTAAATCACAGGTCCATACAGACATGTACTTTGATGATCCTGGTATTTATAGTCAAAATATCTTTATTAAAGGTTTTCCTTTATAACAATACACAAGACCATACAAAAAGAAGGGAAAAAAAGAAATGTTGTTAAATACAGGTTAATACAAGCAAAGGGCGTGTCGGACCAAGTGAAAATTACAAAAGCGCAGTCCTGGAAGTAACCCGTGCATGTAAAAATGTCTACCGTGGTGTGTGCGGCTGAGGATGCAAGTGTTCCGCGGCTGCGCACAACAATCGTGTTGAGATGCATTGCTAGGCAACCACAGAAAACATGGTACGTATAATTAAGTACATGAAAATATACAGTCAGCAGCATGTACTGTATCATCACACAATAACGACAAACAAACATATTGCACCATTAGATGAAAATAGAGTGCTATTAGCTAATGAAAATGTAGAAATGTATACAACGATTGCGCATGAAAGGGGGAAGGCAGGTGAGGGCAGAGGAGTGAAGGAACAGTGAGGATAAGTGAAATGAGTGAATACATGCTTAAATATATGAATAAATAAATATCAATTCATAAAAATACACATGGAAAGTATCAGATAACAATTTGTGAAGTACATAAGCTTATTAGGTAGAGATCATTTATAGAAAGGGTGCAAAGCTTAACGTCTCATTGAAACCATGAGGTTCAAGGATATTGGGTGTCCAAATCCAGCGTCATTCGCATTTTGCAAATTTCTTCTGGATTGGACCACCCCTAATGTCCAAGTTAATTCTGTCTATGCCTAGACCCTTGAGGCCACGGGGGTCAGCATTGTGTTTCTACCTAAATTGCTATGCCACGGGTCTTCCTTCCGTGATAAATTTTCGCAGCACTAATATCCTGCATATGCTCTCTTATGCAGGTTTTCATTTCACATATAGTTAAACCAATATAAATCATGTTACAAAGGCAAGTGGCATAGTATACCACTGCCTTTGTATTGCAGGTAATGATGTGTTTGATTTTATACTTTCTTGTTCCTGCGGTGTTGTAAAAGATATCTGTACGTTCAACGTTAGGGCAGGCCACACCCTCACCACATGGTTTACATCCGAACTGGGGTGGACTTGCTCCAATGATAGTACTTTGTCTATCATTGTCATGGTGGCTACATACCAAGATATTGCAGAGGTTTCTTGACATACATGCAGTGATGCTCAGTTGGTCTGAAATATATTTTTTAACAGGATCGGATAATAGTATCGGTCAATATTAGAGATGAGCGAACATACTCGTCCGAGCTTGATGCTCGTTCGAGCATTAGTGTACTCGAAACTGCTCGTTGCTCGGACGAATACTTCGCCCGCTCGAGAAAATGGCATCTCCCTCCGTTGTGATTTTTGGCGGCCAGAAACAGAGCCAATCACAAGCCAGGAGACTCTGCACTCCACCCAGCATGACGTGGTACCCTTACACGTCGATAGCAGTGGTTGGCTGGCCAGATCAGGTGACCCTGTAATAGACTAGCCCCTGCCCCCGCTGCTTGGATCATTCTCTGTCTGGATGCCGCTAGGGAGAGAGCTGCTGCTGGTCAGGGAAAGCGTTAGGGTGTTCTATATTAGAATAGTGTTAGGCAGGAGTGATTCTACAAGAACCCAACAGCCCTTCTTAGGGCTACAATAACGTTTTATTTTACTTTTTTTTGGTTTGCCTGTGGCTGGGCTTGCTGCCATTAGTAGTGCAGCTAGTACCATATTGTGAGTAATTTGCAGGGGGACTTGCTACCGTTGTGTTTAGCTCTTAGTGACACACACATATCCACCTTAAACACCGAAGTGGGACAATTTATTAGGGGTTTGATTTGAATTAGGCAGAGTCTGATGATTTATTTTTTTTTTTACGTTCATTTCTTTTTATAACTCAAAGTCATCAGGCACAGCACAAAATCCAGTGTAGGTTAGAAACTAGCCATAGCAATAGGATAGCATCGTTTTGTTTAAAAAAAAAAAAAAATTTATAGTTTACACTTTAATTTGGAAAATGTTTAACCCGAGGGCTAGGGGTAGAGGACGAGGGTGTGGACGTGGGCGTCCAACTACTGCAGGGGTCAGAGGCCGTGGTCCTGGGCGGGGTGAGACACCACCTGCTGATGAGGGAGCAGGGGAACGCCGCAGAGCTACACTCCCTAGGTTCATGTCTCAAGTTACTGGGACTCGTGGTAGAGCACTGTTGAGGCCAGAACAGTGCGAAGAGGTGATGTCGTGGATTGCGGACAATGCTTCTAGCCATTTGTCCACCAGTCAGTCTTCCACGCAGTCCACCCATGTCACCGAAATCAGCACTCCTCAGCCTCCTTCCCCCCAGTCTGCCCCCTTCCAGCAAAATTTGGCATTTGAACCGGCATACTCTGAGGAACTGTTTTCTGGACCCTTCCCACAGTCACAAACCACTTGTCCGGTTGCTGCTGAGCTATTTTCCGATGCCCAGGTTTTCCACCGGCCGCAGTCTGTGGGTGATGATGACATTATTGACGTAGTGGAAGAAGTGTGTAAAGAGTTGTCGGACGATGAGGAGACACTGTTGTCAGACAGTGGTGAAGTTGTTGTCAGGGCAGGAAGTCCGAGGGGGAAGCAGACTGAGGGATCGGAGGATGATGAGGTGACAGGCCCAAGCTGGGTTGATAGGCCGGGTGAACACAGTGCTTCTGAGACGGAGGCGAGTCCTATAGCAGAACAGGTTGGAAGAGGCAGTGGTGGGGCCAGACGGAGAGGCAGGGCCAGAGCTGGTGCATCAGCACCAAATGTTTCCCGTAGTCAAGCTCCCGTGGCGAGGGCTAGATTTTCAGAAGTCTGGAGGTTCTTTAAAGAAACACCGGATGACCGACGGACTGTGGTGTGCAACCTGTGCCAAACCAGGATCAGCAGGGGTTCCACAACTACTAGCTTAACTACCACCAGTATGCGCAGGCATATGAATGCTAAACACCCCACTCAATGGCACCAAGCCCGTTCACCTCCGGCCGGGCACACCACTACTCCTTCCCCTGTGTCATCTGCTAGTAAGCCCCCTGCCCAGGACCCCGGCCCAAACACCTCCTGTGCGAAAACCCCATCTTCGCCTCCACAATCCTCCACAGCATCCACCAGCGTTCAGCTCTCCATACCCCAGACGCTGGAGAGCAAAAGGAAGTATAGTGCAACCCACCCACACGCCCAAGCCCTCAACGTCCACATCTCCAAGTTGCTTAGGCTGGAGATGCTGCCCTATAGGCTGGTAGAGACCGAGGCCTTTCGAAACCTCATGGCGGCGGCCACCCCTCGGTATTCGGTCCCCAGCCCCCACTACTTTTCCCGATGTGCCGTCCCAGCCCTGCACAAGCACGTGTCAGAGAACATCATCCGTGCCCTGACCAACGCCGTTTCTGACAAGGTCCACTTGACCACGGACACGTGGACGAGTGCTGCGGGCAGGGCCACTATATATCGCTGACGGCACATTGGGTTAACTTGGTGGAGGCTGGGACCGAGTCTGACCCTGATTGCGGGGCCTACCTCGGTCCAGGTCTCAAAGGCCTGCTATGCCTCCTCCTCCTCCCACCCCTCCTCCACCTCCTCCTCCGAATTACCATCCGTGGGCATGGCGCCATCAGTCGGTAGCTCTAGGCACAGCAGCAGTGCCATCGCTAAGCGACAGCAGGCGGTGCTCAAACTGCTGAGCCTAGGCGATAAAAGGCACACCGCCCAAGAGCTATTACAGGGCATCACGGCGCAGACCGATTTGCGGCTGGCACCGCTGAACCTGAAGCCAGGCATGGTTGTGTGTGACAACGGCCGTAATCTGGTGGCGGCTCTGCAACTCGGCAGACTTACACATGTGCCATGCCTGGCCCATGTGTTAAATCTCATAGTTGAGCGTTTCCTCAAGACATACCCCAATCTGTCTGATTTGCTCACGAAGGTGCGCCGCATCTGTGTACATTTTAGGAAGTCCAGCACAGATGCTGCCACTCTCAGGGCAGCGCAGCGCCGCCTCCAACTGCCCGCTCACCAACTGTTGTGCGACGTGCCCACGAGGTGGAATTCAACATTAACCATGTTATCCAGAGTTTACCAGCAGCGCAGAGCGATTGTAGACTGCCAGATGTCAACTTCCACCAGAACTGGTAGTCAGGTCAGTCAGCTTCCTCAAGTCTACAATGAGGAGTGGACGTGGATATCTGATATCTGTCAGGTGCTGAGTAACTTTGAGGAGTCAACACAGATGGTCAGTGGCGATGCCGCCATCATCAGCCTCACCATCCCGCTGCTTTGCCTGTTGAAAAACTCTCTGGTCAGCATGAAGTCGGAAGCTTTGCGCTCGTCACAAGAGACGGGGGAAGAAGATTCCCTTGTTGATAGCCAAAGCACCCTTAGGTCTATTTCTCAGCACATATCGGAGGAGGATGAGGAGGAAGAGGAGGAGAATGTTGGCGAGACAGAAGAGGGGACCATTGTTCAGTCCTTCACTGTTCAGCGTGTATGGGCAGAAGAAGAGGAGTTGGAGGAGGAGGAAATGGGCAGTCAGGCCAGTGAGGGGAGTGAATTCTTGCGCGTTGGGACTCTGGCGCATATGGCAGATTTCATGCTAGGCTGCCTATCCCGTGACCCTCGCGTTCAAAGAATTTATTCCAGCACCGATTACTGGGTATTCACTGTTATCCTGGACCCACGGTACAAGCAAAATCTTTCCACTCTCATCCCTGGAGAGGAAAGGAGTGTGAGAATGCATGAATACCAGCAGGCCCTGGTGCACAAGCTGAAACAGTATTTCCCTTCTGACAGCGCTAGCGGCAGAGGGCGTACTTCTGCGGGACAAGTAGCGAGGGAGAGTAGGCGAGCAGGCAGCTTTTCCAGCACTGGCAGGAGTACGCTTTACAAGGCTTTTGCCAGCTTTATGTCACCCCAGCAAGACACTGTCACCTGTCCCCAGTCTCGGCAGAGTAGGGCTGATTTTCACAGAAAGATGGTGAGGGAGTACGTAGCTGACCATACCATCGTCCTAAATGATCACACAGCTCCCTACAACTACTGGGTTTCAAAGCTGGACATGTGGCACGAACTGGCGCTGTACGCCTTGGAGGTTCTTGCCTGCCCTGCCGCTAGCGTTTTGTCCGAGCGGGTTTTCAGTGCAGCTGGTGGCATGATCACCGTTAAGCGTACACGCCTGTCGATTGACAGCGCTGACAGGCTGACGCTTACCAAGATGAATAAAGCCTGGATTTCTCAGGATTTTCATTCTCCACCAGGTGAAAGAAGCTCAACCTGAATAATGTATGCACTCCTCCTCCTCATTGTCCTCCTTCTCCTCCTCTTTGTACACTAAAGCAGAGGAAACTGGCTATTTTTTGCCAGGGCCAACTGGCTCTATCTATAGCACTCAATCTATTTAATTTTTCTGGAGGACCACCTACCTGCTCCTCTGGTTTGAAAACCTTTTTTGGACTGCCACATACAGGCACTATCCAAATTAAATTGTCTCCATAGCAGCCTCCACATATCGTCTTTTTAGCTGGCTCCACACGTTGTCTCCATTGCTACCTCCACACGTAATCGCCATAGCTGCCTCCAAAAGTCGTCCATATAGCTCCCTCCATACATGGTCTCCTTATCAAACGAACTGTGTCAGGCAGAATTTTGGGTTGTTTTCATGGATTCCACATCAAACTTGTTAACTTTGTCGCCACCCTGCTGTGTAATCCACAAAATATACTGGCAAACTTTTATCATTTACCGATATTATTTCAGCGCTTCTTGTGCATCTGTTTACATTCCCCTCACCTGCCATAACCCAAACTTATAAGAACGCTACTACACTTGATCTCATACAAAAGGTTCTTAGAAGTGCTGTTTGGGGAGTAGCCGAGAGGCAGGGGCTTGGATAGGCGAAAGCTCGCCTGGCAGCGGAGCGCCAGCTCCATCCCAAGATCCAACTAACATAGTTTTAACTGCAGCACCTTTAATCTACTACTAGTTCACTGCCTCCATACATCGTCCCCTTATCAAACGAGCTGTGTCAGGCAGAATTTTCAGGTGTTTCACCAGATACATAGTGAAACTTGGCCCATCTGTCGCCGCCATGCTGGAGACCTGAAGTTGCAATCATAGCAGCGCAATATGGATGCCCCATACTGTCTCTCTTAATCATGGAACCATTTCCGTAAAAACAATTAAAAATAGAACCACTATGCTATTCCATTATTCCTAGGTGAAATATTCAAACGACCCGGCCTGCTTTGAAAATTATAATTTTTTCAAAGCAAACGCTTCTGGCCCCCAGGCCCATTTTGGGTGGGGAGGAGCCGAGAGACAGGGGCTTGGACAGGCAAAAGCTCGCCTGGCAGTGGACCGCCAGCTCCATCCCAATATTAGGCAGCCTCAGAGGCATCCATGCATGCTGCCCCTGCTGTTTCCTGTCCATTTTACCTCCACGATCCTCCACAGCATCCACCAATGTCTCATTTCAACTCTCTATACCCCAGACGCTGGAGCACGAGAGGATATGCAGCACATCATCCCCTTATCAAACGAGCTGTGTCAGGCAGAATTTTCAGGTGTTTCACCAGATACATAGTGGAACTCGGCCCATCTGTCGCCGCCATGCTGGAGACCTGAAGTTGCAATCATAGCAGCGCAATATGAATGCCCCATACTGTCGCTCTTAATCATGGAAGTCGTCTCCATGGCTGCCTCCACATGTCGTCCCCTTATCAAAAGAGCTGTGTCAGGCTCATTTTTCGGGTGTTTCACCAGATACGTTATGGAACTTGGTCACTATGTCGCCACCATGCTGTGTTATCGACTAAATATACCGTCAACCTTTTGTTCACATAGGAAATCATTTCAGCGCTTCTTGCTCAACTCCTTTGGTGAAGCCTGAGTCCATTTAGGGTATGTCGCCATGACACTCTCTAGCCTGCCGCTGCCTCTGCATGCCGTCCCCTATAGTGTAAAGGTCAATTATTGCATGTTTTAGATGCTATCTAGCCTCATTCGGTCACTCTGTCATGGCCATGCTGTTGCCCATAATTTTGGCATAATGTTGCGATTAAGCAGCCTCGGAGGCATCCATGCATGCTGCCCCTGCTGTTTCCTGTCCATTTCTGTGGTGTTTCCATCCTTTTCTGAGGTTTCCAGGTGTTTGGCCAAGCTTCCCTGTGCAGAGCCTTGGTCCCCTTGAAAAATGCTCGAGTCTCCCATTGACTTCAATGGGGCTCGTTATTCGAGACGAGCACTCGAGCATCGGGAAAAGTTCATCTCGAATAACGAGTACCCGAGCATTTTAGTGCTCTCTCATCTCTAGTCAATATCTATTCTTTGTAGATCTCATTTCTTGCCATTGCGAGTGGTAAGTGGTAATGAATCTTACCTGTGATGTTGCACTGCTTTTGGGTTTGGATATGAGTAGATCTTGGCAAGGGGTGTGTTTGGCACATAGGCTCGTTTTATGGATCTGTTGCTGTATTCACGCTGATGGAAACGTGTGTAGAGGTCCATTGCTTGGATCTCAAAGTCGTGTTCTGTTGAGCAGATTTGTTTAATACGTAGAAATTGACCAACAGGTATAGCTTGTATCATCTGGGGAGTATGGGAATACGTGGCATGTAACAATGCATTCACAGCTGTCTCTTTGCCATACACATTTGTTTGTAAGAAGCCTTCTGCATCTTTTTGTAGAATAACATCCAAAAAAGTGACCCTGTTGCCAGTAAATGTTTATTTAAAGTTTAAATTATTGTTGTTCGACAAATTGTTACAATTCAGTTTTGCTGCCTTTCCAGATGATCAGGATGTCATCCATTGCCGTTCCCTGTAGCTGTAGGTAGAAGGACCCACTGAAAACAAAAAAGTTGTGGTTTAACCCCTTAACGCTGAAGCCACTTTTCACCTTCCTGACACGGACCATTTTTTAAAATCTGACATGTGTCTATTTAAGTGGTTATAACTTTGGAACGCTTTAACATATCCAGTTGATTTTGAGATTGTTTTTTCGTGACACATTGTACTTCATGCTGGTTGAGAAATTTAATCAATATATTTAGTATTTATTTATGAAATAAATGGAAATTTGGCAAAAATTTTGAAAAAATCAATGTCTGGAAAAACATTTTCCATATGTCTGCTTTAACTTGGCATCATTTTTCAAACATCTTTTCCTTTATTTAGGATGTTAGGAGGCTTATAACTTTAGGTGCAATTTTTCAGATTTTCACGAAAAGACCTTTTGGAGGGTCAATTTAGTTATAAGTGACTTTATAAGGCCCACATGACAGAAAACCCCCACAAATGACACCATTTTAGAAACTACACCCCTCAAAATATTCAAAGCAACCTTTGGGAAGTTTGTTAACCCTATGAGCGTTTCATGAGGGTGAAAGATAAATGAAAGTGAAATTAGAGAAATGTAATTTTATCTTACTATAGATTCATTGAACACTAAAATTTGCACCTTCACAATGGGTTAAAAAGGAAAATGCATTTTACAAAGTTGAGGGCAATTCCTCCTGAGTATGCCAATACCCATTTTGTCACAGTACCCTGCTGTACGGGCACGTGGGGGCACTTGGAATGAAAGAGCGTTGTTTCGTTTTTGCAGGGCAAATATGGCTGAAAAAGTTTTCATGTGTCAGGATGCATTTGGAGAGCCATAATGGTACCAAAACAGAGGAAAGCCCCAACACGAGACACCATTTTGGAAAGTACACCCCTTGGAGAGTTTAGCAACGTGTAATTTGTGTATTTTCCCCAACAGGTGTTTGATTCAATTAGGCCCCAAAAGGGAAAAAAGGTGAAAATTTTCTCAAAAAAGTCACTTTTACCCCAAATTTTTGTAAGCCACAAGGGATAAAAGATGAAACAACCCCATAAATGTGTAAAACTATTTCTCCTAAGCACAGAACTGCACCACTTTTGCATATAAAGTGTTGTATGGGTACACAGTAGGGCTCAGGAGGGAAAGAGGGGCTTTGGCCTTTTAGAAGCCAGATTTGACAATCATCCTTTACATGTGTCAGGATGCATTTGGAGAGCCCTAGTGGTACCAAAACAGAGGGGAACCCCAACAAGTGTCACCATTTTGGAAAGTGCACCCTTTGTAGAATTCAGCAAGGTGTAATACGTGTATTTTCCCCTACAGGTGTTTGCTTCAATTAGGTCCCTAAAAGGAAAAAGGTGAACATTTTCCCCAAAAAGTCACTTTTACGGCTAATTTTTGTATCCCATAAGGCATTAAAGATGAAACAACCCCAAAAAATGTGTACTAGCATTTCTCCCGAGTATAAAATTGCCCCACACATGCAAATAAAATGTTGTATGGGTACGCAGTGAAGCTCAGAAGGGAAAGAGGGGCGTTGACCTTTTAGAAGCCAAATTTGACAGACATCCTTTACATATGTCAGGATGCATTTAGAGAGCCGTAGTGGTACCAAAACAGAGCGGAACCCCAACAAGTATCACCATTTTGGAAAGCACACCCCTTATAGAATTTAGCAAGGTGTAATATGTGTATTTGTCCGTAAAGGTGTTTGATTTAATTAGGACTTAAATAGATAAAAGGTGAACATTTTCTTATAAAGGTCATTTTACTCCTACTTTTATATAGCCACAAGGGATAAAAAAATGTAATAACCCCCCAAAATGTTTAAACCTATTTCTCTCAAGTGTAGAAGTACCCCACATGTGTATATAAAATGTTGTATGGGCGCACAGTAAAAGGAAATGGGAATGTTTGCCTTTTAGAAGCCAAATTTGACAGAAATGTTTGACATGCATTTGGAGAACCCTAGTGGTATAAAACAGAGAATAATCCGAAAAGTGACCCTAATCTTTGAATGCACACCCCTTAGAGAATTTTGCAATGTGTAATATATGTATTTGCCCCTACAGATGAATGATCCAATTAGGCCCTAATCATTAAAATGTCCTATAAATGTCACTTTACCCCTAATTTATGTAAGCCACAAGGGATAATATATTAAATAACCCCAAAAAAGGTGTAAAACTATTTCTCCCGAGTGTAGAAGTACCCCACATGTGCATATAAAATGCTTTATGGGCGCACAGTAGAGGAAAAGAGGGATGTTTGTCTTTTAGAGGCCAAATTTGCAAGAAATCCTTCACATGTGTCAGGATACATTTGGAGAGCCGTAGTGGTACCAAAACAGCGGAAAACCCGAAAAGTGACCCTAATTGTTGAATGTACACCCCTTGGGGAATATAGCAAGGTGTAATATGTGGTGTAGTGTAATACACGTGGTGAAATGAGCATTTTGAACATACAGGTGGTTTCCAAATATGCAATGTGCAATGGAGTCCAAGATGGAAATTTCAATTATTTCTGGAAAGTTCAGTGCCCGTTATGTGGCGCCCCTTATGAAATAATGGAGGGGTATAGGGAGCAACGGGACATAACAGTTGTTACAATTATTCATTTTACCGAAATTAATTCACAATAGGTTGGGCGTGAATTGTGAATGTCTAGTGTATAAGGAGGTAGATGATACCAAGGGACCAACTAAACTTTTGTCACTCTGTAGTTGTCGCAGGTATCTTAGTAGTATGTAGTGTCCATCCTAACTTCTCTTTTGGAACAGATTCTTTATTGAGTACTACCTTTAGAAGCAGCAGAATTCACCGGGAAAATGCTGTCTTGGCAAAGCACAGGAACATCTAAACCAGAGGTACTGGGGCCCCGTCCTTCTTGTCCCAATATTAGTTTCCTAATATCTTCCTCTTGAAAATGGAGAAATGATACGGCAGGACATGCACATTGGAACAGCTGGCAAGAGTTGTACAGCATCATCTGAACAATGTGCACAGTCAGCACTTTTGTACCATATCTTTGTTTTAGTAGGGAAATTATCGCCAAGTGTTGCTCTTATTCACCCTAGCGATGCCCATTGTGACGAATATTGCTGCTTTTGGCTGGACCAAATCGACCAGCCAATAGCAGCAACATGGACAGAGGGGGGCAACAAAACCCCTCTGGACCGCAAGGCAAAATTGGTGGCTGTCAGGAACAGCCGCCACCCTGCCCGATCACCGTGTCTACAGCCATGGTGACCGGTATTACTGACATCATAAGTAAATTCGCTGCTATTGGCTCGTCTGAATTGATGAGCCAATAGCAGCGATAATAAACTGGGGGTGTGTGTGGGGGGGGACCTAACCCTTCTGGTCCATGGGGCAGGATGGATGGCTGTCAGGAACAGCCGCCGTCTTACCCCGATCAGTTAACAGCCGCCGTCTTACCCTGACCGGTGTTGGCAAGTCACTACCCGCCGCACCGTTCTATAACAACGCTCGTTGGCAATAGGCTATCCAATCTTTATTTATTTTTTAAGCAATTTAGACAAATAAGGGCTTATTTTTTGCGAGACGAGATGCACTGTAAAAAACCTTAATTTTAGTGGGTTTTTAGCTTATTGAAGCAATTTTATTAACGTTTTACGTGTGGAGGAAAATAAAATCATCAATTCTTGTTTTGGATTTTTAGCATTTTTTTTTGGGGGGGGGGTGTTCACTGTAGCATAACAATAATATATTATCTTTATTCTACAGATCACTACGATTACGGTGATACCTCATTTATATAGTTTTTTATTTGTCCAATTTTATTGAAGGAAAACTAGAATAGAAAAAATTGCAATTGTTTTAGTATTGCCATTTTTATAGCGGCATAATTATAGTATTTTTTTGGTTTACGGAGCTGGTTGTAAGCTTATTTTTTGAGACAAGTTGCTCTTTTTATTGGTATAATTTTGGTGCTTGTAACTTTTTCGGATCACTTTTTAGAACATTTTTTGTAAAGCAATTTGATAAAAAGTTTTAATTTTTGGCAAGTTTTTTTTTTTACCACGTTCACCGAGCGGGTCCAATTATGATTAGGATTTATTGTACAGATTGTTACGGATGCAGCGATACCAAATAAGTGGGTTTTTTTTGTGATTTAGTGTTTTTTATACTTTATTACTTGTGTAAAGGGAAATGTGGTGTTTGGGGGGACTTTCACTTTCTTTTATTATTTATTTTTATTGTAAAAAACCTTTTTTTTTTTTTTACAGTTACTGACATCTAAGCTTGAACAAGTGATCTTCTGATCACTTGTTCAAGCTTTTTTACAGGTTACACAGTGCAATACAGATGTATTGCACTGTGTAATGTAAGACACTGAGCATGCTGCGCATGCCTAGTGTCTTACAGCCGGGTCCTGCCAGAAGGCAGGGACCCGGCTTCCGGAGGAAGATCTCGCAGCCCCGGGCATCGGCAGTCCCGGGGCTGCGATCGGAGCAGCGGAAACCCACCCCCCCCCCCCCCGGTAAGCGCCGCAGGGGGGTCCGATTCACCTTAAATGCCTCTAACACGCTGCGGTCAGCGCGACCGCGGCGTGTTAGGGGTTAACACCCGCGATCGGAGAAATCTCCGATCGCGGGTGTTAGAGGCGGGTGTCAGCTATAATATATAGCTGACACCCGCAGCTTCTGGCGCCGGCTCCGTTCAGGAGCCGGTGCCAGAAGCTTGACGTAATAGTATTGCATTTTGCGGGAACGCACCTCCCGCGATGCAGTACTATTACGTCAAATGTCGGGAAGGGGTTAAAACAAATTCAAGTAACTGTTAAAGAAAAAGTGAGATATCTTGAGTTAGATTTTCCATAGACTCAAAAAATCTCACCGCTCTCAGCCCATCATTGTGTGTTATGCACGTGTACAATGATTCCACGTCACAAGCAGCATATCGACAAGCAGCATTCCACGACAAGCAGCATATCGTCATCAATGTGTAAACCATCGATCTTCCGTAATAGGTTTATTGTGTCACGTGTATAGGATGGAAAAGTTTCCACCATTTTTTTAAGGTATTCATCAATGAACTTACTCACGTTTTCTGTGACATTTCCTGTTCCAGAGATTATTGGTCATCCTGGTGGGACTGTTGGATGTTTGTGAATTTTAGGTAGTAGATACAGCGTGGATACCACCAAGTCAGGCACCTTTAAAGAGTCACATAGATCTTTATTAATGATGTTGTTAGCCAATGCTTGTGACAGCATCGTATTCAATTTGTCTGAAATTTTTTTCAGTGGATTGAATGTGAGCCTCTTATAGCACTGTATGTCGCCTAATTGGCGCAAAGCCTCTCATTCGTACATTTCACGTGGCCAAATGGCTACGCTGCCCCCTTTATCTGCTTGTTTAAGCACAATCGATTTATTGCGTCTTAAACTGTTTATACATTGCCTTTCTTTCTTAGATAGGTTGTCAAATCTCACCTGTTGGTTTTGCAGCTTAGAGAATTCTTGAGACACCACTTTAATGAACTGATCAACAGCTGGACATGAAGTTAGCATGGGGAATTTCTGAGATTTTTCCTGATGCATTGTGGAATTGCTGAATCCGCGCTGTGTTTTTCATGTAATTGTTCCAAAATTCTTACTGCATCGACTTCTTTAGGGGTATCAAAGATTTCATTCGGAACGCTTGTATGGAACCACTTTTTATAAACCAGGGATCTACCAAATAAATGGAGATCCTTTATCGCTGTAAAAATATAAATTTTTGAACATGGTGAAACAGTCAAACCCCTGTCTAATATTGCTACTTCTTCCCCAGTCAATGTACGGTTAGATAAATTAATTACCTTAAGATGGTTTCTACACACGTTTCCAATGGCTTGGATACAGCAGCAGATCCATAAAACACACCTATCTAAGTGCCAAACACACCAGTTTGTTTTGGAGTGTGGGAGGAAACTGGAGTACCCGGAGGAAACCCACGCAAGCACTGAGGGAACATACAAACTCTTTGCCGATGATGTCCTGGGTGGGACTAGAACCCAGGACCCCAGTTACCCCAGTAACATGATTTATATTGGTTTAACTACACGTGAAATAAAAACCGCATAAGAGAGCATATGTTGGATATAAGTGCTGCGAAAAGGCCCAGAATTTATCACAGAAGGAACACCTGTGGCACAGCACTTTAGGGAGAAACACAATGCTGACTCCCCTGGCCTCAAGGTTTGAGGCATAGACAGCATAAACTTGGGCATTAGGGGTGGTCCAATCCAGAAGAGTTTGGCACAATGCGAGTCATTCTGGATTTGGACACTCAATACCCTTCAACCTCATGGTCTCAATGAGACATTAAGCTTTGCACCCTTCCTATAAATGATCGCTACCCAATAAGCTTTATTGTGTGAATCTGGGTTGTGTCCCACAATGCCTTGACCATATGTCATCCCACAGGGCGGAAATAGAATTTTGCATTTTATTTATTGTTAATATATTTTTAATTTTATACTTTTTTTGATCGTTCAATAAAGATTTATATCCAACATTTTAAATATTTTCTGTTGTTTTGTTGCCCCGTCGTCCACAATTTTTGTGGTTGACACTATTGGTGTTGAACTATTAGCTACTGTAACCTCTGACAGGGTGATCAGGAGAGAGGCTCCTCAGAACTCAGACCCATAAGGTAAAACAGAACAAACTAAGACGTCATCTAGGGTGAGATCATACATTGGTGCCGCATGGAGAACTATCGCACCTATGAAAAACAAAACAAAAACAGTCATGTCAACAACTTCTCTAAAATCCTTGTAACTCTCCAAACTCTGAATTCCATGCTTTATTTCTATTAGAATCATTGGCCCTAATCTCTCATGTTTCTCAAATGAGAACTTCTTGTCCAGGTAACTGCTTGTAGGGCATTTGCAACGCAACAATTAGAGATTTTATTTCATGAATTCTTCACCCTTGTCACAACCTCTTGCAGTATCTAAATGATCTACTAGTACAGGCGGTCCCCTACTTAAGAACACCTGACTTACAGACGACCCCTAGTTACAAACGGACCTCTGGATGTTGGTAATTTACTGTACTTTCGCCCTTGGCTACAATATACAGTTATACATACATAACAGTTATCAGAGGTGTCTGTAATTAAGCTTTATTGTTAATCCTGGTTCTGAGGACAACCCAACATTTTTAAATCCAATAGTCATAGAGACCAAAAAAAGTATACAGTTCCGACTTACATACAAATTCAACTTAAGAAAAAACCTACAGAACCTATCTTTTATGTAACCCGGGGACTGCCTGTACTAGTGTACAGTGTGTTGGGAGCTGTAGCAATGACTGCTAGGTCTTATTTTCGTTAGAGGCCTTATATTTGTAAGTTTGAAAAAAATTACAGTAGGTCTTATTTTCTGGGGAGGCCTTGTATTTGTAAGCTTAAGAAAGCACCGGTGCACGTTTATGTGGTCCTCCTATGATTGGACTATTAGATTGTATTCGACCTCTTTTGAAGGATTGTTTTACTCACATCTGTCATACGTATCTTCACAGTGATCTAATCTTATGATGACACCGCCTCTATGCCATTGTTGAAACTATTGGAATCTGTTTTTCGTCCAAGTCCAGGACGAAATCCCCTCCGTCATTGACCTAGCAATACTTACCCTCCGTCCGGGAGAAGATGACCTCTCTTCAAAAACTTGGACTGCCATATGTTAGATTTTATGTATTCCAGGCACTGACCTTAATTATTTATTATATAATACAGGTCACCAGGCTCGCCTCCTATACCTTCCCGACCAGTTGAGTCGGCCATCCTGTTCGGTCTTTTTTGTCCGGTTCTTTAGTGTCTCCTTGTTCGTTATGTCTTATTTTGCTTCATTAATAATTATATATGATGTTATAACCTAGCCACTATGTAGATATACATGTTTTCTCAAATAGATCATATACCTACTTGATTTATCTCTATTCAATTATGTCTTTCTATATGCGATATTATGCTTTGTTCCGACCCACCTCCTGTCCAGCCCCGCTTTGGCGTGCCCCCCCCCCCTACCTTTCTATATACTATGGCATTGCTCTAAGTAAACGCTTGGCTTTTACAAAACCATGCCCCTCTATTTGATTCATTTTACTCACC
This sequence comes from Engystomops pustulosus, assembly GCF_040894005.1. NCBI lineage: Eukaryota > Metazoa > Chordata > Amphibia > Anura > Leptodactylidae > Engystomops > Engystomops pustulosus. Next base: position 175,019,953 of record NC_092411.1, read on the forward strand.
TTTTTGCACTTTAGCACTTTATATTCTCAGTATCCTGCTATACAAGCATTTTGCGCATCCAGCGGGACGTATAAGATAAGGCATATTTCTTGATACTTAGTACTTTACACCTTTTTACCTCTTGAAGATTGGACTGGACTCTATGCTGTCCACCCAATTCACCATCTATATCGTTGTACATAATTGCTGGTCTCTATAATGTAAAAACAATATTTTCTTTTAGTTTTTTCACGTACAAAAGATGTTCTTACCAATATTTCACAGTATTTTTTATTATTTTTCATATTTCTCACAAAACTTCTTAGTTTCTATTTTATATATCTATCTTTTTGTATTTTGGTTCGTTAACCACTTCTGCGCCGGAAAAATAATTTTCTTCTGTAAGTCGGCACCTCTTACTCTTTGTGCTGCGATCGACGATATAGGGGCTATTCACCCCTTTATATATATTCTTTCACCATGTGTTTATTAGGTACAGTTATATCAGGCGCCTGTATAAATCAGTAGTTATGCTTTTATGCCACATATCTGATACTTACATTCTGGTTTGTAATATATATCTGCCACTGTGTTTACGTTTTGGCGCATGCGCTGTCAACATTACATCTTCTCCATGCGCCTCATCCATGACGAATATCTGTCACTGCGAATGCGCGCTCCGCAGCTTCCGGTAGCTGGAACGCACGCCGACAGCTGATCCGGGAGGCGCGCACACGGGGGGGCTGTACCTGGAGGTGGTCTCTCCTATTTATATCTGACCTGTGTACAATTCACACTTACCTCTGAGGAAGCCTGCATAGACAGGCTATACGCGTGGGGAATCCTTCTTCCAGCTCCTTCCCTGATTGCACCATGCACTTAAGGTAATTATATCTACTGTCATCTCTATGGTCAAACTACTTAATTTACATTGTGTTTCATATTTTGTACTTTGAATACGGTAGTACCATACTGTTGGTGGTTTTGAGCCATACCAGGCCTTACATCCTGGATTCTATATTATACTTATATTTTTTGCACTGACCTCAGGGATGGTTGCTGGACCATAGCACATGTAGTGCTTTTTAATTGCTTTTATGTATGTCTTGGCTTAATAAAGTTTTCAAATTGTTTGCATACATTCTGTCTTGTTTCTGTGGTTCATAACTTAAATCTTGGGATGTTTATATGCTAGGGCCCTTTTGGCCTAGTTAATCTCTCGGACCCTTTTGTTTGCTAAACCTCTTGCAGTATCTAAATGATCTACTAGTACAGGCGGTCCCCTACTTAAGAACACCTGACTTACAGACGACCCCTAGTTACAAACGGACCTCTGGATGTTGGTAATTTACTGTACTTTCGCCCTTGGCTAAAATATACAGCCATAACAGTTATCAGAGGTGTCTGTAATTAAGCTTTATTGTTAATAAACATTTTTAAATCCAATAGTCATAGAGACCAAAAAATTTTTTTCCTGGGGCTACAATTACAAAGTATACAGTTCCGACTTACATACAAATTCACCTTAAGAAAAAACCTACAGAACCTATCTTGTATGTAACCCGGGGACTGCCTGTACTAGTGTACAGTGTGTTGGGAGCTGTAGCAATGACTGCTAGGTCTTATTTTCGTTAGAGGCCTTTTGGAACTCACAGTAAAAGATGTGAAAACAGGGCCCAAAAGAAAATGTCACAAATGTGTTTTTTTGGTCAATTTTACCACATTTGTATTTTTTTTCCAGCTTCCCTGTACATGACATGCAATATTAAATACCATCAATGAGAAGTACTTTTTTTTTTTTAAAGACTTTTTCTAGGAGAGAGAAGCGGGCACCACAATCGTAGAGTGGTTATGCATCAAAACATGATCATAATACAGAAAAGATAAAAAGTTGATGCAATAGATGACCAAAAATACAAAATAATAAATACAATATTCTTTATTAGGTATTTCAAACCCACAAAATATAAAACCACTTAAAAAGATGCAATGGTCACTTTGCATCAAACCAGGGCAACAGAAAGTGCAAAGCAGTGCCCCAGAAAGACCTCACCTATATGACTGCCAATATGACTGAAACAACAATTGAAAATCCATATAAGGGGCACCAACCACAAATATAGTGACCCAGTCAAGGTCCACCCCTATACATGCTGTAAACACACTATACAAATATCAAGTTGAAAAAGGGGGAAAAATACCGCCTAACTCCTGCAATGCAGAAAGGACAAAATGATTTGGTGTGCATAGCAAAAAACTTATTTGCCCTTAAACCCTTATTTGCCCCATCCTTTATTCCAGCCCCATCTCCCCTGTACATTTTTGCCCTCCCACACCAAATTGTGCTTCTTCCACCTCCTCCACACATTGTGCCTCTCTCATTTTCTGGTCCCCCTTATATTGTCTTCCCCCCAGCAGCACCCACTCATAATACCCTCCCCCAAAGCAGCTTCTCCCTCATATAAACCCCTAAGAAACTCATATTGTGCCCCAGGTCTCTCTTTTGCCTCTCTTCACACGGCAGAGACACAGTAATAGTCCATAGGTCTGACAGCACTCTGCGTTATATCAGTATTCAACTTTATTGATGTCCACCCGGGACGGTGGGACAGAGCCCAAAATCTGAGATGATGGATGGTTGGGATGTGTGCATTACATATACATATCCATACTTTTATACACCCATGCACACTTGTGTATATACTGTTAGGAAGTCTTCTTATTCTGGATTAGGCAGGAGTAGCTGTTAGGGGCAACAGATATAACGTCATGTAGGGCAATTACTGCTGACAACATGGGGGAAGTATTTGGCCGGAAGATAGAGGTAAGAAATTTCTAGTCCTGTCATCTTTCTATCCCCTCCCCCTTCATTTCTTACCTGAGCTTTTGGCTCAAACAACATTTGCAGAGGCACAAGAGCTGATGCCTTTCTGCATTATCTCAGTTTTCAACTCTGTTGGTGTCCCAAGGACCTCCCATCTCCTGGGACAGAGGACTAGAGTCTGAAATAAGGGACTTTAAAGCTGGATAACTAGTTACTTCACACATGGAATATTGTGTACAATTTAGGAGCCCAGAGTAATCAGAGCAATCAGAGCAATAAAGGGGTAGGAGTGAAATAGAATGGGGCACATGCACTCACCCATTCACAGAAATTGCATTGTCAAACCAGTATACACTGTGCCGCAATTCACTACGATTGTCCACCTGAAATCATGCATGTGTCGCTTCCCCGCTCAGGTCCGCTGGAGTTCACCTTCTTCTTCGTGGTACATGTAAGTGCATTAACTTGCGTCACAATTTGAAAGTTAAATCCCGCGCCCAGTCCGAATCAGTCGCATCGTGCGACAGCATGCCCCCCCAATTTCTGTTGCATGAAAGCCAGCGCAGCTGCGCCACAATACCATCACCTGCGACACAATCCCAGCACAAACCTAAATACATGTCAAAGCTATGCAAATCCAGGAACAGCAAATAGTCTAACAAGTGAGTAGCACAACCCTAAGTAAATAAGCCCCAATATGTCGATAAACTTTGTGTTATTCAGTTTGAAAAAAGATGTCTAAGGGGGCAATCTAACTAAACTGTACAAATATGTGAACAGACAGTACAGAGAAAAGATGGTTTCACAAGTTGTAGACCGGAATGATTTACTTTAAGAGCAATAAGACTGTGTGTAACTTGCTACCTCTGGATGTTGTTATGGTGGAAACATTGGACTAGTTCAAGAAAGGCCTGTATGGTTTTATTGAAAGGAAAAATCTCACGTTATTGGAATTAGATTATGGAGATTGTATGTTTAACCATTGATTTATTCTGATGGTCCTTTTGGAGTAGGGAACATTGCCCGACTATGGGATAATTGCCATTAGCTGTATGGGTCTTTTTTGCCATTAACTTTTAACGATTATTATAGTATATGTACTATTTTAATTATAGAGAAGCAGTAAATGCATCAAAACTTTATTTTACAATTAATATAATAACAAATAATACATTATAAATACATTTTACCATTTTTGAAGAATGGATTAGGATTAATATTATATTTAGCATAGACTTCTTCTTTTTTTGTACTCAAAGAGCAAAACCATTTTTTAAACAAGTATTCCTTTTGTAATCACACTACATTTGAGAACATGATAGCATATTCTTTTTCAAGTCAAAGTATTGCTTGTGTTCATAGACAAAAGTAGACTGAATTCCTTTTGTAAACCTTTTTCATCTTAATGACATCTGAAAAAAATCTGAATCCCCTCCTTCCTTCCTTCCTTTACTAGAGGAAGTTTATACACATAAGTGCACTTGAAATAAAGGCAACAGGAAGAAAAGGGCAATGTAATCTGTTTTCAACATCTGTCACATGAAAGATTATCTTATTTAATTAAAAAATCTAATGTAATGGGGTTGTTGATGAGATCTGAGAAGGGTTTGATTCCTTCTGCCATAAAATTGTTTACCTTATTCTTAACTTGTCTATTATTCCAATGAATAATTTAGTTATAAAGCAACATTTTGTTTAAAAAAAAAGGCCTAATAATTTTGTTTATGCCAATGACAGACATTGTATGGTTCAGCATCTTCTTCTGTTTTCAGGATCCCGAGAACAAATAATAATTTGTAATTATTAATTTCGTTACATAGTTACAAGTGTATGTAAAATTACATAATAACTACAGCTGAATAGAAAGATGATGTAAGAAATCACAGTTCTATACAGGCCTGACATAGAGATCATCATCTCTGGGCGGGACCCCGCTGGATACATCCAGAGGCTGAGCAAGACCCCACGGTCTTTAAAATTCTCTAATTTATCATTGAACTACATAGTATTTATCAAACATAAGAGGAAGTAGCCCTCCTAGGTACTACTGCTTAATTGTGATTGGTTTACCTTAGCTGCTCAGAAAGGATAAACAATAAATAACATATCACATGAGATTTACACATATACTTTACATGGTGGTAGACAAAGAAAGTACAAGAAGAGCCTCTTCAGGGTCTTCGAAACCATGATCTCTCTCCGAGGTCATTACAAGTTTAACTCCTTAAATATATTTAAGAACTATCAAATAATCTACAGTGGGAAGGAAAGGTATTCAGACCCCTTTGAAGTTTTCACTCTATGTTTCATTGCAGCCAATTGATAAAATCAAAAAAGTTCTTTTTTTTGCTCATTAATGTACACTCTGCACCCCATCTTGAAAGAAAAAAATTTAGATATTTTTGCTCACTTATTAAACAAGAAAAACTGAAATATCACATGGTCATGTATTGAGACCCTTTGCTCAAACCCTTGATGCTGCCACCAACATTTTCACTGTTGGATTGTATTTGGCTGGTGATGAGCAATGCCTGGTTTTCTAAATACATACCACTTAGTATTAACACCATAAAAGTTCAATTGCCTGACCGCAGCATGTTAGATGCATGTGACGGCGCTCACAGGTGGATCCGTTGCTCGGATGGCATGCGCAGTCTGCTCAGTGTGTTACATAGCACAGTGTAATACATCTGTATTACACTGTGTTAAGTGAATAAGAGCTTGAACAAACAATCAGAGCATCGCTTGTTCAAGCCAACCTGTAAAAAAATGTTAAAAGACTTAATAAAGTCTTTCTAATAAAATAATTATTTAAGTAAAGTGAAAGTCCACTAAACAGCAACATTCCCTATAGACATTTCATAAAGTACACAAAACACAAAATACACATGACCCCCACCCCACCTGCTCAGTGTAGAAGCAAAACCCAAAAAACTTGCCATAAATGTACATTTTTCAGAAAATCCCTTTACAAAAATATTCCAAAAGGTGATCAAAAAAAGTTAGGTGCGCTAAAATGATGCCACTGAAAAGGACAAATCAATACATAAAAAATAAGCCCTAAAGCAGCTCTGTCAACCAAAAATATTTAAGTTATGTCTCCGAAAAGATGGTGATACAAAAATGAGATTTTTCTCTATATTAGTTTTCTTCAGTAAAATTGTAAAAATATATAAAATATATCAATGAGGTATCACCGTACTCATAGTGATATATAGAATAAAGACAATATATTATTTTTATGGTACCCCCCCCAAAAAAAAAAAAAATACAAAAAGAAAACAAAACAAAATTGACAATTTTTTTCCTGCATAGATTCCAGAGTTAATAAAATCTCATCACCAAGCTAAAGACCCACTAAAATGAAGCAAAGTGCATCTAATGTTGCAGAAAATAAGCCCTTATATGTCCAAATTGCCCCCCAAAAAATAAAGATTGTATAGCTATTAAAAAGTGACAATGCAAATCTTCTCTAAATGGCACAGCTTATCTTCAAGGCCATGGCATGTGCAAATATAGTAGTTTACCACTACATTTGAGGTATTGTTAGAGAAATTGGGTATCAAACGTTGTGGAATGTTTTGGTATTTTATCCACTAAGAATGTGTCAATTTTTTGCAAAACACATTCATTTAGCCAAAAAATTGAAATTTCAAAATTGCATACAATTTTTTAACACCTGTAAAACAATTAAAGGGTTAACAAACTTCATAAAAGTTGTTTTACATAAGTTGAGTGGCGTAGTTTCAATAATATGGTAATTTATGGGGTTTTACTATTATTTAGGCCTCTCAAAGTGACTTGAAAACTGAGCAGGTCCCTAAAAAGCATGATTTTGCATTTTTTATGAAAATGTGAAAAATCTCACTTTAAGCCACATAACACCCTACAAAAGTGAGAGGATGCATAAAAAAACCCTGTAAACATTAAGCAGACATTCGGTAAATGTTAGTTATCAAGATTTTTTGATGTTATGACTCTGTTTTGAAAGAAGTAGTTCATTTTGAATTTCGAAAATAGAGAATTTTTCCAAATTCTTCCCAAATATCTGTTTTTTGCCATAAATAAATGCAAAACATACTACCACATTTTTTCAACTAACATGAAGTACAAAGTGTCCCAAGAAAATAATTTCAAAATCACTTGGATGTATTAAAGGATTGCAAAGTTATAACCACTTATAGTGACACATGTCAGATTGTAAAAAATGGGCCGTGTCAGGAAAGTGAAAAGTGGCTTCAGCGGTAAGGTAAGGAGAAAGAGACAGGTTGCACCTTGACTTGGCCGCCACCTTGAGCAAGTTGCGTCTGTGGAGCAACCTGGTGGTATCCCACCGCAGCAAGTCCAACTCGCTTTGGATCAGGCTCTGGTGAAAACTGGGTTCCACTTAGACTCCGTTCCCAGTTGGTACCCCTGATCCTGACAGTAAGATTCAGCTCTGTGCCTGTTGCCGAGAAACCCATGCAGGTGGATAAAACCCGGCAAACACCTCAAGAGCGCTCCAGATGAAGACAGGAGAAGCTCTGCATCTATTGTGCCAGCCTGGAACTCTTTCTCCAGACTTGTCCAGTTTGTCCTCGGGAAATGCACGCACCTAGGGTTCTTGGGAGAAGTGTCTCTAGGTGAGAGCAAAGCTCCATGTCTACTGTTTCATGCCTCTGACTTCCTTGATTCCCGCTCTGCAGGAAACTTTGGGGATGCTGCCCTGATCTCCCAGCATAACCTTCCTGTAGTCCATCTTGAGAAGCCGCTGATTATCTCATTCGTCAGTAGGCAGATCCTCAGTGATCCAGTCTGTTACCGCACCCAGCCCCTCTGCCTGCAAATCGGGGCATTACATTACATTCTATGTGCTTCCCCACTCCATTTCCTCTGTATTATTGGGCCTTCTATGGTTGCAGCAACACGCACCTGTCCTTGACTGGCAGACTGGGGAGGCCACCCAGTCTCCTCCATGTCATCCTCATTATCATTCAAGCCTCTGGTGGCTCTGCTGATGTCTTCTAGGAGAAGCAAGTGGAGGCCCTGCCCCCACACTGTCCTTAATACTGCCCTATAGAGCTGCTCCCAGGCGCATCATCCCCGCAGGGGCATGTTTACCCACTCACCGTGCTCGAAACTGCAGCCATATCAACCAACATCAAGGAATTTATCTGAAAGTCTTCTTCACCTGTCGGTGCTGGTTTCTTCTTTGTGGCCAAGAAAGACATCTCTCTCCATCCCTGCATTGACTTTGCATATATACGGATCACAAGAACCTCCTATATCTCCAGACTGCTTAGCGCCTCAACCCACGATAAGCTTGCTGGTCCCTCTTCTTTTCTTGTTTCAATTTCTTGATTCACTGTTGTCCTGCAGAAAAGAACTGATTCCACTTTCTTGTGCCTTTGATGTTATTGGGAAAGAATGGCAGCTTCCTCCTGGCAAGACCTACATCCGACCTGCTCTTCAGAAGTGGATATTAACATGGGGATATTGCTCTCATGGGGCTGGGGACCCTGGGATGCAATGCTCTGTCGATCTTATTTCCTGTTTTTACTGGTGGCCAGATCTGGTCAAAGATGTACAGGATTTTGTGGGCTCCTGCACTTCCTGTGCCTGAAACAGTACACCTTATCTCAAACCAGCTGGCCTTCTGCCGTTACCAATTCCCAGCTTCCTGTGTATACACAAGGCCATGGACTTTATCATGGATCTACCACCTTCCTCTGGTAATACCGTCATCTGGGTGGTAACATACCGGTCCTGCAAGATGTCTCACTTTGTGCCTTTGCCAGATCTGCCGTCAGCTCCTCACCTTCCCAGCTTGTTCTTCATCCACATCTTCTGACTACATGGACTTCCTCTGCACATCATTTCAGATCGAGGGGTCCAGTTCATTTCCAAGTTCTGGCATTCTTTGAGCAACCGATTACAAATAAAACTGGATTTCTGAGCTGCGTATGATCCGCACTCTAATGGACAAGTAGAGAGAGTCAATCAGACTCTGGGTTGCTATCTACGCCAAGGACAATATCTTGGACCATAGTCTCCTGCAGAAGTTTTTCCAGTCCTAGTAGAGGGGGATGCCAAAGTGGGGGTACTGTCACGGTTTCTCCCTCAACCCATGTCCCGGGTCGCAGATCCACCTGTGCCTATCTTCGGGCCCCATGCTGGCTTACCTGTCTGCACTCTTGCTGTGGCTCCGGCGGTCTGGGGCGCGCTTCCCGCCTCCTGGGACGTGTGTACACTGGCTCCCAGAGGTTTAACGGACATGAGCAGTGTTAATTGGTGCATTCCTCCATACCTTGCTGAATCTTTGTGCCTCGTGCCTGAGTATGTGCCTCGTACATGAGTAAAGCGGTTTCCTCAACTTTCCTCACTTATACTGATATCCTTGATCCTGACACAGTCTATCGTGTCTTCTGAAATGAAAAGGGCTGACATGAAAAGGGAAAAAGTTGAGTTGTTAGGCCTGGGGGTGATTTAGAAGTCACACAATGCGTGGGCCTCTCCTGTAGTCCCCATTCCCAAAATGGATCGGACGACCAATTTTTGTAGAGACTACAATAAATTGAATGCCATCACCATGTTTGATGCATACCTAATGCACCGTCTTGATAAGTTGCAGGACCAGCTCGCCATTGCCAAATGCATTACAATTATCAACTTGAGTAGAGGATACTGGCAGATCCCCATATCCAAATCGGCTCAGGAGAGGTCCACCTTTATCACTCCATTTGGACTCTATAAATACGCAATTAACCCCTTTTTACTGTTTACATTTGTTTACTTTACTTATTACTTGGTATGGATTTACAGGCTAGGGAATCGGCTTAAAATATTAGGTGGCTTTATTATGTGTATTTAACTTATGTATTCTCTTATGGGCAGAACTTAGGGAAATAATTCTGGAGCCCTGCTATGTACTGTCAGATGCCCACTTTTTAAATAGTTTTAATCTCTTGTGTGTGGTATATCATGTCTAATAAAGATTGCGCTATGCTTGGTCTGCATTACTTTTTTTCTTGTATATTTATAGTCAGTTCTGATGCATGACCATTGTATTGGTGCTGTGCCTGCCCCCCTTTGTTTGATATAATTAACCCCTTAAGGACGCAGGGTTTTTCCGCTCATTTCTCGCTCTCCACCTTGAAAAATCCATAACTTATTCATTTTTACATGTACAGAGCTGTGTGAGGGCTTATTTTGTGCATAACAAATTTTACTTTCTCGTGATGTTATTTATTATTCCATAACGTGTAGAATTGAAAAAAAGCGAATGTGTGTCATGTTCTTGTGGGCTCAGTTTTTACCACTTTCACTCTGCGCTCCAAATAACACCTCTACTTAATTCTTTGGTTCTGTACAATCACTGTGATACATAGGTTATAGGTTTTATTGCGTTTTAATACATTTTCAAAAATTAAATTAATGTGTACGAAAAAAGAAAAAAAAATGTTGCCATCTTCTGATGCTGATAACTTTTTCATACTTTGGTGGACGGAGCTGTGTGATATGTCATTTTTGCGAAATGAGCCAACGCATTCATTGCTACCATTTTGAGGACTGTGCGACATTTTGATCACTTTTTGATACATTTTTATGTCATGCAAAAAGGTGTAAAAGTCACGTTTTGGGCGCCATTTCCCGTTTTGGAGGTCACTGCCGGCGATAACCGTTTTTATATTTTGATCGGCCATTTTGGGACGTGGCAATATCTAATGTGTTTGTGCGTTTTACTGTTTATTATGTTTTATATCCGTTCTAGGGAAAGGGGATGATTTGAATTTTTAAAGGAAACCTACCACTTGAAGTGGCAGGTTTCTGATGGAAATACCGGGCACCAGCTCAGGGTGAGCTGGTGCCGGAGCTTTTTTTTGTTAGTGTTTTAAACCGCGGTATCCCGGTTTAAAACACCTTTTAAACTTTATAGCCGGCGCAGGGAGGTACGCGCTCGGCGCTTACCATGCACGCGACTACATAGGAAGACAAGGAGAGACGCGCGCATGGTAAGCGCCGAGCGCGTACCTCCCTGCGCCGGCTATAAAGTTTAAAAAGTGTTTTAAACCGTGATACCGCGGTTTAAAACACTAACAAAAATAAGCTCCGGCACCAGCTCACCCTGAGCTGGTGCCCGGTATTTCCATCAGAAACCTGCCACTTCAAGTGGTAGGTTTCCTTTAATATTTTATAAATTTTTTACTTTTAACTTTTTTTTTCTTTTTTTTCACTACACTCACCGGCCACTTTATTAGGTACACCTGTCCAACTGCTCGTTAACACTTAATTTCTAATCAGCCAATCATATGGCGGCAGTTCTGTGGGCGGAAATGCCTTGTTGATGCCAGAGGTCAGAGGAGAATGGGCAGACTGGTTCGAGCTGATAGAAAGGCAACAGTGACTCAAATCACCACCTGTTATACAACCAAGGTAGGCAGAAGAGCATCTCTGAACGCACAGTACGTCGAACTTTGAGGCAGATGGGCTACAGCAGCAGAAGACCCCACCGGGTGCCACTCCTTTCAGCTAAGAACAGGAAACTGAGGCTACAATTTGCACAAGCTCATCGAAATTGGACAGTAGAAGATTGGAAAAACGTTGCCTGGTCTGATGAGTCTCGATTTCTGGACCCCTCGATCTGAAATGATGTGCAGAGGAAGTCCATGTAGTCAGAAGATGTGGATGAAGAACAAGCTGGGAAGGTGAGGAGCTGACGGCAGATCTTGCAAAGGCACAAAGTGAGACATCTTGCAGGACCGGTATGTTACCACCCAGATGACGGTATTACCAGAGGAAGGTGGTAGATCAATGATAAAGTCCATCAGACATTCGGATGGTAGGGTCAGAATTTGGTGTCAACAACATGAAAGCATGGATCCATCCTGCCTTGTATCAACGGTTCAGGCTGGTGGTGGTGGTGTCATGGTGTGGGGATTATTTTCTTGGCACTCTTTGGGCCCCTTGGTACCAATTGAGCATCGTTGCAACGCCACAGCCTACCTGAGTATTGTTGCTGACCATGTCCATCCCTTTATGACCACAATGTACCCAACATCTGATGGCTACTTTCAGCTGGAATCATCTCAGACTGGTTTCTTGAACATGACAATGAGTTCACTGTGCTCAAATGGCCTCCACAGTCACCAGATCTCAATCCAATAGAGCATCTTTGGGATGTGGTGGAACGGGAGATTCGCATCATGGATGTGCAGCCGACAAATCTGTGGCAACTGTGTGATGCCATCATGTCAATATGGACCAAAATCTCTGAGGAATGCTTCCAGCACCTTGTTGAATCTATGCCACGAAGAATTGAGGCAGTTCTGAAGGCAAAAGGGGGTCCAACCCGTTACTAGCATGGTGTACCTAATAAAGTGGCCGGTGAGTGTATTTCTTAGACCCTCTAGGGTACATTAACCCTAGATGGTGAGATTGTTCCTACCATGCCTACGGCATATTGCAGTTTATGCCTTCTTTGCATATGATTCACCACTACAATGAGTCACTGGCTCATTGTAACGAATCTGCAGTAACCATGCAGCCTTGGGTCTGACGAAGACCCTAGGCTGTCATGGCAACCAATCGCCGTTCTCTGATGACGTTCGGGGGAGCAACGATCTGAAGAAAGATGGCGGTGCCATGCTTTAAGGGAACAGGTTAACACCCGTGATCGGTGCAAGTAGCCCGTTAGCCCTCTTCATACACCCTTCATAGCTCTGCGGCGGATATATCCGTTGCAGAGCATGAAGAGGTTAACCAGCTGCTTGAGCAGTTTGAAGAGTTTACCATAGCTTACCTAGATAACATTGCTTTGTTCAGTCAGGCCTGGGAGGATCACCTGACCCCCCTGTCACAGGTGCTTCAGCGAATCCAAACAGAAGGTCTTACAATAATATATCCTAGGTGTCTTGTCAGCCTACATATGACAAGTGGTGGCAGCAAACTCACTCAGGTTCATGGAGGGTGAAGAGCCGTCAGGGCACGGTCTAGTGAGACTCAGGTTCAGTCAGCGAGCAGCAAGGCTCCTGACAATATGCATTAGATGATTTGTTGAGAAACTCTTCAGTCAACCATTATTTTCTCCTATATGCAATATATGTGCCAGCATCATCCTGGATCATCAAGGTGCGGCTGAGGATCCACTGATAAACATTCTTTTGTCTTTAATATTGTGAACACTTGTCTTTTACTTCCTAGAAGTACTGGTGAATTATGCACCACATCCAGTAGTCTCCATTCTGTTTCACTAATAGTTAACTTCCTGTGATGCACAGAATTCTTAGCCTATCAGTGTTTGAACCAGGATTCTGACATTGCATAAAAGGCCCATTGAATTAAATCTCCGTGCTTGTTATAGTTCATATTTGAACAGGCTTGTGTGTATTCTGTCTGCTTATATCTGCTATTTTCTGACCGCTTGGCTTTTCTTGACAGTTATCCTATTATCTTTCAATTTGGTACTTAGTTGTCCACTAGGTTTTTGACTTGGCTGTGACTACTCTTGGCCGTTTCTGCCAGTCCCACAGTAAACCATGGTGATGCTATACGCATGCTTTATTTAGGCAGGTTGAATGGGACACCTGTGGCTGTACCGACAGGCAACCTCTCAATCAGCGGTGGTATTTACATTTTTAAATAGGCTCCCTACTTTGGAGCGCGAAGTATGTCCCAATGAAAAAAATTATTCCTGCTCTAATGAACAATTCCATTATCTAAAATACACTTTATATTAATATATAAAATATTTAAATCAACAGTGATTTAATTTGTTTTTCAAACTTATTGTCTTCTAACCTACATTTTAAAATGTACACTTGGATAAGAATAATACATCTAGCAATGCAGTTGAACAGAAGGCATATACATTATAAATAGAGATGAGCGAGCACTAAAATGCTCGGGTACTCGTTATTCGAGACGAACTTTTCCCGATGCTCGAGTGCTCGTCTCGAATAACGAGCCCCATGGAAGTCAATGGGAGACATCGAGCATTTTTCAAGGGGACCAAGGCTCTGCACAGGGAAGCTTGGCCAAACACCTGGAAACCTCAGAAAAGGATGGAAACACCACGGAAATGGACAGGAAACAGCAGGGGCAGCATGCATGGATGCCTCTGAGGCTGCTTAAACGCAGCCTCAAATTATGGGCAACAGCATGGCCATGACAGAGTGACAGAATGAAGCTAGATAGCATCTAAAACATCCAATAATTGACCCTGACACTATAGGGGACGGCATGCAGAGGCAGCGGCAGCAGCGGCAGGCTAGAGAGTGGCATGGCGACATACCCTAAATGGACTCAGGCTTCAAACCAATGGGTGGCAGAGGAACCAAAGGAGGTGAGCAAGAAGCGCTCAAATAATATCGGTACATGATAAAAGTTTGCCAGTATATTTTGTGGATTACACAGCAGGGTGGCGACAAAGTTAACATGGAAGCCATGAAAACAACCCAAAATTCTGCCTGACACAGCTCGTTTGATAAGGGGACCATGTATGGAGGCAGTGAACTAGTAGTAGATTAAAGGTGCTGCAGTTAAAACTATGTTAGTTGGATCTTGGCATGGAGCTGGCGCTCCGCTGCCAGGCGAGCTTTCGCCAATCCAACCCCTGTCTCTAGGCTACTCCCCAAACAGCACTTCTAAGAACCTTTTGTATAAGATCAAGTGTAGTAGCGTTCTTATAAGTTTAGGATATGGCGGGTGAGGGGAATGTAAACAGATGCGCAAGAAGCGCTGAAATAATATCGGTAAATGATAAAAGTTTGCCAGTATATTTTGTGGATTACACAGCAGGGTGGCGACAAAGTTAACAAGTTTGTTGTGGAAGCCATGAAAACAACCCAAAATTCTGCCTGACACAGCTCGTTTGATAAGGGGACCATGTATGCCTACAGTTCATGCCAGTCGCTGCACTGGCTGCCAGTCTGCTTTCGAATACAGTTTAAAATAATAACCCTCATCCATAAAGCTCTGTATAATGCTGCACCCCCCTACCTCTCCTCTCTTATCTCAGTCTATCGCCCAACCCGTGCTCTTAGATCCGCCAGTGATCTTAGATTAACCTCTACCCTAGTGCGGACCTCCCACTCGCGTCTCCAAGACTTCTCTAGAGCTGCACCAATTCTATGGAATGCTCTGCCCCGGACTATCAGACTAATACCTAACCTCCAAAGTTTCAAACGTGCTCTTAAAACCCATTTCTTTAGGCAAGCCTATAACACTCATTAACTGCATGAAGTTTTAACTCTTCTACTAACCCGTCCTGTGTCGTCCTCCCATCTGTTATCCAGCAACCAACAGGCACCAGACTTCTCTGCAGTCCCATTCACCCTGGACCGGGTATATAAGATGACGGCTGAGTGGTTCAAGCGACAGCAATTCCATTTATTATATTTTGTTCTATTCCCTAAGAAGAATGGCTTGACCATTAAATATTCTTTTACCTCGTGTTACCCCATCATCTTCATAAACCGTAAGCTCTGGCGAGCAGGGACCTCACTCCTGTTGTTCCATACAAATGTTGTGCTCTGTTACATTACATTTGTATTTGTTTCCTATGATTTGTAAATCGCTACGGAATATGATGGCGCTATATAAATAAAGATTATTATTATTATTATTATGGAGGCAGTGAACTAGTAGTAGATTAAAGGTGCTGCAGTTAAAACTATGTTAGTTGGATCTTGGGATGGAGCTGGCGCTCCGCTTCCAGGCGAGCTTTCGCCAATCCAAGCCCCTGTCTCTAGGCTACTCCCCAAACAGCACTTCTAAGAACCTTTTGTATAAGATCAAGTGTAGTAGCGTTCGTATAAGTTTGGGATATGGCGGATGAGGGGAATGTAAACAGATGCGCAAGAAGCGCTGAAATAATATCGGTAAATGATAAAAGTTTGCCAGTATATTTTGTGGATTACACAGCAGGGTGGCGACAAAGTTAACAAGTTTGATGTGGAATGCCCTGTAATAGCTCTTGGGCGGTGTGCCTTTTATCGCCTAGGCTCAGCAGTTTGAGCACCGCCTGCTGTCGCTTAGCGACGGCACTGCTGCTGTGCCTAGAGCTACCGACTGATGGCGCCATGCCCACGGATGGTAATTCGGAGGAGGAGGAGGTGGAGGAGGGGTGGGAGGAGGAGGAGGTATAGTAGGCCTTTGAGACCTGGACCGAGGTAGGCCCCGCAATCCTCTGCGTCGGCAGTATATGACCAGCCCCAGGGTCAGACTCGGTCCCAGCCTGCACCAAGTTAAGTGTAGTAGCGTTCTTATAAGTTTGGGATATGGCGGGTGAGGGGAATGTAAACAGAAGCGCTGAAATAATATCCGTAAATGGTAAAAGTTTGCCAGTATATTTTGTGGATAACACAGCAGGGTGGCGACAAAGTTAACAACTTTGATGTGGAATCCATGAAAACAACCCAAATTTCTGCCTGACACACCTCGTTTGATAAGGGGACGATGTATGGAGGCAGCTATATGGACGACTTTTGGAGGTAGTAATGGAGACAACGTGTGGAGGCTGCTATGGAGACAATTTAATTTGGATAGTGCCTGTATGTGGCAGTCCAAAAAAGTTTTCAAACCAGAAGAGCAGGTAGGTGGCCCTCCAGAAAAATTGAATAGATTGAGTGCCTGTATGTGGCACTCCCAAAAATTGTTTAAAACAGAGGACCGGGTAGGTGGCCCTCCAGAAAAATTAAATGCATAAAGTACTATAGCTAGAGCCAGTGGGCCCTGTCAAAAAATAGCCAGTTTCCTCTGCTTTAGTGTACAAAGAGGAGGAGAAGGAGGAAAATGAGGAGGAGTGCATAAATTATTCAGGTTGAGCTTCCTTCACCTGGTGGAGATTGGAAATTATGAGAAATCCAGGCTTTATTCATCTTAATAAGCGTCAGCCTGTCAGCGCTGTCAGTCGACAGGCGTGTACGCTTATCGGTGATGATGCCACCAGCTGCACTGAAAACCCGCTCGGACAACACGCTAGCGGCAGGGCAGGCAAGAACCTCCAAGGCGTACAGCGCCAGTTCGTGCCACATGTCCAGCTTTGAAACCCAGTAGTTGTAGGGAGCTGTGTGATCATTTAGGACGATGGTATGGTCAGCTACGTACTCCCTCACCATCTTTCTGTAAAGATCAGCCCTACTCTGCCGAGACTGGGGACAGGTGATAGTGTCTTGCTGGGGTGACATAAAGCTGGCAAAAGCCTTGTAAAGCGTACCCTTGCCAGTGCTGGACAAGCTGCCTGCTCGCCTACTCTCCCTCGCTACTTGTCCCGCAGAACTACGCACTCTGCCGCTAGCGCTGTCAGAAGGGAAATACTGTTTCAACTTGTGCACCAGGGCCTGCTGGTATTCATGCATTCTCACACTCCTTTCCTCTCCAGGGATGAGAGTGGAAAGATTTTGCTTGTACCGTGGGTCCAGGAGAGTGAATACCCAGTAATCGGTGCTGGAATAAATTCTTTGAACGCGAGGGTCACG
This sequence comes from Engystomops pustulosus, assembly GCF_040894005.1. Taxonomy (NCBI): domain Eukaryota; kingdom Metazoa; phylum Chordata; class Amphibia; order Anura; family Leptodactylidae; genus Engystomops; species Engystomops pustulosus. The sequence goes on from NC_092411.1 coordinate 175,037,212, forward strand.
GGATAGGCAGCCTAGCATGAAATCTGCCATATGCGCCAGAGTACCAACGCGTAAGAATTCACTCCCCTCACTGGCCTGACTGTCCATTTCCTCCTCCTCCAACTCCTCCAACTACTCTTCTTCTGCCCATACACGCTGAACAGTGAAGGACTCAACAATGGTCCCCTCTTGTGTCTCGCCAACATTCTCCTCCTCTTCCTCCTCATCCTCCTCATCCTCCTCCACCTCCACCTCCTCCGATATGCGCTGAGAAAAAGACCTAAGGGTGCTTTGGCTATCAACAAGGGAATCTTCTTCCCCCGTCTCTTGTGACGAGCGCAAAGCTTCCGACTTCATGCTGATCAGAGAGTTTTTCAACAGGCCAAGCAGCGGGATGGTGAGGCTGATGATGGCGGCATCGCCACTGACCATCTGTGTTGACTCCTCAAAGTTACTCAGCACCTGACAGATATCAGACATCCACGTCCACTCCTCATTGTAGACTTGAGGAAGCTGACTGACCTGACTACCAGTTCTGGTGGAAGTTGACATCTGGCAGTCTACAATCGTTCTGCGCTGCTGGTAAACTCTGGATAACATGGTTAATGTTGAATTCCACCTCGTGGGCACGTCGCACAACAGTCGGTGAGCGGGCAGTTGGAGGCGGCGCTGCGCTGCCCTGAGAGTGGCAGCATCTGTGCTGGACTTCCTGAAATGCGCACAGATGCGGCGCACCTTCGTGAGCAAATCAGACAGATTGGGGTATGTCTTGAGGAAACGCTGAACTATGAGATTTAACACATGGGCCAGGCATGGCACATGTGTCAGTCTGCCGAGTTGCAGAGCCGCCACCAGGTTACGGCCGTTGTCACACACAACCATGCCTGGCTTCAGGTTCAGCGGTGCCAGCCACAGATCAGTCTGCGCCGTGATACCCTGTAATAGTTCTTGGGCGGTGTGCCTTTTATCGCCTAGGCTCAGCAGTTTGAGCACCGCCTGCTGTCGCTTAGCGACGGCACTGCTGCTGTGCCTAGCGCTAGCGACTGATGGCGCCATGCCCACGGATGGTAGTTCGGAGGAGGAGGTGGAGGAGGGGTGGGAGGAGTAGGAGGCATAGTAGGCCTGAAAGACCTGGACCGAGGTAGGCCCCGCAATCCTCGGCAGTATATGACCAGCCGCAGGGTCAGACTCGGTCCCAGCCTCCACCAAGTTAACCCAATGTGCCGTCAGCGATATATAGTGGCCCTGCCCGGCAGCACTGGTCCACGTGTTCGTGGTCAGGTGGACCTTGTCAGAAACGGCGTTGGTCAGGGCACGGATGATGTTGTCTGACACGTGCTGGTGCAGGGCTGGGACGGCATATCGGGAAAAGTAGTGGCGGCTGGGGACCGAATACCGAGGGGCGGCCGCCGCCATGAGGTTGCGAAAGGCCTCGGTCTCTACTAGCCTATATTGCAGCATCTCCAGGCTAAGCAATCTGGAGATGTGGACATTAAGGGCTTGGGCGTGCGGGTGGGTTGCACTATATTTCCGTTTCCGCTCCAGCGTCTGGGGTATGGAGAGCTGAACGCTGGTGGATGCTGTGGAGGATCGTGGAGGCGACGATGGGGTTTTTGTGCCAGGGTCCTGGGCAGGGGGCTGACTATCAGCTGACACAGGGGAAGGAGCAGTGGTGTGCACGGCCGCAGGTGAACGGGCTTGGTGCCCCTGAGTGGGGTGTTTAGCATTCATATGCCTGCGCATACTGGTGGTAGTTAAGCTAGTAGTGGTGGAACCCCTGCTGATCCTGGTTTGGCACAGGTTGCACACCACAGTCCGTCGGTCATCCGGTGTTTCTTTAAAGAACCTCCAGACTTCTGAAAATGTAGCCCTCGCCACGGGAGCTTGACTACGGGCAACATTTGGCGCTGATGCACCTGCTCTGGCCCTGCCTCTCCGTCTGGCCCCACCACTGCCTCTTCCAACCTGTTCTGGTCGAGGACTCTCCTCCATCTCAGAAGCACTGTGTTCACCCGGCCTCTCAACCCAGCTTGGGTCTGTCACCTCATCATCCTCCGATCCCTCAGTCTGCTCCCCCCTCAGACTTCCTGCCCTGACAACAACTTCACCACTGTCTGACAACCGTGTCTCCTCATCGTCGGACACCTCTTTACACACTTCTTCCAGTACGTCAACAAGGTCATCATCACCCACAGACTGCGACTGGTGGAAAACCTGGGCATCGGAAAATTGCTCAGCAGCAACCGCACAAGTGGTTTGTGACTGTGGGAAGGGTCCAGAAAACAGTTCCTCATAGTATGCCGGTTCAAATGCCAAATTTTCCTGGGAGGGGGCAGACTGGGGGGGAGGAGGCTGAGGTGCAGGAGCTGGAGGAGTGCCGATTTCGGTGACATGGGTGGACTGCGTGGAAGACTGACTGGTGGACAAATTGCTCGAAGCATTGTCGGCAATCCACGACATCACCTGTTCGCACTGTTCTGGCCTCAACAGTGCTCTACCACGAGTCCCAGTAACTTCAGACATGAACCTAGGGAGTGTAGCTCTGCGGCGTTCCCCTGCTCCCTCATCAGCAGGTGGTGTCTCACCCCGCCCAGGACCACGGCCTCTGACCCCTGCAGTAGTTGGACGCCCACGTCCCCGCCCTCGTCCTCTACCCCTAGCCCTCGGGTTAAACATTTTGAAAATGAAAGTTATAACTTTAATTTTTTTTTTTACTTTTTTTTGTGTTTTTTTTGTGTTTTTTAGTTTTTAAAACCAAACGATGCTATCCTATTGCTATGGCTATTTTCTAGCCAAGTATGAAAGCACACTGCTATGCCAGATGAGATGACGCTGAGTTATGAAAAAATAAACGTAAAATAGAAAGGAAATGGCAGACTGTGCCTAATTGAAATCCAACCCCTAATAAATTTTCCCACTTCGGTCTTTGCGATGGATATGTGCGGCACTAAGCGCTAAACACAAAGGTCGCAAGTCTCACTACAAATTCCTCACAATTTGGTAGTAGATGCACTGCAGCAAGGACAGCCACCAGCAGATCAACCAGAAATAAAATATATAACGCTATTGTAGGCGTAAGTAAGCCGTTTGGATTCTCCTATGGCTATTTTCTAGCCAAGTATGAAAGCACACTGCTATGCCAGATGAGATGACACTGAGTTATTAAAAAAATAAACGTAAAATAAAAAGTAAATGGCAGACTGTGCCTAATTGAAATCAAACCCCTAATAAATTTTCCCACTTTGGTGTTTGAGGTGGATATGTGTGTCACTAAGAGCTAAACACAACGGTAGCAAGTCCCCCTGCAAATTCCTCACAATATGGTACTAGCTGCAAATAAAAAATAAAAAAAAGTATAACGTTATTGTAGCCCTAAGAAGGGCTGTTGGGTTCTTGTAGAATCACTCCTGCCTAACACTATTCTAATTGAACAGCCTAACGCTTTCCCTGACCAGCAGCAGCTCTCTCCCTAGCGGCATCCAGACACAGAATGATCCGAGCAGCGCAGGCAGGGGCTAGTCTATTCCAGGGTCACCTGATCTGGCCAGCCAACCACTGCTATCGACGTGTAAGGGTACCACGTCATGCTGGGTGGAGTGCAGAGTCTCCTGGCTTGTGATTGGCTCTGTTTCTGGCCGCCAAAAAGCAAATCGGCGGGAGCTGCCATTTTCTCGAGCGGGCGAAGTATTCGTCCGAGCAACGAGCAGTTTCGAGTACGCTAATGCTCGAACGAGCATCAAGCTCGGACGAGTATGTTCGCTCATCTCTAATTATAAACACTAGGGAAGATTTATTAACAGAATTCTGTCAAAATTTCCACTAGAAAACTGTCTGCAGTTTTCTGGCACTCCTACAACTACCGGTAATTCCACAAAATACATCCAGTCTATTTAAAGGGGCGTGGCTTCACTCAACAATAGTCCATGCACCAGCGCTGACCCCACATCATTTTTTTCTGGCATAAAATAAGCCAACTAATAGGAGGTGCCAAGACAGACTAGAAAGCACCAGACACTTATAAGAATGTTGTGCAGAAGGACTGTCTGCACCGTCTTATCTTAGGATAATTTCCATAAATCTGCCCCTTTCTGTATTGAAAAAAAAACACACTGTAAAAAGTGTTTGGTTTTGCTCTCATATTTCTCTGAACATCTAGTAACCACAGTCTTAAGATCATCAAATCATCTGTTATATAAATCACTTTAGTGTGAAGTTAAACATTAAGCTTTATTGAACCAACACAAGCAAACATGCATTGAAAATGTAGACTGTTATACTCGATATTAGCAATTTCTTCTGGTTCATGGCCATTGAATATGTGTATGTATTGACGTGATATTTCTCTCTGTGTTACTGATATCTATGAGGAAGGAAATTAATTTGGATCATTAATTCCTTTGACCATCTCAGTTCTGCTTAGCAGGAGACATTGTATTAGTCATGCATGAAGGTAAATTACACCCTAGATGTAGGTGATGATTACCTACATCTAGGACTCAAAACAGTCCTTACTTCAGTTTTAAAGGTGACTTTCTAATTAACTCTTTCATGGCTGCCTGGTACCGGGACGAGAGCACAAACCCAAGACACACCAGTCTCTTAGTGAATGTAGAATCTACCAGTTTATTAGTGCGCTCAGCCCCATATATCAAACAGAACTTCATCATCGAAGGGGTGTGAACAGAAGATAGAATACTGCAATCCTATTGGCCATAATGAATTTTACCAGGACATTCTCCGAAAAGGTTAATAAATCAAACTATTGCTTCTCAGAGGCTTCTTTTATACTAATTGCTCTGAGAAGAAGACTAGGGCAAGCCAAAACATACGATAGCAGGAGTTAAAATAAAGGACAAGAGTGAAGGACAGACTTGCCTCTCATTAAATGTCAAGGAGAAGCTGGCAGGCGAGCAAACAGGTTACGTAAAAATGAAGTTTGAATCACGACATTAGCTGGACAGTGCATGACCCCGGCTAATACTAAAATGGCCGCTTGATCCGAAATGGCCGCTGTTTGGTTCTCTTGGTCCAAGATGGCCGTTGTAGAGGAATATATGAATAACACCCCCCCTTTCCCTAGAACTTATATAAAACTAAATAAACGGTAAAAATCAAACATTTTAGTTATTGTTGCATCTCTAAAAATATGAAAATGGTTATTCCCGTGCCAGAAACACCATAATGGAACCCAATGTCCGAAAAGCCACTTTTACATCATTTTACATCACATAAAAAATGTAATAAAAAGTGACCAAAAGGTCACACAGTCCTAAAAATGAAGCAATGAAAATGTCAGCTCATCTTGCAAAAAATGACACCTTACACAGCTCCATACACTGAAGTATGTAAAAGATATTAGCATCAGAAGATGGTGAAACGAAAATAATTTTTTTAATACAAATTGGGGGACATTTCTCAGGGCTTCTGCTTCCTAGCGTAGAGATAAACTCTGCGCAGGACCCCGCCGGATACATTAAGAAGCCATTTTAGGTGGAATTTTAAGGACCCAAATTAGGTGGAATGCCATGGGACGGTCCGACTGAGCTGCGCACCTGTGACCATGGTCAGATTTCTGTCCACTGGAAATAAACATAGAAGCTTCCTATAGAATGACAGCAAGCAGAGATTTTGAAAACTGTGGGGAATTGATACAGAAAGTATATTGGAAATTTGTATAACTTGGAAATTATATAGTGCTATCTGAATGATGTACGCGTCCAGATTCTTGTACCACACCCTTGATTTCTGCATAGCGTTGTATGGCTGAAGCGCCTGGTCCGACAAGTCAACCCCTCCCATGTACTTGTTATAATCCAGTATGCAGACAGGTTTGGGAGTTTCTGTACTGGTACCTCATCCTGGGAACAGGGGTGCTGGTGAGCCCATGTATTGTAGTCAATACAAGGACACTTCTCCCATAGAAGTCCTGAGAGCCGGCATATGATAAATATCCCCCATTGTCTCCTGTTTGAAAAAGGGGAGAAAATCAGCTCAAGCCTTATGGAGACGTTGTGGCTGCAGAAGGTGTTACTTGATAGCTACCCCCCACTGAGCCAGAATTCCTCTGCAGCCTTTTCAGTGTTTGATAGCATGATCACGTTAGATCACGTGATAGGGATGTAATATTACCACTGTACAAGGCATTGGTTCGGCCTCACCTGGAATATGCTGTCCCGTTCTGGGCACAAGTCCATAAAAAGGATGCCCTGGAGCTGGAGAGTGTACAACGAAGAGCTACAAACATGATAAAGGGTATGGCGGGTCTCAATTAAGTTGTTCCAAGTTGAATCAAATCAAAATAAAAAATGGTTTATTCGCCCGTCTTTGCTGTAAGATCTGGGAATCTGTAGATTCAGAAGCAGGTCACAGTAATGGTTATGTTATAAAATAGATTTATTTTTCTTAAATCCCTTCGTCATCCAATCCCTTCCCTTCCTTGGTAAACTTTATGGAAAAATGTCTTTATTCAACCATATTAACTGTGTAAGGGTACATTAAGATGGCCGTCTGGGGGATGTATATCCAGATATACATGTGTATATATTCATATATATGTTTATAAATATATACGTGTGGCACTGTAAAGCGCCGTACACAGTGAAAAGATAGAGCATTCTCTATCTTTGCTCGTGTGTGTGGCTGTGTGGCACTTTTCTCTATGGAGGGGGGGTCACCTCCTCCTCCTCTCCAGCATACATACAGCTGTGTGAATGTATCCTAAATATGTAAGATAAGCTTCACAGATTTTACTGTGGTATAGGTTCAAACTATTTTTATTTATATTGAAATAATGTATCAAGGAATTTACTTACATAAAAATTAACAAGTGGTAAAAATAAAGTATTATGGGTCTTTCCAGTCACCTAAATCGTAAAAGACTGTATAACAGTCAGCAGCTGATATAATTGAAATCCACTGTCTGGAATGCCAGAACTAATAGTAATAATCTTTATTTATAGAGCACTATCAAATTCTGCAGCGCTTTACAACAATATGGAACAAAATACTTTATGGAACAACAAGAGCAAAAGCTTACAGTCTATGAGGATAAAGGGGGTGACAGAAAAGGACTAAAGAGCTTGTATAATGATTCAGCCATTCTTTATAAAGAACCTATAATCCAAAGGCTGAAAACTATCTTTCACAGTAACTGGATATTATCATACAGCCACATGTAACCAACCTGCGCAGCTTTATAAAAGACTCAACCCAATTCACCCCATATCTAAAAATCATCAAATGGTAAGAAAGCTATCTATTCCTCATCATGGACATATCTGCTGTATTTAACAACATTGAACATAATTTGGGCATTTAGTGCGAAGACTATTATTTAAGTGAGGATGCCATCATTTCATCATAAAACTATCAAAAAGTCGGCACCACTATGGGAGCAAGGGTGGTACCCAGTTTCCCCAATTTATTAATCTGGTATTTCAAAAAGATCCATATCTATTATAGTATTACCAGGAAAAATAATACAGTAAACTACAGTATAAAAGGTACATTGATGAAGGAAGGGCACAGTGGCAGAAGTAGATCAATTCACAAAGAAGCTAAATAACAACAGTTGGGGCACGGAATAGCATTTATTTACAAGAAAAGTTGAATTTGGGAAACATTTTGAAACATTTTGAAAATATTTGCCATTTGCAAAATTCAAAATGTTCTGTTTTAAAACTGATAGTCTTACTACCCAAATAAGTTGCAAACATTTACCATATCTCGACTTGCTTTATTTCATAAGTGTACTTTTGTTTTATTACAATGCTTTTTCAAAATTTCAAGAAAATTTTTGAATTAATTATTTAAGGGACCATTTTATTTCTATAGGGGGTTTTGAAGTTGTATTAATAGAAATTTCCCACAAGCAACCCCATTCTAATAATGTTGTTCCTCAAACTATTCAAAACAACATATATCAAGCTTGATAAAAGAAATTAATATGAAGGTTTTATTTGGAATTTTCTAATTTCATCATTAATATGTTCATTTAGCTGTAAAATTTACTAACTTAAGCTGAATAAGGTAGTAAATGCATCTAAAAATATATATTCACCCGAGTATGAGGACACCCCACATGTGGATGCAACCTGCTATCTGGGCACAGGGCGAGATGCAGAAGGGAAGGAGCACTATTGAGCTTTTATAGGGCAGATTTTGATCTTAGCTTTCAGGTACCATCAGGGGCGCACCTACCATGAGGCGAGTTGAGAAACGCGCCTCAAGCGGCAGCGCCTCCTGGTGAACGGTGGGGGCGGCATCAGGCAGGTCACTCACCAGTCACTCACTACTGTGACCACCAAGATGGCTCCGGCCACCTGGGCCGCCCCTTCAGTCTGCGGCCGCCTCCCGACCCTCCTCTCCAGGACCCCGGCCCGCCTCTCCAGGACCCCGGCCCACCTCTCCTCGCTGCCCGGCCCGCCTCTCTCCCATCCGCCCCTGGCCCATCTCTCCTGGCCGCCCACCTCCCCCATCCACGGCCCACCTCTCTCCGCTCCGCACCCGGCCCACGTCTTCAATCCGCGGCCCACCTCTCCTATCCGCGGTCCGCCTCTCCCGTCCACGGCCCACGTCTTCAATCCGCTGCCGGCCTCTCCTGGCTGCCCGGCCGCCTCACCTGTCCACGACCCGCCCACCTGCCTCTCCCGTCTGCGGCCTGCCCGTCTCACTGTATGAGTGTGTGTATACTGTGTGTCTGTGTGTGCGTCTGTGTATATATATATATATATATATATATATAATTGCACACTGTATGTATTATATGGTATATGGCGAACACTGTATGTATTATATGGTATATGGCACACACTGTATGTATTATATGGTATATGGCGCACACTGTATGTATTATATACTATACATGGAGGCACACTGTATATAATATATGGTAAATTGGGGCACGCTGTGTATAATATATGGTATATGGCGGCACACTGTATGTATTATATTGTATATGGCAGCACACTGTATGTATTATATGGAGGCATGTATTATATGGTATATGGCGGCACGCTGTATATATTATATGGTATATGGTGGCACCCTGTATATATTATATGGTATATGGTGGCACGCTGTATATATTATATGGTATATGGCGGCACCCTGTATATATTATATGCTATATGGCGGCACGCTGTATATATTATATATTTATCTATTATATATTACATGGAGGACGTCGGATGTATTTTATAATATATGGTGGCATGATGTATTGATTTTATATTATATGGCGGATTGGTGTATGTTGTTGTTCTTTGTGGTAACTGGCTGTGTTTGTAGTATAGTAAATGGTGGCATACTCTATGTATTTTGCATTGCTTTATTTTCAAATTAAACAATATGATCGGGTCTGGTCCTGTCACTCCTTGATTTATTACATATATGGAGTGGGGGGGGGACGTCTTTCTATAGCTCATCTCAGGCAGCAGAAAGGCTAGGTTCACCCCTGGGTACCATCACATGTTTGCAGAGCCCCTTTCACAGGACAAGAATCCTTTTTGACTCTTTAGTCTCTCTAGTCCAGCTTTTTGTAACATAGCAACTCTCAGAACCCTGTCTGAATTGTTTACCCTCAAGCAATCTACTGTAGGATTTCCTCTCCCTGTCCCATACATTTCTCCCACCCTCCTGCCATAGAGCTGTAACACTAAAACTCATCTGAATTCTTTTTGAAACACCCTGCTCCTCGTATCCCAGCACACAGACCACAAATGAGGAAGACCCAAACATTTTTGCTTTCCCTCATCCAGAAAATAATTGCCCATACAAATTTCTTACTTTTAGGCCTCATGCATACAAACAGGCTAAGGCCTTGGCGAGCATATAGCTTGGTGCAGGATAGAGTGGGAGTGAGTACTCCTCACCCGTCCCCTTACCATAAAAAACGCCAAGTACATCATGTATGTATGGATATTCATCTAAATCATCAAAGCCGTGAGTAAACTGTAGATATGATTGAAGATCGAGACTTTGCTATTCTAACCTGAGGAATTCTAATAACATCTGATTTTGTATGGACTATGTAGTCTTTGATATAATACTCCAAATGTGTAACATTTGCATTAAAGAGAACCAGTCAGGCAAATTAAACACCAAAACTAAATATGTTTTCATACACAGGCATTAGAAATCATTGCTCCTATGCCTACATTGTCCCTTTACATGCCTGTAAACCTAAGCAATCAGATACTAAAGTTGTATGAAAATGACCTGAGAGAGGTCAAATGAATCCTTATCAAATTCAGCTGTCCAGCGAATTCATGAGTGGGAGGCACAGCCACATCCCACAGTGCTTGACTAACAGCCTGTATAATGATGGTAGGTGCCGTACCATTTATAGATTTATGTATCTCTAATTTTGTTATTTGGCTGCTCTTCTGACATTTGGAAAGCCTATTTTTGTGTGAATACCCCATATTGTAACACAGGTGCTCAGTCCTGACTTTTCCAATCTATTTATAGTGAATGTGTTTATAATATGCAGATCCACTTCCATGGTATATGTGGTATTCTGCCCTTGTAAATATAGAAAGAAAAAGAGGGATGCATATGTACACAATCTAACAAAATAAGTTTTTATTATTCAGCATATACATAAACAAACGTATGCATGAGGGTAACAATGACAAATGACAGAAATGTGCACTCAATGCATGTTATAGAAAATACCTGTATATGTATGGAGACCAGAGCAGAGTATATAGAATAAAGCACCAATGAATATAACAAATAGTACCTATATATGATGAGTCTAGAATCGTGGTTTCCATAAAGTCTACATGGCTAGAGTAATAAGTTACCAGTCCCAACCTACGTCTGAAGGAGGATGAAGAACGTCATGAGGCATTGGTTACCTGGTAAATGGAACGCAAGCTGCGTCTCACCGAATTAGAGAGATAATAGCGCATGCGTGATGCATTTCACGCTAGCCATGGTGCGTCGTAAGGCCTTGGTTAACAGGTAAATAGGACGCAAACTGTATTTCACCAAGCTGAAAGAATATCACATGATCGCATTTATAAAAAAGACGGCGCTATGTATCGCGACATAGGTAAGTATCCGTTTCATGCCGATTATAGATGGAAAACGGTACTACAGACTAATAAAGATGTCATACCCACAGAAAACGTGTGGTGATAGATTATATCGGCGAGATATTGTGGCACAATCAAAAAGTAGAAAAAAAGAAATTATTTGGAATATTCCATAGGCGATTTACATAGCTTATCATACAGGTGAAACCATAGTAGTAACAAGTAAGTAGAGTATAAATACTCAATACAGAATCAGAAATTTACTGTGCTTGGAACGTACATAAAATTATGATCAATGGTACTAAAACCATGTGTTTTATATATGGCGAAGTACTGACAAAGGTGCTCATATAATAAAGTGACAAGTGCTAAACTATTAAATGCAGTGCAAACCCCGTGGGTAGTTCAATACAATTTATATAAGATATATTGATGCAACAATATTGTGTGGATAACAATTTTCATAAAACCAACACGCAAAACAATACATCAGACTACTGCTGTGACAGACGATCTAGAATCTGAGTACTCACAGAACATACAGTGACCACTGCTAGTATTGTAAAAAATACTGAAAAGTAAGTATGAAGGGTTAAGTATGAATTTCATAGAGTCAATGCGATCGTATTATATGTCTATCAAAAGCACGTGGGCAGCGCAGGGCAAGAAAAGGGCAGTCCTCCCCCTAAAAGGTTAATAATGTTGTTAGGTGAGCTGAGGTATAGCTAATAAATAGAGTATAGATATAGAAAAAACAAATAACACTATATATAGTAATCAACCTGGTCATAATTCTATTGCTATGATAGTGGAGGCATTATTCGACATGATGTACAGAAAGAGAGAATACTGGTTGGCAATATACATAGGGAGAAAAAGTACTGCTTAGGTCAAGCTTGCTGTTTCCAGTTGGCAAGGAGGATGAACTCTAGATGGAAATGGATCGATCATCAATGTCCAAATAGTCCTGTAAGTATGATGATTGGATGATGTAAGATGTTGGATCATCAATGCATAATCCCAACGAGTCAAATTGTGATGTTTAGACACACCAATATACTACTTATGAATACTGTAACTTAAGAGAAAAAAAGAGAATTATAAATAAAAAGTGTGTATAATGTGATACCTTGTATCAATAAGTCTATTTGTGGAAATTGTATACCCACTACTATGAGGATTGTGAGTATTGTGAGTGAAAAAGAAAAGGGGAAAGAAAATTACACATAAAGAAAATGTGTTGTGAAAATTGCACATAGAGGATGTGTTGTGATTCCGACTGTGTAGGGCAGTGATGGCGAACCTTTTAGAGCCCGAGTGCCCAAACCTCAACCAAAAGCCACCTATTTATTGCAAAGTGCCAGCACAGCAATTTAAGCAGTAATTTCTCCTTGTTCATTGACAACTTTCAATCGTTCTGCCTCCTTAAGACACCAACACAGTTGAAAGGAGGAGGGCAAATTCACCTATCATTGAAGGAAGGTTCTGCAGGAAGATTCTTTTGAGTGCTGTCTGGTGAGCTTCATGCTGGGGTGATGGCCTGGGTGCCCACAGAGACGGCTCTGAGTGCCACCTCTGGCACCAGTGCCATAGGTTTGCCACCACTGGTGTAGGGGGTCCAGTGCACATACAAAATAATAATAAGGGGCCCTAGTAAACAGTTGTACGTATAAGGGGTCCATCACACAAAATAGCTATAGGGGACCCAGGTGTGTACACATGAGGGTAAGAAGAAAAAGTAAGTGGTGAAAGGAGTTATGAGAGTGTAAATGTATTTTGTATAATATATTGGCTTTTTATTTTATTACTTTTTGTAGAAACCAGTGAAATTAAGTTCCTCATTGAGTCCCTTGGGGGAGACGCAGTCCAATGTATAAATCCACCGAGATTCTTTTTGTAACAGTCTGGAGGTAATACTCCCTCCCCTTATGTTCTAAGTGATTTTCTCTAGGCCTACCACCCGCAGATCACGTGGGTTGCCCCCATGTTGTTGTAAGAAATGTAAAGCAACCGAAGAGAGCTTCTTACCTTTCTGAAAATCTGAGGTTGCATTGTTGATGTTCGATGAATGTTGCTGGAAGTGTCTTCTCAGTTCTTGGGAGGTTTGGCCTATGTACACTTTTGGACAGGGGCATAACAAGGCATAAATCACAGCTTTTGATTTACAGTTAATATATTGTTTGATTTTATATTTACCTTGGCCCACTGGGTCCTCAAAGTGTTCCATGTTGATGATTTTTGGGCATACTGTGTCGGCTCCACATGGAAAGGATCCTTGTAGGCGTATACCCCTTCCCAAAGAGGAGGTGGGGCGTTGGAAGTGGCTGTTAGTAAGTCCCTTAGATTTCTAGCCCTTCTGGCCGTGAGTTGAGGTTTACTATCCGTATGAGGGAGGAGTCGTGCATCACTTCTGAGTATGTCCCAATTGCGCTCCAGAATTTTTTGGATGTCTCGCCATTGGTTATTAAAGGTGGTTACAATTCTTGGTTTGTCTTGTTGAATACGGGTTTTGGGAATCAGAAGATCATTGCGTGAACTTTCTCTTGCCCGAATATAGGCCCTTGATATTGTCTTACGTGGGTAACCCGTTCCTTAAGGCGTCATGTTAAGTCCCTAGCATGGGTTCTAAATTTTGTTTCCGAGGAACAATTGCGTCTAATGCGTAGGAATTGGCTAACTCGAATGCCACTTTTCTGGTGGTGTGGATGGAAGCTAGAGAAATGTAACAAATTATTTGTGGCTATCTTCTTGCGAAATAAAGTAGTAGACAGTCCAGTGCCCTTTTTGCGTATTGAAATGTCCAGAAAGTCTACGCAATTCTCCGAGTTATGTGAAGTGAGGTGTATCCGCCAAGGATTGGAATTCGGCGTCCCAATAAATTCCGTGCATTCATCAAAGGTGCCCGTCCAAATGATCAATATGTCATCTATGTAGCGGTACCAGCCCGCTACATATTTTTTGAAGTAATCTGAGACATAGACCACCTGTTCTTCCCATCGTCCCAAAAACAGATTCGCGTAGGCGGGTGCACAACGTGCCCCCATAGCCATACCCGAAATCTGCTTATAGAACGACCGATCTCCCTATGTATATTGCCAACCAGTATTCTCTCTTTCTGTACATCATGTCGAATAATGCCTCCACTATCATAGCAATAGAATTATGACCAGGTTGATTACTATACAGGCAGTCCCGGGTTACATACAAGATAGGGTCTGTAGTTTTGTTCTTAATTCGAATTTGTATGTAAGTCGGAACTGTATATTTTATCATTGTAATCCCAGCCAGTCGAGATTAACACTAAAGCTTCATTACAGACACATTTGATAACTATTACAGTTGTTTATTGTAACCTAGGACTAAAGTACAATTACCAATATCCATTGGTCCGTTTGTAACTAGGGGTTGTATGTAAGTCGAGTGTTCTTAAGTAGGGGACCGCCTGTATATAGTGTTATTTGTTTTTTCTATATCTATACTCTATTTATTAGCTATACCTCAGCTCACCTAACAACATTATTAACCTTTTAGGGTGAGGACTGCCCTTTTCTTGCCCTGCGCTGCCCACATGCTTTTGATAGCCATATAATACGATCGCATTGACTCTATGAAATTCATACTTAACCCTTCATACTTACTTTTCAGTATTTTTTACAATACTTGCACTGGTCACTTTATGTTCTGTGAGTACTCAGATTCTAGATCGTCTGTCACAGCAGTAGTCTGCTGTATTGTTTTGCGTGTTGGTTTTATGAAAATTGTTATCCGCACAATATTGTTGCATCAATATATCCAATATAAATTGTATTGAACTACCCACGGGGTTTGCACTGCATTTAATAGTTTAGCACTTGTCACTTTATTATATGAGCACCTTTGTCAGTACTTCGCCATATATAAAACACATGGTTTTAGTACCATTGATCATAATTTTATGTACGTTCCAAGCACAGTAAATTTCTGATTCTGTATTGAGTATTTATACTTTACTTACTTGTTACTACTATGGTTTCACCTATATGATAAGCTATGTAAATCGCCTATGGAATATTCCAAATAATTTCTTTTTTCTACTTTTTGATCGTGCCACAATATCTCGCCGATATAATCTATCACCACACGTTTTCTGTGGGTATGACATCTTTATTAGTCTGTAGTACCGTTTTCCATCTATAATCGGCATGATGGGATACTTACCTATGTCGCGATACATAGCGCCGTCTTTTTTATAAATACGATCATGTGATATTCTTTCAGCTTGGTGATATACAGTTTGCGTCCTATTTACCTGTTAACCAAGGCCTTACGACGCACCATGGCTAGCGTGAAATGCATCACGCATGCGCTATTATCTCTCTAATTCGGTGAGATGCAGCTTGCGTTCCATTTACCAGGTAACCAATGCCTCATGACGTACTTCCGGCTGGTGGGAAATGTACTGCGCATGCGTTACAATCCGGACCGGAACTGCACGCCGGGCAGTTGCAGGTATAAAGGGCTGTCCTCCCCCGTCATATATTTACTCCTGATGAAGCCTACTTGATAGGCGACACACGTCGGGTCATCCGCCTTCAGACGTAGGTTGGGACTGGTAACTTATTTTTTATTTATTTGTCATGTGCCCGGATTGTGCCTTATATATTTGCTGGCTAGTATAACTCTAGCCATGTAGACTTGATGGAGACCACGATTCTAGACTCATCATATATAGGTACTATTTGTTATATTCATTGGTGCTTTATTCTATATACTCTGCTCTGGTCTCCATACATATACAGGTATTTTCTATAACATGCATTGAGTGCACATTTCTGTCATTTGTCATTGTTACCCTCATGCATAAGTCCCATACTTCTGTCTGATTTTGTTTCTCATGTATGTCCAATATAAGACTTTTGAATGGTTTTTAAATTGTGTTTATGTATATGCTGAATAATAAAAACTTATTTTGTTTGATTGTGTACATATGCATCCCTCTTTTTCTTTCTATATTTACATATTCTATTGGATGCAGATTACCATATCTTGGCCCCACCACAATATGATATATTGGTATTCTGCCCTTGTACTATATATTACATTGGGAAAACTATTAGAAGTTCATTTATTAGTTTCGAGAATATAGAAGATCTATTACTACAGGCAATGGTTTCCCCCATTTAATCAAGCATGTAAAGAATGTCATAATGGAGATGCAAACATTCTATTCAATTATATCTACTGAGTTGGGCAATATGATGCTGTGTAATGTACTTAACTGCAAGTGTCCTTGCTTTGATGCTTTTAATTACTGTGACTGAGGTTACATATTTTAATTTGGGTATGAAAGGTATATAGGATTTTCATATACACACATATCTTTGTAACTTCTCCATTGTCTATACATCTTGGGAGCGGCCCTTGCATTGCCGAGGGTTTCCTCGGCGACGTGTGCCTGCGTCCATGCTAATATACGGCATGCCACATACATGTGCCATAATTGGCTTGAGAAAGCACCGCCTGGCGCGAAACAATTCCTTGTCGTTGTGGTTTGCACCTCCCTGTGCGTTCTGCTATCAATATAGAAGTTATTTACCATCATGGTGAGTAGCATTGCCTCTTTTTTTGGCCTGGATTCAGTTTATTGTATGTCTAGTTTTGGTCAGACTTGAAACTTCCTATGCTAAGCCTCCTTCCCTTGCACCATTTACCTACAGATCTAGCAGTCCTTCTGTATGATTGGTACTTCCATGAATAGTTCTCAAAGATCCCAGTTCTGAAAGCTCAATCATCTAGAAATGGGGTATAAGAAACACTATGGCTTCTCGCTGACCGATGTGCTCTGTGGCCAGATTCCCTGGGATTTATCTAATTTTACCATCCAAAGCTAAGTATAAATAAACATTTTCTTATTTTTGTAACTAATTCTCTTTATTATATATAAGCAGTATCCATAATTAACCTACTTGGCTACACCTTACATAGCCACACCAATACAGAAGGAATGTGTGCATAAGCATCTCTAAAAAACATATGTATACTGATAACTGGTCAGATATTAGCTTGATTATGACGTTGACTTTTTCCTATAGGAAAGTGCCACTCCAGAAACTGTCCCTCTTGGACTGATAGATCTGCAACCTATATAACTTGAAATAAAAACTTCAGACATACCAGTAATTTAGAAACTTCATCACTTGCTGGGAGTAGTTCAATGTTCCATAAGGTTGCATAATAGGATAAAGCAAAAGCTGCACCAAAAAGCAAAGATTGAAAATGCTCAATATATACCAAATTCAGCAAAAAGGGTAGAGAAATTGGTCTCCGACAATCAGGGGAGTAACTTGAGGGGGTACAGAGGTTGCGCACCAGGGCCCAAGAGGTTTAGGGGGCCCTTATGGTGTCTCTTTTCCATTTGGGAAGACTATTGCTATAAACCATACATTATAGTCGGGGGCCTGGTACAGATTTTGCACTGGGGCCCATCAGCTTCTAGTTACACTACTGACAACAAACAATAGTAAACAACTACTACTTCCATGAAATGTTTTGTAACGTTCTGAGCTGCACTGTGTCTGACAAGTCAGAAAAAAGGGTCGTGTTAGTGCTTAGTTATTACTGAAGTGAGCCACAATTCTTCACAATGAACAAAGTGCACAAAAAAAAAAAAAATGGAACACACTTCCAGAGCTGTGCAGAGCACCAGATTAATGAAGACCATGTGCCAGTTTAGATTAATCCGGCGCACTCTGCACATTCAATGCACCACTTTCTATTTTTTTTTTGTGAACCTTTATCATGGGACGTGTGACACACTTCCACACCTCCCAACTTTTGGACAAGAGAAAGAGGGACAAAAGTCCCTCCCACTTTTTCTAAACCACGCCCATTGTCCCACCCACAAACATATTATAATAACGACCTTGACGGTCCCCTTATAGTAAAATGCCCCTTACTTTGGCCACCCCCACCCACGCCCATGGAAAAGTTTAATACCCCCTAATGCAAATCTGCAACATATAAAACCCCTCTTTAATTTTATCCTCCCTTTACATTTCGTTTTCCACTTTTATTTATCTCCCCAAACTTACACATAATTCTATCTGTACTCCTACCCCTTCCCCTCCTCAAATGGTGTGGTCCCTGTTCTCTATCCTCCTCATAATGTGGCCTCCGGTCCTCCATCCGCCTCCTGTCCCCAGCCTTCACCTGTCCTCTAGTCCCACAGTCCCCTCAAGCATCCTCCTGTCCAACAGCCTCCTCCTGTCCTCCAGCAGCACCCAGCAGCCTCCTCCTGTCCTCCAGCAGCACCCATCAGCCTCCCCCTGTCCTCCAGCAGCACCCAGAAGCCCCCCCCTATCCTCCAGCAGCACCCAGCAGCCTCCCCTATCCTCCAGCAGCCTCCCCCTGTCCTCCAGCAGCCTCCCCCTGTCCTCCAGCAGCACCCATCAGCTGCCTCCTGTCCTCCAGCAGCACCCAGCAGCCTCCTCCTGTCCTCCAGCAGCACCCAGCAGCCGCCTCCTGTCCTCCAGCAGCACCCAGCAGCCTCCCCCTGTCCTCCAGCAGCACCCAGCAGGCTCCTCCTGTCCTCCGGCAGCACCCAGCAGCCTCCTACTGTCCTCCAGCAGCACCCAGCAGCCTCCTACTGTCCTCCAGCAGCACCCAGCAGCCTCCTCCTGTCCTCCAGCAGCACCCAGCAGCCTCCTCCTGTCCTCCAGTCCCACAGTCCCCTCAAGCATCCTCCTGTCCTCCAGCCTCCTCTTGTCCTCCAGCAGCCTCCTCCTGTCCTCCAGCAGCTCCCAGCAGCCTCCTCCTGTCCTCTAGCAGCACCCAGCAGACTCCTCCTGCCCTCCACAGCACCCAGCAGCCTTCTCCTGTCCTCCAGCAGCCTCCTCCTGTCCTCCAGCAGCACCCTGCAGCCTCCTCCTGTCCTCCAGCAGTCTTATCCTTTATTCTGCTCCAGCCTCCAGCATATTCCTGTCCCCCAGTTCCCCCTGTCCTCTATCCTGCTCCTGTAGCCTCCAGCCCCCCTGTCCTCCTTCTGTAGCCTCCAGCCCCCCCCCTGTCCTCTATCCTCTTCCTGTCCTCAGTTTCTTACCTGTCCTCGTTCCCCCGCAGTCATTCTGTCTTCTCCGCTGGAGTCCGACTGACTTGCGGAGGGGGCGTGGCCAGCCGTGGCGGAGCTATCTCCTCACGTGACTGGTGCATACATCATGTGAGGAGGTAACAGGGGCTGGTCCCATCTCCTCCTGGCTCCTATGCCTCGGCTGCTCTGCAGCTCTAAACTACAGGGTCTGGAGGATGCAGAACAAAGCGGGAAAAGTGGGCGGAGCCAGGACATCCTCCCAGCCGCCGTGGAGCCCAAAAAACGGGACTGTCACGCTAAAACCGGGACGGTTGGGAGGTATGCACTTCAGCAGCACCCAGCAGCCTTCTCCTGTCCTCCAGCAGCACCCAGCAGCCTTCTTCTGTCCTGCAGCAGCACCCAGCAGCCTCCTCCTGTCCTCCAGCAGCACCCAGCAGCCTCCTCCTGTCCTCCAGCAGCACCCAGCAGCCTCCTCCTGTCCTCCAGCAGCACCCAGCAGCCTCCTCCTGTCCTCCAGTCCCACAGTCCCCTCAAGCATCCTCCTGTCCTCCAGCCTCCTCTTGTCCTCCAGCAGCCTCCTCCTGTCCTCCAGCAGCACCCAGGAGCCTCCTCCTGTCCTCCACAGCACCCAGCAGCCTTCTCCTGTCCTCCAGCAGCACCCAGCAGCCTCCTCCTGTCCTCCAGCAGCACCCAGCAGCCTCCTCCTGTCCTCCAGCAGCCTTCTCCAATATTCTGCCTCCTCCTAGCCTCCAGCCCCCCTGTCCTCCTCCTGTTGCCTCCAGCCCCCCCCCCTGTCCTCTATCCTCTTCCTCTTCCTGTCCTCAGTTTCTTACCTCTCCTCGTTCCCCCGCAGTCATTCTGTCTTCTCTGCTGGAGTCCGACTGACTCGCGGAGGGGGTGTGGCCAGCCGGGGTGGAGCTATCTCCTCACGTGACTGGTGCATACATCATGTGAGGAGGTAGCAGGGGCTGGTCCCATCTCCTCCTGGCTCCTATGCCTCGGCTGCTCTGCAGCTCTAAACTACGGGGTCTGGAGGATCCGGGACAAAGCAGGAAAAGTGGGCGGAGCCGGGACATCCTCCCAGCCGCCGTGGAGCCCAAAAAACGGGACTGTCACACTAAAACCGGGACGGTTGGGAGGTATGCACTTCTGTCGGACTTTGCATGATAAATGTAGCGCACGGTCCAACTGAGCACAGGAACGCACATTTCAATGCAGTATAGTGCAGCTACGACACAAATGTGTCCCATTCAACAAAATGGGGGAATTGTCTCAGGTTCCACCAGTTTCTAGCTGGAAAACACGTATCTTTCCCTGAGCCAGATTTATTACTGTGATGATGAATTCTGGTGCAATATAAAACTGTCGATTTTACTTTAGACCTACTTTTAGTTTGTCTAAACTGTGCACCAGACGTTTTCCCTCTAGCCATGCCCCTTTCTCATGAGGCAACGCCCACCTCGCTGAAGACCACACCCCCTTAATCGGACAAGCCAGGAAAGTGCCAAAA
Source organism: Engystomops pustulosus (assembly GCF_040894005.1). Taxonomy (NCBI): domain Eukaryota; kingdom Metazoa; phylum Chordata; class Amphibia; order Anura; family Leptodactylidae; genus Engystomops; species Engystomops pustulosus. Next base: position 175,057,808 of record NC_092411.1, read on the forward strand.
AAAACCTGAGGGGCGCAACGTGTGCTGCACCAACCAATGCGTCAGGTTTCCTGCAAAAAATTAACATTCTGAAAAATCTCCATTTGATTTGGCTAAACAGCTGCTGTTTTTATTTTGGGGCCCCACTTTTAGTTTTGCCCAGGGTACCGCCTTGTCTAACACCACAGCCTTGCACATCCCTGGATCTAAAACTAGAAAGTTCTGCAGAACAATCAATCTGAGGAGGAACGCCTGTACCGCCTTCTGCCACTAGGTGGCACTGATTGCAAAGGTACAATGCTGTTATGTGCAGGCATAGTGATTTCTGTCTTTGTAAACTTCCTGATGCTGCCGGCACCGTGTGAGGAAAGGAGTGCAGAAGGTCCCCAAAACTGCAACTACTGAGGGGACCCCTCAACCTGCTCTGCAACACTGGACACTGTGTAACCTTGGCTAAGGTGAAACTCTACCTGCAACCACAGGACTTACTAGTTAAGGTGAGTCCACTCCCCCCATGACAAACCTGTGAGGAGAACTTGGCTGGACGAGGTAGCCTTTTTATGCCTCTCCTGCACTCAGTCTCTCACAGCAGCTGTGATCTCCTTTGGCACATTGCTCTGAGCTTGCAAGCTGTCCTTCACTCAGCTGAGACTGGGGAGAGATAAGGACATATGTCCTTGCTAGTACAACATTCCTGAAACCTGGGCTGCTTGGTGCATTACACAGAAAGTATAAAAAAATTATATGAAAAGTTGGAGAACTTCCTCAGAATCAGCTTCATCACTGCCCTCACACACGTGCAGACTCAAATAGCAGGAGGATTTTCCTTAATTCCTTCTAAAGGGGATACATTAGCATCTGTCTTTCTAAGGTTCCAATGTCAAGAAAAACAGATACCATTTAGTAAAGTTTACTGTGCTATTCCATAAAGTAGGCAGCTAAACAATATCATGTTGGTTCTATAGGGGCCTATGGTGAACTGACAGCGCATGTAGCAAGTAGGCACTGCCATCTAAATATGAAAGCATGGACACAGGACATGACAATCTTTGACAGGTTCTCTCTTATAGTTGTTGGGAGATCATTGGTTGCTTATACTAAAAAAGATAACATACTGACATAAAGGATTAATGTAGGGTGTTGTGGAGTGTTGTCCATTTGGAATAGAAACATTATGTAACCCTATATGCTCCATTTATCTTAGATATCTGATGGTTCCCACAAATGATGGGGTTGGACCTGATGTGGCATAATCATCCGTACTTGCGTATAAGCAAGTAGAATTTTAGATTGTGAGTCTCCGTGGGGACAGGCACGATGCATTATGGCAGTGGTGGAGAACCTATGGTACGGGTGCCAGAAGTGGCACTCGGAGCCCTCTCTAGGGCACCCGTGCCTTCATCCCAATACAGTTTGCCAAACTCTGCAAGACCTCTTGCGGTCTCAGGCAGCCCAGGAACCTGGAAGGAAGCTACAATGATAATCCGAACTTCTTTTTTTAACTAACTGATCTAGCAAGCTCTGTTTAGCACGGCGTAATCTGTGAGCACTATATAAATAAAGGAATTATTATTACTGTATTGGTGTCCTCAGGTGACAGAGCAGGGAGTAATAAGTTACTGCCTAAATTGTCACATTGGCACTTTGTGAAAAATATGTCGGTTTTGGTTGTAGTTTGGGCACTTGGTGTCTAAAAGGTTTGCCATCACTGCATTATGGCAATCTATGTTCAGCACTATGAAATCACAGTAACTTATATCAGTAAAAGCAACGTTGGATCACAGATCAGTCTGCCTTGTAGCTACACAAAGCTTTCCATCTTACAACATCTCTGTTGATTGCACTGTTGATTTTGACTTACGAATACGGATTCAAAATACTGCCATGTAGAACTGACCTGACATACTACTGTTGTAAAAACAATGAGAAAGATCTCCTTATGGTGCCCAAATTGGCACATTGTGCCACAAATGTTTCAGGTAGTCAATGACCTAGGTGATTGGGAGGATTTATAGACTTTAATGGTCCCAGCCATGTGTAAAGTCTATGAATTATCTCTGTTATTGTCTGGGCTCGTGTGGGTGTCTGTGCAATGGAGACAGTGCATGGCAGTCTCCTGTTAGTGTCATGTTCTGGCTCTCTGCCTCTAACATACTTCTCCAGATATCCTTTCACAAATTGCACCTATTTACGGTGCGGACTTCATTTTTGTCTTTATATAAATCACAGCCTTGTTTAATACTACAGAGTCAGAGTCCGTCCCCCTACCAGATTCTCTCGTCTGTGGAGAGTCTCAGACTTATTGTACAAGCTGTCATCATTGCCCACTCTTGGTCGTGGTCCCTGACTGCCCAGTGTTATTCTGACAGATATTGATTTTTAGATTGTAATGAGTATTTAAATACATTAATTAGTTATTTGTAGAAAAATATGTTATAATTCAATATAATTATCATTCCTGCGTTAAAGCACTTTATATTGAAGGGAAATATCTGTTCTCAATTAACTATGCAAAAAACATTTCTGTATTGGTTTGTCTGGTCCAGATTTTCAGTTATTTCAGTGAAATTTTTCTGAAACAAATAGACCGAGCACAGTGCAGTGGATGGGAGCCCTTTTATCTTAGAGAAACACCATGCAAGAACTGCCGGCTTGTTAGTGATATATTCCTGTACTGCGGCCATCTTGACCAAGAGAACCAAACCGACGCCATTTTAGGTCTGGCCTGGGGGGAGGGGGTTATGTTGCCCACTCAGAAGCTATAGGGTTAAATGTCTTAATTCAGCTTTTTTTCTTATTTAAACTGTTGTTTGCCTCTCACGTTCTCCTTGGCATTTTACTGTCCTTTGGCCTATATGTTTTCTTTTAATTGTTTCGGTTATCAAGAACTATCTGGTGCCATCCTCTGTACATTCCATGGCTCAGATAATATAAACAATACCATTTATCTGTGGAGAAGGGCCCTGAGAACACAGGGCACAATTTATTAACCTTTTCGTAGAAAATATTAGAAGGGCGGTTATAGTGCATTTAAATTAAGCCTATCTAAGCACCTTATCTCCTTTCCTTCACGCCCTCTGAAGCTTTCTCTGTTTTTATATACACGACAGGGATTTTGAAATAAAAAGTGTGATTTGAGTGCATCTGAAGACCGTGTCTGCGTCTTTGTTATACTCTGTCATCTCGCTGCCGGCAGCTATCTCATCCTTCCTCAAAGGGTTAATTAGGAATCACCTTACAAAATCAAGAGGGTTGTTGGGGCGCTGCATAAAAATCCCTTTCAGGCTGAACAGTAGTACTGACGCTCTAACAATTGTAACAGTGTTGACTCTGCTGTTCGTCAGTTAGGGTCTCCTTCATCATATTTAAAACTTGTTCAAGAACCATCAAGTAACTGTAAAAATACAGTAATAACTGTAACAATACTTGACAAAAAAATAGTTTTGTTTTTTTTTAAATCAACAATGTTTATTAAGTTTATTGAGGGGAACATGGCGATACAGCATGCACTTGAGATAAAGCATACACAAGTCAGTCTCACAGGACCAAGTTTAGAAGGACCAACGTGAACATACATAGACCTCAGCAAACAAATTTAAGCATAAATAGAAAACAGGAGGTTTATTCATCAGGACAAAAGAGGAATAACAAGCAAAAATATATAAAATATATGAAATCGGCCTACACCACCATGTACCTGCAGCCTATCGCTACCTCGACACCAAGATCTCACCATAAGACACATTGGAGACGACAGAGACTATATTAGAGATATACGTACATAGCTAAGTAGGAATCTAATGGGGCAGCGGTAAATGGAGATTAAAAACATTTGTCCCAGACAGCATGAAATTTCTTTTTCCTTCGTGGATAAATATTAATTTCTTGAAGGGAAGAGCAACATTAACTGATTTAAGCCAGTCACAGAGGGGACCAAATATAGTTTTAGCACAGCTGGAGGGGCCTTTGACAACAATTCCAACGATACCAACAATTTGCTTCTGAGATATAGCGCTTATAGATACATGAGGGCATCTGTCAAACACTCTAAACTTTTCCTTAAGTGGGTGGGACTTCCTAGTAAAACCCGGGGGCACAAACAGCCCAGTCAATCAGGACAAACAATCAGTGTTACTACTTGTACAGAAATCTAGCGCAGAGCAAAGCAGGGAAGACAAAGAGTACTGGAGCTCTGCATCATAGTAACAAATGATTATACAGTAATCTACTACACCACAAAGAAAAATATATATTAAAGGACATCTTCTCTCAGTTTCATTGATGGTAGACATGACAGTTTTTAGTGCATAAAGAAACAGACTTTTAGAAAATATGTAAATGACATGGATTTTAATCTATGCACTGCCCCGCGCTGTAACAGTACCTACTGCTCCCGGATGGGGAGCCAGGAAAGCTGACGTCAATGGCTGGCTTCTAGCTCCCCAACCGGGAGAAGGAAGTACTGTTACAGTGAGGGGGCTGGCATATATTAAAATCCGGCTCATATACATTATTTTTTAAAAAGTTGTTCTTTATGCACACCTGTTCCGATTAGTGAATAAAGAACAAGCATGTTATGCTGGACATCTAATATTAGTCAAACTGATGTTAGATGCCCTTTAAAATATGTCCATCATCACCATAAATCATAGTATCATAGTATATAAAGCTGGAAAAAGACGCAAGTCCATCAAGTCCAACCTTTAAGAATTAAATAAATGTTTTATACCCATAACCCGTGATATTTTTGCTCTCCAGAAAGGCATCCAGGCCTCTCTTGAACATGTACATAGAGTCCGCCATAACAACCTCCTGCGGCAGAGAGTTCCATAGTCTCACTGCTCGTACAGTAAAGAACCTTTGTCTATGTTGATGGTAAAATCGCCTCTCCTCTAGGCGTAGAGGATGCCCCCTTGTCCTGGTCACAGGCCGAGGTATAAAAAGATCTTTGGAGAGATCCTTGTACTGTCCATTCAGGTATTTGTACATTGTAATGAGGTCTCCCTTCAGTCGTCTTTTTTCTAAACTGAATAATCCCAAATTTTGTAATCTGTCATTGGATTCTAGTCCCCCCATTCCCCTAATAATCCTGGTTGCTCTACTATATCCTTTTTTTATACACTGGTGCCCAAAACTGTATACAATATTCCATGTGTGGTCTGACCAGCGATTTGTATAAACTATGTCTTTATCATGAGAATCTATTCCTCTCTTGATACATCCCATAATTTTATTTGCTTTGGCAGCAGCCGCCTGGCTCTGGTCACTAAAATTACGTTTACCATCCACCAATACCCCCAAGTCCTTTTCAGCTCCAGTTTTACCAAGTAATCACCCACATATGAATAAAAAGATGAAGTCATGACAACATCACAGTATGGGGCACATTTACTAATGAACATGCGGGAGTTTGCACGGAGTCAGACTTTGCACGTTCTATCTAGTGCAAACTGCTTGCACAGCGAGGGGGTATTTAAGAAGTGTCCACACCACATTTGCACTAGCTGCACTAGTCTTCATACGACACAAATTTCTGCTGTGCGCCAGATTTAACATGCAGAATTAAGTTGCACGCCCCATGTTAAAAGTGCACCAATAAAAAAGTTTTGCACTCTGTTGGGGCAGTGCAGGGAGCGCCAGATTCATGCAGAACGGGTGCCAGAAATCATGAGTCTGGTGCACTCTGCACTATACACAGAAAAACTGCAGTTTGTACTGTTCTTAGTAAATATGCCCCTATGTGTACATACCACCTCTCTGAGAGGACCCCTCCCTAATAGACTGTTTTTATATTTAATCACTGATTTATTTTTTTCTTGCCATTAGCTGCCCCCTATTTGCAGACCACCCCTTTCCTATGCAGTAGTGATGGGTCCTTCGCGAACGAGGCTGCACAAAGAAGCTGTATGGAGCTGTTGAGCTGTTGAAGCTGTGTTGAAGCTGTAATTTTTTTGCTGGACCAACTGACATTTGAATTGATATCATTTTGAGAATGGCACAACCTTTGGATCAAATTTTAATGATTTTTCTGTTATGGTGTGCACAATATGGAATTCCATATATGATTTTTGGGTTCCAGGATTATAAACATGTTTAAGATTTTATATGTTTATTTGTATGCTCTTTTTAACGTAAAGAGACATTTTAATTTTATATTTTTTTTTCTCTCTTAAAAAAAATGTACCATTTTTATAGCCCCTTTAGTAGGGGCTTGTTGAGGCCCCCAGGGGGTTAAAAATAGTCACTGCTCAAAAAAAGGGGAATACTTAACCTGTTCCCAACATGTGCCATACTATTATAGCACAACGTTGAGTGTATGGAGACCTCTCCATAAAGGGTGGATGTGTTTGCTGCATATTGCAGCAAACACCCACCGTTAACCCCAGTAATCGTTGCTTCCATCAATGATGGGTGTTACCTCTTTACATGCCCTTGCAATGCTATATAAAGAACCAGCAGTGCCAAAACATTACCGGGTGGCGACAATCCGTCGCCACGACAGCCTTGGGTCTGTGTAAGACCCGAGAACTGGTCATCTTAGAAGATCTGTTACAATGTTCTGGTAGCGCATTATATCACAAGATCCCGATATACTGCAGTACTGTAGTAACCTAAGGTTAAAGAACCCTAGGGGGTCTAAAAATAGTAAAAAAAAAAAAGTTAAAAAAAAATATCTAAAAAACGTTTAAGTTCAAATGAAATCTGTTCCCTAGAACTGATTAAAAAATAGACCTTAAAAATGGCGAGCATATCAGGTATCTTTAACCCCTTTACGACCTGGCCCATTTTTGTTTTTTCATTTCCATTTTTCATTCCCCACCTTCAAAAATCTATAACTTTTTTTTCTGTCTTGTTGAACACAGTGCAGCAGCGACACAAAACAGTGCAGACACTTTATAAATACATGTGCAAGCAGTTTGCACATTCTTTTCAGTGCAATGTCAGGCAGAAAAGTAGCGCAGACTCTTTAATAAATGCAGGCCTCTGTCTCAAAAAGGTTTGCCATCAATGCTATAAACTTTCAAATCTTAGCTGTGCCTTTTTATTCTTCCAGTAAAGTATTGATGAGGTTTTTTTTCTATGAGTCCTGGGGATGAGAGAGTTTTCAATCGGGCAAATGCAACAGAGGCCACATGGATAAAACCTCACTGTCAGGATCAGGGGTAGTGGATCCTCTGGACCACCACGGACGATGACGTAAGCCAACACCTGGGACCGGAATCTAAGTGGTACCCGGTTTTCACCAGAGCCCGCCGCAAAGCGGGTTGGACTTGCTGCCGCGTGGTACCACCAGGTCATTCCACAGCCGCGACTTTGTCTGCTGTGGCAGTCAAGGCCTAGTACAGATACGTCAGGCAAACTCGTGGTCGGTAACAGGCTAGAGGTCGAGACAGACACCACAGGATCGGAATCGGGGACGTAGCAGTAGGTGAGGACAGGAGGCACGGAATCAGAGTCAGGGACGTAGCAAAAGGTCAGGACGGGCAGCACAGGAGCGAGGTCAGGAACGGGATCGAGGTCTCAACAGGAAATCAGGATAATCGCACAGGGCATCAGGAAAGCTTTCACTAAGGTTATGAGGATCTGCCAAGGAACACAGGAAGGATCAGGAATTTTTCTTGGCAGGCAGCCAGCCAGCGCCAATTATGATAGACAATATGATAGTATTCATGAATATAAGATCAAGGTCCTAGCAGGTTGAAGGTGGTGCAAAACTTTTAATCGATGTATATTGGTAAATGACCTAATATCTTGCCCCTCCAGACTTAGATACAAATTACAAAAAACATGAGGTAAAGTGTCCAATGCCCTTTAACCCCTTACCGACGCGCGGCGTAATCTTACGGCAAGTGTCGGAAGCAGGTAGACTTACACTTACTGGTAACACCCGTGAACGGTGCTAGCGCCTGCGGCCTCAAAAATATCTTGGTGATAATCGTCGCTCACCGTGATGTCATTGGGGAGCGGCGATCGGTCTTGTTTTAACCCATTAATTACGATGAACGATTTGCCCATTTTAATGAATGAGGTGGAAAGTCCCCATATACTGCCATACTGTTGTATGGCAGTATATGGTAGGATTGATTAGATAACCTAGGGTTAAAGTACCCTAGGGGGTCTAAAAAATAGTGAAAGTAAAAATAAAAAATTATAATAATAAAACATAAAAATTCAAATCACCCTCCTTTCCCTAGAACTGATACAAAAATAAATTAACAGTAAAAATCATAAACACATTAGGTATTGCACCATCCGAAAATGCCCGATCTATTAAAATATAATAACGTCTTTTCACTGTGTTTAACCCCGTAATGGGAAATTGCGCCCGAGGTAAAAAATGGCACTTTTTTGCAATTTTGAAAAATATAAAAAAAATTCAATAAAAAGTGATCAAAAGGTCTTACAGTCCTAAAAATCGTAGCATGAAAAGTCATCAAAAGTCGCACAGAATGACACCGGAGGTTTTAATTTTTGTAAATGTATGAAAACATTATAAAACCTATACAAATTTGATATCCCTGTGATAGCACCGACCCAAAGAATAAAGGAGACATGTCATTTATGGTGCACAGGGAAATCCAAGCCCACGAGAAAACGATGCAAATGCATTTTTTCACCATTTTCACTGCATTTGGAATTTTTTTCCCGCTTCCCAGTACACAGCATAGGATATTCAATACCATAGCTATGAAGTGCAATTTGTTACACAGACAACAAGCTGTCACAGAGCTCTTTACGTGTTAAAATAAAAAAGTTATAGATTTTTGAAGGTAGGTAGTGAAAAATGGAAAAGAAAAAACAAAAAAGGACCAGGTCGTGAAGGGGTCGTTAATAGCCAGCAGTGCCTACAGACTGCTTGTTCCTTACAACCAGAAAATACTAGTATATCCTTACCATTCACCACTATACCCCGAAAAGAACACTTCATGCCTCTTAAAGTGGTACTCACCTCACTCCTAAATTAGTAAGTCCCCTTACTTACAAATAAGGAAATCCTTATTACTTTCATACAGTAGAGATTTTAAAAGATCATTTAGTGAACTTTTAAATTATTTGTGTTTTGTCCCTAGTATTTTAGAGTGATCTTTTCCACAAAAAGATAAATGAAAAACCATAAGTGTTTAAATTTGTATTATACATCCTCATCCTATTCTCGTCATGCTTTCAGAAAATCTAACTGTGACATTTGTAACCACTATCCACTATTATACGTATATCCACTATTGCCCTCTGGTAAATATTACATATTAATGCCCTGTATCTGTGGCACTATATGATGCTATCTCATGTTAAAGGACACTGTATTTTGCTGACGAAAACAAATGAATGCTATGTCCTTTATAATATTCTGTATTTATACATAAAATAATCTTGCTATTTAGGTGGTGATCTTATTCTAAACACTTTTCTGTAGAGAAACATATATAGCATTTGAGAAGCTTTTGTACTCAATGTCTTAATTGGCCTAACAGCGTCATCTGTCACTTGTTTATACTGAAACAATGGTGCATAGAATTATGTTGTCAGTTACACATCAGCACATGCTGTCACTATGCAACTCTTCCAAACATTCCTGGCTATTGATGTCAGATGTAATGGTTTATAGTTCATAGTGTGATGAGAAATATTTGAATGGCCTTTAGTGCTACCAGTCACAACATCTAAAGAGACAATTTATAGCCAACAATATAGTATTTGAACTTTGAAATGAAAACATCTTAAAGGGTATTTCTTCCTTACATATAGTTTATCTAGAGTATATGCATTAAATATGATGTAGATCCCACTTTAGGAACATCTATCATGAGAATGGGGGTCTTGAGAATGCCTGCCCCAGTCATTGATTTCATGCCCCCCCGGCTGTCGCCAGACATTGATTTCATGCCCTCAGCCTTCACCAGTCATAGATTTCCTGCCCTCTGCCTGCCCAAGTCATAGATTTCATGGCCCCAGCCTGCCCCAGTCTAGATAATGCCCGCTGCCTGCCCCAGTCTAGATAATGCCCGCTGCCTGCCCCAGTCTAGATAATGCCCGCTGCCTGCCCCAGTCTAGATAATGCCCACTGCCTGCCCCAGTCATAGAATGAATGCCCGCTACCTATCCCAGTCATAGATTTAATGCCCTCAGCCTGCCCTAGACATAGATTTCCTGCCCTTTGCCTGCCCCAGCCATAGATTACATGCCCGCTGCCTGCCCAGTAATACATTTCATGCCCGCTGCCTGTCCCAGTCATAGATTTCATGCCCCCAGCCTGTCCCAGTCATAGATTTCATGCCCACTGCCTGCCCCAGTCATAGATTTCATACACCAGCCTGCCCCCAGTCATAGATTTAAGCCCCCTGCTTTCTCCAGTCATAGATTTCATGCCTGCTGTCTGCCCCTGTCATAGATTTCATGCCCGTTGCCTGCTTCAGTCATAGATTCCATGCCTCCCCTGCCTGCTCCAGTCATAGATTTCATGCCCGTTGCCTGCTTCAGTCATAGATTCCATGCCTCCCCTGCCTGCTCCAGTCATAGATTTCATGTCCACTTCCTGCCTTAGTCATAGATTTTATACCTGCTACCTGCCCCCAGTCATAGATTTCATGCCCTCAAGCCTGCCCCCAGTCATTGATTTCATGCCCCCTGCCTTCCCCCAGTCATTGATTTCATGCCCCCCTGCCTGCCCCCAGTCATTGATTTCATGCCCCCCTGCCTGCCCCCAGTCATTGATTTCATGCCCCCCTGCCTGCCCCCAGTCATTGATTTCATGCCCCCCTGCCTGCCCCCAGTCATTGATTTCATGCCCCCCTGCCTGCCCCCAGTCATTGATTTCATGCCCCCCAGCCTGCCCCCAGTCATTGATTTCATGCCCCCCTGCCTGCCCCCAGTCATTGATTTCATGCCCCCCTGCCTGCCCCCAGTCATTGATTTCATGCCCCCCTGCCTGCCCCCAGTCATTGATTTCATGCCCCCCTGCCTGCCCCCAGTCATTGATTTCATGCCCCCCTGCCTGCCCCCAGTCATTGATTTCATGCCCCCCTGCCTGCCCCCAGTCATTGATTTCATGCCCCCCTGCCTGCCCCCAGTCATTGATTTCATGCCCCCATGCCTGCCCCCAGTCATTGATTTCATGCCCCCATGCCTGCCCCCAGTCGGACCGTGCGCCAGATTTAACATGCAAAGTCCGACAGAATTGTGTTGTACTCCCCATGTTAACCGGTTAAGGACCGGGCCCTTTCCCGTTTTTTCATTTCCATTTTTCACTCCCCACCTTCAAAAATCTATAACTTTTTTTTATTTTTACACATAAAAAGCTATGTGACGGCTTGTTTTTTGCGTAACAATATGCACTTCATAGTGATGGTATTAAATATTCCATGCCATGTACTGGGAAGCGGGAAAAAAAATCCAAATGCAGTGAAAATGGTAAAAAACGCATTTGTGTCATATTCTTGTGGGCTTGGATATTACGGCTTTCACTTCACGCCACAAATGATGCATCTAATCTAAATTTTTTTTTTTATTTTGCCGTCTTCTTGTGCTTATAACTTTTTCATACTTTGGTGTATGGAGTGGAGGGTGGTGTCATCTTTTGCGACTTTTGATGATGTTTTCATGATATTATTTTTAGGACTGTACGACCTTTTGATCACTTTTTATAGAATTTTAAATTTTTTTTTAAATGGCAAAAAAGTGCCAGTTTTGACTTTGGACGCGGTTTTTCGTTACGGGATTAAACGCCGTGAAAAACTGTTATTATATTTTGATAGATCAGACATTTTCAGATGCGGCGATACCTAATGTGTTTATGATTTTTACTGTTTATTTATATTTATATCAGTTCTATGGAAAGGGGGGTGATTTGAATACACGGCGGGCGGTCGCGAACCGGTTGAAGGTGCACCAATAAAAAAGTGATGTACTCTGCCGTAGCTAGCAGGGGATGCCAGATTCATGCCGAACGTGCACCAGAAATCCTGAACCTGGCGTACCCTGCACTCCACACAGGCAACAGCATTTAGTGCAGTTTGCACTTTTGTTAGTAAATGTGCCGCAATATTCCTTTTGTGGTCAAGTCCAAAACTATGTGGTGCAACTATTCCATTAAACTGCTGTAGAAGCCCTGAAATAATCACAAATGCTAGCAAACCGCCAGCATTTGCAATTGCAGTATTTGCCCCTTCACATCATCTCCATGCCATCTCTACTTTCTGGTTTTCAAATACATAGGGAATGTTTTAGTTTCAGAGCAAAGTATATAAAATAATTAATTCCAAGCAAAGAAAGCGGATAACTTTATATTTAGCCTCATTTTTGTTGACTTTCCATAAGAATTATTTTCAAATTTTCCTTTTTTAGTTTAAATAGCATTAACATCTCTTGATGCTTTTATTTCCATAACCCTGTATGAACCTTGGCCTACTTCCAGTTTTTAAAGAGATGGGATTGTTATCTAAAGTATGTGACCTCTTCATTCCTTACTCTAAATTAAAGGACATAGTTAAACATACGATATGCAAAGAAATACATGCCCAATTATTCATTTAGGAACTTGAGAGTACAGTACATGGTACAATAATAATACAATATTCAAACCAAGTTTGTCAGCAAATTTTGTGACTGAAAATCAGTTTTATTTATCTAAATGGATTGTTTTGGTGTCAACTACATGGATTTCTGCAAGCAACTTTCCTAATCCAGCAATTTCTGGAGGAGGCATAATCGCTAAATAATTGCAATTTCCTGCAGTGCTCAAAAAACTGCGATCATTACATTGCTTCTACGCCAGAAAACTGGTGTAGAAGCACTGATAAATGTTCCCTATGGCTTCTATCTTCACAACACAATACCTGTCAATGAATGTGTTGTGGTATTGCAGTTTAGTTATTTTTAACTCCTTTGCACTCCTTGATGACCTATTACTGCATAGAGCACTGTCATCTAGCGCTTATAGACAGTAATTCATGGGCACTGTACCTACATCACCCGCCTAATCGGAGTGGTCCCGCACTGGCTATAGCTGTGATTAGTCAGTCAAATCCGACTGACCAATCACAGTGTTTTAATTGCAAAATGGGCTATTTAAATGGTATTCCCACTCTCTGGTAGCTCTATTCTTCATCTGGAGTCATTGGAGAGATGAGCAGACTGTTCTTTCCTTACTATCTACTACTACTAAACCTATCCTTCCTGATCACATCTCCTATGCTCCCATTATCGTCTTTCTTCTTCCCTGTAAGATCACTCTCATCATCTGTAGTGATCACACTCATAGTGTGTCTTATACCTTTGTGATCATCCTTGTTATCACTCCCATCATCCACTGCCCCCCAAACACACTTTTAAGTCCGTTGTGTACTAAGTGTTGCATCAGATCCTGACCTGTGCTTAGTGCACATGTAACACACTTTTAAGTGCTCCATGAACGTAGCGTTACATCAGATCCTGACCAGTACTTAGTGCATGTCATAGTGTTTTGTACACTGTGTTCCTAGTGTTATATTATATCCTGACCAGCACTTAGTGCATGTGATAGATTTTGGTGCACTGTCTACTTAGTGTTATATACTGGCCAATACTTAGTGCATGAGATAATAACCAGTAGTTACTTCAGTATTGCCCATAAAACTGTATTAGAGGATAGCCCATTTTTCCTGCCATCACCCTTGTCTTCTAGCGACCTGAAAGATCCAACGAGAAGGCGCCGTAGGACAAAATATTTGAAAGGAAGGACTCCAGAATAGAGCCCCAAGAATGCCCCCCCCTTCCTGTGAATTACTGTTAAAATAGTGATAAGTGGGATTTGGTGCATCCATTTCTAGACAAGGGCCACCACCTTTACCTAAACCATTTTTATACCAGTATTATACTATTCAAGTGCCTTGTTTAAATAAATACTGAGGTATGCGGAACTATAAGAAAAAATCAAAGAGGTCTCCTAAAGTCGGTGCTTGAGCAAAAACATATAAGGACTCTGTATTGTGTGTTAAGCACAAGAACAAGCACCCCTGTCCTTGTTCGAGGTACCAGTACAGAAACCTCCAAGCCTGACTGCATTTTTAACTATAATAAATACATGGGAGCGGTTGACTTTTTGGTCCAGGTGCATGAGCCTTATAGCACCATGCGGAAATCGAGGGAGTGGTACAAGAAGCTGGCCATGCATATCATGCAGATGGCACTGTATGATATGTGTTATATTGATGTGTAGGCCAGATGGGAACTTTCCTGGAATACTTAAAGGAGGTAATCAAGCATTTGACTTTTGTAGACCCGGAAGGGGGAGCGCCAGTACCTCTGGAATCGAGGGTAACATATTCCAGGAGAAGTTCCCCAACTTGTAGGCAAGGGAAGGATCCAAAAAAGGTGTTAGGTGTGTTATAAAAGAGACATTAGAAAGGACACCTTTTATCAATGCAACACATTGCCCGATAAATCTGGACTATGTGTGAAGAAATGTTTTGGAATTAACCATACGTACCTGGATATTTTTTTTTTTTTATTAGATGATGTACCCTGATGTATCATACTTTGCACAGCTTGTAAATCAAGCCGCATGCCGTACCTTCCCTTCTAAACCCTGCCATGTGTCCAATCAGTAGATTATTGCCACATATGCCATATTAAAGTACCCAGGAGAATCTACATAAGGGTCTTTGAGCTATTTTTTGCTATGCACCATCCATTATGCATTATCTATTTGTCACCACCATTGGATTTCAAATGTTCACTACACCCCTACATTAATTCATTGAGAGGTGTAGTTTCCAAAATGGGGTCACTTCTCAGGGGCTTCTATTGTACGACAGTGGCTCTGCCTACATGACATGGCACCCCAAAACCAATCTAGTGAGAATTGAGCTCCAAAAGGTAAATTTCGGTAATGCCATATATCCAGCCTGCGATATTGCCGTACCCGTGCTTAATGATTTCTGGTGTGTTTATCTCCAGTGAGTTGGGCAAAATGTATTTGGCACTAAAATGGCATATTTGAGAAAAAATGCATTTTGTACTCTAGACCTTTCATTTTATATTAAATTTGGGTCAGTACCTTGGGGGGTTAAAATGTTTTCTACAGCCCTAGACAAATCCTTTGAAAGGTGTATTTTCCAAAATTGTGTCATGTCTTTGGGGGTTTTTTTTATTGTACTAGTGCCTCAGGGGCTCTGCAAGTACTTTGTGGCACCTGAAAACATTTGTAGCCAAATTGACCCAATAAAAAAACAAATAGAACTAATTCCCTTCTGCACGTCGCTGTGTGCCGAAACAGCAGGTATTGCCTTACTTGGGAGAAACAGAGTATGCACATCACTCCTTGAAGGTATTAGTGTGTTCAAGTAAGACGCCAACTATCAATCAATAAAGTAAATTTGACACTTCATTTTGTCTTTAACAGAGGGTTTTATGTGTCTTAATGCTTAGCAATCCAAAATATTGTAATATATCGATCCACTAAGGGATCTTCATCAGACATTAAAATATCCAAAATTTATATAACAATAAATGGTAGTTGCAACAATGTGAACAACATAAATACAATTTATTTGGCATAAATGTATCTAATAGTCATGAGTAATAGTATAGGTAATAGCGTCAAGGCAGGATGGCAGACATGTAATATATAGAAGCTGTATGCCCCGATTCAATGTCAAATGGAAGGTATATCCTGAGCAATGAATGAAAAAAAGACATGATAAATATATGGATCATATATGAACTTACAATCTCTCAAAATGCATGATAAAGGAGTGTTGTCCTACAGCAAATTACACAAGTCACAAGATAAAACTTTATAAAATGTAGCATTGGTGGTCAGTGATGCTTACCGTGTTGGGAGGATAAGTGGTATCCATCGCAATAAGAGGAGGTGCGGACTTGCCAGCAAGTATAAAGATGCTGGCAAACTCCCTATACTCCTTGGATATAAATGGGGATATGTATGAATTCATGGGAAATGCCCCCTTGTAGCTGCAGTAGCATGTAATTTTCGTGTCGGGGACGGCCAACAAGCCCAAAGGCGCACCTGCATGCATCTAGTATATCAACCAGGGCTGATTGCAGGCCCAAGAGGCGTACATGTGTATTGGTGCCGATGTAATACAATGGAGGATATAATGAGAAAATAGAAACAGACCAAAAGGGAACTGAGCATAAGGATGCGTGTGAGGGTTTTAAAATTGAAAAAAAGGAATAAAAAAAGGAAAAAATTTAGAGAAAAGGGTTTTCTCCAAAAAAAAGAAAAATTTGGGAAACATTGAAAAAAAAAATGTTTTTACCACAACATCCTCTAAATGTGAACCTTGAAATGTTAAAATTTCCACGCCTTTTTTATTTGATTCCTGAAAAACCAAACAGATTTCCCAAATGTTGATTTGAATAATTTAAGATGTTCATAAAATAGTGTTGCTAATGGGGGTTTATAGTATATAACACATATCACAATCTTAGTGAATAGCCGCACATTATAGTCAGACAATTCACTTTCAGTGAACTCCATTGACCGGGTATGTAAATGTGGCTGGTTTTTCCATCTGCTTCTTTGGTAATTTATGAAACTCACTTTTTCCTTATGTTAAATGGTGAGACATTTGTGACATATGTCGCACAAATGTCACAAGTCACTTCTTTCCCCAATGTATCCTAAATTCATCTGTTGGCTTTTGTGTATTTCTGACTGAATTTCTTTATAGTGCCTTTTTTATAACTTCTAGATTAGCAAAAGTTTCTTTCAGCTACTGCATGCTTGTCTAACTTTATACAAATAAGTATTTGAAGTTGAACTGGTGTGATGTTTCATGACCGTCTGCATTTCATATAAACATTCTAAAGATAATATTTATACTACTTTGTTGCCAGCAGCCCCATTTTATGATTTAACTTTTTAGTTTCATCCTAAGGATATTACTCTATTAATCTTTTTTTTTTTTTTTTACATAACTGTAATAAAAGTCCAGGCCTTGTAACTTAAAAGGGAACCTGTCATCAGCCATTGACCATATAAACCACTACCAGAATATTGTCAAGCAGCGTAACACCTTCTAGATATTGTTTTTTTCATGTCCCAGTGTGATGGCATCATCCAGAAAACCATCTTTGAAGTGAGCTGTATATTGGTTGTGTAAAGTCAAGGAGGAGGAGAGTTTAACACTGAAGTCAAGCTGGGGAGCTCTGAATGCCTCCTCCTCTGTGATTGACATCATGCATCAGACGTCAGGAGATCTGGTTAGTGATGTCTCTGGATGCAAGACCATTAATTAAAGTGAAGAGGGGTTTCTGAGGAAAAGAGCTTAACTTCAGTGTTAAAATATCTGCCTCCTTGACTTTATACAACCAATTTACATCTCACTTCAAAGTAGATTTTCTCAATGATTCCACCACACTAGGTCATGAAATCAACATGACCTGGAAGGTGTTCAGCTGCGGGACAACATACTGGTAGTGCTTTATTAGGTCAATTTCTGCTGTCAGATTCACTTTAAATCAGTCATTTGTGTTCCTTCTTTAATTACACCTGGATTCTGTTTGGTGCATTTTAGACAAGCTTTATATTTTGTAGGAGCAACAACTGGATTTTGGTCCACTTAGTTTGTGTGCATACATGTTTGCAGGGCTCTCAGTTGGACACTACCAGCTAAGTAGAAACCAAGGTAGAATTATATGAAGATATGGCAAAGCTGGAATGACATGGCTGGTTCAATAAGAACACAAGCACACCAGGGGTAGGGACTTCAAATGATACATCATATATACTCCAGACAGACTGCTGGCACCTTCCACAACTATCATTCTTTCTTTGACCTTGGGTGTGCTGTCTATTATTTCTGTATGAACATCATGCATACTCATCATACATTATACTTATGTCTGTTGTTGAGCTCATCAATTAATAGCTTTAACTGGAAGTAAAAATCTCCAGGGGTGCAAAATTTTTGGTCAGTGTAATAGCTCAAGCAGTCGGCTTAAACATGTGGCCATAGAAAAAAAAGCTATGTGTGAGCCCATAGAAAACAGAAGCAACGGCTAGCCCTTGTCCAAAGAAAAATGTTTATGTGCGAAGGTTCAAGATGGCTAATAGGATGGTGCTTGGAGTTGGTTTCAGGGGATCATAGCCATACTATCCCAGGGCTAACACAGTGACCATATCCCATTTATATAGAAAAAGTTTAACATATTTTTAAAAAGACATGAAAATACTTAATCTGTGTGGGAATACTGTAGGACAAAAAAATGCAGTGGCCTCGCCCAGTGGGACTGCTTGCCGTTCAGAGATTCCTGGGCTTTGCCAATTACTATAGACAGTTTATTCCCCACTTCTCTTCACTTGTGGCTCCTATTGTGGCATTGACTAAGAAGAATGCCAATCCCAGACAATGGTCTCCAGCTGCTGAGGAAGCCTTTACTAAGCTAAAATCTGCCTTTGCCTCTGCGCCAGTACTTACAAGACCAGATACGGAGAAATCTTTTCAGTTGGAGGTTGATGCTTCATCCATTGGTGCTGGTGCAGTTCTTACCCAGAAGGGGCCCAAGGGTCGTACCCTCACCTGCGGGTTCTCCTCGAAGACATTCTCTCCTGCCGAGAAGAATTATTCTATTGGAGATCGGGAACTGCTGGCCATAAAGCTGGCTTTGGAGGAGTGGCACTACCTTCTGGAGGGGGCTCGTCACCCGGTTCATATTTATACTGACCACAAGAACCTCCTGTACCTCCAGACCGCTCAGCGACTGAATCCTTGTCAAGCCCGTTGGTCCCTTTTCTTCTCCCGATTTGATTTCTTAATCCATTTCCGTCCTACGGAGAAGAACGTTAAGGTGGATGCTCTCTCCCGTGCTTCGGATGTGGTTGGAGAAGACCCTGTGCCCAGTCATATTGTTCCTCCGGAACGTCTGGTCCTTGCAGCTCCTGTGGACCTTCGGTAGCTTCCACCAGGCAAGACATACGTCAGACCTGCCCTTCGAAAGAGGATCCTGACAGGGGGACATTGCTCTCGTGTGGCTGGACACCCTGGGGTGCAGCAATCCATAGCCCTTATTTCCCGTTACTATTGGTGGCCAGATCTGGCCAAAGATGTGCATCTTTTGTGGGTTCCTGCAAACCTGCCGGTCTCCTGATGCCGTTGCCGATACTCAGCCGCCCGTGGACTCATGTGGCCATGGACTTTGTCACGGACCTTCAATCGTCCTAAGGGAATACTGTCATCTGGGTGGTAACGGACCGGTTCTCGAAAATGTCCCACTTTGTCTCCTTGCCAGGTTTGCCATCTGCTCCGCGTCTTGCCAGCCTGTTCTTCTCCCACATCTTTCGGCTGCATGGACTCCCATTGCACTCCAGTTTGTCTCCCGTTTCTGGCGATCCCTGTGTAACCATCTCCAGGTGAAATTGGACTTCTCGTCTGCATATCATCCTCAGGTAGAGAGAGTAAATCAAACTCTAGGCTGCTACCTTCAGCATTTCGTCTCGGCCCGCCAAGACGACTGGTCTGCCTTGTTGCCATGGGCGGAGTTCTCATACAATTCCCAGGACTCTGAAACTTCTGGTTGTACTCCCTTCTTCATAGTTTATGCACAACATCCTCGCCCTCCTCTTCCTCTGCCTGTGTCCACGGAGGTTCCTGCTGTGGATGAGTTGGTACGTGATCTAAAGACCATTTGGGAGCAGACTCGCCTTTCGTTGATGCAGGCTTCCACCGGTACCAAGCTCCAAGCGGATAAGAAACGCAGGCCACCTCCTGTTTTTTCTCCTGGGGACAAGGTCTGGTTGTCGGCTAGATACATTCGATTAAAGATTCCTGGATACAAGCTTGGTCCACGGTTCTTGGGTCCTTTCGAGGTTATATCTCGCATAAATCCAGTGTCTTACAAGCTGTGCCTTCCTTTCACCATGCGCATCCCGAACTCCTTTCATGTCTCTCAAGCCTGTTATTCTGAACCGCTTCTCCCGGCAAGTACCTCCTCCTGCTCCGGTGGCCGACTCCTCGGATATTTATGAGGTAAAGGAGATTCTCGACATGAAGACTGTAAAGGGTAAGCGGTTCTTCTTTGTTGACTGGAAGGGGTTCGGGCCGGAGGAGAGATCTTGGGAGCCTGAAGACAACATCCTGGACCATGATCTTCTACGGCCCAAGAGGAGTGGGAGGCTGAAGGGGGCGGGTACTGTCATGGGTGGTCCCGTGACCCATATTGCGGTTCGTGGGCACACCCGTGCTCCCCGGGGCTCGCAGGCGCGGTGCCGGCGCAGCTCACCTCTCCCCATTCCGGAATCGCTGCCGTGCTCCGTCCGCGTGCGTCCCCACCTCCTAGGGCGCTCGCGGCACCTTCAGGAAATTTAAAGGGCCAGTGCACCGCTAATTGGTGCACTGGCTGATCACTTCCCCTTTAAAAGCCCTGCACCTTCCTTACACTCTTGCCGGATCTTTGTGCCTCACAGCCTTAGAGAAAGCTCTGTTGCGATTTGCCTGCGTTCCAGTGTCTCCTGCGTTTCAGTGTTGCCTGTGTTCTTGACTCCCTCAGTGTTCCTGTGTTACCTGAGACCCTCCGTGTTTCCGTGTACCAGTGTTCCTCCGTGTTGCTGTCCTGTGTGCTGTGTTCCCGCACCCTTCTGCTTGGACCTCCTGTTGCTGACCCCGGACCGGACTCTGACATTGCATCTCTGCCGCCTACCCTGACATTGTGCCTGGACTTTGAGCACAAGATTGTCTGCCGTCTCTGTACCTCGACCTTGGCCGCTACTGCAGACAAGTCACGCCTGAGGAACGACCTGGTGGTACCACGCCACAGCTTGTCTAACCCGCCTTGCGGCGGGCTCTGGTGAAGACCGGGTACCACTTAGACTCCGGTCCCAGGTAGTGGCTTGAGTCAACGTCTGCAGTGGTCCAGAGGATCCACATCTGCTAGCCTGACAACTACAATGTGACTGTCATAAAAAAGTTTTGACAGCCTGTTATAAGTACACAGTACAAGCAAAGTACTTAAACTTGGATGAACGACTTAACAGGGTGTACCAGTCTATATAAGCCATTAGCACATATCTGGTTCTGTTAAAGGGAACCTGTCACCACATTTTCCTGAATACAGCTAGGAAAAGGCTCCTATTAACTAAATGAGCTGTAGTGATGTCATCCTGGCAGCATGAGTTTAGGTGCCCAATGATGTAACAGAGCTCTCTCTCCGTGTTCCACACAAAATAATATTATAGCATTTATAGACCTGATTGACAGGTCTATTAGCCAGGGCAATGCACGTAAATTTTAATATGCGTTATTCAATTAGTGTGATGGACTCACATCAGGTGATTTGCATAAAGTTGACAAACTGATTTTTGTAACATTGCAGCCATGGAAAGGAACCATTTAGAGATAAGGGCAATGCTTTTTAATCATGATTTTTAATGAAGTCTTTATTTTGGTTGGGTTCTCTTAAAGGTTCTCTTTAAGGAACAGTACATAGAAATGTCTTTACCGAACTGTTATTGAAAGATTGCATGTGGGGAGGTCCCCCTAATAACATCTCACACATATTTATATAAAGCTTTGAAGATGGTTATAGAGGCAGAAAGGACTTACAGTGGTGGCCAAAAGTATTGGCTCCCCTGCTATTCTGTCAGATAATACTCCAGAAAATGATTGCAATCACAATTTTTTTTGGTATTAATATCTTCATTTATTTTGCTTGCAATGAAAAAAGTTAAATCATTGATCGTTTTAAAGAAAGCTCCAAAAATAGGCCGGACAAAATTATTGGCACCCTCAGCCTAACACTTGGCAGCACAATCTTTAGACAAAATAACTGCGAACAACCACTTTCGGTAACCATCAATGCGTTTCTTACAATGCTCTTCTGGAATTTTAGACCATTCTTCTTTGGCAAACTGTTCCAGGTCCCTGAGTTTCTAAGGGTGCATTCTCCAAACTGCCATTTTGAGATCTCTCCCCAGGTGTTCTATGGGATTCAGGTCTAGACTCATCGCTGGCCACTGTAGAAGTCTCCAGTGCTTTCTCTCAAACCATTTTCTAGTTCTTTTTAAAGTGTGTTATGGGTCATTGTGCTGCTGGAAGACCCATGACTTCTGAGGGAAACCCAGCTTTCTCACACTGGGTCCTACATTATGCTGCAGAATTTGTTGTTAGTCTTCAGACTTCATAATGCCTTGCACATGGTCAAGCAGTCCAGTGCCAGAAGCAGCAAAGTAACCCCAAAACATCAGGCAACCTACGCCATGTTTGACATTAGGGACTGTG
Organism: Engystomops pustulosus; assembly: GCF_040894005.1. NCBI lineage: Eukaryota > Metazoa > Chordata > Amphibia > Anura > Leptodactylidae > Engystomops > Engystomops pustulosus. Next base: position 175,080,004 of record NC_092411.1, read on the forward strand.
TTCTTTTCTTTGAAGGCTTCTTCTTTTTTCATGTCTTGGTGCCTTTTCCCAAGCTCTACTTTTGTCTCATCTGACCAGAGAACATTCTCCCAAAACATTTTAGGCTTTCTCAGTTAAGTTTTGGCCAACCTGGGTATCCTACTATACAATCCCTTTTCATTCAGATGCTGACGGATAGTACGGGTTGACACTGTTGTACCCTCGGACTGCAGGGCAGCTTGAACTTGTTTGGATGTTAGTCGAGGTTCTTTATCCACCATCCGCACAATCTTGCTTTGAAATCTCTCGTCAGTTTTTCTTTTCCATCCACATTTACGGAGTATACATTCAGTGCCACGGGCTTAAAGCTTCTTGCTGACACTGCGCATGGTAGACACAGGAACATTCAGATCTTTGGATATGGACTTGTAGCCTTGAGAATGCTCATGCTTCCTCACAATTTTGATTCTCAAGTCCTCAGACAGTTCTTTGGTTGCTTTCTTTTCTCCATGCTCAATGTGGTACACACAAGGACGCAGGACAGAGGTTGAGTCAACTTTAATCCATTTCAACTGGCTGCAAGTGTGTTTAGTTATTGCCACCACCTGTTAGGTGCCACAGGTAAGTTACAGGTGCTGTTGATTACACAAATTTAGAGAAGCATCACATGATTTTTCAAACAGTGGCAATTATTTTGTCCACTTTTTTTGTTGTTGTGGAATTATATCCAATTTGGCTTTCTGACATGTATTTTTGTGGTTTTCCATTGAAGACAAATTAAATGAAGATCATAATACCAAACAATTTCTGATTGCAATCATTTTTTGGAAAAAACTGAGTATTATCTCAATATTACTTTTGGCCACCACTGTATGTGTCAATCCAAATGCAAATCTTGAAAAATACCTGATTTCACACAGATTATTACACCTATCAAAATAATTCTTAAAGGGCATCTACCGTCAGGATGAAGGACTATGCAAATGAGCCCGTGGGGCTCCAGGCTCTATAGGTGTTAATGGAGCCTAAAGCCCCTTAGGCTCATTTGCATAAAGTATTTCGTCCTGCTGGTAGATGTCCTTTAATAACCATAAAATAAGTAGCTCTCTCTGGTTAGAGGCACCGGTTTACCTCTTTGGGCAAAAATGAACAGTTCAGGTGTGAAAAGACATTTCATTTCATACCTAAGAGTTCTCGTTGTTTAACTGGATAAAATTTGGTTACAGTGTCCCTTTAACCCCTTTGTGTCTAAGCCATTTTAAACCTTTAGGACCAGGTCTGATTTTTAAAATTTGCCCTGTGTCATTATAGGAGGTTATAACTTTTTGACGCTTTAACACATCCAGGGGATTTTGAGATTGTTTTACCGTCACACATTGTACTTCAAAGTAATAGAAACATTTTGATGATATCTTTTGTGTTTTAGTTATGAAAAAAATTTAAATTTGGCAAAAATTTCTAAAAATTCTTCATTTTTATAGTTCAAAATTTTCTGCTTTTCAGGCAGATAGTCATAGCACTCAAGTAACTTTATAACTAACATTTCCCGAATGTCTGCTTTATGTCGGCACAGGGTTTTATGCATTATCTCTCTTTTCTAGGTTGTTAGGAGGTTCAGAATTTTGGGAGCAATTTTTCTCATTTTTATGAAAAACGCCAAAACCCTTATTTAGAGGCACCTCCTCAGCTTTAACTGACTTTGAGAGGCCTAAACAGCAGTAAAACCCCATAAATTATGCCATTTTAGAAACTACACCCCTCAATGTGTAAAAAATCAACTTTAAGAAGTATTTTAACCCTCTAGATGCTTCAAAGGGGTTAAAACAAAATGGAGGTCTAATTTACAAGCTGTAATTTTTTTTAGTCAATGTATTAATTTTTGCCAAAAATTAAACAGTCACAAAGTATTAAATGACAAAAAACTCCACAAAGTTTGATACCCAACGTCTCCCGAGTATGAGGATGCCCCATATGTGGTGGTGACTGCTGTATGGGCGCACGGCCGGGCATAGAAGGGAAGCTGCGCCATTCAGAGCAGATCTGCAATGTCACATCTTACAGGCTATAAAATGTTTATTTTTTTGTAATTTGGACATATGGGGGATTATTTTTTTGTGGATGAGATCCACTTTTCAGGTACATAACACAGGGGGGCAGAACATTTATATTTTTTTGTTTACAGCGCTGGTTTAGAGCTTATTTTTAGCGGGACAAGCTGTACTTTTTCTTGGTATCATGTTGGGGTACATTTTACTGTTTGATCACTTTTTATGCACTTTTTATGTGGTCAGATGTGAAAATGTAATAATTTTTGTTAGGTTTTTTTGTGTTTTTTTTTTTTTTTTTGCGGCGTTCACCGTACGGGTTCACTGACCATTTTATTTTATTGTACCAGTTGTTACGGACGTTGTGATAACCAATATGCTGTGTTTTTTTGGTGATTTTCACTTTTTTTATGTTTTATTTGATTACTGCATGGGACTTAAACGTAAGGGGACTTTTATTCTTTTTAAATAATTTTTTTTAGTTGCACTTTTTTTTTTTTTTAACTTTTTTTACTGTTTTATTTTGTCCCAGGGTGGGACATGAACAAGTGATCATTTGATCACTTTTTCATTGTAATATACTGCAATACTAATGTATTGCAGCATATTAGATAGCGCGCCGATGCACCATAGACGCCGCGGTCACTATGACCGCGGCCGCGACTATGGGGTTAAACAGTCGGGGTCGCGATAGTCGTGATCCCGGCTGTTACTGCAGGATCCCAGCTACCGTGTACCACTGGGATCCCACGGCGATCACAAGGGCTCAGCTTCTGAGCCCGGGCGATCGCCATGACGTGATTCTACGTCAAGGTGCAGAAAGGGGTTAAGGTCCCTCTGCTGAGTGTAAAGACTATGTCTCCATCTGCCTGTATATATCAATGTATTCCTGCTGTATAAGCTAAGCTTTTACTAAAAGTATTTCCAAGACTTTCAGTCAATCTCTCCATAAGGAGAGCACCTACTGTCTGACCCTAGTCAATAGCCTCTCACACAGCCAATCCAGTTCCCTATGCTGTACTGAGGAGACCCAACCAGGTCGAAACAGTGCTGTATACAGTTGGGAGTCTGTTCCTTCTGGAATAGATATACTGGTTTGGCTTAATCCCACACCATATCTATAGACTTCTTGTAGGTCATACTTGGTGTTAAGGGGGCTGCCTTTCAAGCCTTAGTCAGACTAGGATCAGGAAGTAAGAGTTCTCTTTATGGAACCTTTGGCAATTAAGGTGTGTGGAAACTCTTAGCCATTGATCCTTCACAAGGGTATTCTGGAAAAATATGCTAATAAATTTTCCATGTTAGGACATGTTCTGACATGTCAATTTTTTTTTCACAAATTAAACCAGAATTTTGGCTAATTTCTTTATTAACAGTGTGAGTAATTTGATCTTAAACATTCAGGGTATGGTCACACATTGCAGTTAAAACTGCATCGCAATCAGCTTTGAGGTGGTTTTAGGTGCAGTTTTGTTAATTTAACAGGTGAAAGACATTTGTGGAAAAAGTTTCCCCTTCAAAATCAAATTAAATAATTTGCCATGTCTTTTACCTGTTAAAATAATAAAACCAGCTAAAAAATGATTGCGATGCAGCGGTAACTACAGCGTGTGACCGCACCCTCAGTAAACATTATTATTGAAGGAACTTGTATCCAGTGACTGATTCTCTTTTTGCATTCCTCTAATGAGTACATATTGTAAGGGTCGGTGAAGCTGAAAGAAAGCATCTGCTGCCCTGGCATATAGCACAACAACATGTTGTCTGTAGCACAGTTAACATAGTTGTTATGTAACTGTTTCAGTTTATGAGATGCAATGCCTTTGAAAAAGATTTAATGAGAGTTATTAAAACACTCTGATCACATTAGCGCTGTGGCGTCTGTACATAACATGACATCTACAAAGATCAGCAGTGCTTCCAAGATCTCCAAGATTCCTGAATCTCCATTATTTGTCTCTGGCACCGTTTCAATTTAACAAAGTAAAGGTAAAAAAAATACTATGCTATTTTGTCCCATAAAATGTGACATTTGTTTACAGATTTGGTGCTTCCATTATAACAGTGGAAATATTTAGCACAGATGAAGAGACACACACTTGACGCCTTGAAAAGTGAGTAACTATTACCCCTTACAGGACGTTTTACCCCTTCTTTCCATATCGTCCCCCATGACGGCCCAACTGGAGGATGACCCCTTGACCTCTGTAGGGACAGGAAGCAGAGAGGTTAAATTCCCCCCCTTGCATTCACACACCAGTGTCTTCCTGTCCCTACACAGGGCAGGGAGTAGAGAGAGCTCTCCCTGTCCCCTCCAGAGGGACAGTCAGGGGGGAGTATAGGTGTGGGACTCCTCCCTAAATCCTACCTGGTCCCGGGCCGCGAGTGGTGCATGGTGCATCCTTCCCCTGCCTTGGATGGGACCATCGACCGGCTCTGTTGACGGCTCCGTGAAGCCAACATCACCCGGGCACGTGCATGTGCAAGGGAACACTTCCGGGTGTTCCAAGACGGCGACTTCCGGCCAATAAGTGTTGCACCGGAAGTGACGTATCGCGAACACGAGGGGCCGGCGTGAGTATGTTTGAAATATCAAGCGGGCTCTCACGTTGATCTGAGGTCTATGCTTCTGTCGCCATCGGCTGTGCACGCTACGCTGAGCAGGTACATTGTCTTATATAACAGTTTCATTCCTTCAGAAATCCTAATGAAGTTCATTGTTTTATAGATTCTGGTGCCTGGATTTTCTAGCCTACTGAGCCTATTCAGGTTTATGTGCGCTAATAAGGTCAGCCCTATATATACTTATATATGGTTTTTTGCAGCTATGTACTTTGCACATTCTAACTCATGTTATGTTTATGCATAGATTACAATTGGCAGCTCCGAGTCCTCAACTATGGACATCATTATATCAGACCCCCCGTCTATAGCTCCTGTGAGTGGTTTCAGGGTGTCTAGTGTGTTGGGGGGTTTTAAAGATTTCTCATTGTATTGAACTTGTTCTAGAAAACCTAGTATTGTTCTCCTTCTTTTTGGCAGGAACCTAAAGAGAAGGAGAAATCTAAAGAGCTAGATAAAAAGAAAACACAGTCACGCAGATGCAATATGTGTTTCAATAAACTCCTAAGCAATTATAAGAAGCCAGTATGTAAAGAATGTTTGGACAGTCTGCTCAAAGAAGAGAAATACTCTTTCATGGAAGAGATGAGATCATTTATTAAAGGGGAAGTCCAGACATCAGTAGCTGCATCTGTGGCCTCTATTATTCCCCAAATAGCACCACCCAAAAGACCCAGAATAATGGAGTCTTATTCTGAGTCTGAGGCAGAATCAGAAGAAGCTAGTACGTCTTTTTCTATGGACATAGATGTATCCCAATCTGTAGCAGCTACTAAAATGAAGTCAAAATACCTGTTTGCATCGGAAAATCTCGATGCGTTACTTAAAGCAGTCAGAGACACTTTAAAAATTGAAGACATTGAAGAAGCAAAGTCTGTGCAGGATGACTGTTTGGCATACTTAGGGCAAAAAAGAAAAGAGTGTTCCCAATAAACAATATGCTTAAGGAATTGATTTTGGAAGAATGGAGAGAACCTGAAAATAGAATTTCTGTTTCTAAAGAATTCAGGAATCGTCTGATATTTGATGAGGAAGAAGTAAAAAACTGGAATGCTACACCCAAAGTAGATGTCCAGGTGACCAAAATCACGAAGAAAACTGATCTCCCATTTGAGGACGCCATACAGCTTAAAGACCCAATGGATAGGAAAGCTGACAGTTTATTAAAAAAGTCATGGGAAACTGCCATGCTTAATTTAAAGGTGAACATAGCTACGACTTCTATTTCCCGTACTCTCTTTTTCTGGTTATCAGAATTAGAGAACCATATAAAAACTGGCACCTCAAGAGAAAAGCTACTGGATACTATACCTATGTTAAAATCTGCTACGGCCTTTATTGCGGATGCCTCGGCTGAGGGAGTGAGATTCAGCGCAAAAGAAAGTGCCCTATCAAATGCAGTTAGACGTGCCATTTGGTTGAGACAGTGGAGTGGCGATTGCAGATCTAAAGCTAAACTGTGTAGTCTTCCCTTTCAGGGTGAATATGTATTTGGAGCGGAGTTAGACGCCATTCTGGAAAAAGCTGCAGATCATAAAAAAGGCTTCCCTGAAACCAGAACGGGTCAAAGGAAACAATCCTTTCGTGACCCCAAAGAGAAAAAGTTTCCATATAGAGGTAAAGGCAAGCAAGGTAGATGGAGTTATTCCAAAGGAGGAAGAGGATTTCTACTCCGTTCCAGCAACTCAACATCTAATTTTAGAAAACAATGACGCCAGAGTGGGAGGAAGACTGCTCCAATTCCGTCACCATTGGACCCAGATAACTTCAAATCCGTGGGTCTTAGGGATTCTATTAGACGGATACAAGTTAGAACTAATTTCTCTTCCTCCCAACAACTTCATGGTGACAAAGCAACCATCGCAGTCATTAACCACCAGCTTATGGCATGAGGTTCTAAAACTCAAAGCAATGGATGTGATAACCCCAGTTCCCAGACAGGCTCAAGGAAAAGGACATTATTCTCCTCTGTTCCTTATAACAAAGCCGAATGGAACATTCTGCCTAATCTTCAACTTGAAAAATCTGAACAAGCATATTCTTTACAGAAGATTCAAGATGGAAACTATCTGCTCAGCCACCCTCTTAATTCCGCCGGATGCGTTCTTATGTACCATCGACCTAAAAGACGCATACTACCACGTACCAATCTATCCACCATCCCAAAAATTCCTCAGGTTTGCAGTGGTTACCCCGGAGGGAAACACAGCTTGCTTTCAGTACAAAGCTCTCCCATTCGGGATTTCGTCTGCCCCAAGGACTTTTTCAAAAATCATGATAGAAGTAGTGGCATTTTTGAGATCCAAGGAAGTGTCGGTGATCCCGTATCTGGACGACCTACTGATAATTGGTCAGACAGAACAGGAACTTATACAACACAGGAATCTGACGATTACTACCCTGCAACAACTGGGATGGTGCATAAACTGGAAGAAATCGAAATTGACGCCCAGCAAAGAGACAATCTTTCTAGGCACACTTCTGAACACATCTCTACAGATGTCCTTTCTTCCTCCCGAAAAAAGGGTTAGACTTATCCAAAATATACGTCACTTCCAACAACAGAATTGTTGCACAATAAGAGAAGCCATGAGTATGTTGGGACAGATGACGGCTTGCATTCAATCTGTCCAATGGAGTCAAAGCCATACTCGAAGGTTCCAGTGCTGGATTTTGGAGGTCTGGGACAAGAACCCACACCATCTAGACCAAAAAATCCAGCTACCTCCTAGAGTCAGCATGTTTCTAAATTGGTGGACGGAGACGTCACATTTAACGAAAGGAATACCCTGGCATCCATGGCCAATCAGAGTGATCCAAACAGATGCCAGCCGGTCAGGTTGGGGTGCAAGTTTAGGAGACAAACTTCTTCAGGGTCAGTGGACTGTTTCCATCCAAAATCGATCTTCAAATTACCGCGAACTAAGAGCGGTATGGGAGACTTTGAAGAACAGTGCCTCAGAACTCGAAAATCATCATGTAAAAGTCTATTCAGACAATATTACAACAGTGGCCTACTTGAAACATCAAGGCGGCACAAGGAACAAAGATCTCCTACATCTATCGGAGAAAATTTTTTTCTGGGCAGAAAAACATATCCTCTCATTAAAGGCGATCCACCTGAAAGAAGAAGAGAACAAGGTGGCGGATTTTTTAAGCCGGAATCACCTGGATCAGAACGAATGGTGTCTAAACGACAAAGTGTTCCAAGAAATAACCAAGGTTTGGGGTCATCCGATGATAGATTTGTTTGCTACCAGAACCAACTCCAAAGTAAAGAATTTCTATTCGCTGGACAGAACTGGGTCAGGCCTTCGGATGGATGCATTCAATCAGGTTTGGAACGCTCCTCTTATGTATGCCTTTCCTCCTATCCCAGTGGTTTCCAGAGTCATACAAAAGATTCGGGCAAACAAGGCTACTGTGATCCTGATAGCGCCATACTGGCCGAAAAAGAACTGGTTCCCAGCCTTAAAAGAGATGGCTCTAGCAGAACCAATGCTTCTGCCTGTCAGAGAGGATCTCCTGTTTCAGGGCTCTATCTATCACCCAAACCCACGATCACTCAGTCTCTCAGCCTGGATCCTGAGAGGTCGTTACTGAAGTCACAAGGTCTTTCAGACAAGGTAATAACCACAATTAAAGCAAGTCGTAAACCAACCACCTTTGCAATTTATAATAAAATATGGAAAAAGTTTGTCATTCTGTGGTTCAAGTCAATCTAACCAAACATCTCCGAATATTTCCCAGATTCTAGACTTCCTACAGTCCGGATTTGACAAAGGGTTGAAGACCAGTACCCTCAAAGTTCAGATTTCAGTACTGAGCACTTTCTTTGACCAACCCTTGGCCGATAACAGATGGATCAGCAGGTTTGTGAAAGCCACATCTAGACTGAGGCCAAGTTATATACAGAAGATCCCATCGTGGGACCTTTCTTTGGTGCTTAATTATCTCACTGAGCCACCATTTGAGCCAATGGAAGATGCTAACATAAGAGATTTGACCCAAAAATTTACCTTCTTAATAGCAATAACATCCGCTAGAAGGTTAGGAGAGATACAGTCATTGTCATTTAGAGAGCCATACTTGAGAATCTCTGATGATAGAGTAACCTCAATGCTTGATAAAACCTTTGTTCCAAAAGTTTCTTCAGAGTTCCATCGAAATCAAGAAATTATTCTTCCATCATTTTGCCAGGATCCAAAATCTCCAAAAGAAGCTGCTTGGCATTCCTTGGATGTGAGAAGAATCTTACTGCATTACATAAAAAGCACGGAATCATGGCGCCAAGATTCCAATATTCTCCTCCAGTTCGGCAACAAGAACAAGGGAAAGAAGGCTTCCAAAGCCTCTATCGCCAGATGGATTCAGCTAGTCATCAAAGGAGCATATGCGTCCCAGAATCTGACTGTTCCTGGGCGAGTCAGAGCCCATTCAACTGGAGCTATGGCTGCCACATGGCCAGAAAAGAGGGGCGCTTCCATCGAAGAAATATGCAGGGCTGCCACCTGGTCGAGCCAATTAACCTTTGCTAAACATTACAGACTGAATATCCAGAATACCAAAGAATTAGCCTTTGGTAGAAAAGTCTTACAAGCTGTAGTCCCTCCTAAGGAATTATTTGATAAATCTCCAGGTGGGCCGTCATGGGGGACGATATGGAAAATGGGAATTATTCTCACCGTTAATTCGGTTTCCATTAGTCCACCATGACGGCCCATGTATTTTTTCCCACCCCTAAAAATATATATATATATATATATATATATATATATATATATATATATATTGTTGTACTATGATAGTATATTGTAGTATTATAGTGTATGTGAAATTAACATGCAATAAAAGGGGTTGCATCCACTGCCGGTGTAATTATTTGGTAGTCACTGGTGTGTGAATGCAAGGGGGGGGGGAATTTAACCTCTCTGCTTCCTGTCCCTACAGAGGTCAAGGGGTCATCCTCCAGGTGGGCCGTCATGGTGGACTAATGGAAACCGAATTAACGGTGAGAATAATTCCCATTTTTTTATTGCTCCATTTATAGAGATGTATGAGGGCTTGTTATCTGTGGGATAAATTGTACTTTTTAGCGGCACCATTTAATTTTCCATGGAGTGGAGAGCTGTAAACAAATTCCAAATTTAAAAAATGACCAAAAAAATGCATTTGCAGCATATTCTTCACGTTAGTCTGGGTTGGTACGATCATGGAGATATTAAATATATCAAAGAGAACGAGACAACATGTTCATTTATATCAATTTGGGACCTTCATAACCTTTTCATCATTAAAAAAAAAAGTTATTATGGATAAAAAATGTCCAAAACGCGGTGATTCAAAGGATATTATACATTACAGGGTTTGCCATAATAATTAATCATTTTTATATTTTTATAGATGCTTAACGTGTTTGTAATTTTTTTTTTATATGTGTTCTAGGGAAGAGGGGCATTTAAACTTTTTTCTTTTAAATCAAACCATTTTTATTGAGGTTCTTGCACAGTTTTCTTGTAGACACAAAAACAAGAACACAAGTAGCAAAACAAGAAAAAAGGACAATTAAAATGCAGACTTAAAACAGCCCTTGTAAAATACAATCTTAGCATAACCAATATATGATTAATCTGTAAAGCAATATGGGTTTTCAATGCACAAGACTTCTTAAGTCAGCATTCAGTAACGGAGACTGGCGAGTAAATTCGCAGGGGCCCTACTTTGGAGACCCAGAGTATCCATCCACCAAATTCTTGATTTTTTGGAGGCATTTTCAGTTTACATATATGTCCCAATGTAACCTAATAATATTATTGATAAATTCTTGCACCGCGGGTGCCGAAATCTGGATTCAACAGGCAGAAATGGATTTGCACTAAAAAAAGTAACTTCTGTACACATAATAAAGTAACACACTATATAGCATCTACTTCTATAATTTCCAAAAGACCAAATTTTCAGATCCAATTCAATGTCCACTGAAAGTACCCTACTTATCAGGTGTAATACTTCCAAAATTCACAGTGTGAATCCCTATTCTATAGAGTAAACTAGGTGTCTTATATACCCAGTGCAAAAAGTGGATCTGGGACAACTTGTGAGCTTGAGAGATGAACGGTAAGCGATCTCCATCAGCTCCATAGAGATGAATGCAACAGTCATGCGCTGTCATCTGCTCCATTACTCTCATTGAGCAACGAGGGGTCTGACTGAGGTACGTGGGACCCCATCGGACCCCTCGGTTTCGTCATCTGTAGGGGTCTCATCACTGAGACCCCCACCGATCAGCAAGTTGGAATAGGGCCTAAATTGTAATTTGTGGGAAAACCGCTTTAATGTCATTGAGGTTAAAGGTGCTTAGACCCATATATACTCATAGTGGTAAAAGAAGCAATGGAAAAACAACACTGTCACTGTGGTTAAAATCCAGATACTGATATTTGACAATTTTAATTTTGAATTCAGCAAATGTGGAATTTGCTGAATTCAAAATTACTGTCACTGTGGTTAAAATCCAGATCCAGACATTTGCCGATTTCAATTTTTAATTCAGTGAATGTGAAATTTTATTTAACTGTATTCTCTACCACTCACTTATGTGTTGGCACAGCTATGTCATGTGGGATCTGTGCCTGGTTTATCTTAACACCTTGCCGACAAACTATATCGTCCTCGTGCGGCAAAGGGTGTATGAAGAGAGCTCACGAGCTGTGCTTTCTCCATACACAGCGGGTGACGGCTGTATAAAACAGCCAACACCCGCCTGTCACTGCCTCTGGCATGGATGTGTTTTTAGGCAAGACTGTGAGAGAGCCGATTCCCTTGGCTGAAAAGCAACCCCACACATGAAAGGTTGCAGGATGCTTTACAGTTGTCATGAGACAAGACTGGTGGTATCACTCACCTTGTCTTCTCCGAACAAGCTGTTTTCCAGATGTTGCAAACAATAGGAAAGGGGATTCATCAGAGAAAATGACTTTACCCCAGTCCTCAGCAGTCCACTCCCTGTACCTTTTGCAGAATATCAGTCTGTCCCTGATGTTTTTTCTGGAGAGAAGTGGCTTCTTTGCTGCCCTCCTTGACAACAGGCCTTGCTCCAAGAGTCTCCACATCACAGTACGTGCAGATGCACTCACACCTGCCTGCTGCCATTCCTGAGCAAGCTCTGCACTGCTGGTAGCCTGATCCCGAAGCTGAAACACTTTTAAGTCCTGGTGCTTGCTGGTCCTTCTTGGGTGCCATGGAGCCTTTTTGGCAACAATGGAACCTCTCTCCTTGAATTCCTTGACGATGCAATAGATTGTTGACAGAGGTGCAATCTTTCTAGCTGCGATACTCTTCCCTGTTAGGCCAGTTTTGTGCAGTGCAATGATGACTGCATGTGTTTCATAGTTAACAGAAGAGAAACAATGATGCCTCCGGCACCGATCGCGGCAGTTAACCTGTCCGCGGCACCTAACTTACCATTAGATGCACACCGCCATCTTTGATGGCCAATCGCCGCCCTGCGATAAAGTTCCAGGTTGCTATGGCTTGCCATATGCAATGATTTCTACTAGCCAGCAGAGGGCAGGCTATTAAAAATCATAGTAAAATAGCTATATACTGCAAAACATAGTAGTAGTATATAGTATTAGCAATCGGTTCCTGCATGGTTAAATTACCCTGGAGGATCTAAAATAATGGTAAAAAAAATGTTAAATAATTGTAAAAAAAATATGCCAAAATAATTAATCATTTCCCTAGAACTGATATAAACATAAATAAACAGTAAAAATCATAAACACTTTAGGTATCATTGCGTCCCAAAATGTCCGATCTATCAAAATATATTAGCGAATTTTCCCGGCGTTTAACCCCGTAACGGAAATTGGAGCCCAAAAGTCGAAAATGCCACTTTTTTGCCATTTTGAAAAATATAAAAAAATTCTGTAAAAAGTTATCAAAATTTTTGAAGGTGGGGAGGGAAAAATGAAATTGCAAAAATGAAAAAGTGCCACGACCCTAAGGGGTTAAAGGATATCTATTGTGTACTGCGTCCCTGGGCACAATGAACATGTAAAGTCTAAGGCTATGGACTGAGCACTGTGCATTGCTACCCATTGGCATTTTCTGCTGACTGCCTTCAATCCATGTTGAGTCTAGGTCCCTGTCATCTTCCCTGGCATGTTACACCACTGAGCCCTCACTGGTGCCCTCCTTTTTCATATGCAAAATCCAAAGCACCCTGGCACCTGCTTGCACCAAAGAAAGTTGTAGCAGGCAGAGACAAAACACATCCTCCCACTGTAGCACCAGCCCCATCAGCAGCAGCACCTCACCACCACAGACACGTTCCAATCCCTTAATTCCTGCTTTTCTCATATTTAAACATCTGCAGTACTGTATGAATTTATACCATATATACATATGCATAAGACAAGATTTTCAGCACAAAAAAGGGGTTAAAAACATCACCTCGCCCTCCGGTGCCCCCGATGCTCGCACGGCTCCCCGATGTTGGCGCGGTTCCTGTTCTGTCTTCTCCGCGATGCTTCGATCCCTGTGGCTCCTCTTCTTTCTTCGGTCTTCTGTAATAGCCGGCAGAGTCGCAGCAGTCGTGGGCTGGCTGTATACTGCAGGGGGCTGGCTGTATACTGCAGGGGGCTGGCTGTATACTGCAGGGGGCTGGCTGTATACTGCACAGGGCTGGCTGTATATTGCAGGGGACTGGCTGTATACTGCAGGGAGCTGGCTATATACTATTGGGGGATGGCTGTATACTGCAGGGGCTAGCTGGCTATATACTAAATGGGTCTGGCTGGCTATAGACTACTGGAGGATGGATGTATACTAAAGGAGGCTGGCTGGCTATATACTAAACAGGGCTGGCTGGCTATATACTGCAGGGGGCTGGCTGGCTATATACTAAAGGGGTCTGGCTGGCTATATACCAAAGGGGGCTGGCTGGCTATATACTAAAGTGGGCTTGCAGGCTATATACTAAAATGGGCTGGCTGTATACACTGGGAGCTGTCTGGCTATATACTACTGGGGGCTTGCTGGCTATATACTGGGAAGGGGAGCTGTGACCAATGCATTTCCCACCCTCGGCTTATACTCAAGTCAATAGGTTTTCCCAGTTTTTGGTGGTATATACGGTAGGTGAAATTAGCAATAACAATGGCACTACAATGAATTGTTTTATGTAAATAAGACTGGTATTGTACGTTAGTACTGTATGATGCTGTATATACAAATAGTACTAAGACTGATACTATAAGGTAATGTGGTATGATGCAAATATTACTAATAGTACTAACTGGTATTGTAGAGTAGAACTGTGTGATTCTGTAAATGCAAATAGTACTATGACCGGTAGTGTAAGGGAATACTGTAAATGCAAATCTTACTAAGACTGTAACATAACACTGTATGATGCAAATAATACTATGACCGGTACTGTAAGATAAGAGTGCATGATGCAAATAGTACTAAGATGGGTGCTGTACGGTATTAATGTATGATGCTCTAAATGCAAATAATATTACGACTGGTACTGTACAAAACAAGAGAAAACACATGGCTCATTACAAAAGTGTATCATGTGTTTTGACTACCCCAGAGTTTTAAAGTTGTAAATTAACATTATAGGCTGGTATATAGGCAACAATACAAACCAACAAAATAAATACCAAAAGTAGTAATGTATAAAAATTCAGAAATTGTTTGGTATTCATTTGATTTATCTTCATTTAATTTTTCTTCAATGGAAAACCACAAAAAGAATTGTCAAAAAGCCAAATTGGATATTATTCCACACCCAACATAAAATTGGGGTTGGACAAAAGTATTGGCACTGTTTGAAAAATCATGTGATGCTTCTCTAATTTGTGTAATTAACAACACCTGTAACTTATCTGTGGCACCTAACAGGTGGTGGCAATAACTAAACACACCTGCAGCCAGTTGAAATGGATTAACCCCTTAATGACCGCCCTATCGGGTTTCTACGGCGGTCATTAAAGGGGTTATCCGGGTTAAAAAAAAATTTTATGGCCGGGCTGGGGAGGGATAGTTATACATAATAAACATGTACTTTCCTCCTCCGGCGCCGCCGATGTCCTGCGCCGCAGTCCCTTCGATCCGTGCCCCTGTTTGTTTACAGGGCTACCGAAGCCGCGCACAGGGAGCTTTCGGTCTGCGATGTGGACGGCTCCTCCCATCCGTCCCTATCTCTCAGCGTTGCAAGCGCTGGGAGATGGTGCGCATGGGAGCATCCGGCCGGCCGGAAGCTCCCTGTGCGCCCCTGTAATGAAACCGGCGCACAGAGAAGACCGGCCGCGGCGCGGGACATCGGCAGCACCGGAGGAGGTAAGTACATGTTTATTGTGTTTAAATAGCCCTCCCCAGCCCGGCCATAAACATTTTTTTAAACCCGGATGACCCCTTTAAGGGTACTTCTTCTGATGCGACGCCTTTCTGCGGCGCCGCATCAGAAGAAGATTTCGGGACATCGGGTCAGTATAGTGCCGGTGTCGGGCTGTGATATCACAGTGTATTGCAGTGTAAAGGCTTGAATAAGCGATCGGATGATCGCTTATTCAAGCCAAGAAGTAGAAAATGTAAAAAAGTTAAAAATAAAAAATTAAATCTTTTTATAATATAATTAAATAAATAAATAAAAGTCCCATAATCTCCCCAGTAACACATAAAATGCAAATACAGTAAATAAAACACAAAAACATACATATTTGGTATCACCGCGTCCGTATTAATCTGTACAATAAATCTAAATCAATATTGAACCCGCTCGGTGAACTACGTAAAAAAAAAACTTGGAAAACTTCCCATAATATACAATTTTTCATCAAACACCATCACAAAAAATGTTCTAAAAAGCGATCAAAAAAAGTTACGTTCCCTAATATGATACGACTGAAAAGAACAACTGTTTTCACAAAAAATAAGCCCTCAACCAGATCTGACAACAGAAAAATACAGAAGTTATGGCCATGAAAAGTTGTCAATAGTAAAAACAATGCGATTTTCTCCAATATTGGTTTTGCTCAGGAAAATTAAGCAAAAATAAGAAAAACTATATAAATGAGGTATCACCGCAATCGTAGTGAACCAAAGAATAAAGATAAAATATTATTTTTACATTACGGTGAGCGGGGGAAAAAAAAATGCTAACAATCAAAAATAAAAATTGATGATTTTGTTTGTGTCCCCCTTGAAATAGTTAATAAAATCTCAAGAATAAGCTTTAGACTCCCCAAATAAATTACCTATACATTGTATCTCATCCCATAAAAAATAAGCCCTCATATGTTTGTATTACCAAAAAAAATAAAAAATGTATAGGTCGTACAATGTGACAATACAAATCTGCAGTGAATGGCGCCTCCATTCATTCTATACTTGGCCGTGCGCCTGTACAGAAGTTTACCACCACATATGTGGTATCAGTACACTCGGGAGGAATTGGGCATCAAGCGTTGCAGTGCGTTTCATCATTTAATTTATTCTGAAAATTTCAGTTTTGGCCTAAATGAATGTATTTTCCAAAAAAATTCTATAGTTTCTAAATCGCAAGTCCATATTTTTTAACCCATGTGAAACACTTAAAGGGTTAATAGACTTAATAGAAGTTGTTTTACATACGTTGAGGGGTGAGGTTTCTATAGTGGGGTAATTTATGGGGTTTTACTATTATTTAGGCCTCTCAAAGTCACTTGAAAGCTGAGTTGTCCCTCAAAATGTGAGTTTTGGCAATTTTCATGAAAATAAGAAAAATTGCACCTAAAGTTCTGCACCTCATAACATCCTAGAAAAATGACCGGATGCATAAATTATCATCCCAACATAAAGCAGATATTCTGTAAGTGTTAATTATCAAACTTTTTGGGTAGTTTTACATCTTGTCTGCAAACCAGAACATTTCAAACTTGGAAAATGAAGAATTTTTACAAACTTTTGCCAAATTTTCACTTTTTTTCAGAACGAAATGCAAAACTTATCACTTAAATTTTATAACTAACATGACGTACAATGTGTCACGAGAAAACATTCTCAAAATCACCGGGATATGTTAAAGCGTTCCGAAGTTATAACCAATTATCGTGAGACATGTCAGATTTGAAAAATCGAGTCTGGTCATTGAGCTGAAAACTAGTGTCGGTGATAAGGGGTTAAAGTTGACTCAACCTCTGTCCTTGTATCCTTGTGTGTACCACATGGAACATGGTGAAAAGAAAGAAGACCAAAGAACTGTCTAAGGACTTGAGAATCAAAATTGTGAGAAAGCAAGAGCAATCTGCAAAGGCTACAAGTCCATCTCCAAAGACCTGAATGTTCCTGTTTCCATGCGCAGTGTCAGCAAGAAGTTTAAAACCCGTGGCACTGTGGCTAACTTCTCTAGATATGGATGGAAAAGAAAAATTGATGAGAGATTACAATGCAAGATTGTGTGGATGGTGGATAAAGAACCTTGACTAACATCCAAACAAGTTAAAGCTCCCCTGCATTCAGTTGGCATCTGAATGAAAAGGGACTGTATGATAGGATACCCAGGAAGACCCCACTTCTTACACTGAAACATAAAAAAGCCAGGCTGGAGTTGCCCAAAACTTACCTGAGAAAATCTAAAACGTTTTGGGAGAATGTTCTCTGGTCAGATTAGACAAAAGTAGAGCTTTTTGGGAAAAGGCATCAACATACACTCACAGGCCACTTTATTAGGTACACCTGTCCAACTGCTCGTTAACACTTAATTTCTAATCAGCCAATCACATGGCGGCAACTCAGTGCATTAAGGCATGTAGACATGGTCAATACAATCTCCTGCAGTTCAAACCGAGCATCAGTATGGGGAAGAAAGGTGATTTGAGTGCCTTTGAACGTGGCATGGTTGTTGGTGCCAGAAGGGCTGGTCTGAGTATTTCAGAAACTGCTGATCTACTGGGATTTTCACGCACAACCATCTCTAGGGTTTACAGAGAATGGTCCGAAAAAGAAAAAACATCCAGTGAGCGGCAGTTCTGTGGGCGGAAATGCCTTGTTGACGCCAGAGGTCAGAGGAGAATGGGCAGACTAGTTCGAGCTGATAGAAAGGCAACAGTGACTCAAATCGCCACCCGTTACAACCAATGTAGGCAGAAGAGCATCTCTGAACGCACAGTACGTTGAACTTTGAGGCAGATGGGCTACAGCAGCAGAAGACCACACCGGGTGCCACTCCTTTCAGCTAAGAACAGGAAACTGAGGCTACAATTTGCACAAGCTCATCGAAATTGGACAGTAGAAGATTGAAAAAACATGGCCTGGTCTGATGAGTCTCGATTTCTGCTGCGACATTCGGATGGTAGGGTCAGAATTTGGCGTCTGAAAGCATGGATCCATCCTGCCTTGTATCAATGGTTCAGGCTGGTGGTGGTGGTGTTATGGTGTGGGGAATATTTTCTTGGCACTCTTTGGGCCCCTTGGTACTAATTGAGCATCGTTGCAACGCCACAGCCTACCTGAGTATTGTTGCTGACCATGTTCATCCCTTTATGACCACAATGTACCCAACATCTGATGGCTACTTTCAGCAGGATAATGCGTCATGTCATAAAGCTGGAATCATCTCAGACTGGTTTCTTGAACATGACAATGGGTTCACTCAAATGGCCTCCACAGTCACCAGATCTCAATCCAATAGAGCATCTTTGGGATGTGGTGGAACAGGAGATTCGCATCATGGATGTGCAGCCGACAAATCTGCAGCAACTGTGTGATGCCATCATGTCAATATGGACCAAAATCTCTGAGGAATGCTTCCAGCACCTTGTTAAATCTATGCCACAAAGAATTGAGGCAGTTCTGAAGGCAAAAGGGGGTCCAACCCGTTACTAGCATGGTATACCTAATAAAGTGGCCGGTGAGTGTATAGTTTACAGGGAAAAAGAAGAGGCCTTCAAAGAAAAGAACACAGTCCCTACAGCCAAACATGGCAGAGGTTCCCTGATGTTTTGGGGTTACTTTGCTGCTACTGGCACTGGACTGCTTGACCGTGTACATGGCATTATGAAGTCTGAAGACCAACAACAAATTTTGCCGCATAATGTAGGCCCCAGTGTGAGAAAGCTGGGTCTCCCTCAGAGGTCATGAGGTCTTCCAGCAGGACAATGACCCAAAAAACACTTTAAAAAGCACTAGAAAATGAGAAAAAGCACTGGAGTCTTCTAAAGTGGCCAGCAATGAGTCCAGACCTGAATCCCATACAACACCTGTAGAGCGATCTCAAAATCGCAGTTTGGAGAAGGCACCTTTCAAATCTCAGTGTCCTGGAGCAGTTTGCCAAAGGAGAATGGTCTAAAATTCCAGCAGAGCATTGTAAGAAACTCATTGATGGTTACAGCTAGCGGTTGTTCGCAGTTATTTTGTCTAAATGTTGTGCTACCAAGTATTAGGCTGAGGGTGCCAATACTTTTGTCTGGCCCATTTTTGGAGTTTTGTGTTAAATGGTCAATGATTTGACTTCTTTTTTTTCATTCTCTTTTGTGTTTGACTGTGGGTGGTAAGCAGAAGAAAAGATAAGATTCACTTGCAGCCAATTACACAAGGATCGCCAGATCTTGAACACAAACTGGACCCCTCGATCAGACACAATGTGTCCATGAAGCCAGAAGATATGCTGAAAGACCAAACTGGCAAGAGTTGGAGCAGACGGAAGACCTGGGAGAGAAACAAAATGGGACATCTTGGAAAACCGGTCAGTTACCACACAGATGACAGTATTGCCAGAGCAAGGTGGAAGAACCGTGACAAAGTCCATAGCCACGTGCAACCACAGAGAACTGGATATCGGCAACGGAAGCAACAGGCCAGCCGGTTTAAGGCGAGAAGGTTTATTACGAGCACAGGAAGTGCAGGACTCCACAATATCCTGAACATCTTTGAGCAGGTCAGGCCACCAGTAGTAGCGGGAGATAAGGGCCATGGAACGTTGCACCCCAGGGTCCCCAAGACAAAATCATCTTCCACAGTGCAGGTCGGACATACATCTTGCCAGGGGGAAGCTGCCGAAGATCCACTGGAGCGGCAACAACTAGTTGTTCAGGAGAGATAAGATGCCAAGGGACCGGCTCTTCTCCAATGGCATCAGAGGCACGGGAAAGGGCATCTGCTTTGATATTCTTCTCCACAGAACAGGTTGAAACATGAAAAGAAGAGCGACCAACTGTCGGGACAATAGTTATCTCTCTGCAGTCCTAGAAAATGTCCTAGAGAAAAAGCCGCAAGTGAGAGTTCGGTCTTTAGGCCCTTTCTGGGTGAGCACCGCCTCAGCACCTATGGAGGATACGTCAACCTCTTGATGAAAGGACTTCATCGTGTCAGGCCTAGTGAGAACTGGAGCCGAGGCAATGGTGGACTTCAACCATGAGGAGGCTCCTTCAGCTGCCAAGGACCAGAAGCGGGAATTGGCGCCCTTCTTGGTGAGCTCCACGTTGGGAGACACCAGAGTGGAGAAATGCAGGATAAACTGCCAATAATAGTTCACAAAACCCCGGAACCACTGTATGGCTCGAAGACCTTCTGGACGCTGCCACTGTAGAGCAGGATCCATCTGGAGACCTCTATCGGAGATTATATACCCAAGGAAAGAATGGCTCAGTTCGTGAAACTGATATTTCTCTAGCTTGGTATAGAGACGATTAGCCTGACGGTGCCCAAGAACTTGCCTAATGTGGGACTGGTGGGTCTAAAGGTCTGGTGAGAACACTACATTGTCATCCTGGTAGACTATGACACACGTATACAGCAGATCTCTGAAGATGTCATTGACGAATTCTTGAAAAACACTTGGAGCATTACACTGTCCGAATGGCATCACCAGGTGCTTGAAATGTCCATCACTAGTGTTAAAGGCTGTCTTCCATTGTAGGCCCCACGAAGGTCCAGCTTGGAGAAGATCTTGGACCAAGCAGACGGTCAAACAGCTCCCTGATCAATGCAATAGTCAATGCAAGGACGGAGTGACCCATCATTCTTGATAATGAAAAAGAAGCCAGCACCAGGGGGAGAGGAGGACATACGAATAAACCCCCTTTGCAGGTTCTCTTGGATATACTCAGAACAGAGAGAGGATACACCTGTCGCCGAGGAGGAGAGGCACCCAGCGGAAGATCCATAGGGCAATTGTAGGGGTGGTGTGATGGCAAAGTCTCTGCTTTCTTTTTGGAGAAAACATTGTCAAAGTCCCGGTTTTTGAGCACATTTTTTAAGCTGAAAAACTGTGCTTATACGCAATATAAACGTTACTTATGCTACTCTTCCTTTTGATCGCGCCACTTATCTTCTTTAAGCAGGACACGCTGGGATCACCTAGGAAAGAGTCATAAAAATCAGCATGCAGCAAAAGGACAAGATGTCCAGCACTCCAGGCTGCTAATTATGCACTCCCCCGCACCTCTCTCTCTCATGTTGGAAAGGGATGTGACATCACAAAGGGGGCTTGCGTAACTAGGAACCCGGTTCACCGGATATCTTGTCTCCGCACTCTCTGCTGCTTTTTATAAATCTCTTTTATAGGTGATCCAGGCGTGTCAAGCACTAGGATCAAGATGAAGAGGAGCCTAGTATTTGTAGAGGTTTTTTACCTTTTTAAAACGCTAGATTTCTTTTAAGTGTTCTTATTTGTGTCTGTATTTGTCTGTTTATGGTGGAACCTAACAAAATGCAGAGACAGGTTTAATGTCTAGAGCAGTGATGGCGAACCTTTTAGCGACTGAGTGCCCAAAGTGCAACCCAAACCCCCCTTATTTATCGCGAGGTGCCAACCAAAAATTAAAGCAGTAACTTATTGCTCCCTGTTCTTCAACAACTTTCAATCAGATTGGCCTCCTGAGGACAGCAACACAGTAGAAAAATGGAAAATTTGCATCACTTTAGCTTCTGTCCAGTGTCCCTCTGTACACAGAGAATCCTCTAAAGATAATTTGGCCCTATCTACTCATTCTCCCTATTCCTACAGGTCGAAGTAGAGAAGCAAGTATCAAAATATGTCTGAAAACAGCATCTTTTAAGTTGCTTGCAACTGCAGGAAGATTCTTAGAGTTCTGTCTGGTGTGCTGGGGCGATGGCCCGGGTGCCCACAGAAAGGGCTCTGAGTGCCACCTCTGGCACCCGTGCCATAGGTTCGCCACCACTGGTCTAGAGTATCCCTTCTAGTACTAGACCTTAACATCAAGAAACTCTAGATCCTTGCCCTCCAAAACTACAGTGATATGCAAGTCCATGTCATTAAAATATTGTTCCTGACAAAAAGATTGTTAAAACAGAACATATCCTAACCCCTCAATGACACTGCCTGAAAAGGCTTTAATGATTGTGGCATTTTTTGCTAGTTTTCGTACATGGCGGTTTAAGGACCCTAACATTTTTACACATAGGGCAAGTTAAAATGTAATAATTTTTTTTGTTTGTTTTATTGGGGGTTGAAAATGGAAAAAGTTTTTTTTTTTTTGTAATTTATAGTAGCGTATGTACTATAGTATGTAGTATAAGCCAACCCTGAGTATAAGCTGAGGGTGGGAAATGCATTGGTCACAGCCTACACCCAGTATATAGCCAGCAGGCCCATAGTATAAAGCCAGTAGCCCCCTGGTATATAACCAGTGTCATGGTAGCTCCCACGTATCTGGACACGGGCTCACCCGTGCCCCTCCCCATGCTCCAGCAGATGCACAGTTCTACTTACCTGTCCCCGTTCCAAGGCTAGCGCGCAGGAAGATTTAAAGGGCCAGCACACTGTTGATTGGTGCTGAACATTCCCAGAATCCTTTAAATTCCAGCCTTTCCCTGAACACCCTGCCGAATCTTTGTGCCTTGTGCCTTTGAGAAAGCTCTGTTCCTGATGCCCCGTTCTCTTGTACTGAATTCCCGTTGTGACTAGTTGTTCCATTCCTGGCTATGCTCCTTTGCTGTCTGCCCTGACCTTCCGCTTTGCCCCAACTTTGATCCTGTGCTGCCTGTCCTGACCTCCTACCTTTCCCTGACTATGATTTTGCTCAACGTCTCCATACCTCGCCATACCTCGCCTTGGCCACCACCGTGGACAAACTTGCGCCTGTGGAACGACCTGGTGGTTCCACGCTGCAACAAGTCCAACCTGCTTTGCGTTGGGCTCTGATGAAAACCAATACCACTTAGACTCTGGTCCTAGGTGTCAGTTTATGTACGTAGTGGTCCAGTGGGTACACTACCCTTCGTGCCTGACAGCCAGTACCTGTTCTCTTATTTATAGCCAGCAACCCCCTGCCTCCAGTATAAAGCCAGCAGCCCCCTTGTATATAGCCAGCCAGTGTCTCCTAGTATATAGCCAGTGCCTGACATTCAGTATATAGCCAGTGCCTGACACTCAGTATATAGCCAGTGCCTGACACTCAGTATATAGCCAGTGCCTGACACTCAGTATATAGCCAGTGCCGGCCCCTCAGTATATAGCCAGTGCCGGCCCCTCAGTATATAGCCAGTACTTGTCTCCCAGTATATAGCCAGTGCCTGCCCCTCAGTATATAGACAGTGCCTGTAACCCAGTATATAGCCAGGGCCTGCCCCCCAGTATATAGCCAGCGCCTTCCCCCAGTACATAGCCAGTGGTACCGTGTATGGCCCAAAAAATACTAGAAGAAAGAAAAACAGAATTTACGATTTTCTTTTCCTCCATAGATTCAGGAGTTAATAAAATCTCATCAATAAGCTAATAACCAACTAAAATGAAGTATTTGTAAATTTCCTCTAATCTTGCATAAAATAAGCCCTTATATGTCCAAATGGCCGAAAAATAAATATTGTATAGCCGTTAAAAAGGGACTTTGCAAATCTGCTCTGAATGGCACAACTTCCCTTTGATGCCCTGGCATGTGCCCATACAGCTTTTTATACTTATTGTCATACTCAGAGAAATTGGGTATCAATCTTTGTGGAGAGTTTTGGTATTTTATCCGCTGAGAATGTGTACATTTTTTGAAAAACAAATTTATTTAGCCAAAAAAATGAAAATTTCAAAATTGCACACAATTTTGTTTTATCCCCTGTAAAACAACTAAAGGGTTAAAAACTTAATAAAAGTTTTTTTTACATATGTTAAGGGCTGTAGTTTCTATAATGAGGTAATTTATGGGGTTTTACTTTTTAGGCCTCTTAAAGTGACTTGAAACCTGAGCTGGTCCCTCAATAGCATGATTTTGTGTTTTTTATGAAACTGTGGAAAATCGCACCTAAGGTTTAAAGCCCCATAACATCTTAAAAAAATGAGAAGATGCATAAAAAAAACATGTCAACGTAAAACAGACAATTGGTTGATGTTAGCTATCAAGTTTGTTTGCTGTTATAACTATTTATGGAAAAAGTAGAACATTTATAATTTCGAAAATCGAGAATTTTTCAAAATTTTCATCAAATATTCATTTTTTTCATTAATAAACGCAAAACATACCAAAATTTTTCAACTAATATGAAGTACAAAGTGTCACGAAAAAAACATTCTCAAAATTACTTGGATATGTTAAAGCGTTCCAAAGTTTTAACCACTTATAGTGGCACAGGGCAGATTTTTTTAAAAATGGCCGTGTCAGGAAGGTGAAATATGGCTTCGGCTGTAAGGGGTTAATTCAAAGAGCGCTTCAGTTTGTCTTCTTCTGCTTTCTTACGAAGATTGTAACTTTAATATCTTTCTGTAAGAGAAACACTAAAAGGTTGACATCGAAGGATAGTTAAGCTGTGTATAAGATATTATGTATGTAATGTTTTTAATTGTTTATATATATTAAGGTATATGTATAAGAGGTTCCGGTTTCCGTGACTATAACTTACGTGAACGGTGGAGAGCGTGTCATGTCTGAGGAAGGGCGCGTGTCCCTCGAAACGTCACAGCAAACATGGCGCTCACTAGACCGTTGCTCGGCGTCTAAGGAGTTAGTGTCTCTGCCCTGGGATCCAACTAAATGTGAGTCTAAGTTCAAACCATTCATAATGAATGTATCCGGAAGGATGAAATAATGGTTTATAATATATTAGAACGTCAATAGACTCCTATGATCCCAGTCACTACCATCTATACAAGCTGAACCTGGATAAGTTTAATTCACTATGGTATAATCTAATGTGGGACAGAGTAACGCTTTGAATTAAGAGTGTATACGTTGAAATTTTTGAAGTAAAAGTATCTATTTTGCTTAATTGCTTGTGTGGTCATTATATTGGACACTATTCATGGAATGCGTTAATATGGGAGAAATGGAGGTTCCCCCGTCCTAGACCACTACACTTAATATCACATACAATTGAAGTACTCCACATACTATTCCAAAAATTATTTTGAAGACCAACCAAAATAAAACTGTTTAGTATAAGCAGGTAGGGTTTTCCAAAGAAGATAGTTAGTGTTAATGCTAGTGTTAAACATGGTTATTACCATGTTAAAATATTTATAGAAACTTATTAAGCTATGTATGTTTCTATTACATGATATACTGTAGCCCCAGGCAACAGTATATGTCAGACTGGAATAACCGCATATTTATTTATGTAGTGCACCCAGCAGGAACCTAAACCTCTTGACAAAGAGGCCATTACATGTTGTCTTTTGTGTCTACATTGATTTTTATCCTTTTAAGGTAATTATGGCTGAATGACTGACCACAAACTTCATATTATCATAAGATAATAATTAGAGATGAGCGAGCACTAAAATGCTCGGGTGCTCGTTATTCGAGACGATCTTTTCCCGATGCTCGAGTGCTCGTCTCTAGAATAACGAACCCCATTAAAGTCAATGGGAGACTCGAGCATTTTTCAAGGGGACCAAGGGTCTGCACAGGGAAGCTTGGCCGAACACCTGGAAACCTCAGAAAATGATGGAAACTCCACGGAAATGGACAGGAAACAGCAGGGGCAGCATGCATGGATGCCTCTGAGGCTGCTTAATCGCACCATGATGCCAAAATTATGGGCAACAGCATGGCGATGACAGAGTGACCGAATGAGGCTAGATAGCATCTAAAACATCCAATAATTGACCCTGACACTATAGAAGACGGCATGCAGAGGCAGCGGCAGGCTAGAGAGTGGCATGGCGATATACCCCAAATGGACTCAGGCTTCAAACCAATGGGTGGCAGAGAGGAACCAAAGGAGGTGAGCAAGAAGCGCTGAAATGATTTCCTATGTGAACAAAAGGTTGACGGTATATTTAGTCGATAACACAGCATGGTGGCGACATAGTGACCAAGTTCCATAACGTATCTGGTGAAACACCCGAAAAATTAGCCTGACACAGCTCGTTTGATAAGGGGACGACATGTGGAGGCAGCCATGGAGACGACTTCCATGATTAAGAGTGACAGTTTGGGGCATCCATATTGCGCTGCTATGATTGAAACTTCAGGTCTCCAGCATGGCGGCAACAGATGCGCCAAGTTCCATTATCTGGTGAAACACCTGAAAATTCTGCCTGACACAGCTCATTTGATAAGGGGATGATGTGCTGTATATCCGCTCGCGCTCCAGCGTCTGGGGTATAGAGAGTTGAAAGTTGCGCATGGAGACATTGGTGGATGCTGTGGAGGATCGTGGAGGCGAAATGGACAGGAAACAGCAGGGGCAGTATGCATGGATGCCTTTTGAGGTTGCCTAATCTTGGGATGGAGCTGGCGGTCCGCTGCCAGGCGAGCTTTCGCCTGTCCAAGCCCCTGTCTCTCGGCTCCTCCCCACCCAAAATGGGCCTGGGGGCCAGAAGCGTTTACTTTGAAAAAATTATAATTTTCAAAGCAGACGGGGTCGTTTGAATATTTCATCTAGCAATAATGGAATAGCATAGCGGTTCTATTTTTAATAGTTTTTTCGGAAATGGTTCCATGATTAAGAGCGACAGTATGGGGCATCCATATTGCGCTGCTATGATTGCAACTTCAGGTCTCCAGCATGGCGGCGACAGATGGGCCGAGTTCCATTATGTATCTGGTGAAACACCTGAAAATTCTGCCTGACACAGCTCGTATGATAAGGGGACGATGTATGGAGGCAGTAAAGTAGTAGTAGATTAAAGGTGCTGCAGTTAAAACTATGTTAGTTGGATCTAGGGATGGAGCTGGCGGTCCGCTGCCAGGCGAGCTTTCGCCTGTCCAAGCTCCTGTCTCTCGGCTCCTCCCCACCCAAAATGGGCCTGGGGACCAGAAGTGTTTACTTTGAAAAAATTATAATTTTCAAAGCAGGCGGGGGCTACAAACAGCACTTTTAAGAACCTTTTGTATAAGATCAAGTGTATTACTGTTCTAATAAGTTTTGGTTATGGCGGGTGAGGGGAATGTAAACAGATGCGCAAGAAGCGCTGAAATAAAATCGGTAAATGATAAAAGTTTGCCAGTATATTTTGTGGATAGCACAGCAGGGTGGCGACAAAGTTAACAAGTTTGATGTGGATGCCATGAAAACAACCCAAAATTCTGCCTGACACAGCTCGTTTGCTAAGGGGACGATGTATGAAGGCAGCTATATGGACGACTTTGGGAGGCAGCTATGGAGATGATGTGTGGAGGTAGCAATGGAGACAACGTGTGGAGGTAGCAATGGAGACAACGTGTGGAGGCAGCTATAAAGACTACGTGTGGAGGCTGCTATGGAGACAATTAAATTTGGATAGTGCCTGTATGTGGCAGTCCAAAAAAGTTATCAAACCAGAGGAGCAGGTAGG
This sequence comes from Engystomops pustulosus, assembly GCF_040894005.1. Classification (NCBI taxonomy): domain Eukaryota; kingdom Metazoa; phylum Chordata; class Amphibia; order Anura; family Leptodactylidae; genus Engystomops; species Engystomops pustulosus. Next base: position 175,107,370 of record NC_092411.1, read on the forward strand.
TGGTCCTCCAGAAAAATTAAATACATAGAGTACTATAGCTAGAGCCAGTTGGCCCTGGCAAAAAATAGCCAGTTTCCTCTGCTTTAGTGTACAAAGAGGAGAAGGAGGAAAATGAGGAGGATGAGTGCATACATTATTCAGGTTGAGCTTCTTTCACCTGGTGGAGAATGGAAATCCTGAGAAATCCAGGTTTTATTCTTCTTGATAAGCGTCAGCCTGTCAGTCAACAGGCGTGTACGCTTATCGGTGATGATGCCACCAGCTGCACTGAAAACCCGCTCAGACAACACGCTAGTGGCAGGGCAGGCAAGAACCTCCAAGGCGTACAGCGCCAGTTCGTGCCACATGCCCAGCTTTGAAACCCAGTAGTTGTAGGGAGCTGTGTGATACCCAGTAATCGGTGCTGGAATAAATTCTTTGAAGACGAGGGTCACGGGATAGGCAGCCTAGCATGAAATCTGCCATATGCGCCAGAGTCCCAACGCGCAAGAATTCACTCCCCTCACTGGCCTGACTGTCCATTTCCTCCTCCTCCAACTCCTCCAATTCCTCTTCTTCTGTCCATACACACTGAACAGTGAAGGACTGAGCAATTCTCCCCTCTTCTGTCTCGCCAACATTCTCCTCCTCTTCCTCCTCATCCTCCTCCACCTCCTCCGATATGCGCTGAGAAACAGACCTGAGGGTGCTTTGGCTATCAACAAGGGAATCTTCTTCCCCCGTCTCTTGTGACGAGCGCAAAGCTTCTGACTTCATGCTGACCAGAGAGTTTTTCAACAGGCCAAGCAGCGGGATGGTGAGGCTGATGATGGCGGCATCCCCACTGACCATCTGTGTTGACTCCTCAAAGTTACTCAGCACCTGACAGATCTCAGTCATCCACCTCCACTCCTCATTGTTGACTTGAGGAAGCTGACAGACCTGACTACCAGTTCTGGTGGAAGTTGACATCTGGCAGTCTACAATCGCTCTGCGCTGCTGGTAAACTCTGGATAACATGGTTAATGTTGAATTCCACCTCATGGGCACATCGCACAACAGTCGGTGAGCAGGCAGTTGGAGGCGGCGCTGCGCTGCCCTGAGAGTGGCAGCATCTGTGCTGGACTTCCTGAAAAGCGCACAGATGCAGCGCACCTTCGTGAGCAAATCAGACAGATTGGGGTATGTCTTGAGGAACCGCTGAACTTTGAGATTTAACACATGGACCTGGATTCAGGTTCAGCGGTGCCAGCCACAGATGCCCTGTAATAGCTCTTGGGCGGTGTGCCTTTTATCACCTAGGCTCAGCAGTTTGAGCACCACCTGCTGTCGCTTAGCTTCTCGAGATGGACTACGGGAAGATGATGCTGAGGGACCAGGGCAGCATCCACAAAATTTCCTGCAGAACCTGAATCTAAGAAGGCAAAGACTTGAACCTGATTACCTGCCCCAGAGCTGAGTAAGACAGGAATGTTCAGACATGGAGAAGCTTTGTTCTCACCTATGGACGCTTCTCCCAAGAAACCTAAGTGCGTGCGTTTCCCAGACGCTGTGGACAGACTGGACTTGACATAAGAAAGTGCTGCCGGCTGGCACAATAGAGGCAGTGGTTCTTCTGTCTTTGTCTGCAACAATCTTGGGAAGACAGACAAGCTCTATCCACCTGCATGGGCTCCCCTGCAGTAGACGCGGAAGATGACTGAGGAGGTCTTTGGAAGATGGAGCCAGGCAGGGCAGACGTCGGGTCCTGACTTGCAGTTGTTCCAGACGTTGCTCCTCAAAACGCTAGGTAATAGAGATGAGATCACTCAGCGTAGACGGCAGGACTGGAGCCGACAGGGCGTCTTTGATCTGTCCAGACAGTCCTTTTTTAACTGCAGCAAGCAAGGCCTCATCAGCGAGGTTGTTTCTCTTAGGCATGGAAGCACAAAGACCCGGCAGGGGACAGAGGAAGCGGCAGGAATTTATCTTGGCAGGCTGCCAGCCAGTGCCAATTATCAGCGTGCTGGCCCTTTAAACCTTACAGAGCTGGCGCATGCACGCCATAGGAGATGGAAACTCATGCACTGGACCACTGGGAGCGAGGAAGCTGCCGCTGGAGCCAGGAGAGGTGAGATAATGGGCAGGCAGGCTCCAGGGGCACAATAATGCACACGGGTGTGCATGCGACCCAGGATATGCATTGTAGAGTAGTGTAAACTATCTGGCATGATCACACATGCTCAGTCAGTTTACAGTCAGACCCGGAACAACGGGCAGCCCCCGGGGAGAATTGTCATTCCTCTGGGCTGCCCAGAAAAGGATCAGATCCCCCAGTTAGTGGCACGGAGTGTCCAATCCTTAGGGGGAAAAAGCTTACACACCGCAATCATGTTTGATCATGTTAACACTCGTGATCAGAGTCGGCTCCAATCGCAAGTGTCAGAGTGTAATATACAGCTGACAGCCGCTGCTTCTGCTGCTGACTCTGTTTGTGAGCTAGTTCCAGAAGCTTGGCATAATAGCATGTCTGGGTGCGGGAAGATACTTCTACGTACTTTTACGCCCTGATGCGCATGGGGGTTAAAGCTTAGAGAGCTTTATGAAGACCAAGGAACACACCAGGCAGGTCTGTGATACTGTTGTGAAGAAGTTTAACCCCTTAATGGCCGCCCTATTGGCTTTTTACGGCCACTAAGGTTACTTCTAGGGTCACTAAGAAGATTTCAGGACACCGGGTCTCGCTGGTGCCGGTGTCAGGCTGTGATGTCAGACCTGGCACTAACACCCGGGATCGGAAAAACTCTGATCCCGGGTATTTAACCCCTTACACGCCGCAGTCATGCTTGTGATGCAAGTGGTCCTGCAAGTGTGTCCCCCTTGAACCGGACCCCCCCCCTCCCCCCGGTGTGCTTACCGGGGGATCCGATCCCTCCTGCCACTGCCGCCGAGGTCTGGCGAGTGACCCGAGGCTTCCGGCTCCTCTTCTCACCGGGTTCTGCCTTCCTGGCAGGACCCGGCTGTAAGTAACTGACCATGCTCAGCATGCTCAGTTACATATACTATACACTGCAATACAAGTGTAAAGTGTAAAGGCTTGAACAAGTGATCGGATGAACCCTTGTTCAAGCCCAAATATGAAATGTGTAAAAAATGTAAAAAAAAATGTAAAAATAATTTTATAATAATAATTAAATAAATAAAATAAAAGTCCCATAATCTCCCCAGTTACACATAAAATGCAAATAAAGTATATAAAACACAAAAACACCAAAAAACTTATTTCGTATCACTGCGTCCGTATTAAACTGTACAATAAATCTTAATCAATATTGAACCCACTCAGTGAACAACGTAAAAAAAAAACGTAAAAAAAAAAAATTCCTGTAATATACAATTTTTCATCAAACACCATCATAAAAAGTGATCAAAAAAAGTTATGTGCTTTAATAAGATACGACTGAAAAGAACTATTTTTGCAAAAAATAAGCCCTCATGTAATTTTCTAAAATATTGGTTTTGCTCAGTAAAATTGAGCAAAGATAAGAAAAAATATCTAAATGAGGTATCACCGTAAGCATAGTGAACCAGAGAATAAATATATAATATTAGTTTTACATTACAATCAGCGGGGGGGGGGGGGTTGAGTGCTAAAAATCCAAAATAAAAATGTATGATTTTGTTTGTGTCCCCCTTTAAATAGTTAATAAAATCTCATGAATAAGCTATAGACCCCCAACATGAATTATTTTTACAAGTGTTTCTCACCCCGCAAATAATAAGCCCTCATATGTTCACATTACCAAAAAATTTTAATTTTATAGCCTGCACATTGTGACAATACAAATCTGCTGTGAATGGCGCTGCTTCCATTCTATGCCTGGCCTTGCGCCAGTACAGAAGTTTACCACCACATATGGGGTATCGCTACACTCTGGAGAAATTGGGCATCAAACTTTGCAGAGCGATTCATCATTTTATTCATTATGAAACTATCAGTTTTGGCCTAAATTTATGTATTTTCCAAAAAAGTTTCTAAATCGCAGGTCCATATTGTTTAAACCCATGTGAAACACTTAAAGGGCTAATTGACTTAATAGAAGTTGTTTTACATATGTTGAGGGGTGAAGTTTCTAAAGTGGGATTTTTACTATTTTACCAGTTTTACTATTATTTTGGCCTTTCAAAGTCGCTTGAAAGCTGAGTTGTCCCTCAAAATGAGAGTTTTGGCAATTTTCATGAAAATGAGAAAAATTGCACCTAAAGTTCGGCACCTCATAACATCCTAGAAAAAGGAGAGGACGCATAAAATATCATCTCAACATAAAGCAGACATTCCGTAAATGTTAATTATCAAGCTTTTTGGTTAATTTTATTTCCTCTTTGGAAAGTGGAACATTTTAAACTTTGAAAATGAAGACATTTTACACACTTTTGCCAATTTTTTTTTTCAGAACGAAACGCAAAACTTATCACTTAAATTTTACAACTAACATGAAGTACAATGTACTACGAGAAAACAATCTCAAAATCACCTGGATAAGTTAAAGCTATCCAAAGTTCTAACCAATTATCGTGATGTAAGTCACGACATGTCAGTTTCGAAAAATCGAGTCTGGTCATTGAGCTGAAAACTAGTGTCGGTGATAAGGGGTTAAAACTGGATTTGGATGCAAAAACATATTACAAACTTTAAACATCCCAAGGAACACTGTGCAAGCGATCATATTGAAATGGAAGCAGTATCAGACCACTGCAAATCTACCAAGACTCAACCGTTCCTCTAAACTTTCATCAGAAACAAGGAGAAGACTGATCAGAGATGCAGCCAAGTGGCCCATAATCACTCTGGATGAACTACAGAGATCTACAGCTGAGGTGGGAGAGTCTGTCCATGGGACAACAATTAGTCATACTCTGCACAAATCTGGCCTTTATGGAAGAGTGTCAAGAAGAAAGCAGAAAAAAAAGAAAGCCAACCAATTCTTGTTTAAAGTATGCCACCTGGGAGACACCAAACATGGGGAATAAGGTACTGTGGTCAGATGAAACCAAAATCAAACATTTTGGCTAAACTATATATTTGGAGTAAAAGCAACACAACTCATCACCCTGAACACACCACCCCCACTGTCAAACATGAAGGTGGCAGCATCAGGGTTTGGGCTTTTCTTCATCAGGCACAGGGAAGTTGGTTAGCATTGATGGATGGAGCCATTCAGGAAGAACACCAGTTGGAGTCTGCAAAAGACAATGATCCCAAATATAAAGCAAAATCTACAATGAAATGGTTCACAATTAAACTTATCAAGGTGAATGGCCAAGTCAAAGCCCAGACCTGAATCCAATCGAGAATCTATAGAAAGAGCTGAAAACTACTGTTCAGAAGCGCACTGAGCTCAATCTGTTTTCCAAGAAAGAAAGGGCAAGGATTTGTCTCTAGATGTGAAAAACATAGTCCAAACAACTTGCAGCCAAAAACATTATAATTTTATATCTTTGTTTTAAGTCTGAAATGTGGCAAAAAGTAAAAAAGTTCGAGGGGGAGAATACTTTTGTAAGGAATGCTAAACATATTAACTAAGGTTTCCCACTAACTTGACGTACAATTTGTAGCGAAAAAACATTCTCAAAACCACCTGGGTACATAAAGGTGTTCTAAAGTTATTATTGAATAAAGTGCCAGGACTTGGTCATCAAGGCACAAATGAGCTTGGTCACTAAGAAGTTAATGTGCTCTAGGTTTACAATGTCTGTAGTATACTGTTATTCTCCTTAAGCAGTATCCAGGAAGTAGAATATTGTGGCAGGAGAGATATCTACAGAGCATTGTCTTTGTGCATAATGTAAATGCATTGTTGCTATTTTGTGTTGACTAGTCATTCAGCTTTCATTAAATTTGTTAGCCTATTGTATGTGCTCCAGTGACTATTTCAGTATATGTAAGCTGAGCGAATACAGCATACATGTAGAACTCTGGACCAAAGAATTTCCAGTGAATTGTTAACCCAGCAATACTCCCAGTGATGGCAATTCGTCGTTAATCCCTTAAGGACGCAGCCATTTTGCAGCTTAAGGCTCAGCCCCATTTTTTGGATTCTGACTTGCTTCGCTTTATATGGTTATAACTTTTGAACACTTTGACTTATCTAAGTGATTCTGAGATTGTTATTTCCCCCACATGTTGTACTTCATTTTAGCGGTTAAGTTTTGTGTTTATTTTTTTTTAAAAAAAAGAAAAAAATTATGAATCTTTATTTTAGTGGTAAATGTTGGCTGGTAAGTTTTGTGTTTATTTACAAAAAAATGATGCATTTTTTGAAAAATTTGCCATTTTCGAAATTCAAAATCATCATGTTTTCAGGCAAATAGTTTTACCACCTAAACAAGTTGCTGAATAACATTTCCCATATGTCTACCTTACATTTTTATAATTTTTGAAATGTCTGGATAATTTATTTTGATGACACGCGGCTTACAAATCGAATAGCGATTTTCCGTATTTTCAGAATTTACTATTTTGTAATAGTAATTTAAATGCGGTTTTGAATGAAATTTTAAATATTTAGCATTAAAACCACCTACATAATCAACCCATTTTCAAATCTGCACCCCTCAAACTATCAGAAACAGCTTTTAGGAAGATTGTTAACCCCTTGAAATCTTCATAGTAATTGAATCAAAATGGAGGTGAAATTTTGAATGGTCAAATTTTGTCATTTATATGTTTTTAAAAATTTACACATTTCAAAAATCTTAAAATCTTAAAATCTGTTATACAATTTCTCAGTACAGAGAACCCCCACATGTGGCTGTTACTTGTTTTATGGGAACACAGTGAGGCACAGAATGGAAGGAGCGCCCTACAGCTGCCAGGATTTTAGTTTTCTCATTAGCCCCCTATGTACTGTAGGCTATAGAATGCTTTTTCGTTATTGGGGCCATGTGATGGCATTTTTTTTCCCATCCTCAACTTATATTCGAGTCAATAGGTTTTCCCAGTGTTTTGTGTTAAAATTAGGAGTCTTGGCTTATACTCGGGTCAGCTTATACTCGAGTATATACGGTACTCCAGTTTTCTGGCATAAACATATTAATATGTCTCATACAATATCTTCAGAATGTATAGACATGACACTTGTGGCTTAGTTTAGTAAGTTTAGCACCATCCAATCATAGGCTTAGGCATATCCCATGGTAGACATGCTCACATCATTAAAAGCATGCTACACTGTTATGAATGGCAAACTGCCATCCTAGTAAGTGTTCCCAGTTATAAGATGCAAGATGCAGAGCTCAGTCTTAGTTGAAAGTTGCCTAAACATAAAGTTTCCCAATCTGGCCATTCACCTCCAAGATAAAAATGCATATTTTATTAAATCTATTTCTGTAGCTAGATACTATTTCAGCATAATTCACATTATTTTATTCAATCTAAAAACAGTTTGCATGACTAGGGCTTTTTATCTTCATTGTGTAGTTTTAGCTTGGCTGTCAAACACTAATAAAGGTAAACAATAGGAGTAAGGATATAGAATAATTTGCAGAAGGCCTACAATTATCTCAGTAAGGGATGACAACTACTGTTATTACTTATTGACAACAATAATTGTACATATTAAGAGTGTCCAGTACTGAAAAGTGTGAAAAGAGGTCAGCTGAGCACATTTTTTTCTATAGTGCACTAAAATCAAATCTAGTGGGACATAGATATCGAAATCCTTACATTTGCTTATGCTTTCAAGCAAAAATATAGTAGGATGAATTGTATTTCTTAATAGCACCATATTTACAGTCCAGTACATTGATGTATTATCTACAAGCTTGAGCGAGAGAGCATCATCTATATACTGTATTGGCTAAGAACACAGAATATTGTTAAAGGAAACCAACCACCTGAAAAACATAAAAACCTATTAATACTAACCTCCACTCCTCTTTGTTTTGATTGGGGCGCTAATCTTGAAAAGAAGATTATAATTAGCGGCATGAAGCATGAGGACAATTATGCAAGCCCTCAACACAGCCCTCACTGTGTCAGTCAGTTATGAGCCCGCTCTTTTCACCCTTACCCGACATGTGGCATACAGATACATCATATGTTGTTAAGGGGTTAAGAGTCACACCAAGCATTTACAGCTACATCACGCCCGCAGTGGCAACCTTTAATTTAGTGCGGTTTAATGGGGGGATTTAATAAAATATACTTAACTGGCATACAAGCCTTGATAAATTGATACAAGGCCAGGAATTTTTGCCACCTCCATGCCAAGTTGGGAGGTTGGCTGTGTAAAGAGTACAGATAAAAAAAATTGATAGAAGACACTTGGAAACCAGAAGAGCAGAACCAAATGGCCTAGCTTGCCAAAAATTTAAATCCACATCTTTAGTTTTGTTGAAGAGCAACACACTATCTTTGGATTGCAGGAACAATCACTAATTGTACATCCCATCAAGGATGTTTCTCATAGGAGAACACCAAAAAGGCGTAGCTACATTAAAGGAACTCTCCAAGATACGGTAATTCATTGAATAATGAGTGGTATGGAAGAGCAGGACTCATTTTCATTGTATGCTAGAACCTTGCTAGAATCTAGAGTCATGCTCCTCCCTTCAGGCTTGTGCAAGATACAATTCAATGAATCAGCTGTGACTGGAGTATTCCTTTACCCTCTTGCCGGAAAAATTTACACCTCACAGAAGACAGCTGGCATATATCTTACCCACATTGCCCCTGTTGTGTTGAATATTGTTTTATTATATCACTATCTATATACAGCTCCCCCAGCAATCACTATATACAGCTCCCGCAACAATCACTATAAACAGCTCCCCCAGCAACTACTATACACAGCCCCCAGCAATCACTATAAACAGCTCCCCCATCAACTACTATACACAGCCCCCAGCAATCACTATATACAGCCACCCAGCAATCACTATAGACAGCTCCCCCAGAAATCACTGTGTACAGCTCCCCCAGCAAACACTATATACAGCTCCCCCAGCAATCACTCTATGCAGCTCCCCCAGCAATCACTATATACAGCTCCCCTAGCAATCACTATATGCAGCTCCCCAAGTAATCAGTATACAAAGCCTCCCAGTAATCACTATATGCAGGTTCCCCAGCAATCACTATATACATGTTCCCCAGCAATCACAGTACACAGCCCCCAGAAATCACTATATACAGCCCCCCAGCAATCACTATATACATCTCCCCCAGCATTCACTGTATACAGCTCCCCCAGCATTCACTGTATACAGCTCCCCCAGCATTCACTGTATACAGCTCCCCCAGCATTCACTGTATACAGCTCTTCCAGCATTCACTGTATACAGATCCCCCAGCATTCACTGCATACAGATCCCCCAGCATTCACTGCATACAGCTCCCCCAGCATTCACTGTATACAGCTCCCCCAGCATTCACTGTATACAGCTCCCCCAGCAATCACTGTATACAGCTCCCCCAGCAATCACTGTATACAGCTCCCCCAGCAATCACTGTATACAGCTCCCCCAGCAATCACTGTATACAGCTCCCCCAGCAATCACTGTATACAGCTCCCCCAGCAACCACTGTATACAGCCCCCCCAGCAACCACTATATACAGCCCCCAACCACTATATACAGCTTCACAGCAATCACTATATACAGCCCCCCATTAATCACTGTGTAATGGCAGGACACAAACAAGTACAGTGAGCCCTGACACTGAGACCCCCAATCTGTCCCTACCTACTTATTGCGTCCCCCCTGAACAGAGGCTAATAACTGGGTGATGTTCCCTCCCTGGGTAAGGTGTGAACACGTAACAATACAGACAAACAAACACAATTAGGCAAGGTATACAATCCGACTCAGCAATAGCGGGGAATAACAATAACCAAATCACAATCCAAATAGAGTAGTCGAGACGCAGGCAAGAGATCAGAAACCAGAACTAGAGAATGTAAGAGAAGCTAGTGAACACAGCAAGATAGCAGTTTGACCAGCAAGGAGTCAAAGCTAAACAGTACACTTATAGGGAACCTAGGCCCTACCACAGGTGGAAGGAGCAAGCAATTACAGATCCACGGTGTTAACTCTTGCAAGACAGAATCAGTGAGGGGTGTGGCAGACATCCATAGAACCTAGTTCAGACTGCAGGATGACGAAAAACTCAGTGTCTCCTAATCCTACCAGCACGGGTAGAGGAGACAGCAGGCGCAGACATGTCACACTATATGCGATCCCCAGCAACCACTATACAAAGTTCCACCAGCAATTACTATATACTGCTCCCCAGAAATCACTATATACAGCTCCCAAGCAATCCCTATATACAGCTTCTCCAGCAATCACTTTATAACATTCCCCCACCAACCACTATATACAGCTCCCCCAGCAACCACTATATACAGCCCCCAGTAATCACTATCTACAGCTCCCAGTAATTACTATATACAGCTCCCCCAGCAATCACTATATACAGCCACCCAGTAATTACTATATACAGCTATATACAGCTCCCCCAGAAATCACGATAAGTATGGCTGCAAAAGCTCCACACCCAGGGGTTAAAATGAATCAAACACGAGCAGTAGCCCGTATAATACAAGTTATAGGGAGTACATATTAGGGACTAACAGGGTCTGTAAGGGACAGTACTGGGACCGTCCTCATCAGGACGGGAGCAATATTGCGGGGTTAGGATACTAACCAATCGCAGGGCTTCATAGGTTCTGTACCTCCGGACTAGTACCACTCGACCAGGAGACGGCGCATCGAAGACTGGTGAGATCCACCCTATTATTCCTTACTGTCCGGATTAATGTTGGTCCATGGTTTTGCGATGATGCACCGTGTCATATGCTATACAGGAATGCACTAAGACACGGTGAGATATTAATGGGGACTGTGTCAGACGAGACTTATTGGATGTCTGAACGAGCTCCCTTTCTCGTGTTTTTGCTGACTAGATGGTTGATGTGCATACTATTGTGACTCACTGTGAACTACAGCTCCCCCAGCAATCACTATATACAGCTCCCCCAGCAACCACTTTATACAGCCAACAGTAATCACTATATACAGCCCCCAACAATCATTATATACACTCACCGGCCACTTTATTAGGTACACCTGTCCAACTGCTCGTTAACACTTAATTTCTAATCAACCAATCACATGGCGGCAACTCAGTGCATTTAGGCATGTAGACATGGTCAAGACAATCTCCTGCAGTTCAAACCGAGCATCAGTATGGGGAAGAAAGGTGATTTGAGTGCCTTTGAACGTGGCATGGTTGTTGGTGCCAGAAGGGCTGGTCTACTGGGATTTTCACTGGGTTTACAGAGAATGGCCAGTGAGCGGCAGTTCTGTGGGCGGAAATGCCTTGTTGATGCCAGAGGTCAGAGGAGAATGGGCAGACTGGTTCGAGCTGATAGAAAGGCAACAGTGACTCAAATCGCCACCCGTTACAACCAAGGTAGGCAGAAGAGCATCTCTGAACGCACAGTACGTCGAACTTTGAGGCAGATGGGCTACAGCAGCAGAAGACCACACCGGGTGCCATTCCTTTCAGCTAAGAAAAGGAAACTGAGGCTACAATTTGCACAAGCTCATTGAAATTGGACAGTAGAAGATTGGAAAAACGTTGCCTGGTCTGATGAGTCTCGATTTCTGCTGCGACATTCGGATGGTAGGGTCAGAATTTGGCGTCAACAACATGAAAGCATGGATCCATCCTGCCTTGTATCAACGGTTCAGGCTGGTGGTGGCGGTGTCATGGTGTGGGGAATATTTTCTTGGCACTCTTTGGGCCCCTTGGTACCAATTGAGCATCGTTGCAACGCCACAGCCTACCTGAGTATTGTTGCTGACCATGTCCATTCCTTTATGACAACAATGTACCCAACATCTGATGGCTACTTTCAGCGAGATAATGCGCCATGTCATAAAGCTGGAATCATCTCAGACTGGTTTCTTGAACATGACAATGAGTTCACTGTACTCAAATGGCTTCCACAGTCACCACATCTCAATCCAATAGAGCATCTTTGGGATGTGGTGGAACGGGAGATTCGCATCATGGATGTGCAGCCGACAAATCTGCGGCAACTGTGTGATGCCATCATGTCAATATGGACCAAAATCTCTGAGGAATGCTTCCAGCACCTTGTTGAATCTATGCCACGAAGAATTGAGGCAGTTCTGAAGGCAAAAGGGGGTCCAACCCGTTACTAGCATGGTGTACCTAATAAAGTGGCCGGTGAGTGTACAGCTCCCCCAGCAATCACTATATACCAGTGGTGGCGAACCTATGGCACGGGTGCCAGAGGTGGCACTCAGAGCCCTTTCTATGGGCACCCAGGCCTTCACCCCAACACAGAGTTTGCCAGATAGGACTCAAGGCTTTCTCATGTGGTCCAATACAGCTCAGGATGCGCCACGCTCAGTGCTATTTTAAAGCCTCATCCTTGGCTGCCAGAACTACAGGAGAAACGAGAAGGTGTGAATAGAGATGGATTGTCATTGGAGCTCCTGCTCTGGGTCCCCTGATCCTTCCTCTTTAGAGGACCCTGGAGGGAAGCTACAATCCAATTTTCTCCATCATCTTTCTATTGTATTGGTGAACTCAGGACGCCAATACGATTAAAACCGGTGATACAGAAGGGATCAAAAAGTCACTGCTTAAATTGTCATGTTGGCACTTTGCAACATATATGTGGGTTTTGGTTGTAGCTTTGGCACTCTGTCTCCAAAAGGTTCGCCATCACTGCTATATACAGTCCCTAGTAATCACTATATACAGCCCCCCCAGTAATCACTATGTACAGCTCCTCCAGCAATCACTATATACAGCTCCCCCAGCAATAACTATATACAGGTTCCCCAGCAATCCCTATACACGCCTCCCCAGCTAACACTATATACAGCCCCCCAGTAATCACTATATACAGCTTTCCCAGCAATCACTTTATGCAGCTCCCCCAGTAATCACTATACACAGCCCATCAGCAATCACTATGTACAGCCCCCAGCAATCACTACATACAGCCCCCAAGCAATCACTATATACAGCCCCTTAGTAATCACTATATACAGCCCCCCTATAATAACTATATACAGTCCCACAGCATTATCTATATACAGCTCCCTATAATTATATACAGCCCCCCTACTATAACTATATACAGCCCCATATAATTACTATATACAGCCCCCATAATAAATATATACAGCCTCCCTATAACTATGTACAGTCCCTTATAACTGTATACAATCCCCCTGTAACTGTATACAGTCCCCCTATAATAACTGTATACAGTCCCCCTATAATAACTGTATACAGTCCCCCTATAACAACTATATGCAATCCTCCATGATAACTATATACAATCCCCCTATAATAACTATATACCCCCCCCCATAATAACTATATACATTTCTTGGTAAATTAATAAAATTGCACTCACATTCCATCGTTCCCCTGATGCGCGCCGACCTCCTTCCCTTTCCTTGAGGTGTCAGGATAGTGGATATCGGAGGTGTACCAAGATGGCGGTGCCCTGCTGCAGGCGACACCGTGATGTTGCAACGCCGTGACGTCACGCACTGCGTCGGCAGCATAAGGGCGCAGCCATCTTTGTTAACGTTTATGTCTATCATCTATGGAACATATTGTTCCCTGGCTCTGCCACAGACTGAAGTCTGGCACATCAGCTGGATACAGTCCCTTTAAGGGAAAATTGGTGGGGGCCCCAGGGCATTTGACACTGTCCCTCATAAACACCTGATGGGTAAAATAAGGTTTATTGGTTTAGAAGAAATCATTTGCAATTGGATTGAAAACTGGTTGAATCGTATCCTTAGAGTTTTGTTCAATGATTCCTACTCAGAATGGTCACCAGTTTTAAGTGGTTTACCCGTTATGGTGTAATTTATTTATTCATTATATAGAGGTAGGAATTAATAGCATTGTGTCTATTTTTGCAGATAACACAAAGCTGTGTAGTGTAATAGAGTCTATCAAGGTTGTTTATAAGCTGCAGGGTGACTTGGACAAACTGAGTGATTGGTCATCCACTTGGCAAATGAGGCTCAATGTGGATAAATGTAATTTTATGCACCTGGGAGCTAATAATCTATATGCAACATATGTCCTTGGAGGAGTAAATCTGGGACCTGGGGGTACTTAAATATCATAAATTAAATAACATCCTGCAATGTCAATCAGCTGCCTCTAAAGCCAGTAAGATCTTGTCATGTATCAAACGTGGTATGGACTCTAAGGATAGGGATTTAATATTACCACTGTACAAAGCATTGGTCCGGCCTCACCTGGAATATGCCGTCCAGTTCTGGGCATCAGTCCCTAAAAGGTTGCCCTGGAGCTGGAGAGGGTACAAGGATCTGTACAGAGAGATCACAAGCCCGCTACCTGTTGTGGTGGTCCAAGTATAAATATCTGCTAGCCCAGCAGGCACAGAGACACTGGAATGTGTTACCAAGGGTTCAGGCAAAGCAGTAGTCAGAAACAGTCCGTATTCAAGGCAGGCAGTGTATAAACCAAATCCAGGGACAGGCAGAGGGTTGTGGCAGGCAGAACAGGTTCGAGAAACAAGCTGGGGTCGTATAGCAGGGAGTGTAGATCAGATAAGGAACAAGCTGGTGGTCAAACATGGGTAATCGACAGAGAGAAACACCATAAAGCAGGTCTAGCTAGCTAGGAACCTTTTATCTAGCATGGAGAAAAGGGCATGCTGGGGTATATGGCTGGCAGTGCAAGCTGATAGGCTGGAACAGTCTAGCTGGGAAACACCCTGTTCCTTTAAGAAGTAGAGAGAGGCTCTAAAGGAGCTGAGGCAAGGCCAGACATGGCGGCTGCTGACGGGGAACGTGACAAGGGGTGGAACCCGTCCCCAACTTTCCAGATTTATTTGGTCTGGAAAAGAGATGACACATGATTCATTTGTATAAATATATGAATGTCCATACAAAAAATATGGTGCAAAGATTATTGTTTTGTATATTGTTCCAGATTAAATCAAATCAAAAGACATTGAGCACTGTTCATCTGGAGAAAACAAGGATTCATCACAAGAGGCAACAGTGTTTTTTTTACTATGAGAACTACTATGAGGCACTGGCTACAGTAGAGACGGCAGAGAGCTTCAAAAAGGGGCTAGATGCCTTTTTACACTAAAATAACATTGATGGCTATGTTATATAGAATTGTTTCCCCTAAATCCCTTCCTCATCTAATCCCTTCCCTTCCTTGCCTTAATTGGTTGAACTTGATGGACATTTGTCTTTTTTCAATCGTATAAATTATGATACTATGATACTAATAATTTAAAATAATGAGAGATTAGGGAACCCCACATATATTTTATCAATACTTTTTTGGCACCATCATATATATATAAATCAATACTTTTCTGGCACCATTACACCGGATGTGGCAAACACTGCACATATTAAAGTTCTGCCTAAGGAGAACAAGAACCCTCTACTCTCAGTCTCTTATAGGCTGATATCTTTAATTAATGTAGTTCTCAAGATCCTGTACCATCACTCATCGGTTAGCAGAACTCCTCCCACATTTTGATACACACTTCGCAGGTGGGATTTGTGCGGGACATGCTGTGGTCTTAAATATTCCTAAGGCACTGGCCATATTGGACAGCATCAGGGCATCTCTGGCCATACTAGCTAAGGATGCCGAAAAGGCCTTTGATAGTGTGAGTTGGGGATGGTTGGAGTGTTAGACCAGGCAGGGATCAGGGGGTGTTTAGGTCTTTATTAATAATTTGTCATTTATATAGCACCTACAGTTTACGTAGCGCTGCACAGAGCTTGACAAATAGGTCCTTATCCCCATGGGGCTTATAATCTAATCAACATGCTAGTACGTTTTGGAGTGTGGGAGGAAACCCACGCAAACACAGAGAGAACCTACAAACTCTTTGCAGATGTTGACCTGGATGGGACTTGAGCCCAGGAGCTGCAAGGCTGTATTGCTACCCACTGAGCCACCATGGTCTTTAGTGCAAACCATATAGTGTAATTCCTTTAGCAAGTATCCATATGCCAGAATTTGTCTCCCAACCTTTTAAGTTAAATATGGGTACCAGGCAGGGGTGCCCTCTTTCACCCCTGCAATTCATACTAGCGATCGAGGCCCTGTCGCGACTTTTACAAACCACCTCAGATGTGGTTTTTTTGCAGTCGACTTCTTGTTGCTTCTGTCTGACCTGCTAAGAGACATACCTAATGTGTTTAAGCTTCTGGACCATTTTGGTTCTTTCTCAGTACTTAAAATGAAGGTGAGTAAATGTGAATTGCTTGACCTGACTGTGGCAGGGGGCATTTTCAATTGGGGGTCTTTGAATGTGCCAATAAAGATTTCTGGAACTACTCCCTCTCTTTTGTAAAATAGCAACAGAACTACGATGTTGGGTGAATCTTACATTGACACTGTTAGCTAGATGTTATTTATTAAAAATGATGTTCCCTAAACCACTAGAGCCAATACAGACTATTCACCTATTGATAAGGCATGTGGATGCGGTAAATTCAGCTTTTGCTTCATTTATCTGGGATAACAAAACGATACATATGGGGTTCGGCATATATTCGTCCCCATAGACAGCAATGGACGCATGGCGCCGTACATGAACGATGCCTGCGGCATCGTTCCGTTCCATATGCCCGGAATTTGGCGCCGTACACCATTTTTCTCTATAGAGAGGGGCACTCCTCTCTCCCCGGTGCTGACGTGTGCCCGCCTTGCTACGGTACAGCAGGCACACGTGAATTCAGCCTTAATCATATATCAGGAAATACAATCTGTTGTGCTTGCTGAATGTATTACACTGGTTGGGAGGAAACGAACATTAGTCTGATTATACCTGGAGACTGAGCTGGCTGGTACAATATTGCTACCCTCGCTTTTACATACCCACCTTTTCTTTCTGCCGTGGAATATTAAGTGGAATTTACTTTTTTCAGACACCATACTGTTACGCCTGCCCTTTCTTGCAGGTAGATATTTTCCCTTGTGCAAATGTTTTGTATTACACACTAAAGCAGTGGTGGCAAACCTATGGCACGGGTGCCAGAGGTGGCACTCGGAGCCATTTCTGTGGGCACTCAGACCATCACCCCAGGACAGAGTTCACCAAACAGGACCAAATCAACCAAGTCCCAGGCAACTTAAGAGATGCTGGTCTAAACGCTATTTTAAAGCAACACTTCATTGGCTGTTTGGAACTGCGGGAAAAGTGAGAAGGTGTTGACAGAACTGCATTATCTTTGGAGGTCCTCCGTCTGGACTAACCATTTTTCCTCTACAGAAAGACCCTGGAGAGAAGCTACGAGAGTCTGAATTTGCCCACCTTCTTTCAACTGTATTGGTGGCCTCAGGGGGCCGATAGGATTGAAAGATGTAGATGAACAGATAACAATAAGTTACTGCCTAAAATGCCAGTTTGGCACTTCCCGGTAAATAAGTGGATTTTGGTTGTAGTTTGGGCACTCTGTCTCCAAAAGGTTCGCCATCACTGCACTAAAGCATTTGTGCCACTCTGAATGTATTGATCTCTGCTCCAAATTGAATATAATATTATTGATTAATATATATTATATAATGTGTACACAAAAAATCATTCAGACACACTGGCTTCTGCGCCACCCTGGCACAGAGCATTCCTGTTCCTTTGCACTCGCTGCAAGCATAACATTTTCATATGTGAAAATATGCAGGCTGCATTTATTTCTACGCTAGATCCTGCATGGAAATGTTGCTCAGGCCCCCACTGGAAACATCGTGGCCATCGGCGTATGATAAATAACCCCCATGGTCTCTAAGATTCTCTCTAATTTATTTTTGAATGACAGGGTTTTTTATCTAGCATAAGAGGGAGGATTACTATGCTAGGTTGTGATTAGCTTATGCTAATTTGGTCAAACTTCTGTCTATGCACAGAAAGGTACATAGGATAGACAACAAATCATGTGATTTATATACACATGTGGCTCTAGTCTCTTCATGATA
This sequence comes from Engystomops pustulosus, assembly GCF_040894005.1. NCBI lineage: Eukaryota > Metazoa > Chordata > Amphibia > Anura > Leptodactylidae > Engystomops > Engystomops pustulosus. The sequence continues at coordinate 175,125,378 of NC_092411.1, forward strand.
CATGGAATGGAATGTACCCTCTTCAAGGTCAAACCAAGCAGACACCAACCTGCATAGCTTTAGAATATGAAACTTGGTTATGTCCATAACAAATGTTAACTCTTTCTTCAATAACATTAAACAGAAAATATAGCCATATCCATAACTGGATAATCCAGACTTTGTTCTGGGGAGGGAAAATTTGTCATTCAAGATGTGGAGGGAGAAAGGGATTAAGGCAGTTTCTGGCCTTTTACACTCTGTACCTTACTTTTGATGAATTAGCTACTGCTCATCTCCTAGGCCTGGGCATTACCTAGAATATTGCCAAGTCAAGGGTCCTGAAAGACTGACTCCTTCATTGGAAATAATGTGTACGGATACAGCACAGAACACTATCCCAACTATTTATTCCATTTCTTTTCTCTATCCACAACTCTGTATGAGAGACATCAATAAGAGGGTTGGTTCTCTGTTCAAAGCTTTGGAAAAGGATGTAGAAGTAGGTATCACCCAATGATACTAAAAGGTTGGGGTTGGATTAGAAAGACAGTGATATATGAGAGATGGAGAGAGAGCCATCTCAGGTCTGCGTTCCTGTGTCTGCTCTGACAATCAGGCACGTGCGTCCCTGTCTCCTAGGGCGTGCGCAGCTCCCGGAGATTTAAAGGGTTAACACTTTGACTCTATAAAGTGCATCCACATTCATCTCAACTAAAAGCCTATGCCCTTAGATTAGGAATAGAACAGACATTACATAATTTCCCCAAATTCTGATGAAAACAAATATTTAGAAAATACTGTGAACTAATTGTAACAATTTATTATATATTTTTGGAATCAAAGCCAATCCATTTGATTCCAACTCTGACTGCACAGTCCTGGGGATCAGGATGGCTGCGATGGAAAGTCAGGGTCCCTGGAGCTCACAGACATGCTTCCTCTCAGCCTGGAATCTGGCCATGGACCAACATGGACCTTAACAGGATCTATGTATAAGGCTTTGGGAGACAAGGTATATCTTATAGAACAGATCTTTTCTCAGGTTTAGCAAGTGGTTCTCCCTCAAAAACTGAGGTACCAATCTTAAATGTGAGGATCAGTCTAAAGAAAACATGATTCAAATACTCTACAACAGACATCACTGCAAAAAACACATTGCTACAGGATCAGAAATTGTTTCTAATTGTATTTGATATATGTAAAACATAATATTTTAGAATTCATTATCTGTTGCCCTCCAGTGGTTGCAAATGTAATTGCATAATTTTCCAGTAACTTATTTCATTTAATTTTTATTTTTTAAGGATCAGTGTATTTTCAAGCTAAACAATGAGACGGAGTCGGACAATGTCCTTTCTCACAAATGAGGTAATAAATATTGTTTACATGGTTTTTTTTTAATTGAAAAACTGTATGGTACCAAGTAAATGACTAAGTACTACTGGTGAATCTATTGACGTTTTAAATTGATCTTGAAGAGAAACTATAACCACAACAAAAATGTACCATGTGCTCCATTATAGTATTTTATGTGTCAGTCTCCAACCTGTTTTGCTTGCTGTTTCTTCATTTGTGTAACAACAGTGTAAAGCTTTCTATACTTGAGTCTATAGAAAGATTCTGAATGTATCAACCGTCACAGTATTTATTGTTCATGAATTTAAAAAATTGCATTTTATATACTAAACATACACTCCAATTGGGAACACAACTACTACCATAGCGCTAATAGTAATTAGACAGGTTATTTTCCCACAGTATAAGGTGTATACAGTATAAGGCATTCGGGTCTGCCTCCCTATGTTTATTGTATGTAGAATGTGGATGGAGAGGATGATCACAGCACACCCCTGCTAAAACCCGATGATTCAGTCTTTGGCAGTTTGTGTCATGCTGTGCTGTGGCATAATGGAATTAATAGCAAACCAGTGTAGAATAAAATGAAGGGGAAACGTAAAAATAAAGAAGATAAGACAAGATAAGTGCAAAAAATGGAGCGTTTATAAAAAAAAAGATGGGGTAGGGATAGGGGTGCAGGAATGAAAAGTTGTGTTTATGCTGGAGTATTTACACAGGTAAACAACATTTGCTAAATTTCCTTTGTGCTGAAAGTCTTCTTTTGAAAGTTTTGAAGTTTTCCAAGCTAAAATTATTGTTAACATATACATAGTCTAGGTCTTCAATATCAAATGATAATGATCTTTATTTATATAGTGCCTTTATTTTCAAATTTGTGGGATCTAACATCCACCATTACCTTAATCAGTTCACAGACAAATTAGTAGACTGCTTTGTTATCTGTCTGATTTTACTATAGATTAGCCTTAATTTATTTAAGTTAAACTGAGGTGACTCATGTTGAAGGACGCTCCTGCCCAACATCCTACTAACCATCCTGATTATTAGCAAAAATCCACCTATTTTGAGAGGGTGAAGCTGGAGCATGATACTCCCCAACACCTGTATATCTGATCACTGCCTCCAGAAAGCCTGCAGGCAGAAAAGGTCGGCCTCGGGTGCAAGACAGCTGGATATTGTGGGCGCCATCTTGCCGGAGCAAAGAGGAGGCGGGGTGAATCAGTTGGCGGAAGGTGGGACAGCTCCGTGTGCTGAAGACCGGATTACAGAGGAGACCGGTACAGTACAGAATACCCTATGGCTGGGTGTGAAGGAGCTGTGACAGACAGACTACCCTAACGGTTTCCCGCCGTGGTCGGCCATCTTCCCTCACCACATGGTGGCCTCTATTCACAACGGTAATGACAAGGGTGAGACACAAGTATACGGGAACTAGACACAGCGGGAGTACGATCTTCCCAGCCGCAACACAGCTGCACTGCCACTACTCCCTGTATTGAAGCCAGGTACATATTCTGGAGCGTGTTAAAATGAAACAAAGTAGAGTGGTCTGAATACCCCTGCCAAGCAGAGTAAAGACACCTCTACCACGTGGTTCCAGGATGTTGCCACAAGATCGGAGCGGTTCATGCGAGAGGATGCAGGACTCTCCACTGATAAATCTGCCACAGCAGCCGGGACAGTAAGACTAGAGGCGGCTGACTCCGAAATTTCCGAAATTTCAGAGGTCCCTTTGTCCCAGCATCAGAAGAAGGGCTCTAAGGGTCCGTTACCACCGGGCCCAGTTGCGGGCTTGAGGCCTCCCTTCAGGTACCTGCAGGGGCGAACTGGGAATTTAAAATGGCCCTGGAAAAATCTATTAAAGAGTCAAAACAAGTGGGTGTGGTCAGATAAAGTGGGTGGGGTTATAACAGACAAATTGTTGGTAGATGGCCTTAATGCAAAACAAGAACATCTTTTGCTAGTAAGTGAATCTAATGTGCAAAGTATGTGACCTGTCGATTAGTAAATGATGCAAACACATGACCAGATAAGCCTTAAATACCTTTCCCCTGTGCCATACATACAATTCAGAGAAAGAATATATTGATACTGCCTCCTATGTACAAGAATAATGCTACAATAACACATTTAGAATAACCCATTCAATCCTGCCTTCTATATACAAAATAAAACTACTACAATACCTTCTCCCATATACAAGCCAACTACTATAATACTGCCCCTATGTACAAGAATATAACTACTATAATACTGCCCCCTATGTACAAGAATATAACTACTATAATACTGCCCCTTATCTATAATAATATATATATTTTTTTTTTTTATTTAAACCATGAATACAATAAAAAAAAGAATAACAATTTATCAATCCCTTGTATGAGACAACAATCAATCTACACACAGAAAAAAAAAGAATTTACAATTGCCTAACTAAATAGATGCAGATGCAATAATCTTGCTTTATTTATATTGTGCCCTTATCTCTCCTGTCCCACATTTCACCTCTAGTTTTTATTCTTACATCCTATTCTTTATAAGTACGGTATCCGTTTAATCTTTGACTTAAACTCTGTGTTCATGTCCATATATCCCACCCCGAAAAAAAAATATTTTTTGCTTATAACTCCCCCGTCATACATGAATAATTCATAGTTTTTTAGCTTATTCATCCCCAAAATTACTCTTTCTATCTCTGGTGGGTGATTTGTTTTCCAATTATTTTGAATCTCTAGCCTGGCTATAGAGCATAGCCTAAGAAAAATACCTTTGACGTCACTAGCATATTTTTCTCTATAATGTTGAGAAGAAAAATCTCAGGGGAGGCGGTAAGATTAGTCTTACACCGCCTCTGAAACAGACCAATCACTTGTGCCCAGAAATCCATAACAACCGGGCAGTGCCACCAGAGGTGGAGGAGGTTTGCTTGCTCCCCGCACCCTCTCCAGCATTCATTTGAAACATTACTGTATATGTTTGCTAATCTATTGGGTGCTAAATGCCATCTCAGAAAAATTTTGAGGTAGCATTCGCTGTGGTTTAGGCACATCAAACTGTTTTGAGCTCTTTTAAATGATGAAAACCAATCGCTCCGTGAAAACGTCTTCCCCAGTTCTAATTCCCATTTTTGCATATATGTTAATTTCGTACTTAAGGAACTGGGGGAGTTTAGATCTCCGTATGCGATTGAGATGCCGCCTTTCCATTTGTTTTTACACTCCAAAAATTTTACGAAAGGTGTTCTACCTACATTGTTAGTGTCCCATTTCCTTGGTGTTCGTTGCAAAAACGATGTGATTTTCTTATAATTAAGGAATTCACCCTTGGGGATGCTATGAGTGTTGTAGACATCCTCGAAAGACATGATTTTATCACCTTGAAAAAGATCAGCCAAGGAAGAAATGCCTACGGCTTTCCATTTTTCTGCTGGGAAATCTATAAGACACAGGCTGAGAGCATCCATGTCAACATCATGCCTAGCCAGATATATGTCCGACCGGTTAGAGTGATAATTGTGCCACGCTGTCAACATTGCTTTGGTACTGTCAAGCATCCGCCCTGCCATATTATAGCCAAGCCAATCGGCTACAATTAGATCTTTCAGTGATGTCTGTTTAGCAAATGCTTGCTCTATAGTTGTCCATTTTTCCTTCTCTACATTTTGCCATAAGCTTTTTATTGGTTCCATCAAGATGGCTTCTTGGAATCTTGATAGGTTTGGGTGTCCTACCGTGTCCAACCGTGGAGGTTTACCCTTCCAAATGTATCTGTCAATATACTTTTGAGTCTTTTTTATCTCTTCTTTTGGGAATTTTAGGGGGATACATCTCATATAATAAAGTACTGTGGGCAGGATATTCCGTTTTACAGCGGCAATTTTATTTAACCAAGTTAGACTGCATTTTGTCAAATAGTTAATAATATTGGTTATCTTTTTATTTAATTCTGTCGAATTTTTACTAATAATTTCTTTAAGGGAACCCGCCAGCTGTATCCCCAGGTACTGAAAACCTTCTGGGGACCATAAATATGGGAAGTTTTCTTTAATTTTTTTTTCTAATACTGTAGTCCCATTTATTAATAGCAATTTGCTTTTGCTTTCATTGATTTTATAATATGATACAAGGGAATATAGATCAACTACCTTTTTAAAGGCAGCCAGAGAAGCGGCTGGTTCCTCACATGAAATAATGATGTCATCGGCATATAAGCCTATTGAATGTCCGTATCCCCTGATATTTACCCCTCTAATATCTTTATTTATTTTCACAGCCTGTGCCAGGGGTTCTATGAAGATGTTAAATAGCAAGGGAGAAAGCGGACATCCCTGACGAACGCCATTAGTGATCTTAAATTTCTCCGAACAGAACCTCAGGCCACTTATAAATGCCACCGGGCAACTATACATTATCATACCAATGAAAATTGACGGGAAACCAAATTTTGCCAATGTTATTTCCAGGAAGCCCCAGTGCACTCTGTCGGCGTCGATAGACAGCAGTGCACATGGGGCCTCCTTGGATTCTATCACTTGGATTAGATCGATTACTCTGCGAGTAGCGTCTCGGGTCTGGCCTCTTGGCATAAATCCTACCTGGTCTTTTGAGACTATACTCGGTATAACTTTTACTAATCTCATAGCTAAAATTGCAGAGTATATTTTGATGTCACTATTAAGAAGTGAAATTGGTCTATAGTTCTGTACTCTAGAATCGTCCTTGTCTGGTTTTGGTATTGTTATTATTTTTGCTGTTAACATTTCTTCCGGTATGCAATTTCCCCGTTTAATCTCATTAAACATATCCACCAAGTATTTGGCCAGAATGTCACTGAATTCTATGTAGTATTCATTTATTAACCCATCTGGGTCATGACCTCTTTTAACGTAAAATCACCCACCAGAGACTCCGATTGTTCTGGGCTTAACCTTGGGAGGGATGATGGGTCTAAAAATGAATTAATGAGTTGGGTGTCTGGTTTTATCACCTCACCTTGATCCTCTAAGTTATATAGCCTAGAATAGAAGATACGAAAGGTTGCTATTATTTTTTGTGGGTCATAAGTAATTTTCCCCTCGTGGTCGTAGATCTTTTCTGTTTTTTTAGTTATTATTCCCTTTTTAAGCTTGTTTGAAAGGGCTTTTGTTCGATTACAGCTTAATTCAAATTTATTAAGTTTTTCTCTCCTTAATGCCTCCCTATATTCTTTTAGCGACAAAATTTTTATTTGTTCTCTTAGATTAGCAATTATGTCTTCTATATCTTTATCTGGTTTTAATTTATGCCATTCCTCTAATGAATTGATGCGGTTTAGTAACTCGTTACGCCTTTTATTTTCTTCCTTCCTCATATGGGTGTTCAACATTTTTAGGTAACCTCTAAAGTATGCTTTATGGGCACACCACAATTTAGTTGGGGATTGGCATTCCGCTGAATTGGTTTTAAAAAAAACCTTCAGTTCTTCTGTTAGTTTTTTTTTTTTAACTGTTTTAGGACTAAAAAATTTAATCTCCAAGTCATGCCCAGTACTGAAGTCCCTTCAACTGGGATTCTAATTTTGACCGGTGCATGGTCAGAAAGGGTCATAGGGAGGATCTTTACGTCCACTGTCTTATTAACCAGGCTTCTACTTACTAAGAAGAAATCTATCCTCGAGTAGCTCGAATGTGGTTTAGAAAAAAACGTATAGTCTTTTCCCTCACCGTGATCGTATCTCCATACATCATGTAGATCATATTCTCGTATGGTTTCTCCGATGCACGTTTTTTTCTTGAGGTTTAATGTTTCAGATGTGGTGTCAATACGACGGTTAACAACTGCATTAAAGTCACCACCAATGATGATATACTAATAAACTTACTGAAGACATTTTTAATAGAATTTTACTTGACCTTGGTTAGGGGCATATATGTTTATGATACTAAAAGCCTGGTTATATATAAGGCAGTGGAGCAAAACATATCTGCCATGAATGTCTTGTTCGGCCTCAATTTGCGTAACTGGGAGCGTGTTTTTAATTGCAATTGCTACTCCCGCTTTTTTTTTGTCTGTCTGAAGCGAAATATATACGTGTATAAAATGTATCGCTAAATCTATGGCAATCTTTCCACAAAATATGTGTTTCCTGTAACATAACTATATCAGGAGAATATAACTTTATATTTCGCCAAACCATAAATCTTTTCCCTGGGGAATTTAATCCCCGTACATTTAAACTTAGTATTTCCACGTATACCATTTTAGAGTAGATGATTTTCTATCGTGAAACCAGAGAGGGGGGAACTCAAGACGTATTTCTACGCCTTTGCAGATAGCTTGAAGCAGCTGTTTACTGTCGAAATTATGGGGGAAGGGCTATCTTTATAAATCTTTAGTGGGTACAGGGTCAAAAAAGTCAAGCTATTTAGTGGGAGCTTAGGTTTAATGTTCCCTGAAAATAACAACTGCATAATATATCTTAGGTTGTACTCATGCTGATACGGCCTAACGTTGTTTTGGCCGATGAAAGTGTGGCTAAAAGAGGAGATGAAGAACCAAAGAAAATTTCTTCGGATTTCCATCGAGCGCCAGCTAATGTTCGCTAGGCGGTTTTGGTGGAGGGACCTGGATAAATGTGTCCTTTTGTTATACAGCCTACTGAGTGATTTCTGTGAGGTTTATTTTATATTTATATACATATTTAAAAATTTTATTTTTTTTTTATTCCCCCACATTCTCTCTCCCGCTATCATTGTGACCAGTATCAGTTAGGGCCAAATAAACCCCTTACATCCTGCCCATGGGAGGTCACCTCTTGATACTGTTACCATGATGTGATTCTTCACAAAAGAGTTAAACTCAATGATATAATTTAGTGTCAACATGTCCTGAGCACAACACCCGGTCGGTTGTCTTTTGTTAAGTAATAATAGTCCTTGCGTTTTAGGTATGTCATTTTCTGCGGATTTGGGGCCGGTCAAGATGTAGTTTTTGGAGCCGGTCTCCAATCCACTTTAATTTTTTCTGGAATATCAAAGTCCTTTTTTTGAGACCGGTCTGGTTCCTGCATCCAACCCCATCCAATCATAAGTTCTTCCGCCTTCTTTACAGTATTACAAATGTACTTCTGATCTTCTTTTGTGACGATAAGTGATAAAGGGAAACCCCAAGAGTAGCGTATGTTTTTTCCTTGCAGGATGGTGGTTATCCTTCCAAATTCTCTTCTTTTGTTTAATGTTGCTGGTGAAATGTCACCAATTTGCGTAACCGGAGCACCTTATGCGCTTAGAGCTCCTTCCAGTATGCTCTGTAACCAGCCAGTACCTGGTGCAGTGCATCTGCACTGTCTCCTATCGGCAGGCGGACTGCTTTTTTCTTTTTTTTTTTCCTGGTCCCGCTCTGCTCCACTTGTTTTTTCTCCCTAGTGCAGCGTTGGCAGGTGCAGCGTTAGCAGATGGAACGTTCTTGGTATCGCCTCCTGTAGCATGCCGCTAAGTGCTGCAGCCCGATATCTGCCGCCCGGTACCTTCACCATCAGCATGCGGCCGGGCTGGAATATAACTTTAATTCACTTATAGCGCTTTATAGCTCTTTGTCCGAGCCTTCCTCGCGGCTCCTTGCGGGTCTCCTCGCGGTTCTCCTCGCTTCTCTCCCAGCGGCTTCCGGGAGCTCCCCGCGTCACTCAGTAACTCCCTCCACCTCGGCCAGCCTCGCATAAGTGCCTACATTACGTCAGCACGTCATCTCCTCCACCTCCCTTATCTATAATAATATAACTACTATAATATGTACAAGAATATACATATGTACAAGAATGTATGCACAAGAATACAACTATGTACAAGAATATACATATGTACAAGAATGTATGTACAAGAATACAACTATGTACAAGAATATATGTACAAGAATATAACTACTATAACACTGCTCCCTATGTACAAGAATATAACTACTATAATACTGCTCCCTATGTACAAGAATATAACTACTATAATACTGCCCCCTATGTACAAGAATATATTTACTATAATACTGTCCCCTATGTACAGGAATATAACTACTATAATACTGCCTCCTATGTACAGGAATATAACTACTATAATACTGCACCCTATGTACAAGAATATATTTACTATAATACTGCCCCCTATGTACAGGAATATAACTACTATAATACTGTCCCCTATGTGCAAGAATATAACTACTATAATACTGCTCCCTATGTACAAGAATATAACTACTATAATACTGCCTCCTATGTACAGGGATATAACTACTATAATACTGGCTCCTATGTACAGGAATATAACTACTATAATACTGCACCCTATGTACAAGAATATAACTACTTTAATACTGCCCCCTATGTACAGGAATATAACTACTATAATACTGCCCCCTATGTTCGAGAATATAACTACTATAATACTGCCCCCTATGTACAGGAATATAACTACTATAATACTGCCCCCTATGTACAGGAATATATATCTACTATAATACTGCCTCCTATGTACAGGAATATAACTACTATAATACTGTCCCCTATGTACAAGAATATAACTACTATAATACTGCTCCGTATGTACGAGAATATAACTACTATAATACTGCCCCATATGTAGAAGAATATAACTACTATAATACTGCCTCCTATGTACAGGGATATAACTACTATAATACTGCTCCCTATGTACGAGAATATAACTACTATAATACTGCCCCATATGTAGAAGAATATAACTACTATAATACTGCCTCCTATGTACAGGGATATAACTACTATAATACTGCCTCCTATGTACAGGGATATAACTACTATAATACTGCCTCCTATGTACAGGGATATAACTACTATAATACTGCACCCTATGTACAAGAATATATTTACTATAATACTGCCTCCTATGTACAAGAATATAACTACTATAATACTGCCCCCTATGTACAAGAATATAACTACTATAATACTGCCCCCTATGTACAAGAATATAACTACTATAATACTGCCCCCTATGTACGAGAATATAACTACTATAATACTGCCCCTATGTACAGGGATATAACTACTATAATACTACATATATACACAGAAGCAAACATGAAAAAAATCTGTATTTATCATATACAGCTACAGAAAACACATGAGAGATCCTCACCTATTAAATCCAGTGACATCAGGTGACGTTTCCTCGGATTGTATTCGTTCCTCATCTTCTCCATTAGTTCCACCATCACCTTGTCTCTTCCTCCAGGTGCACAGCATTCCTGTAGAGTTTACCACACAGACGTCTTATGTGCTGCACTTTCCCATTGTCCCTTCTTCTGCTACCACCAATACTGTGCCCCAAATACTGTAATAGAGCCCCCTGAAATATTAGTACCACACAAATAGTGCCCTATAATGTAAAACCCCTACCCCAGACATAGAATTTATGCCCCCAACCTACCCCAGACATAGAATTTATGCCCCCAGCCTACCCCAGACATATAATAAATGCCCCCTGCCTGCCCCAGACGTATAATTAATGCCCCCCTGCCTGCCCCAGACATATAAATAATGCCCCCTGCCTGCCCCAGACATATAAATAATGCCCCCTGCCTGCCCCAGACATATAAATAATGCCCCCTGCCTGCCCCAGACATGTAATTAATGCCCCCTGCCAGCCCCAGATATAGAATAATCCCCCCACCCCCACCCCAGACGTATAATTAATGCCCCTGCCAGCCCCAGATATACAATAATGCCCCCTGCCCACCTCAGACATATAATAAATGCCCCCTGCCAGCACCAGATATAGAATAATGCCCCCTGCCATATAATAAATGCCCCTGCCAGCCCCAGATATACATTAATGCCCCCTGCCAGCCCTAGATATGGAATAATGCCCCCTGTCCCAGACATATAGTTAATACCCCTGTCAGCCCCAGATATACAATAATGCCCCCCGCCATATAATTAATGCCCCCTGCCCGCCCCAGACATATAATAATGCCCCCTGCCCGCCTCAGACATATAATGAATGCCCCCTGCCAGCCCTAGATATGGACTAATGCCCCCACCATATAATTAATGCCAACTGTCAGCCCCAGATATACAATAATGCCCCCTGGCCGCCTCAGACATATAATTAATGCCCCCTGCCAGCCCTAGATATAGAATAATGCCCCACCGCCCCAGACATATAATTAATGCCCCCTGCCAGCCCCAGATATAGAATAATGCCCCCGCCAGCCCTAGATATAGAATAATTCCCCCTGCCAGCCCCAGATATAGAATAATGCCCCCCTGCCATATAATGAATGCCCCCCAGATATACAATAATGCCCCCCATTCTATAATTTAAAAAAAACATAATACTCACCTCTTTGGAGCAGGTTTCTTCCCGTCTTCCCTCGGTCTTCGGCGGCTTGGTGTAGAGGCGCGGGATAGTGACGTCACTGCTCCGCGCCTCTTACACCAAGCCACGGAGCTACATGGAGGCCGGTGACAGCTGACAGCTGGTAAGTGTCAGCCTCCTCCACACTACACAGGTCACACAATGACGTCAATAGCGCGACCTGTGTAGCTGAATGTATACACAGACGCTGAAGCAGCGGTGCTGCGCTGCGTCTGTGTACTAATTAATAGTACGATTGTACGATGCAGGTACTATACATTAAATCAAAAGTTGTAGGGAGTGCGGACCGGCCCTGGACAAGCTCCGGACCGGCCCCAGACTGGCCCAGGACCAACCGGCCCACCAGGAAAATTCCCGGTGGGTACAATGGCCTGTCCGCCCCTGGGTACCTGAGGAACCTACTCTTAAGGATGTATTTCTGGCTGTGGCTCACTGTGGTTCAACATTACTGAATAATCACTTTGGAGGCCTGAAGGAGGCTGTTAACTTAGTCCGACAAGACCTTAGGAAAGCGAATGAGAGAGTTCATGCGGTGGAGGACAGAGTCAGTGACATTGAAGACCAAATGCCTCTCATTCACAAAAAACGGAAACAATTATCTCACAATGTTTCTTTGCTTATATCAAAGACTGATGACCTTGAAAACCAGCTTCTCTGGAACAACTTGAGAGTCATTGGGATTCCTGAAACGACAGAAGGCAAAGATCCTGTGGCCTTCATAGAAACCTAGATAAAAGAGAAGATGGGTTAAGATGTTTTATCCCCGTTATTTGCAGTTAAGAGAGCTCACAGGGTTCCATCCTGACCCCTACCATCAGGGGCAGCACCAAAATCGTTTATACTGTGGGTTCTGCACTATAAAGACCATGCTTCAATTCTGAGAGCTGCAAGGGATTTTCCGGATTTAACTATTAATGGAAATAAAATATCATTCTACCCGGACTTCTCTGCCGAAGTACAGAAGTGCCGGGTGAAATTTGTGGAGATAAAGTGCAGTCTGAGAGCATTGCAAGTCCTGTATTCCATGCTCTATCTGGCCAGATTGAGCATGGTGATATTTGAAACTACCCATTTCTTCGACCTTGCATCGGATGCAGCAAAATGGCTGGACACTAATGAAAGACGACTTCAGGTGATGGTCCAGGAAGAACAGTGAGCGGTTAACTCTTTTTGTACCTAATAATGCCTTACTAGATGTCAAAAGGTGTGAGGTGACATGCAGGCCTCATGTTATAAAAAGCTAATATGTTCATTAATTCTTTTAGGCGGGCAGGAGCTCAGCCATAGCTTAAGTGGTTATAGCATTTCACAATAAATGTTCTGTATGGCTACTACGTTTATGATTTCCCAACATGTCATGAAGGTGCGGGAAAGCAAATATATTCCCCCTGTTTTCCATACTTGGGAGAATGTCTTTAGTGGGTGTTTGGTTAAGGGGGGGGGGGGGGGGGTAGTTGGGAATTGTTTGGGGGGTGGGAAGAGTCAGCAAGGGGGGCCTTGCAAGTGCCCTTACCCTCCATGGTGGACATATGGTGTATTGGCTAGACAGTTTAATGTCATTTCATGAAACACTTGAGGACTGGGGGACGCTACTAAACATATGGCAGTTTTTTCCACATTACAGAAGCATTCTCCAGCAATATTATGTTCATCTGAAACACATTTGACAAAGGATAATACAAATTACCTACAGAAAAGGTTGATATCCCATAGCTACTCACGCAAGGGGGGTTAGCATACTAGTCCCTACCACAATCCCGTTTGAATGCTTTTCTTCTTTGATAGCTGCGGAGGGAAGATTTGTATGTTTGCACTGCTCTATTTCTAAGAACCCTCAAATACTGATTGCACTATATATTCCTTCACCGTTTACTTGTGAGGTTCTAAGAAAGATATTGACATTTGTAAACTGCCTTAGGTACCGTATTGGTGGGGGATTATAATATGGTCCTTTCACCATATAAAGATAGGTTTGGGAGGGGAGTACTGGTGGGAGCTGATGCCCCTACAGTCCTGGCTAGGGTCTTAAATGAGATTGGCTGGTATGATTACTGGAGGAGGACACATATGGATGCCAGACAGTTTTATGCTTCTCCAGCTCTCACAACACACTGTCAAGAATAGATCTAGCTATTATTTCACTGCGCATGCAGAGATATATTTCGGACATAGAATACTTGCCTTGTAGTGTGTCGGATCATTTCCCAGTATTGGTTAAATAAGTAGGTAGCTGGACAATAAATCAAAGTCACATAATATTCTCCCACCGTCGATGCGAAAAGCGATAGTGGTCTTGGTGCCAAAACCAGGCAAGGACCCACGGAACCTGGCCAAAGCCTCAGCTAATCGCCTTCTCGGGGTTATTGCCTCCCTCATTCACACAGACCAATCTGGGTTTATGCCAGAAAGATCCACGTCAGTTAATATTATACGACTATACTTAAACATCAAAGCTGAGGAGGGTGGCAGGACTGGCAGAGCGGTTCTCTAACTTGGCGCTGCCAAAGCCTTTGACAGTGTTGAGTTGGAATTTTTATGGGCCGTACTGCGAAAGCTGGGATTCGGACCACATTATATTGAGTGGGTCAAGCTGCTCTACACCAATCCGAAAGCGAGAATAATGGTTAACGGGGTTGTTTTGGAAGCATTCCAACTGGAAAGGGGGACGCGGCAAGACTGTCCTCTCTCCCCCTTCCTATTTGCGTTGTCAATTGAGCCGCTGGCCGGCATACTTAGGTCTACCCCAGACTTGCAGGGCTTTAAGTGAAGAAAGGATCTCTCTTTCTAAGTCTTTTGACATGCTTGCCATTACGGAAACATGGATCCAGCAGGATGACTCCGCCTCCGTTGCAGCATTGTCTTATGGCGGTTTACATTTTTCGCACTGTTCCAGACCTGAGAATAGGCAGGGAGGTGGGGTAGGCATACTCCTCTCTCCACAATGCACTTTCCAGGTCATTCCTCCTGTACCTTCTCTTACTTTCCCATCTTTTGAGGTCCACACCCTCAGACTTTTCCGCCCATTCTCTCTTCGTGTGGCTGTAGTATACCGTCCTCCTGGCTCACCCTATCAGTTTCTTGACCACTTTGCCTCTTGGCTCTCTCACTTTTTATCCTGTGACATTCCAACCATCATCATGGGAGACTTCAACATCCCTGTTAACACTCCCATTTCCCCTCCTGCCTCTCATCTCTTAGCACTAACTACTTCTCTCGGTCTTTCACAACTCTGCGTTTCCCCCACTCATAGTGAGGGAAACATCCTCGATTTGGTCTTCTCTCGACCATCTTCAATATCTGATTTTACCAATTCCTCCTTTCCACTTTCAGACCATAATCTCCTTTCTTTTACTTTCAATAATCCTTCTCATTCTCAGAATCCTTCCACCCATCACTCATACCGGAACCCACGTGCAATAGATACTCATAAACTCACAGAAAACTTACAGTCTGCACTGTCCCCCATCTCCTCTTTCACCTGTCCAAACCTGGCTACTATCCACTATAATCACACTGTCAGAAGCGCCCTAGATGAGATGGCACCGCTCACTATCCGAAATTTTCAACACACACGCAGGCAACCTTGGCACACTGAACAAACTTGTTTCCTTCGGCAGTGCTCCAGGATTGCTGAACGTCTGTGGAGAAAATCGCGCACATCTGCAGACGTTCTACACTTCAAATTTATGCTAAAAACTTATAACTCTGCCCTTCACCTTGCTAAACAGGTCTATTTTACTAATCTCATATCCCCTCTCTCTAATAACCCCAAAAGGCTCTTTGATACCCTTCACTCCTTACTAACACCAAAGGTGCAGCCACCTGTCACAGACCTTGGGGCTGAAGATCTGGCCGCCTATTTTAAGGATAAAATTGATTGTATCCGCCAGGAAATAATTGCTCAATCCACTCACCCCTCCAATCCCCTTCCCTCCCATACCTTATCTTGTTCACTCTCTTCCTTTGAGCCAGTCACAGAGGAAGAAGTGTCTAGGCTCCTTTCCTCTGCTCGCCCCACTACCTGCATCAGTGACCCCATCCCCTCACATCTGGTACAGTCTCTCTCCCCAGCAGTCACTTCTCACCTAACTAAAATTTTCAATCTCTCTCTGTCTTCTGGTGTCGTCCCCTCTTCTTTCAAGCATGCTATTGTTACCCCTTTACTAAAGAAACCTTCACTGGACCCATCCAATGCTACTAACTACCGACCAGTTTCTAACCTCCCTTTTATCTCCAAACTCCTGGAACTCCATTGGCCTGAAGGACACTGCACTCTCTTGGTTTTCTTCCTATCTCTCTGACCGCACTTTCAGTGTCTCCTTTTCTGGATCTTTCTCTTCTCATCTTCCTCTCAGTGTCGGGGTTCCTCAGGGATCAGTCCTAGGTCCTCTTCTCTTCTCTCTCTATACTGCCCCCATTGGACAAACCATCAGCAGATTTGGTTTCCAGTATCATCTTTATGCTGATGACACCCAGCTGTATACCTCAGCACGTAACATCACCCCTGCCTTAATCCAGAACACTAGTGATTGTCTCTCTGCTGTCTCTTACATCATGTCCTCTCTCTTCTTGAAACTTAATCTTTCTAAGACTGAACTTCTTGTCTTTCCACCATCTACTAACCAAACCACCCCTGACCTCTCCATCTCGGTCTGTGGGATCACTATAGCACCGAGGCAGCATGCCCGCTGTCTTGGGGTTGTGCTGGACTCTGACATCTCCTTTTTACCATATATTCAATCTATTGCTCGCTCTTGCTGGATGCATCTCAGAAACATCTCCAGAATCCGTCCGTTTCTGACATTTGAAACTTCTAAAATGCTAATTGTTGCACTTATTCACTCTCGACTAGACTACTGTAACTCCCTACTAATCGGTCTTCCACTCTCTAAACTCGCTCCTCTTCAATCTATTCTTAATGCAGCAGCCAGGCTCGTCTTTCAGGCCAAACGCTACACAGATGCCTCCAGTTTGTGCCAATCACTGCACTGGCTACCAGTCTCCTTCCGTATTCACTTTAAAATAATAACCCTCATCCACAAAGCTCTGAATAATGCTGCACCTCCCTATCTCTCTTCTCTCATCTCAGTCTATCGCCCTTCCCGTGCTCTTCGATCTGCCAGTGACATTAGATTAATCACTACCTTAATTCGAACCTCCCATGCACGTCTCCAGGACTTCTCCCGAGTTGCACCAATTCTCTGGAATGCCCTTCCCCAGACTCTGAGACTAATACCCACCCTCCAAAGCTTCAAACGTGCTCTTAAAACCCATCTCTTTAGGAAAGCCTATCACACTCGCTAACTGCATGAAATGTCAACTCTCCCTTTACTAATCCATCCTATGTACTATCCTATCTGTTATCGGGCAAACAGCAGATATATACCAAGCTCCAGGCTTCTCTGCAGTCTTTTTCACCTAGGACCCTGTAAATAAGATGGCGGCTGATGGCTGGTTCAAGCAGCAACATCGTTGTTTAGTAAATTATTTATTAAATTATTTTATATTGTTCCCTTATAAAGAATGGCTGGACCATTATACAACCTCTTGTGTCACCCCCTCATCCTCATAGTCTGTAAGCTCTTGTGAGCAGGGCCCTCACTCCTATTGTTCCATATGACTTTTTGTTCTTTGTAATGTAATATAGTTGTATATGTCTCCTATGATTTGTAAAGCGCTACGTAATTTGATGGCGCTATATAAATAAAGATTATTATTATTATTATTATTCTCTTTATGCTGACAATCTCCTAATATATCTTGGATAGGTTCCTAACTGGGGTCATGAACATTGTTAGAATTTTTGGACGGTACTCTGTATTCAATATTTACTGGGATTAGTCAGTTCTACTTCCCTTGGATCCAATTCCGGGTGATCCCCAAACCGTAGGCCCCCTACAGTTGGCACCCAAGATTAACTGGTTCGCGACCGCCCTCCGTGTATTCACGGCGGCAGTCGGGTCCCGCTGCATGGAGAGGGCTCATCGGCTGAGCCCTCTCCATAGCCGGTAAGACTTTGCTGCATATTGCAGCAAAGACTTACCGGTAACATCCGTGATCGGTGCTAGCACCGTTCATGGGTGTTATCACAGCGATGCCGGCAGCCTCAAAAAGATAGCCGCCATCTTACCTAGGATTTTCGCTCCCCGTGACGTCATCGGGGAGCGGTGATACGTCTCCATGGTAGCTGATGGCACATTGTAATGAATGAGGAGGAAAATCCCCATATACTGCCATACTGTAGTATGGCAGTATATGATAGGATCGATCAGACAACCTAGAGTTAAAGTACCCTAGGGAGTCTGAAAAATAGTAAAAAGAAAAATAAAAAAAGTTAAAAAAAAAATTATAATAAAAAACCCCAAAAATTCAAATCACCCCCCTTTCCCTAGAACTGACATAAATATAAATAAACAGTAAAAATCATAAACGCATTAGGTATCGACACGTCCAAAAATCCCGATCTATCAAAATATATTAACGGTTTTTCAATGCGTTTAACCCGGTAACGGAAAATAGCGCCCAAAGTCAAAAATGGCACTTTCTTGCAATTTTGAAAAATATAAAAAAATCTATAAAAAGTGATCAAAAGGTAGTACAGTCCTAAAAATTATATAATTGAAAATATTATCAAATGTCGCAAAAAATGACACCAGCCACAGTTCTGTACAATAAAGTATAAAAAAGTTGTTATTAGCGCCAGAAGATGGCAAAATCAAAAAAATTATTTTTGTACAGGAGGTTTTAATTTTTGTAAATGTATGAAAACATTATAAAACCTATACAAATTTGGTATACCCGTAATTGTACCAACCCAAAGAATAAATTAGACATGTCATTTGGGGCGCACAGTGAAAGACGTAATATCCAAGCCCACAAGAAAATGGTGCAAATGCGTTTTTTGCATTTGGAATTTTTTTCCCGCTTACGAGTACATGGCATGGAATATTTAATACCATCACTATGAACTGCAATTTGTTACGCAAAAAACAAGCCGGCACACAGCTCTTTACGTGTAAAAATAAAAAAGTTATAGATTTTTGAAGGTGGGGAGTAAAAAATGGACATGAAAAAACAGGAAAGGGCCTGGTCCTTAACCGGTTAAATATCTGGGAGTGGTGGTAACCGGTCCATCGAAGGATTACATAAAAGATAACTTAGCACCTTTACTCTCCCGCTCATCAACCAGAATTGAGACATGGTGTAAACTCCCTCTGTCCCCAGCAGGAAGAGGGAATCTGATTAAAATGGTTCTGATGCCACAACTCCTATATATCCTACATAACTTACCGGTACGGATAGCACAGTCCTATTTCCATTCAATGCAAGGTCCGTTCCATAAACTGATTTGGAAAAGCCAACAGGCATCTATCAGTCTGAATATGCTTTAGAGAAACAAAACTGAGGGGGGCCTAGCGATCCCTAATCCTTGGTTATATTTTCTAGCCTCCCAGGTCCAGCACTTTGCAGGTTGGGGTAAGATAGAGGAGGTGAACGTAGCCGGTAGTCTGATTAAAGCACGGATAGGGTTTCCCACTCTTGTACATGCTCTAGAAGCCAAGTTTGGAGGTGGACTACTTAGTAGAAAACCTACCTTGCTACTTATGGGGAAAGTATGGAACAAGGTGAAAGATATTCTGGCTAAATTCACTCCTTATAGCCCTATATGGAAAAGCCGGACAATTTTTTTTTCCCCCTCCTTTTTCTGTTCTCCTCCTTCCTTCTCATTCTCACTATTCCTTTCTGGGCCTCCCTTGCAAGTGGCTCATTTCTTTCTTTATCCATCAGAGTACTAGGGGTAGTAAATAATTTCCTAGGATGTCAGGGGTCCCTGCGAGATTCCCGAGGTGCATTGTCCGACGAGGATGAAGTCTGCCCCGATTCAACAAGATTGTGCGCCCAAGATCCTGCATGTGTCACTTCACCTCTCTAGTCCGCCGGAGTTCACCTTCTTCTTCCTGGTGTATGTGAGTGCATGTCTTGCGACACAATTTGAATTTTAAATCCTGCGCTTAGTCCGAATCTGTTGGGTTGTCCGACGCCTCGCCCACGATCGCGCCCCCGATCGCTTGCGCCAAAAACCCCTATTAAGCCCCTATTAAAACGGAAATAGTCGGAAATGCGCTCCGAACCCTTAGTAAATGTGCCCCATTATGTAGAGTTAACTATTAAGCCATTATTGCAAAAACATACCACGAATAAAAAGCTAATCATTTTTGTCTGTAAATGAAGGGGGTCTTGCACTACCTGACTTTAGAAAATATTTTTTGGTAAGTCAGTTACAAAATGTCATGGATTGTGAATAAAGGTTTATTCACTATACTGTATGTTGAAGGAAGAGGGTAGGTATGTGGTAAATTATAACGTTTGGGGCTTATTGGAAGCACGAACATTAGAAAGTTATGGAAAGAATGCAATGGATATGGGAAAGGTTAAAAAAGAATTAGAAATCACTGGGAGGACTAAATATACAACATTATGGGGAAAGGGGGAATGGTCTGCTGGCCCAATGCAGAACTCTAAAAGGTGGAGGGACAAAGGGATCTACTATGTTTTGCAGATTTTGGATGAAAGTAGAATTAAGCCCTTTGCTAGAATACGGGAAGAGTTTGGATAGGGCTCAGAAGACTGGCACTATTATGTACAATTGAAGTTTTCTTATAGAGCACTTTTGGAAAATGCGAGTTTGAAGGGGATCACAAGATTTATCGATTATTGGAGAAAAAGGGGAATGGCCAGATGATGAAGGGATGTATGTCCAAAATATATTGTATGCTAAAATAAACAGGGGAATAAACCCGTAGTTATAACAAGTGGAAGGAACAGATAGCCTTTCAGAAGGAGAATGGACAGAGGCGTTAAGATCAATAATCATGGTGACAAGAAATAGATCCTATCTGATCTCCCAACTATTTCTATTACATTCTGCTTATTATGCCCCAGAGAAATTAAATGCTTTCACCAAAACACAGGAAGAAAAATGCAGAAGACGTGGTTTGGTGAACGCATATTTGATCCACATGGTATGGAGGTGTCCTAAGTTGTTTAGATGTTGGGTGGATGTGATAAACAAAATACAGTTGGTTTTTCTGGTTGATATACCGTTTATAAGGAGAAGCAGTGTATTTTAAAATTAGAGCTGGAATTATTGGGAGCCATATTAATGTGGTGTTTGCCATGAAGTGCTTAATGATCGCTCATTGGCAGCACTGCCTCCCATGGTAATAGAATGGGAAAACAAAATGAATATTTTGATGCTAGCAGAACGTTATGAGGCCATTGCTCAAGGTCCAGGTAATAAGTTAGACACTATATGGACCCAATGGAGAGAGAGGTAGGGGGCTTGGGGGGAGGAGTGGCGGAGAAGGGAGAAATTTACTTTTTTTTGTGTATTTGGGTGGTGGGACAGGGCTGGGGGAGGGGGGTGTTTTTGGATTAGCGGGAAAAGATAATAAAATGTACTGTGTAAATGCTGGAACAAGAAACATTAGGGTGTTTTATTGTAGTGGGGGGAATTCCTACCCACGAAAAAGATATGTACATTGATTGTTTGTATTCCTGTGTGTACTTGTCATGGAAGGAAAAGTGTACTCTTTTTATATAAATGTATATCTTGATAATTGTAATATAGGTGAAAACATGTAATAAAGATTGATTTTAAAAAAAAAGGCTTGAAATGGTATCACAGCAGTCACCCTACCTCTGCCTCTATCATATTTCATAAAAACTTACCATTCACACATCAAGACTCCTACAGCCCCTATAGGGCACTATAGGGGATCATTTGTACACTTTTGCATCATTATATGCACCGAACAGGGGACAAAGCGCATGGCTATGCAACACTTTGGATACCATAAAAATGTTTTCTGAGGGCACTCTTATAATAGGAGGCGATTTAAACGTCACATTAGACCCATTGACTGATTCATATACTGGACACACTGCAGTACCATATAGTGCATTACGGAAGATTAAGATAGCACTACAAGATTCAATGCTGATAGACACCTGGCATCTGTTTAACCCTACATCCTCAAATTTCACTTTCCACTCAGGTCCTCATGGTTCATACTAACGATTGGATTGTATTTTTACCCAATCTATGTGCATACAACAGGTTGTAGCAGCTGATAGGTGTGATATCCATATAGGACCATGCCCCTGTCATAACGGAGTTTAAACTTGCACACGTACTTGTAACGTGGACTTGGAGACTAAACAATACTTTCTTAGAAGAACTTACCAACAAAATGACTTCATCCTTTGCGGACAATAAAGATTTAGTTAAGGACCCACTAGTTCTATGGGAGGGACAAAAATTCCTTGCTAGAGGGTATTTAATGGAGATGGGAGCCAGGTTTTAGAAGAAAAGGATGGCTTGGATAAGACAGCTCATAACTGAGTAAGCAGCACTGGAGAGGCAACATAAAAAAATCCAGAGCTGAGGCAGTCCAGAAAGAAAAGCTTTAAAAGACGTACTTAGTATCCAGACTGCTAAAATTTACGCCAGAGCGCAACACCGCTTCTACGCTCATGGAGATAAATGCAGCAAAACTATGTCCAGACTACTTAACCCCTTACAGACGTGGCCCTTTTTCGTTTTTGCATTTCCATTTTTCACTCCCCACCTTCAAAAATCTGTAACTTTTTTATTTTTCCATGTAAAGAGCTCTGTTTGGGCTTGTTATCTGCGTAACAAATTGAGTTTCATTGTGATGGTATTTTTTATTCCATGCCGTGTACTGGGAAGCGGGGAAAAAATTCAGAATGCAGTGAAAATTATGAAAAACCGCATTTGCGCCGTTTTCTTGTGGGCTTGGATTTTACAGCTTTCACTGAGCGCCCCAAATCACATGTCTATTTTATTCTTTGGTTCGGTACAATCACCAGGATACCAAATTTGTACAGGTTTTATAATGTTTTCATACATTCAAAAAAATTCAAACCTTCTGTACAAAAAAAAAATCTTTTTGCCATGTTCTGGCACTAATAACTTTTTCATACTTAAGTGCACGGAGCTGTGGGTGGTGTCATTTTTTTGAGACTTTTGATGACGTTTTTAATGCTTTCATTTTTAGGATTGTATGGGCTTTTGATCACTGTTTATTTATATTTATATCAGTTCTAGGGAAAGGGGGGTGATATAAAGTTTTACTTATTTTACTATTTTTTAAAAAAAAATTTTTTTTTAATTTGAATATTTTTTTACCATTATTTTAGATCCTCCAGGGTAATTTAACTCAGCAGGGTCCGATTGCTAATACTATATACAGGCGGTCCCCTACTTACCTGACTTACATACGACCCCTAGTTACAAACGGACCTCTGGATTTTGATAAATTACTGTACTTTAGCCCTAGGCTACAATAAACAGCTATAATTGTTATCACAGGTGTCTGTAATGAAGCTTTATTGTTTATCCTGGTTCT
Organism: Engystomops pustulosus; assembly: GCF_040894005.1. NCBI lineage: Eukaryota > Metazoa > Chordata > Amphibia > Anura > Leptodactylidae > Engystomops > Engystomops pustulosus. The sequence goes on from NC_092411.1 coordinate 175,148,535, forward strand.
TATGACAATCCAACATTTTTAAAATCCAATTGTCACAAAGATCAAAAAAATTGGCTGGGGTTACAATGATAAAGTATACAGTTCTGACTTACATACAAATTCAACTTAAGAACAAACCTACAGACCCTATCTTGTATGTAACCCGGGGACTGCCTGTACTGCAATACTACTGTATTGCAGTATATAGCTATTTTACAATGATTTTTAATAGCCTGCCCTCTGCTGGCTATTAGAAATCATTGCACCTTGCGATCCTACGAGTCTCAATGAGACTCTAGGCTGCCATAGCAACCGATCGTCTCCCTCTGATGACGTTCCAGGGGGGGGGCGGCAATCGGCCATCCAAGATGGCGGCCGGCATTTAACGGTAAGTTAGGTGCCGCAGTCGGATTAACAGGTAAACTGCCGCGATCGGTGCCGGCACCGACTGCATCAGTGACAGGTGGGTGTTTTATACAGCCGTTACCCGCTGTGTATGGAGAGACCTCAGCTCGTAAGCTCTCTCCATACACCCCTTGCGACACGAGGACGATATAGGTATAAGGTGTTAAGAAAGCGCAGGCTAGAACGTATATCTCCTCACTTAACACTACCACTGGGGCGAAGGTGTCAAGGGCAGATGAGATAGCGAAAGTTTTTCACCAATACTACACAGGACTTTATACCTCCGCAGTAATGATTCTCCTCAACAATTGATGGAGAGGACAAGAGATATCGAGAACTTTCTCCAGGCACTCAACTTTTAGACACTTTTAGAAATTGGACACTGTGCAAGCTAATTTCCTCATACAACCGGTTACCGTGTCAGAATTGAAAAAAATAATAGCATCCATCCCAAGTGGAAGTAGCCCGGGACCAGATGGCTTTTCCATAGTATATTATACTAGAGAATCCACCTAGGGATCACACACGGAACACATTTGCAAAGACAGTTGGACAGAAACTTCATTAGATTGTTTCTCCAATTTTAGTTCAAATAATATACAGTCTTATACAGTTTTTTTTTATAAATTTTTTACATTTTTAAACCTATTTTTACATGCTTTTTTGCACAAAACTGTATCAGATAAACTAAAGAGATACACGGAAGAGCAGACAATAGATTGGTGAATTGATCTGTAATTCTGTTCCGTTTTAATTCGTTTGAGGTCATTTCCTTTTGATTGTATATATAAGTGTGCATGTTTTATCATATAGTTATGTATGTTTTTATGCCTGAGGAAGATCTCGGTTCGAGAGCGAAAAGCGTAGCAGTATATAAATAAAAAATACATCGTTTTAAGAATTACCTGAAGCGTATGCAGCACCTTCACTTCCTAGTCTCCGATCATCTCCCTGCGTGCTTGTACGCTATAGTATATTATAAGAAATTAGGTGGGTTACTGCTCCCACACTTCGCCAATGTCTGTAACGCGTTACTGCAAGGGGCTCCCATTCCTCAATCTATGCTTCTAGCCCATATTACTATATTTCACAAAGAAGGTAGGGACCCGGAACTGGTGGGAAACTACCGACTGATATCTCTACTAAACATAGATTTGAAAATCTGGGCAAAATTACTAGCATCGCGAATAGTTCCCCTCCTTCCCGGACTTATATCACCAGAACAAGCAGGATTTATAAGGGGCAGGGAGGGAAGGGACAACTCCTTTAAATTGTCCCATGCCATTAGCTATGCCCGCAGCAGCAAAATCCCTCTAATCCTTCTCGGCACAGATGCAGAGAAGGCATTTGATAGAGTGGATTGGCACTTTATGAGAGCCACTCTAGGGAAATTTGGTTTTCCCCTTGCGTTTATGACTGCAATATTCAGTTTATATATTTGAATTCATCAGCACAGGTCAGAGTCAATGGTGTATTATCCTCTCCATTTACTATAACAAACGGCATCTGTCACAGCTGTCCCCTATCCCCCACCTTGTTTATTCTCTGCTTGGAGGCCCTGATGCAACATATACGTCAGGATACTTTTATACAACCTTTGTCACTAGGGGGGACAAAATTACACCTAACAGCTTTTGCAGACAACCTAGTCTTTCTAATAACGAACCCCCAATCATCTCTCACAGTCTTTTAAGAGCTTTTTCAGCGGATTGATTATTTGGCTAATTTTAAGAGGAATTTAAATAAGTCAGAATTTTAAATATTACCCTCCCACAACATCTGGCGGTCAAATTAAAGCCCACATCCCCATTTACATGGAGAGATGATCATATAAAAACTTAGGCTTTAAGCTACCCAGCAACATCAAAAAACTACATGAATTGAATTTTTCTTCACTGGTAGTTGAGATAATACAGCTCCTTGATACGTATAATCTGCCCCACACTTCATGGACGTGAAGGAAAAATGTCCTTAAAGCACACATACTCCCAAAAACCCTTTGTCCCATACTGATGCTACCAATAATTATTCCCAATAAATTTTTATCGGAAATGCGGAAACTGTTTTCGCACTTTCTGTGGAAAGGGAAGAGACCCAGACAAGCACACACGCTTCACACCCGCTAAAAATGGAGGGGCGGTCTGGGCCTACCAGACGTACAAATGTACTACTGGGCAGCACATGCGGCAAGGGTGTTCCGAATCAGGCAGCGAACAGGCGAGGTGGAAGCATTAGCTACAGCCTGGGGAATTCCCAAGAGGCACCTCCAAAGTAGAGCATGGATACTGCCCCCTTGGCAAGGTCACTCGGACTGTACAAGTGAAATAGTCCTCTCTATGTTTAAAGTGTGGCATAAACCATAAATTTAGGATCTCACCATACCCCTCCCCATTAATGTCAGCAAGCCTACTTCCCATGACATTGACAGACAAATGGACAGACACCCCTACGTGGTGGACTAAATTTAAAGACATGACAGCTAGGGAACTTTTACAGAAGGTAGACTTAATCACAGAAGACGAAATCAAGGACAGAACACAGGGGCATGGTCACCCACACTTCATAAAACTACAACTAACATCATCTTGTTGAGCCTTTGTTAAAAAGTATGGGGCATTTCAGGAACCACCTCCTATAGATATAGCGGTGGCAGTAGAGGCGAAAAAAGCTACCACAATATTTTATTTTTATGATAGTATAGGTGCGGCTAAGACACTAGATCATATATTATATATCTCGTCCTGGGAGCAGGAGCTGGGCCTGTCACTGAGTGAGAAGGACAAAATTTGGGTTTTGCAACACCTCTATGGCTTTTCCAGATACGTGCGTCTTCAGGAAAACCATTTTAACCCCTTCCCGACATTTGACGTACTATTACTGCATGGCGGGAGGTGCGTTCCCGCAAAATGCAGTAATAGTACGTCAAGCTTCTGGTGCCGGCTCCTGAACAGAGCCAGAAGCTGCGGGTGTCGGCTATATATTATAGCCCACACCTGCCTCTAACACCCGCGATCGGAGATTTCTCCGATCACGGGTGTTAACCCCTACCACGCCGCGGCCCGCAGGGGCTTTTAGCTGGATTCGGACCCCCCCCCCCCCGCCGCGCTTACCGGGGGGGTCCGCTGCTTCGATCGCAGCCCCGGGACTGCCAGTGCCCGGGGCTGCGCGATCTGCTTCCGGGGAGCCGGGTCCTGCCTTCTGGACCCGCATGCTCAGTGTGTCACATAATACAGTGTAATACAGATCACTTATGGATCACTTGTTCAAGCTAACCTGTAAAAGTAAAGAAAAAAAGTAAAAAAACACTAATTCAACACACTTTTGAATAAAAATAATTAATTAAATAAAGTTAAAGTCCCCTAAACACAAACATTCCCTATACACATCTAATAAAGTGAAAAAAACGGAAAATCACCAAAATACCCCACATATTTGGTATCGCCACATCCGTAACAATCTGTACAATAAGTCAGAAACATTATTGGACTCATATGGTGAACGCCGTAAAAACAAAACGCAAAAAACTCGCCAAAAATGTACATTTTAATAAAATCCCTTCACAAAAATGTTCTAAAAAGTGATAAAAAAAAAGTTATGTGCACCAAAATGGTACCACTGAAAAGGACGACTAAACACGTAAAAAATAAGCCCTAAACTAGCACTGTCAACCAAAAAATATTAAAGTTATATCTCCGAAAAGATGGCGATGCAAAAACAAATGAGATTTTCTTTATATTCGTTTTTTTCCTGTAAAATTGTAAAATATATAAAAAACTATATAAATGAGGTATCACCGTAATTGTAGTGATCTATAGAATAAAAATATTATAGTATTTTTAGTGTACGACCCCCAAAATATAGAAAAAAAAAACCCAAAATTGACAATTTTCTTTTCCTCCATACATTAAAGAGTTAATAAAATCTCATCAAAAAGCTACAGACCCACTAAAATGAAGTACTTGTAAAGTGCATCTCATGTCGCAAAAAATAAGCCTTTATATGTCCAAATTGCCAAAAAAATAAAGATTGTATAGCCATTATAAAGTGACAATGCATAATCTGCTATGACCGGCGCAGCTCCCCCCTCAATGCCCTGGCGTGTGCCCATACAGCAGGTTACCACCACATATGGGGTATTATTATACACGGCAGAGATTGGGTATCAAATTTTGTGGAGCGTTTTGGTGTTATGACTCATGTGTGGAAAAAGTAGAACATTTTGAATTTCGAAAATTGAGAATTTTTCCAAATTTTCACCAAATATCTGATTTTCTCTGATAAATAAATGCAAAACACACCACCAAAATTTTGTAACTAATATGAAGTACAATGTGTCACGAGAAAACAGTTTCAAAATCACTTGGATATGTTAAAGCGTTCCAAAGTTATAACCACTTATAGTAACACAGGGCAGATTTGAAAAAATGGGCCGTGTCAGGAAGGTGAAAAGTGGCTTTGGCGTTAAGGGGTTAAGCTGCTAGCTGCTATAAGACACCTGATATGTTATATAGATGGGGTTTACATGAAACTGGGCACTGCTGGAGATGTGAAAAAGAAATAGATACATTTCAATATATCTGGTGGACATGTTTGGAAATTCTGACTTTTTGGAAAGGGGTGCCAGACATTAATAACATTAAATGCTCCACCACCACACAGCTATCTTTCCCTTTGGTATGCCTGGGGCTGGAGCCAGGCGGTACCCGCTTGTCATGAACTCGCTCAATTACATATCTAATTGCAGCAGCAAAGGCTTTAATCCCCCTCTACTGGAGGCGAACAGCTGTCCCACCCATATCCGCGTGGGAAGGGAAAGTTTCTCAAATATGGAATGGAGGAAATCTCCAACTGGTCTTGCCATACCCACTCTCAATTCAGTAAGACATGGTCTCCCTGGAAACAGTATATAGAGAATCAACCGTCTACTCCCTCTGCGCAGAGTAATATCAATTAGGGAAACTCCCCGAGTAACTCACAGCCGGCCACCCAACATTAGTGCTAATGCACGGATCCAAGAAAAAGCCAAGAGTTAGCGTGATAATTAAAGTACGAATAGTATGAGAGATGAAACACACCCCTTTATACCCTATGTTAGTTATTGTGGTTATCTTTGTTTCTTATAAGTTTTTCTGACCGCTGTGACAGCAAGTACAGGCTACATACAAATATGTGGATGCCCTCGGGAGCCCACTCTGGAGGGGGAATGTTCTTGGTCATTTCAATTTGATTAAAAACATAGGTCCAATGCTGCTAAATATGTTTTGTGCGGAACTGATTGATGCTGTAGAATATATGGTGTAATACTTTCCACTTGTAACATATTCTGATGGCTAAGCTGTAATGCATGACTATTTGTTTATTTGTGTTCAGAAAATCAAATAAAAATGTAGCTGATTAAAAAAAAAAAACTGAGGTGACTCGGTTCAGCCACTACATAGAAAACATAGCTAGTGGCTTCCTGATAAAATTTTTCTCAGTAGTGGTGAGCCGTTAAAACTCAATCACGTGTGTAAAGTGTTTAAATGGTACTGGCAAAGTCGTCAGCAGAAGTTAGACTACTGCGGGCACATGCTGTCAGTAGCTAATTAGTAAAACAACAGCAAAAATATAGAAATTTGGTATTGTCATAATCGTACTGACTCGTAGAATAAATATAACATGTTGGCTATGTGGTGAACACCAAAAAAAAGTCATCAATCAATTACAGAATTGATGTTTTTTCTACAAGCTCTCTATAACCATCTGAAAGTAATACCACTGAAAAATACCCTCCTTGTCTCTGTACATGGCAGAAATAGCATAACAAATTTCAAGATGGGTTTTCTCTTCTATATTTTGTGAATGTGTAAATTGTGGATTTTTACTGACAAAAACGGAAAATTCTAAATTTCACCTCCATTTTGTTTAAATTACTATGAAAAGCTCAGAGGGTTAACAATTTTCCTAAAAGCGGTTTCTGGTAGCTTGAGGGGTGCAGGTTTAAAATGGAGTGATATATAAGGGGTATCTAATATTATATATTTCAAATGTCATTAAACGGGTTATCCGGGTTTTAAAAATTTCTTATGGCTGGGCTGGTGAGGGATATTTAAACATAATAAACATGTACTTACCTCCTCCGGCGCCGCCGATGTCCTGCACCGCGGTCCCTTCGACCCGTGCCCCTGTTTGTTTACAGGGGCACAGAAGCCGTGCACAAGGAGCTTCCGGTCCGGGATGTGGCCGGCTCCTCCTATCCGTCCCTATCTCTCAGCGTTGTAAGCGCTGAGAGATGGTGTCGGATAGGAGCTTCCAGCCGGCCGGAAGCTCCCTGTGCGCCCCTGTAAGGAGACCGGCGCACAGAGAAGACCGGCCGCGGAGCGGGACATCGGCGGCGCCGGACGAGGTAAGTAGATGTTTGTTATGTTTAACTAGCCCACCCCAGCCCGGGCCTCAGTTATTTTTAAAACCCGGATAACCCCTTTAAGAACAAAAAATCAATGATGAAATCTTTTCGTGTCGGGTGAACATCAAAATAAAATAAAGGCCGACATTGGCCTGAATGTGTAGATTATAGAGTGGAATACAGCAGAGAAAATAAAGTGAAAAAAGCAGAGAACGCCTTAGACGAAAGCAGGGATAAGTAGGGTAAGAACTGTAGAAAATGTTCAAATAGAGTGCTACAGACGGTCTCAAGTTGAAGAGGGATCCCTAAAATACCCTAATGCCTCAACTCGGAGCGGTGGTCCTAATTAACCACCATTCCGACTAGAACCTGTCCCTGGATGGGCATACTATCCCTGATTATCTAAATCCCCAACCAGGAGATCGAGGCGGTTGGTAATTTACGCCCACATACAGTACAAAAGAGATTGTATCCCATTCAGTAGGTGAAGGTAAATGTGACATAGCATGTTTCTCTTGCTTCCAACTGCTTCCTGCTTCCTATGAGCTCTCTCCCCACAGTACCAGGACTTAATAGTACAACCTGGTGCGCAAAGGGGTTAAGTTTGACACCATGTGGCTCCTGTCTCTGTTTCCTCGGGTTTTAGTCATTTGGTCAAATATCTTGCAAACTGTGCAAGGGCAAAAGTTAGGCATTGCTGTTCATTATGATGACCTAGGCAGTCTTGGATGGAACAGTAAATATTCCATCCTGCTATTCAAATAGGCTGCTGTGGCCACCATATTTTCACTGTCAGTGTAGTGTCCTGGTGTTAATTAAGGGTATGAAAGGGGATATTACAATGTACAACATAGGGGTGGTTTAAAAGCTGGTGGGGGGGGGGGGTCATTTAAAGGGAGTGAATGTGTGGTCCCCACATAAAGACATGGAAACATATGGTAGGCAGGGGGGCTCTGACCCTGGCTGATGGGGAGGGGGTTACTGCTCTGCTCTTTTTCCTTGTAATGGCTGGGTTCTCTTTTGAAATTTGCTTCTAGAAGCAGCATCAAATTAGGAAGCACTAGAATGCAGTATTTGACCACCTGAGATATCTGGACCGATATAATATTCCTGTAGCAGAAGCGTCTGTCCACCCTAGGACATCTCAATGGGGCTAAGAGTCAGTGGTCTAGTCCTTCCTAGTGGTCATTTGCTGTGGAGCCATACTCCGGGGTCACCATAGGGAGGTGCCTGGTGCTGGAAGTGGCTCCAGATGTTTAATAATATCGCTTTACAAATATCCCTGTAATAATGGCAGGTTATTAAAATGTTACCATGACATCAGGTGACAGGTGCTCGGGCAGAGCAGTGGTCAGAGACTCCAGGGTCTTCTGTAATATCATATCGCAGGTGAATCTTGGATGAAAGGAAACTCACTAAATATACCTACTCCTGTGCTGATATGAACAGCTGAGTAGGTATAGCGTTTGTAAGTCCCTCAGAGACTGTTAGTGGGATGAGTGAAAAGGTTTTCCATATTCTGACAATCTAGCCTTGTTGATTTGTATAGGAGCCTCTAACCACTCTGATATTGCTGGGGGTCGTATATGACATTGGTGGTTGACATATATGTCCAGAATTGTGTCCAATCTCTTTTTTTTGGTTTCACATTGTTTTTATTCAATTTTAAAAGTTTTTGGGAAGGGCAGAAAGAAGAAGGGGGGGGGCTCAACTAAGAGCATTTTACATGATCAAAAGACAGCTGGTATAGCAAGACTGCAAGATACAATCTAAAGACCTGCTGGATACATTTTAATTCTACAAGGTATGTTATCACAAATATAAGACAGGAGGGAGAGGAAGGAGAGCGTAGGAAGATAGGGGAGGGAAGGAAAGGGGGTCCTGTTGAGAAGATGGATGTCGTCCTATAGATCAGACTCTTGATTTATATGTAATCCACATCATCAAAACGTCATTTTATCCTGCACTGAACAATAAAGCTTGTCATTTACCATTATCCACATTAGTTTGTGTTTGATCAAATCCATGGGGACCATGGCTTTCTTACAAGAGGTCACAATCGCTATTTTGGCTTCCAGAAAGAAAAATGACACGAATCTCCTTGCAGGTGTTGAAATGCCCGGGATCTTTTAGTTTAATAAAGCTTGGCTAGGGGAAAGTGTCAAATTTATCATAGCTATAGAATATTACATGTTATAAATACGCCTAGAGTATCTACAAATGTTCGGGCATTCCCAACACACATGGAGATGAGTGCCTCTATTACCACAGCCTCTAAAACACAAAAGAGCTGCTTGAGAGATGAGCACGGGACTATATACCATCGAAGTGATACTTTATAATTATCCTCAACTAGAGCCATGTTGATAAAATTTTTGCAGTATTTCCTGCCATGTCCTGCCATTCTCTTAGAGAAAAGGATTTATTTAGGTCTCCCTCCCACGCTAACATGTATCCCAATTCTCAGATTGGTCATTAAGAATTTGATAGATATTAGATAGAGTATAAGGAAGGCTTGCCTTTGTCAGGCAAATAAGGTGTGTACCATGATTTCTGGGCAGGAATATTTCAGCATCTGAAGTAAATGGTATATCTGCAGGAATCTAAACAATTCTATTTCTGGCATATCATATTTAGACTTATAGTATTCAATTGATCTTAGGCCTAGTCTATCATAAAAGTCCCCTATACGGTATAGCCCTTTATCCGCCCACCACTTAAATTGACTGTGTTGGAAGCCTGGGATAAATCCAAGATTATTTAGTATTCTCGCAACAGGGATATGTGGTGACTCTAGTCTATAACTGCGTTTGACCCTGTCCCAAATTGAAAGCATGGAAGAGAGGAGTGGGCACATAATCTGCGGTCTTTCCCTGGGTCTCGGCCAGGGTAGGGTGTCTATCGCTATCTGTGGGCAAGCGGACTGCTCAATTTGCGTCCAGTGAGGTTAGTGAGCTTAGTTTTTATGAGAGATAACTAGAGGCACCAATCTATAACGTCCTGCTTCTGGCACCGGCTCACGAATGGAGTTGTTTCAGCTGTTAGCTGTATATTACGATCCGATTGCGAGTGTTGACCTCTTGCATGCCGCGGTCAAGTATGACCTGTCACGGGTGCTCCATGTCACAGATCTCAGGCACACCTGTGCCCCTCTCTGTGGCACTCCGTTCCCTGGCCCTTATGGGTCGGATCCCCTGTGACGCTTATGCAACATCCCCCACCGGGGCCTAGCCTTTTCTCGGGGCCTGGAGTCAGCCGGGGCCCGCAGTACCTGAGTGGCTGGCGGTTGCGGCCTAGGCACGCTATTGTCACGGTGATTGGTATGGGGAACCGGAGGGCTGTCCTACAGCCGGGCAGGTCTCCAGCAGGGTGGTGTTGGCAAGAAATGATGAGGGAGAGGCTGCTATAGCAGATCTCCCTGGGGCAACCCTTTGGTGTCTAGAGTATGAGTATCTGTGTGGTGGACAGGGTGCCTGTGATGATGGCAGCCGTAGTAGCAGGGACCAGACAGAGGCAGAGGTTGAACAAAAACAACTTACAGTTCTTTATTGGAACCGACAGGAACTTCAGCAACGTGCCTTTAACAGAGTAGTGGATTGCTGAGTTGCAGTTGGAGAGAGCCACAGGAGGTAGATCGCCAGCCTGGATGCAGAGGGCAGGCTGGGAGGTAGCTGTGTCCTAATAGGAAGCTTCAGCTTGTCCTGGAGTGCTTCAGGTATCACCCTTAAAGGTAGGATGATACCCCTTTCCTCTCTAACTAACTCTTAGCTATTAGCTCCACTCTTCAGGCAGGGGCTAGGCTCTTCCTGCTCTGGTCTGGTGTGCTGGCTGCACTGACTCCTCTGAGTCTCTAATCTGAGAGAGTGAACTCTCTCCTCACACTGCACTCTCTTCTGAGAGAGAACGCTCTCTAGTGTCCTGCAGACCCTCAGGTCTGGCTAGAACTAAGCTCTTCTCCCTCCAGGGAGAGACTGCTCTCTAGAACATTGCTGGCCAGGGGTTTTGTAACTCCTCTGGTCAGGTGGTGGCTGTTCCTCCAATTACATCTCAGCTTACAGAGGACAGGATGTAACACAGATCATTGGATAATAGAATCTTACATCATACACAGATTAACTTCTGCCTTGCCAGGCAGGATTAACCACTGCAATGTCTCCTATGTCCTATAAGGACCATGTAGTGTAATGTGGTTACATGCAGGTGGGGCGTATTCGCAAACACTCCCTCGCCTTGCATCGGCGAGGGTGTTGCATACCCCGGGGGCAATTGAAAGAGCCGCCCTCGGCTCGACTACAGATGGCTTGGGGCGCAGAGGTGGATACGGGCACTTCGGGGAAGTGCAGGCTATGTGAGGTGTAGAGACAAACCGCCCATGGTCCTGGAGACAGGCACCTGGGTTGGTGTCGGACTAAGACAAAGACATGTAAATGCTAAGTATGACAGTTGGTCGCTAACGCCATTAAACCGAACTGTACAGTAGGAAAGGTGTGGTGTCATGTCCTGTAATCCACTCCTTGCACCAAGGCCTGTATATTTGTTATGTAAACACTTCTTCCCTGGCGACAAATATATAGTGTGTGTATATGCATTGCGTTAGCATATGCGACACGATTAAGCATTATACAATGTACAAGTACCTGCCGACTAACATTCTTACCCTTGTATGAGCGGCATCCAGGTGCTATCTCTGTAACACCCCCGGTCCCCTAAAGACCCGCAGTTTACGGACTACCCCCACGTGCAAACCTCGGTTTGAGGGATAAGGTAGCGGTCAGGGTTTTACATAGAGACGGTCCGACACAGTCACGCTACAATCTGAAAAGCCTATCAAAGGTTAGTGCAAACTACTGACATCTATTGACAGTGTGCAAACATTTGGTAAATTCACATTGGCTTAGGAGCTCAATGGTTACACATCTTAAACGTTGCAAACGTTACAGAGGTAGGCTACTCAGGGTAGTAGAATAAATGTCTCTTTACCTGAAAAGGAAAAGGCATAAAAAAGTGCAAGCATAATGTCCATACCTAGAAGGGAGGCATTAAGTGCAAAATAATAATAAATTACATGGCAACTTTTCCTGGTAGTATCCGGCGAAAGTCTCACAGAAGGTCTTTAATGACAAAGTTCATCTTCTGGGTACAGCCCTTGAGGTGGGGAAAAGTGCAATAAAGATGCAAAGGGTCTCCTCTATGCGTAGAGGTACAGAGTCCTTTGTAGGGGTGGTATCATAGCACATGACAGTAGAAAATCTCTTGACTGAGATAAATAAGGGTGAGAGTCTCAGGACAGTTTCTGGCTCTATAGGGTTAATGGAAATAAATATACAATATGTACACAGTACCTGAAGAAGGCTTTCAGCCCATCAGGGGTTACTCAGTGTCGCTGGGTTCAGCAGAGACGGGATCCAGCTCCAGCAGGGAATCCTGTGCATCCTCAGCGGGAGTAGGTGCCGGCTGGGGACACCCGGTGGCAGTAGCGGGTACTGCAGGTGCAGCAACATCCTCCAGACCTTCAGGGGGAGGAGCGCTGTCGCCCAGGGTGTCGGTTGTTCCAGCCGGGGGCTCAACTGAGCCAGGGACCACAGAGGGGTCCAGCAATAAATAGATAGGAACCTGCAGCAGCGCCACGGCTCCTTCCAGCTCCGGTTCTTCTGGGGCCGGGTCGTCACCCCATTGGTAACCGGCAATCGGAGAAGTGGGCCTCGTCGGAACCTCCGGACAAGGTTCACTAGCCGGGATGTCTTCTCCCACAGAAGAGCCGCGGGACCTGGCAATGCTCCCGGCAGGGGAGACGGTGGGGGTGGCGCCCTGGATCATGCCCGGCCCATGGATGGCAATGGGACCCGTACTCACGATCACCGTGGATGGAGCATTCACGTGGGTCACCGCCCGGGGACTCGCAGCCGAGGAAGAAGAGGTGTTCGGGGATTCCGGCCACTCGTCATCCTCATACAGCTCATCGTACGATGGGTAGCGGTCCTCGTCGGAGTCCGGGATCCGGATCACACCAGCCGCCCATGGCCCTTGGGGCCCCTCCTGCAGGGAGAACTCAATACACTCTCCCGGTCTCAAATTGTGAAGCCTTTCCGGAAGGTCAGGCCTCTTGACGGACAGGCGGGGAATAAATACCTCCCGTCCGGTGTAGTCCTGGGTGGCGAAGCCATAGCCACGCTGCCGGTCGAAGTACCGGACCATGCCGGTGGTGCGGTTTTGTTCCACCCAGGCTCCAGCTGCCGACCGGCCGGCGATGTAACGCTGGGCCTCCTTCTCGCCGCGTCGCTGTTCTGAAACAGCGTCTCGGAGTCTCTGGCGGACGGCCTCACCTCGGCCTCGAGGCTGCGGAGGTGCCGGTGCTGGGGCTCGTGGCTCCGGTTTAGGCTCGGATCTCCGTGGTTGTCGGGCAGGTGCCGGAACAGGAGCAGGAGCAGCCGGAGGATCAGGAACCGTCACAGCAGGGCTAGCAGGCCGAACAGCAGGGACAGTAGGCCTCGGAGCAGGTGGCACGGCAGCAGTAGGCCCAGGCGCTGGCTCAGCAGGAGTCGAGGCCTCCCCACGTGGCGCCTCCACGTGGGCCCGCGGTACCAGCATGGTAACCGGGAGAGGCACGAGGAACCGCCCGGGTTGTACTTGGTACTCCGTCACCGTCTGGACATACCTCCTGGTGACGAAGGCTCGGGTCAGTCCTCGATGCAGCCAGTGCCCAGCAAAGGGCCTCCGGACCGGCTGAGCAGAGACCACAACCATGGTCTCCAAAACCTCAAAGAACTCGGGACGCTCCACGGAAGGGAATGGCGGAGGACCCCACATGATGCTGACCTCACTGTTCAAGATCCGCACGAGTTCTGGCGTTTCATTGAGGCGGGGCAGGAAGTCCGCTTCGTGCCAGAGGGAGGAGTCCAAGTGCTTCCCGCCAAGAGCTGTGGCGGGCTCTAATTTTTCCTGCGCCACAGGAGGCGGGGTTCGCGCCCTTCGCGCGTGGGTGGAGCTTGGTGTGTCGTCTGGGTTTCCCGCCAGTGAAGGATTTGGCGGGCTGGAATTACTTGCTGCGCCACAGTTTCTGAGGTAAAATCTTCAGGCGCGGCAGCACCGGATGCAGCGGAGCTGGTACAGTTCTTGCAGGGATTAACCTCTTGATTGCTGGAGCGGCGCTCGACAGCGCGTGGCAGCATTAACACAGTTCAATCCAGAAACACACAATCACTTGGGCCTAAACCCGGATGGCAGCAGGGTTAGGCAGCACAGTCTTTTCAATAAAGGATAGTCTCTAGTGCCAGAATAAGGCACAGAAGTAATGATCCTGTGTTCGTGACGCCACTTGCAACATCCCCCACCGGGGCCTAGCCTTTTCTCGGGGCCTGGAGTCAGCCGGGGCCCGCAGTACCTGAGTGGCTGGCGGTTGCGGCCTAGGCACGCTATTGTCACGGTGCTTGGTATGGGGAACCGGAGGGCTGTCCTACAGCCGGGCAGGTCTCCAGCAGGGTGGTGTTGGCAAGAAATGATGAGGGAGAGGCTGATATAGCAGATCTCCCTGGGGCAACCCTTTGGTGTCTAGAGTATGAGTATCTGTGTGGTGGACAGGGTGCCTGTGATGATGGCAGCCGTAGTAGCAGGGACCAGACAGAGGCAGAGGTTGAACAAAAACAACTTACAGTTCTTTATTGGAACCGACAGGAACTTCAGCAACGTGCCTTTAACAGAGTAGTGGATTGCTGAGTTGCAGTTGGAGGGAGCCACGGGAGGTAGATCGCCAGCCTGGATGCAGAGGGCAGGCTGGGAGGTAGCTGTGTCCTAATAGGAAGCTTCAGCTTGTCCTGGAGTGCTTCAGGTATCACCCTTAAAGGTAGGATGATACCCCTTTCCTCTCTAACTAACACTTAGCTATTAGCTCCACTCTTCAGGCAGGGGCTAGGCTCTTCCTGCTCTGGTCTGGTGTGCTGGCTGCACTGAGTCTCTAATCTGAGAGAGTGAACTCTCTCCTCACACTGCACTCTCTTCTGAGAGAGAACGCTCTCTAGTGTCCTGCAGACCCTCAGGTCTGGCTAGAACTAAGCTCTTCTCCCTCCAGGGAGAGACTGCTCTCTAGAACATTCCTGGCCAGGGGTTTTGTAACTCCTCTGGTCAGGTGGTGGCTGTTCCTCCAATTACATCTCAGCTTACAGAGGACAGGATGTAACACAGATCATTGGATAATAGAATCTTACATCATACACAGATTAACTTCTGCCTTGCCAGGCAGGATTAACCACTGCAATGTCTCCTATGTCCTATAAGGACCATGTAGTGTAATGTGGTTACATGCAGGTGGGGCGTATTCGCAAACACTCCCTCGCCTTGCATCGGCGAGGGTGTTGCACTTACCAGGGGTTTCCAATCCACTTCTGGGCAACCCCAAGGTCTGCCAAGTTCCCTGGGGCTGCCTGATGTTCTTGGCAGACATACTCCTTTCGGGTCTGACTGTTAACTGTCTGCGCATGTTGATCTTTGAATAAGTAAAAAAAAAGTTTAAAAAACGTAAAGTTTAAACATTAGAATAAATAGAAAAATAAATACATATATACTCGAGTATAAGCCTAGTTTTTCAGCACAAAAAAATGTGCTGAAAACCCAAACTTGGCTTATACGGTTCATAAAAACACTTAAGAAAGTATAAAAAACACACACAAAAAAAATACCATATTTGGTATTACCGCGTCCGTAGCAATCTGTATAATAAAACAGAATTGTTACTGGACCTGCACGTTAAACGCCGGGGGAAAAACTTTCCAAAAAAGATTATTTTTTATTAATACCTATAAAAAATGCTCTAAAAAGTGATAAAAAGGTCATGCACTTTAAAATAAGACCACTAAAAAGAACAACACTTCTCACAAAAAATAAGCCACTAACCAGATTTGTTAGCGCAAAAAGTTATGCATATGAAAAGACGGTGGTGCTAAAATGAACAAATTTTACGCACTCTAAAATAAGACCACTAAAAAGGACAGTGCTTCTTGCAAAAAATAAGCCCTTAATCAGATTTGTCAGCCGAAAAATAAAAAAGTTATGCATATGAAAGTCAGTGATGTTAAAATTAAGATTTTTGCCAAATTACTTTTTATTCAGTAAAAATGGAAAAAAAAAATTAAAAAAACTATATAAATGAGGTACTCCAATCTCGGGTGTTAGAGGCGGGTGTCAGCTATAGTATACAGCCGACACCCACAGCTTTTGGCTCCGTTAAGGAACCGGCGCCAGAAGCATGACGTAGTATTACTGCATAATGCGGGAACGCATCTCCCGCCATGCAGTAATACTACGTCAAATGTCGGGAAGGGGTTAAAGTACAACCCTGTGAAACCATCTGGCCCTGCGCCTTTGAAGGTTTGAGGGCTTTAATCGCTTCTTTCAATTCTTGTAGTGTAATCAGGCTATCTATCGTTTGCCTATGGGCTTCCGATAAGGAAGGGATTGAAAAGCGAGTAAATATTTCCTCAGCCTTGGAGGCATCAAATCCTCTATTATTACCATATAATTTTGAATAAAACCGTGCAAATTCTTATGTCCCTTCTTTAGGATAATGCGCCCGATTGGAGGCGTAGCTTCGGAATTGTGAATGTTCGAGGTAAGGAATTGAGATTTCTAGCTAATAGTGTCCTTAATTTATTCCCCTGGGAAGAAAAAAAAAACTATATTGAGACCATCTTAAGCTCCTCTCCGCTGAAGCTGTGAGGCACAGATTCAGCTCAGTTCTTGCTGCTTCCCTACTTAACATGGTGTTGGGATTGGCTTTATGCTTTTGTATTAATTCTATATAAGCTTTTTCTTTGTCTCTTATTAGGGCATCTTTCCGTTTTTTTAAATCTCGCAGCCATCTCCACGAGTTTCCCTCTAATGACGATTTTATGTTATTCCCAATATGAAGCTAGGGAAGCCTCATCTGGCTATTTTTCAGTAAAGTAGTTATTAACCGCCTCAGCTCGGTAAACATAGTGGGGTTGGTCATCACATATTCATTTAGACGCCACAAGAAATGGGGGATCTGAACCACGTAGGGTCCCTTGATATTACCACTGGATCATGGTAAGACCATGCAGTGGGAGAGATGGTAGCCTTCCTAATTTTAGGAATCAAATGAGGGCCTAAGAATATGTGGTCTATACGTGAATAAGTTCTGTGTGCTGCTGAGATGTATGTGTAATCGCGATCACTGAGGTGACAGGATCTCCATGCGTCTATTAAATTGTGGGAATGAAGGAGGGTAGCCAAATCTGTACTAAGCTGAGAAGTGGCACGAAGAGTAGAACGAGGTGCGGATCTATCCAGGTCATCATCCAAAGCCAAGTTAGAATCTCTTCCTACACTGCCTTCAGAGCTTTTTAAGATTTGAAGCCCATTTCCCTCTTAGCCGGTGCATTAAGCCCCTGGATATTGTGAGTAAGAATAGTGAATGAGTCTTTATACATTACCTTTCCAGGGTGTATAAGGCTGTATAAGCTCTCTCAGGGACCCTCTATTAATAGGTAAGGGGGTAAGGTCAGAGGGGGAGGAAAAAGGGAGGGGGGAAAGACAACCAAAAATTGTTTTTTAACTTTCAAGATATGCCATATGGGCGAACAATTAAATTCCGAGTAAAAATCAGGAATTCTAAGAGGTCAGGGAGTCACAGCCGAGAACCAGCTTAAGGCCACAAATCCCTTCTGACATCTTAGGAGAAAGCATACAACCCTCTGAGGCCCAGCGGCCAGTCTTCATCACCTGGGCTGAACGGAAAAATGTATATGTAGAGCGAAAAGAAAACTATAACAAAATATTTATATAATGCCATTTACCACCGTAAGGGTGAATATGTAACTAATCTTGTATAACCTGGTCAACAGTTTGCAATCTATTTAAACATAGAGAGCTATGGGTTTAACAACTAGTGATGGCACCTATGGAAGGAAAAAACAGTAAACACGAAATATCTTAACCCTTCAACCATTGTAAACTGTCACTTTTTTTTCTTGGTCTTTGTATGCCATAAAGGTTGAATAGGTGGATCCAGGTCTGCAGCAGTAGCGGTCGAGGTTAAGGATGACTTCTGGTGATCCCTTGTGATTAAGCCCAATTTCAGTAGTAGAGATTCTCCTTCTGGGAAGGTGGCAAAACCATGAGACCTGTTTTGATATTGAAAGGGGAACGTCCACCGATACTTAACATTTTGATCTTATACCACTCGCAAAAGTGGTTTGAGTGATCTACGCCCCTGGTTGGTCCGTGGAGTAAGATCTGAGAAGATTTGAATATCTGAATTATACAATTTTAAGGATTTCAAGTCACAAGATGCTTGTATCACCTTTTCTTTTATTGTTAAATAGTGGGGTTTCATCACAATGTCTCTTGGGAGACCATCTGCCCTTGGGGCTGTAAGAGCATGGTGCGCTCGATCAATCTCAGCTATTTTAACAGGCCTGCTGCACACAGTCTCCTCTTAACAGTTGTTGTAGGGAAGTGTCTGCTGCTAGAACTCTGTGTGGCATTGACCTGGTCTCTAATCTGAGCAGCTGTTAACCTGCGATTTCTGAGGCTGGTGACTCGGATGAATTTATCCTCCACAGCAGAAGTGACTCTTCGTCTTCCTGTCCTCATGTGAGCCAGTTGATAGTTTTTGCAACTGCACTTGGGACAACTTTCAAAGTGTTCCCAATTTTCCACATTCACTGACCTTCATTTCTTAAAGTACTGATGGACACTTGTTTTTCTTTACTTAGCTGCTTTTTGCTAGCCATAATACAAATTCTAACAGTCTATTCAGTAGGACTTTCAGCTGTGTATCCACCTGACTTCTGCACAACTCAACTGATGATCCCAACCCCCTTTATAAGGCAAGTAACCCACTTATTAAACCTGACAGGGTACACCTGTGATGTGAGGCCCGGGACCGAGTGCACACGGAGCGAGGCCGGGACTCGGTAGCGGGGAGAGGTGAGACGCGCTGGCGCGGCGCCTGCGGGGAGCGAGAGGCACGGGTGAGCCCGCGATTCGCGATGTGGGTCGCGGGTCCACCCGTGACATCTTTTATATTAACATTGGTTATGGATTAACATGGTTAACAGATTTGCTCACATTTATGAGGATACCTAAATTGTGTGATCTTATTTATCAGGTTGATGTAGTGGTCTACAAAAGAAGAAGTTTTTGTGAACAAATTAACTTTTTTAAAGCAAAGTTTTTTCATTTTATAATTTTTATTTTATTTTTCTTACAACATACAAAAACATAGCATATCAATACCATACTTCTCACAATAATCAGCAATAGATTTTATTATAAAAATACAATATTCCTATATTCCAAACTTTTTAACCCTACCTACCCTCCCTCCCATCTTCCCCACCCTAGCTGGGTAAAAAGAAAAGAGAAAAGAAAAAAAAAACAACCACAAAAAAACATTCCCATTTCTTACCTTCTCCCTTTTCTTTCCCTTTTATCCTATTCAGAGTTCCTGAAATTTTTGCCCCACTATAAACCATATCTTCTTCCAAATATAGCTGATCTTTTCCCAGGCTTTAAGAAAAGTTAACATAACTCATTTTTGTCATCTATAAGACTTTCAACTACTCATTGCAACTAAATCCCCAAAGTATTCTTCTATTGGTGTAAGGGCGGATTTACAGAAGAATTAATAATGAATGCATGTTAATGCAAATAAAAGGTATCTTTGGCATTTGGTAATTGGGAGAAAAAAATTACGTCTTCCCCCCAACCATTACTTTTTCCTTGCTGAAGGCTATTGCAAAAGAAGTACTAATAATTTGGAACAGTGTGGTACTTCTGAAAACAAGGATGAAAACAAGGATGTTTGGGAGGCACATGAGGAGCAAGAGTAATATGAATCTCTGTGAAGACCATTTTTACTGCAGATGCAACAACTTTTCTGGGGGTTAGGCCCCTTTCACACTTGCGTGCTTTTGATGCGCAGAACTTGCATTGCACTCTGACCCATTGTAATCAATGGGTCTTTTCAGACTTGCATTTTTTTTCACGCACACACGCGCAGTTTTTTTAATGCGCGTTTAAATCTTGACATGCTCTACTTTTGCAAGTCACGCGCGTGAAAAACGCACCATACAAGTCTATGGAGATGCATCAAAAACGCTTTGCAACTCTGAGACACTTGCAAGTGCAATGCGTTTTTCACGCATCAATTGCCATAGAAAAGATAGAGCTCAGCCCTGAGTCCATTTCACGTGCATTATCTGCGCGTGAAATGAAATTGCATTGAAAACGTGCATGAAAAACTGAGACACTGAACAAACTCTGAAAACTGATTGCACTCTGATGCAACATGTGCGTTTTTCATTGACCAAATCCTGATCGCACCCTGATCAAACTCTGATGTGATCTGCAACGCAAGTGTGGAAGGAGCCTTAAGCTACATTCACATTACCGTTGCCCATCGTACCGGCGGCGTAACACGGCAGCGCCAGGGAGAGCTGCTCACCCTCGCCCCTCTCCATAGAGGAACATGGCGCACGGCGCCATATGCTGCACCGTACTGCTCTTGTAGGGCGCTGTGCACCTATTGTCATCTAGGGGAAATTTATAGGCCGTATATACGCCCCCCATACGGCAGTGTGAATGCAGCCTTACTCTGTATTTTTGTTTGGAGAATTGAACTAATAAAATGCATTATAACACCTGATTGCTTATATCCTGTCTTTCACTCATGTACTTATTGTAGTTGGACACACTAAGGCCTAATTTACACAAATGTATGCTTGTCCAGCTATAGCCTAACTGGCTTATGCTTGTCAGCAGATGTCCCTCTTTCCTGCAATGACACTGTTGCAAAATGGATGGTGCTCAATTAATACATGTCATTCAGTTCACTGTTGACTGCCATCAACTCTTTACAATCATAAGCACAGAAGTCGCTTTCTCCACTAACTGGTGTAAAAAACCTGTATTTTTGTACATGGTTCCCCATGCTCATGTGTTTACAACATGCAGTATAACACTAGAATGGAACTGCTGCAATACAAGTTATATAAACCAACTTGTTAGCTCACTTAGAGAAAAACAAAGAACAGATGTAAAGAGACCGATTATATGTGTCACGGGTACCCCTGCGACCCCTGTCTCAGGTCACAGGCGCACCCATGCTCCTCTCTGTGGCCCTCCACCCCAGCAGTCTCACTCACCTATCCACAATCCAGCACCGTCTCCTGCGGTCTGCCCCGTGCTTCCCTGCCTCCTGGTGCACGCATTTACCAGCTCTGCAATATTTAAAGGGTCAGAGCACTGCTAGTTGGAGCTGGTCACCTGCTAATAAATTGCCAGCCTCTTCCCACATTCCTCACCGGATCTTTGTGCCATTGAAAATCCTGCCTCAGCAAGTCCAACCCGCTTTGAGGCCGGCCCTGGTGAAAAATGGGTACCACTTAGATTCCGCTCCCAGGTGTTGGCTTATGTCATCTCTTGCTGTGATACAGTTTCCACAAGCCACAAACAGCCCAAGCCACATCATGAATACTTTAGTGGGATCTGAACAGTAGCATGAAAACTATTGTAGAATCTACCAATGCTTTCAAGCCAGACCAAACAAAAATGTCATTTTTTTGCTTTTGTTGGGTGAGCTATGAAACATCTAAAATGGATATTAGCCCATCTTTTGTGCCACCAACATTATATGAGTTATTAATTTTAACAAATTGTAAATCAATTTTACACACAGCTTGCAATACACAAATTATGTTTTCCTATTTCTTCAAATAGCTAATTGCCTTGGCTCTAACATCTTTTATTTTGATTTTTTATCTTCCACTCTCATGTCTGCTTAGCAGGAACTGGATGACTCTTGCACTTTTAGTGAACCTAGTAAATGGTTAATAATCCTTAAAATATTGCTCTTATATCTTTCTGGCTGAAAGAGAGACTGCATCCCCTCAGTATCTTTTGCTAGGAATAATCAATATGAATCTTGGCAATCTTGTTGTTGATCCCAGGGGTCTTATCTGCCTCACTAATGTGTGTGCTTTTTCAACAGCTACATCTATTAGTGCCACACTGGTATAAAATCAATTAGCACTGAACTTTAGATTTTATTTATTTATAGATTATGTATTTATTGTTAGAATTTCTCCCAACACATGATTAGGTTACATACAAATTGTTCCTGTCTTTTGGTAAAATGCAAAGCAAAAATAGTATTTTATATCTTTATAGTAATTTAGTGCTATAAGTAGCAACAAATTAACCCCTTAATGACATTATGGCTTAGCCCTTTTCTTTTCTTCAAATATGACCAGTGTCTTTTCTGTCCTATAGAACTTAAAGAGGACATGTCACCTGTAAAAACTGCACTAGGAGCTGCATACGAAAGTAAGCACCAGGTGCAGCAAAACCAATCTGCACCTTACCCTCAAAAATCAACAGGATTTGCCACTGGATCAAGTGTCTAGCATCAACTTGCATACCGCAGCTGATTAGGCTACCTCCAGAATTGGCTAGGCTACATGCAGAATGGCCTTAAACAACATCAATTAGTTACTTATCAAATGCAGGGGCACTCAAAACATTCTATCCTATATTACAATGGCCCCTGGAGTATTAACTAACTCGTACTCCAGTAATTCCTACCCACAACATCAGTTCCACAATCTAGGAACATCACAGGGAGTTTCTTATTCTGACAACAACTAAACATACACAACTATACATATACACAACCCACAGAAAACTAGGTTCATATACTTCCTACTAAACATTAAGAAAACAATACCTGGACAACGGTTAATACATGGGGAAGGCACAGTAAGGAGCAATTGTCTTGCTCACCTGTCCAGTGGTGTGATTCCCTGTTGTCCTGTTAGCTACTTCCCTCCATGGAATATTTATTTTGGTTTCTTCCATAATCCCGGATGACCCCCCAAGTAATGATGCAGTAATGGTTATGACCAGTTATTGTGGGTGTGAGAATAAGACAAACAGACAGAATGACAGACATACAGGGAGAAAAGAACCACCATCCCCCTTGGTGAGATGATGGCGGTAGAGACAGGAACACAGGTGACACATATTGCTTAGTGCTCCATCTTTCATCCCCAAATTCATTCAAATCATCTTTATTATTTATAGTGAATCCTGGGACTGCCTCTCACAATCTACATACACATGACATAGGACAGAAGATAACACATGATGCTATATATCTCCTTTACATAAAGCTGATGATAAAGCTAAAATGTGCAACTAATTCTAAAGATAGTCCAGTGAGGGGTGATTATTTCATTGCGTGATGTAGTTTGCAAACTTGTTGGTTTTATTTTTTCCCTTTTAGGTTTTCTATTTCCCCTCCAAGCCTCTGGATTTGTTAGCATATCCTTTGTAATTCTCCAAGATCTTTATTTATATTGAGTGCTTTATCATTTCGAGCCCTGTTATATTTTCTGGCTAGCGTTTAGGATCACATGTTGGGTCTTTCTCATGTTAGGAAACATAGCTTCTAGAGACGTGGCAATTTACAGTGGCGCAAACTGGGCATCACATAATGGAGGGCTGTTTCATCTTTTATCCTTTGTGACTTACAAAAATTAGAGATAAAATTGTACTTTAAAGGAAAATTTTCATATAATACATCTTGCTACAACATTTTATATGCACATGTTGGGTACTTGGGATGAATAGTTTTACACACTTGTGGAGGTTATTACATTTTTTTTATCCCTTAGGGGTAAAAGTGACTTTTTTGGGGAAAATGTTCATCTTTTTTCTTTTTGGGACCTAACTGAATCAAACAGCTGTTGGGGCAAACACACATATTACTTTGCTAAATTCTCCTAAATGGTGTCACTTGTTGGGTTTCTCCTCAGATTTGTACCACTAGTGCTCTCTAAGGCTGCATTCCCACGGTGCATTTAACGCATGCGTTTTCAAACAGTGAGGAGGAGATTTGCCTAATTATTGCCTCATTGTTGTCAACATTGCGTTTACAAAACGCATGTGGTAGCGCGATTGCTAATGCATGCATTAAGGATTTGTTAATGTTAATCTTGCGTTAACGCTTGCGTTCTGTAAACGCAATGTTGAAAACTATGTTATTGGGCAAATCTCCTCTTCAGCTGTTTTAACCCCTTAACGCTCTGCGCCGTAGCTCTACGGCGCAGAGGTATACGGGATGTATGAAGAGGGCTCACGGGCTGAGTCCTCTTCATACAGAGGTGGGGGTTTTTGCATTTTGCACAAAACCCCCACCGCTAATAACCGCGGTCGGTGCTTGCACCGATCGCGGCTATTAACCCTCTAAACGCCGCCCGCAAAGTCGCGGGCGGCGTTTAAAAGACGGCGGCGCGCGGGCGCCGCCATCTTTTTTTCGATCGCCACGCCCCCGAACGTCATCGGGGGGCGGCGATCGGTTACCATGGTAGCCTCGGGTCTTCTCTTGACACGAGGCTACATGGTTTATGCAGGTTCATTACAATGAGCCAGTGGCTCATTGTAATGTAAGACCTGCAAAAACGCCATATATTGCAATACTGTAGTATTGCAGTATATGGTAGGAGCGATCTGATCATCTAGGGTTAATGTACCCTAGATGGTCTAAAAAATAGTGAAAAAAAAAAGAAAAAAAAAAGTTTAAAAAATAAAAAAAATTAATAAATTATTAAAAGTTCAAATCACCCCCCTTTCCCTAGAACGGATATAAAACATAACAAACAGTAAAAATCACAGACATATTAGGTATCGCCGCGTCCCAAAATGCCCGATCTATCAAAATATAAAAACGGTTACGGCCGGCGGTGACCTCCGAGGCGGGAAATGGCGCCCAAATGTCCGAAATGCGACTTTTACACCTTTTTACATAACATAAAAAATGAAATAAAAAATGATCAAAATGTCGCACAGACCTCAAAATGGTAGCAATGAAAACGTCGCCTCATTTCGCAAAAAATGACCCCTCACACATTTCCGTACGCCAAAGTATGAAAAAGTTATTAGCGTCAGAAGATGGCAAAAATTTTTTTTTCTTTTTTGTACACATTCGTTTAATTTTTGAAAATGTATTAAAACACAATAAAACCTATATAAATTTGGTATCACCGCGATCGCACCGAACCAAAGAATAAAGTAGGCGTGTTATTTGGAGCGAAGAGTGAAAGTCGTAAAAACTGAGCCCACAAGAACGTGACGCACGTGCGGTTTTTTTTCAATTTTTCCACATTTGGAATTTTTTTTCAGCTTCGCAGTACACGGCATGTTAAAATAAATAACATTACGGGAAAGTAAAATTTGTTACGCACAAAATAAGCCCTCACACAGGTCTGTACACGTAAAAATGAAAAAGTTATGGATTTTTGAAGTTGGAGAGCGAGAAATTAGCCGAAAAACCCTCCGTCCTTAAGGGGTTAAACCGCATGTGTAAAATGCAAACAAAACGCAACATGAACTTTTTCAGCAATATTTGTCCTCCAAAAACTAAACAACGCTATTTCCTTTCCAGCAGTGTATAGTGCCATAATGGGTATTGGCATACAATTTAGGAATTGCACTAAACATTGTAAAATGCATTTTCCTTTTTAACCCCTTCAAACAAACTTCCCAAAGGTTGTTTTGAATATTTTATGGGTTGTAGTTTCTAAAATGTCATTTGTGGGGGTTGTCTATCATATAGGCCTTATAGAGTAACTTCTAACTAAATTGGTCCCTCCAAAATAGGTGTTGACGGTTTTCGTGAAAATCTGAAAAATTTCACCTAAAGTTTTATAAGCCTACACATTCTAAAAAAAAAAGAAAATGATGTTTGAAAAATTATGCCAATTTAAAGAAGACATATTGAATATGTTAGTTATCAAGTTATTTTGGTGATATGACTAACTTTCCAAAAAGTAAAATATTTGGAAAACATAATTTTTAAAAAATTGCCAAATTTCCATTTTTTCATAAATACCGTATATACTCGACTATAAGCCGACCCGAGTATAAGCCGAAACCCCTAATTTCAACACAAAAAACTGTGAAAACCTATTGACTCGAGTATAAGCCGAGGGTGGGAAATGCATTGGTTACAGCCTCCCAGTATATAGTCTGCCAGCCCCTGTAGCATACAGCCTGCCCAACCCCTGTAGCACAGCCTGCCCAGCCCCTGTAGCATACAGCCTGCCCAGCCCCTGTAGCATACAGCCTGCCCAGCCCCTGTAGCATACAGCCTGCCCAGCCCCTGTAGCATACAGCCTGCCCAGCCCCTGTAGCATACAGCCTGCCCAGCCCCTGTAGTAGGAAAAAAAATAACACTGTACTCATCTTTCCGACGTCCCCCATAGGTCCTCTTCTGTTTCAGACTGTCTCAGACAGAAGAGGACCTATGATGTCAGATGATGTCAGAAAGGTGAGTTTTGACTTTATTTTTTTAGTTGACTCGAGTATAAGCCGAGTTAGGGTTTTTGAGCACAAATTTTGTGTTGAAAAACTAGGCTTATACTCGAGTATATAAGGTACTTAACTTATTGCTTACATTCTCTACCATCTTGAAGTACAATGCGTCACGAAAAAACAGTCTCAAAATCACCTGGATATGTTAAATTATTCCAAAGTTATGACCACTGTGACATGTCAGATTTCAAAAAAAGGGCTGTGTGAGTGGAAGGTGGAAAATGTCCAAGTCATTATGGGGTTAAAGAAAGACAGGTGTGTGAGAGTCAGAAATCTTGCTCGTTAGTAGGTTTTCAAAGGGTGCATTCACACGTTCAGTTTTTCAGATGTAGTTTTCAATGTCCAACCCAGGAGTGGAGTAAAAAAGCAGGAGGAACAGCTACTCTCAATTATATATCCTCACCAATTATGATCCACACCTGCTTTGGGCTTAAAAAACTGCATCTTAAAAACAATATATGAACGCACCCAAGTACTTCATACAATTGAATATTTTTTAATAATACATGAACAATTATTCTGTGAAAAATCTAATATTTGAAATATCTATGCCATGTACTGGGAAGCAAGAAAAAAAATTCCAAACACAGTGGAAATTTTCGTGTGGGTCTGGATTGTACGGTTTTCACTTCTTCTTCTTCTGGCGCTAATAACTTTTTCAAACATTGGTGTACATAACTGTGTGGTGTATTTTTTTAACGACTTTCGATGACGTTTTCAATGCTACCATTTTAAGGAGTATACAGCCTTTTTGATCACCTCTTTTTTTAAATTTTTTATATTTTCAAAATGGCAAAAAAGGGGCATTTTTCACTTTTGGGGCTATTTTTCATTTCGGGGTTAAACATCGTGAATAACTGTTCATTATAATAATATGAAAATCATTATATTTTGATAAATCGGACATTTGGGATGCAGCGATACCTAACATGTTTGATTTTTACTGTTTATTAATATATAAATATAATTTTTTTTTACCTTTTTCAGACCCCCTATGGTACTTTAACTCTGGGTTGTCTGATTGAGCCTACCATATACTACCAGACTACTGTATGGCAGTATATGGGGATTCTCCTCATCATTCGTAACAATGAGAAAATCTCACATTGTCTGTCTGGTTTTAACCCATTCATTACAGCCTCGGGTCTTCACTGTCATGGCAACTGATCAGTTTGGACGGAGGCAATGTTGTGCAAATCATCTTACAGTTCTTTATTCAATAGCAGGCAAGCTGGAAGCCTGGTAGTAGCTTCAGGCTGGGCTGGTAGAGATTTAGCTGAGTCCAGATGGGGACCTCTGCTCTGGGGCCGAAGTCTCCTGACTTGCTCTGGGTGCTAGGCAGGGGCCTGAGGCACCTGTGATTCCTGGTATTAGGACACTGCTTGTTGCAGCATTGACATGTGCTGCTCAGTGGAGCTGGCATGTTCTCCAGGATGGAGTCTCTCACTCTGACACATGAGGTCTGGTTCTCTCAGAAGACCAAGATTTAAGACCATGTGCTACCGCCCATCAGGGGTTTATATTCTCCCTTGGTCAAACAAACGAAATAGTCTTTCCCTTCAGGCTAAATAGAAATTCCAAACAATGGTTCTCACCAGAACTTGTCAGGTTAGCACGCAGGCATGCACAGGTTCAGTTGATAATGTGGAGTAGAGCCTGGGAGTAACATACAACTCCAGTTTAAGGAACATGATTCCTACATAACTGAAACCAGATGTTGTAGTGGGAGATACATTCTGTCAACCACCCATTGATTGTTTACAGTATATGATGTATAGTGTGTGGGAGATACACTGTATCTGTGTATCTGCTGTATGCGTGTGTGTGTATATATATATAAGTCCAAAAAATAGGTAGCACTCCAAGGTTGTAGTCAAAAACGTGAGGGTGAAGCTTTATTCCATAGCATGGAATAAAGCTTCACCCTCACGGTTTTGACTACAACCTTGGAGTGCTGCCTATTTTTTGGACTTATTTACAAAAGACCGTTTGCCACGGAACTTATGGCTTTGCACCACCTTACCATTTAAACCACTAGTGCTGCTCCGGATTTTTCTTTTTTTCTAATATATATATATATATATATATATATATATATATATATATATATATATATATATATAATGTATAATATATACACTCACCGGCCACTTTATTAGGTACACCTTGCTAGTAACGGGTTGGACCCCCTTTTGCCTTCAGAACTGCCTCAATTCTTCGTGGCATAGATTCAACAAGGTGCTGGAAGCATTCCTCACAGATTTTGGTCCATATTGTGTGATGGAATCACACAGTTGTCACAGATTTGTCGGCTGCACATCCATGATGCGAATCTCCCGTTCCACCACATCCCAAAGATGCTCTATTGGATTGAGATCTGGTGACTGTGGAGGCCATTTGAGTACAGTGAACTCATTGTCATGTTCAAGAAACCAGTGTGAGATGATTCCAGCTTTATGATATGGCGCATTATCCTGCTGAAAGTAGCCATCAGATGTTGGGTACAATGTGGTCATAAAGGGATTGACATGGTCAGCAAAAATACTCAGGTAGGCTGTGGCGTTGCAATGATGCTTAATTGGTACCAAGGGGCCCAAAGAGTGCCAAGAAAATATTCCCCACACTATGACACCACCACCACCAGCCTGAACCGTGGATACAAGGCAGGATGGATCCATGCTTTCATGTTGTTGACGCCAAATTCTGACCCTACCATCCGAATGTCGCAGCAGAAATCGAGACTCATCAGACCAGGCAACATTTTTCCAATCTTCTACTGTCCAATTTCGATGAGTGTGTGCAAATTGTAGCCTCAGTTTCCTGTTCTTAGCTGAAAGGAGTGGCACCCGGCGTGGTCTTCTGCTGCTGTAACCCATCTGCCTCAAAGTTCGACGTACTGTGCATTCAGAGATGCTCTTCTGCCTACCTTGGTTGTAACGGGTGGCGATTTGAGTCACTGTTACCTTTCTATCAGCTCGAACCAGTCTGCCCATTCTCCTCTGGCATCAACAAGGCATTTCCGCCCACAGAACTGCCGCTCACTGGATGTTTTTTCTTTTTCGGACAATTCTCTGTAAACCCTAGAGATCGTTGTGCGTGAAAATCCCAGTAGATCAGCAGTTTCTGAAATACTCAGACCAGCCCTTCTGTTACCAACAACCATGCCACGTTCAAAGGCACTCAAATCACCTTTCTTCCCCATACTGATGCTCGGTTTGAACTGCAGGAGATTGTCTTAACCATGTCTACATGCCTAAATGCACTGAGTTGCCGCCATATGATTGGCTGATTAGAAATTAAGTGTTAACAAGCAGGGTATTTTGTTTTTGTTTTTGTTAACGAGCAGTTGGACAGGTGTACCTAATAAAGTGGCCGGTGAGTGTATATACTGTATGTTTATATATGCGGTATGTACTGTATATGTTTACTGTGTTTGTGTATATATACAGTATATACTGTATGTATATGCTGTACCTGTGTGTACATGATGTATGGTGTGTTTATACTGCCACGGAAAAAGAAGAAAGACAGTGCGGGCGCCACATATTTGGATGTCTCAGCTGATATTAAAATAAGTTGTGCTCACCTTTTCTAGTTGTACAATCGGTACAACATGTT
This sequence comes from Engystomops pustulosus, assembly GCF_040894005.1. NCBI lineage: Eukaryota > Metazoa > Chordata > Amphibia > Anura > Leptodactylidae > Engystomops > Engystomops pustulosus. The sequence continues at coordinate 175,178,311 of NC_092411.1, forward strand.
AACAGGCTTAAGTAGAAGGTATTGAGCGGATCCGGCAGCCTCCTGGTCTCCGAGACTGAGTTGTCTGGGGGAGCATGATCATGGATAGGCGGTAAATTACCAGGCAGTATTCTTGGCGCCAAGCACTCAGAATCACATCTTTATGTTATATTAACTTTTCTTTATTGGCTTGAGTAAGATGCGTTTCCAGTCCGACCTTCATCAGTTACATACAACATATTAAGAAACCTTAATATAACATAAAGGTTTGATTCTGAGTGTTTATCGCTGAGAATACTGCCTGGTAACACAACGCCTATCCATGATACTTGCACTGGATGTCACATTTTCAAAGGAAAAAGGCAGGCGGGCAGCACTCCGTGGAAAAAAGGTTTTTTTATTTCACAAGTGGATACAGCGACGTTTCAGCTGGCTCTATGCAGCCATTCTCAAGCAACACGATTTGTTGGCAATTCCGACAGAAATGTGGTGCACGCCCCTTGAACTGAGTGCACCAGAAAAAAAATCTGGTGCACACAGTCCCTGTGTGCAGTTTACCTTACTATTAGTAAGTTTGGGCCTGTGTGTGTATATGAGTGTATAAACTTGTGAATGAACACATATGTATAATCTGCTATGAGGCCCATCCTCTCCTGCCTAGAGGTGACTTAGCCAATCTAAGCTGTGCCCAGATCACTGACCAGATTACAGTTGCTACAAATGAGAAATTGTCTGTGGTCGAGTCCTTTTGACTCAGTGTCTGCCATGGTCAACTAGAACAGTTCTGCTCTGATTTCAGCTTTCTTTTTCCCACAGCTGTTATTAAAGAATCTTTTACCCCTTAAGAACGTAGCCAGATTATAGCTTAAGGCTCAGACCCATTTTTTGTATATTGTCATGCATTGCTTTATATGGTTCAAACTTTTGAACACTGTTACTTATCAAAGTGATTATGAGATTTTTCCTCACATGCTGTACTTCATTTTAGTGGAAAATTTTGGCTGATAAGTTTTGCGTTTATTTATTTAAAAAAAAATATAAAAAGTGATGCATTTTTTGAAAAATTTGCCATTTTCAAAAATTCTAAATCATGTTGTTTTCAGGCAGATAGTTTTACCACCTAAATAAGTTGCTGAATAACATTTCCCATATGACTGCTTTACATTTTCATAAGTTTTTAAAATGTCTGGATCATTTGTTTTGATGACACTTACAAATCGAATATCTATTTTCCGTATTTTCAGAATTTACTATATTGGGAACATTTTTACTTATTTTGCTACGGAGCTGGGTGATGGCTTGTTTTTTTGCGGGACATGTTGTACTTTGCAACAGTTTTATTATGGAGTACATATGTTTTTTTATCAATTTTAATTTCATTATTTGTGGGATGAAATACATAAAAAGCTTTGGTGGTTTTTTAAGGTTTTTTTTCCTATGATCTATTTTAAATCTATGGGTTGTTACGGACGCAGTGATGCTATACATGTGGGGTGCAATGATTTAAAAAAAAAATTGTGTCTCTTTGTATGTTTATGGGGCTTACAGCCTTTTTTATTCATTTATTTTTATTTAAATGGAACCTGTCACCAGGAGACCCATTTTTAGACCCCCCGTCCCCCAATCCCCATAGAGCAGTGATGGCGAACCTTTTAGAGCCCGAGTGCCCAAACTTCAACCAAAAGCCACTTATTTATTCCAAAGTGCCAGCACCACAATTTAAGCAGTAATTTATTTCTCCTTGTTATTTGACAACTTTCAATCCTTCAGCCTCCTAAAGACACCAACGCAGTTGAAAGGAGGAGGGCAAATTCATCTATCATTGTAGGAAAGTTCTGCAGGAAGATTCTTTGATGAACTTCATTACGGGGTGATGGCCCGGGTGCCCACAGAGAGGGCTCTGAGTGCCGCCTCCGGCACCAGTGTCATAGGTTCGCCACCACTGCCATAGAGCATTGTACATACACTGCCAAATGGTTTTTGTATGAAAAATTGGTTTTACCTTACAATGCCATGTGCACTGTGACTAGTCAATTCACCCACTGGGATTGGCTGAAGATTAGTTTTCCCCCCACCCTTGGGAAAACGCTCCTCTGTGTGTGATTTTCAAATGACTAATACCACCCCTCACCTGCTTTTCTCCTGTCATTTTTACACCCCCTGGCTACCCCCCTTCCCCCAGGAGACATCACTAATCCATGTTATGCCCATTGTCCACAACTCTTGCTGACCACATCAGGCATTCTCACGTCTGGGCAGTTAGCATCTTGCGCAATGTTCGCCCGAATAGGTTAGACACTCAGGTGCTGGGAGCTACACGAAGTACGTAGTGACTCCTGCGTGGATACGTAGTGTGGCACATGCGCAGATGAATGTGGAGACCTTGTGGCTGGCTCCGCTTCATCTGTGCTTGTTCGGGCTTAGGTTGCACAAGATGCTGACTGCACAGGTGTGAGAACGCCTGATGCGGACAGCGGGCAGAACATGGATTGGTGACGTCTGCCGGGGGGGCAAGCCAGGGGGTGTGAAAATGACAGAAAAAGGGTATTAATTATTTAAAAGTTTCCTGAGGAGCGGTTTCCTGAGGGTGGAGAGGGGGTGGGGAACTACCCCTCTTCATCCATTCCCAGGGGGCGAATTGACTATTCACAGAGCACATGGCATTGTAAGGCAATATTTAACTTGTCTATTCTGTATAAACAAGAACAATCATCAGCATCAACCATAGGACATTATTTCCAATATAAAATAATACAAATGACATTAGTATTATTACTTATGGTTTCTACTATGGCCTTTGCATCAACTAGGACTAATGCTATCTTCTGTTCATAGCCTCTTCACCATCCACCATACATGACTTGACCTGACCATCTCCTTTAAATACTTAGGAATCACATTAACCAGAGACCAACAGTAAGTTCAACATATCTTGCCTGAGCGCCCTATTCTGGTCATGTCTTCCCTTATTGGTGGTGGGAAAGTTCAATCTGATGAAGTTCATCCCCCCCCCATGTTTTCCATCCTAATGGCCTTCTTTAAAAAGATTGACTCATTTAATTTTCTCCTTTATCAGGGGTTCCTCCAGGTCTAAACAACAAAGCTCAAAAGCTCCAGGGGGAATGGACCTCCGAGACCAATTTCTTTATTATTTAGCTGGACAACTTAAAAGCCATCTACCATCAGTTTGACTGATGTCCAGCATTAAATGCTTGTTTCTTTATTCAATAACTGGCACTGTTTTTAGTGCAATCCCACAATAATTCTACCTCCTGCTCCTGTCCGAATGTCTGCACATGCCCCGCTCTCTCCCAGATCTCTGACATCACCAACAGGCTCCTAGCTCCTCAGCAGAGATCAGGAGGTAGGATTACAGTGGGGGGAGGTGTACAAAAAAAAACACCTCAATGCTGAGTGCTTCCGGCTTATTTACATACCTGCCTGTAACCTACCCAGAACAGCACTTGACAGGTTATTTAAACCTTCACACCCTATGGTCAGTATTGGAGAGCCTTAGAAGTAATAATCACCATCTGCTATCTATACACAAAAAAATTATGAAAGTGTGGATTGAAACAAAAATATATTTGCTTCTTCTCTGGTAACCTGGAAGAGATGTCTCTGTGGTATAATGATGCCATCCCCCACTTGATTTCCATTCTTGGGAATCCCTCCCCCACTTTCTGTTTTGAATCAGGTGTCCCAACTCTGGGAGACCTCTATGAAGAAGGTTTCCTCCTTTTGTTGATCAAGTGTTAGATCGATATCAGCTACCAGACATCATTTTTACAAAATTCTCTAATTATAATACCCACTAAACTTTCGATTCCCCAAGCAGCTTCCCTCTATCTATTCATATTTCACTGGTGTTGACTACAAGCTGTTGACTCTTGATGATAGGTAGAATTCCAACACATCTGCAAATTTCTTGCATATGTTCTGGGCATGACCTGTCATCACTTCTAGGATGAAATAGTCGCAACGCTATCCCCCATGCTAGGCAGACCAGTCTCATTTCTACCCCTGATTTATTTGTTTGGCCTATTGGTTGAGGAATAATAGACCCACTATGAGTGCATATTTATGAAAGAAAAACTATTCCCTGCCAGAAAAGCAGTAGCATTTTATTGGCTGGATGACACCCTACTATTTCCCAATTGAAGAGATATGGGAAAAATATAACTTAGAAAGGTATAGAAAATACTATACCATAAGAGCTCATCCTGAAAAGGTTACTGAAAAATGTGGGATAACTGGGGTGACTCCCCTTTCATCATACTAACTTAATGATATTCCATCTGCGCCAAATAACTGAGCCACAATACCCACAATTCCAGCCCAAGCCATTGGGCTATCACCTAAAGCGAATCTCCCCTACGCCCTTCAGTCTCATTCCTTTTTGAAACATTCCCTTTTGATATGTTTAAGCCTATACAACTAATGTTTAAACTTGTTCACTTCCTCCTTTCATTGTACCATTTAAATAAAGCTGTATAGCTCCTCTTCGATTTGCACGTTTATCATTTGCACGTTTGAAAAAAGCCACTATCAATTAAGCTTCTTATTCTAGAATATTCTATAGATTCTATGCCCTACAAAAAAGTAAAGAAAAAGTTTTTAGTATTTTCAAATTTAGTTAATTATGAATAGATGAATCTATATAATATAAATTATTTGCTAGAGTTAAATTCTACATGTATCTTTTACAAAGCTTGAATAAATATTTATTTTAATGATGTTTATTATAATCCTCCTTCGAGCCAATAACAAGCAGATTAATAAACAATCAACATAATTGTTTCCACTTTTAAATGAACTTTAACGACAAACAGACACCAATCCTTAGTGGTCTAGCCTCACAGTGTGTGTTCCCTCCAGAAGAATAATCTTGGGGGTTCCACTGTCTGACTTGTCACTCTCATTTGGAGATTCATAGTTATTAATGTTGCCTCACTAATCTCTTGAGATGTTAACATAATGTGAAACACAGATTATTTTGAAGTAAATGAGTAAGATGGTTTTAATGAGTCGCTGACTTGTAAGTCTTTTTCTGTTTTATAAATTAAATTAATGAGCAGTCTTTTGTACATAGATTATTTGTTAAAGAGTTGTTTTGTTTGCCAATTGCCTTTAGCGATAACCATCAGCACCAGGAATCTGGCTGTATCACCCAGCTTGGCTCCTGTTGCATTTTCCCCTGAATGGAGAAAGCTCTGTTAAGTGGAGTTTAAGCTCTTAAAGGGGTTTTGCCCTTGATAGAAAATTATCAAACTTTATTGCTGTTTTAGCTCCTATCACCCAGTGATGGTCAGTGTAAAATTCCAGTGTGTGGACTGGGACCCATTATCCCTCTAGTTTTGTGTGCTGACAATGTGGTTAGATTATCAGGGTACCAGTTTATATACACTTTCATTCAGCTTCTGAATATTCACTAGTATCTAACACATAGAAAAAGACAGATCAGAGATGAGGGATGATGAGATGCATACAACACATGACATACTTGGCTCTTCGGTATCTCACCTATAACACATACTGTCAGATTTGCTGTGCATCCCCCTTAAACTCAGAAGATACAGGGTCAGGTCTAGGGGAAACCAAAATTGTGTACCCCAGAACTGAAAGACGGCTTGTAGTTATATCTGTGAAATGCTGCATTTAATAACACTGAATTAGAGAATGTGTTATTTTGCTATTATGATTACATTTGAGAAACTTGTCTTTTATTGGGAATACCTTTTTATCTGCCTTGTTCAATGATGATCACAGCAACTAAGGAGGCAGGCTAAGGGGAAGGGATTCCCTTTGTTGTGTCAAGTTTTGCCCTTGTTAACACAACCTCAGGTTCTCTAATAACTGATAAAAGTCACAGAGTTGAGCTCAGAAGAAATCAGACTAAGACCAGTTCATTGGTTAATAAATTATAGACATTGCAGGAACAAAAGGCTCTGTTCTTATTAGCGTGGGAGGTATCGTAGATCAGCCAGACCTACATCCTTTCGCTGCACAGCAGAATGTTATCAATCTTCATCCATAGTCTGGCATCATCTGTAGCAGCATTTAGCAAGTATATAAAATAAAAATCATTTTCATTAAATATATAACAATACTTCACACTTGCCCCTACTGTGGTGTGAAGTTACTATGAACCCCTGCATTTTTTCTGGTTCCCCACTGATCATCCGGCTTTGCTAGTATTTTTACCTGTTACAATGCCTACTGGTAAGTGATTTTTATGTGTCCAAAAAAGCACACTTTGATTAAATTAGGGTTTATTTTCACTCCATTGAAGCACTGTGTTGACTAGTTTCATCTTCTATTACATATTGTTATTGTGGTTGTTCTCCCTTGTGTTATACTTTTAACACTGTTTTTAGGGATTCTGAATGTTATATTTTAATATTATATTTAGTCTTCTTGATTGGGATATCATACTGTTTTTATTTTCCACCAATCAGCAAACATCAAAGACAAGAAAACCATATAGAAGAAGGAACTAGATGAGACTTCCTGCTGTCACAAAGCTAATTTGAATTACTGATGTGACCTAAAAGTTGCAAAAACTTCTCTATTCATGACAATGTAATCCAGAACCAAAACCCAACCTTCTTAATCCTTCCGGTTCACATTGTTACATCCCCTATCAGTAAGGTGGAGGATAGGGAATACATTATGAAGAAACTCAGGTTTTAGGTCTTTTAATAGAAAGGTGTAAGTTTATAGACCAGTGATGGCGAACCTTTTTGAGACAGAGTGTCCAGACTACAACCAAAACCCACACATTTTTCACAAAGTGCCAATATAAGCAGTAATTTATTTATTTGTTAAACTGTTCTCCTAACATAACAGCCTCCTAAGGACACTGATACAATTGAGAGCAGGAGGGCAAATCCAGACTATGAGACACTTCCTTGGCGATTAAAGGGTTAAATAGCACTGAGATTAGTAAATGTTGACTTGTGTGGAACTGCTGTTAGATTCTTTGAGTCCTATCTGGTGAACTCTGTGCTGAGCTTAAGTGCCCACAGAGAGCACTCAGAGTGCCACCTCTGGCACCCGTGCCATGTGTTCGCCACCACTGTTAGACTAACCCCATTTTCGCACTATACATAATTTTATCATTATTGCGCTCCATCATCGTTTCATGCTGACTTTTATTGAGTCTTAGATGTAAAACAAATGTCCAGTAACAATAATAATAATCTTTATTTATATAGCCCAATGAAATTCCCTAGCGCTTTACAAATCATAACCTTTTTTTTTTTTACAAATATATTTATCAAGTGTGTATCAATACACCATTCTTAATAGCTAACTGTACCAGTGTGAGATGAGACTAAATAAATTTCTCTCACCTCAGGATTGTGGGTTCTATTTCAAGAAATTTTAGTTTTAATATTTTCAAAAGTGACACGATCGTTGGAAAAAAATTGGAAAATGCAGATTTTTGTATGCTGCAAAAATGTGCCTTTTTTTTACTCCAATAACTTCCATAAAAGTAATATATTCTCCCTATCTGTACACTTTCTATTTTGATATGCATTTTGAACTTGGTAGCACTAGCAATTTATTTGATTTATTTCTATAATTCATGTTGGTCCAGTAACTTACTTTTTAAATGGGTTGAGATTTGGTACACTTATATGTGTTGAAACATGTCATAATCCAATATAAATGATCCCTTGGGCAAATTAGAGTTGGTAACCGAAGATATAAACTAGTTGCAGCTGTTGCTTTCCTATGACCAAGCTGTTCATTTAAGCTAAGGTTAGATTCTAATGATTGATTGATTGAAACTCCAAGCAGAATAAATGGTCATAAATGTGGAAATAAGTTCCTTATTTTAATTGGTTTACATTTTCAATAAAAGTAAACACAAACATTGGTTAAGAGCAGTAAAATGTTATTTTGATATTAAATAATGCTCCAAAATTATGGAATAGACTTCATTGTGTATAAAACGTAACATTTACTTTATCTGTTTAAAAATAAATTATCTGTCTAAATGCGAGACAACCAGCTGGCTGGCTATATACTGGGGAGCATGGGCTGGTTGGCTATATACTGGGGAGCATGGGCTGGCTGGCTTTATATTGGAGGGAATGGGTTGGATAACTATATACTGGGGAGCATGGGCTGGATGGCTATATACTGGTGGGCAAGGGCTGGCTGACTTTATACTGGGGAATGGGCTGAGCGGGCTATATGCTAGGGGGCATGGGCTGGCTGTATACTGAGGGCAGGAGCTGCTGGCTATATACTAGGGGGCATGGGTTGACTATATACTAGGGGGAATGGGCTGGCTGGCTATATACTGGGGGGCATGGGCTGGCTGGCTATATACTGGGGGTCATGGGCTGGTTGGATATGTACTGGGGAACATGGGCTGGCTGGCTATATACTGGGCTCATGGGCTGGATGGCTATATACTGGGGGGCATGGGAGGGCTGGCTGTCTATATACTGGGGGGCATGGGCTGGCTGTCTATATACTAGGGGGCATGGGCTGGCTATAAACTGGTGGCAGGAGCTGCTGGCTATATGCTAGGGGGCATGGATTGACTATATACTAGGGAGCATAGGTTGACTATATACTTGGGGGCATAAGCTGGCTACATACTAGCGGGTATGGGCTGGTTGGCTATATACTGGGCGGTATGGGCTGGCTATATACTGGGTGCATGAGCTGCTGGCTATATACTAGGGGGCATGGGTTGACTATATACTGGGGCCATGGGCTGTTGGAACCAACCACAAAATATAAGAGGAAAATTAGAAAAGAGCAGAGCAAACAAAAATATACCTCCTCCTCCACTAAAATCTCACTTTCCTTGTCTAAAAGTTTTCATTTCTTTAGTCGGTGCCCGAAACGACATCATTATTTTCAGAGCCTGCAGATTCATATTCATCCGAAACATGAGGTTGGGGGGGGGGGCACAGGAGCTCAGGGAAGATTAGTAGATGGTGGGGGTACTTATCCACTGGTGAAAGGAAGAGCCTGCATGTTAAGGCATGCTTCCTCATACGCCTGTGGAAAATGGGTCCGAAAATATGCCAGAAATTCAGCAAAGACTGCTCAGTGGCCTTAGACATCCTGCCTGACTTGATAGATACCAGCTGGTGCACATGTGCACCAATTTGTAGACAGCATTTATAGACAGAATTGTGTTGCACGAAGATTGCACCATATTAATGAAGACTATGAGACACTTTTTATGAATCTGTTGCACACTGTACAGGCCAACCTAGTGAAGTTTGTACTGCTTTTGAAAAATGTGGCTCAATGTGTCTTATTCAAACATATAGAGACAATAAAAAAATTATGTACATTAATTATGTAAATTATGAACAATGTAAAAATATAGTATGAATTAAAATATGAGCTGTATAAAATGCATACCCAATGTGCAATATGGATCTGTCCCTTTACAGTAATACACCTCAATGATCTACTATGTAGTATACCAATATATACTGGTATCACAATATGAACAGGACAGAATCTGGTATCTCACAATAGATCTCACATAGGAATAACACAATATAAACATGAAAGAATAGCGCACGGCTATCAGTGCCATAGTGATGAGAAAAGCCAGCAATGAACATGTCCAACCGCTTCTGTTTTTATCCAACTTTTGAGTACAAGTGCTGTTTGAGGGAATCTGTAAGATATAGTAGCTTCCCCAGAAATATTCCTACATAATTTATTTGGGTTCAAACAATGGAAAAGATTACACAGTGCAGGCGGTATAGCAGTGTCAGCCGATCGGTACAATCACATCTAACATGCAAACATGTAACAGCAAAATTAAAAATAGAGCAATATACTGGGGCCAGTCTTGAGCTGCTGCAAATAACCTCATATCAGGAACTTGAATAATTATCAGATAAGCAAAATTAGTAGAGAGAAAATACAAGCTGAAATTGAGCTGCTCTCATTTGACAATATTTAATTTTCAATATGGTAAAATGATGGACAACGCATTTTGGGGGCGAACTGCTTCCTTCATCAGGTCCAAAATTAAGTATCTACAGTTTAACGTTAATATATAGACATAGAAATATTAATATACAATTAGAAGAATAAAAAACATAAAAAATATATATAAATTACAATTCATAGGATCAAAAGGTGCTGTAAATAAATATTGAAAAAGGTGCTGTAAATAAAAACTCCTTAGATAAAAAAAAGTGTACTTATTAGATGTGAGTAGATGGGAACCATAAATTTGATCTTTTCTAAAAGATAAACTGTGTTGATGCATAAAGTACTGTAGAGAAGTACCCAACCTATTTAAACTGGCCCAGATCCTCCATATACTAAGGTTGAGGTTGATATATGGGTCTGGGGTATCAGGTGAAGTCAATTACCTTAGGACCAATAGGACTGTCTCAAATATCAAGCTGAGAGTGAATTCTGGAATCATAACCGAAAGAGAGATAAACTGAGAAAAGGGCCGTGATATGTATATTGAAGGTGTGTGAAAAAGATGGCATACATATAGTAAGTACAGAAGCGAGCCAGCAAGAACGCTGTGTGTAGCGTCCGTGCCGGCTTTGCGGCTGGATCTTGGTGAGGTAAGTTCAAGAGTTGGAAATATCGTGCCTTGATCTTAGGCTGTAAGTAGACTGGCATGCTAAACCTAATTGCATCTTATAAAAGAAGTAAGGGAATTAAGGGGATAGCTGTAAATAGCATGGCATGTTTAAGCTAATACTATGCAAGAAGAATATAAAGACAGTGGCACAAACGAAAATTTTTGCTGTACAAACGTAGCACAAATGTTTGACACCACTTTCATTTGATTTGGTTAATGTTGGGGGGGCTGGCTTACCTTTTGAACTTTACAATTTAGTTAATATCTTCAAAACAAAAGCTGCACAAGGAAAAATTTGAGTAGCACAAACCTAGCAGAATTGATTGGCACCAGTTTTGTTTGATTTAGGATGGTTGACTTCAGGTGACCTCTGGAAACTTTTATTATTATCTTAAAAACAATAGCAGAACAAACGTAGCATAAACGTTTGACACCAATTTTGTTAAATTTGAACAAGGTGTGGAGGCGAACTACACTCAGGTGAAGCTCACTGGTTCAGAAATGTTTTCTATCTCATCGGCTGCCATTCCAGTCCATAAAATGGCTCAAATGCAGGTTGATCTCTAGTTGTCTATGACCAATCAACAGTGAGATTCCTCATGGCTAGTTAGAGATCACATGTCCGTTCACTTTATGGGCAGGAATAGCAACTGATGAGGTAAAAGGCTTTTGTGAACCAGGGGACTTTATTTTACATTACAATAAGGAGCGTAGAACTTTTAATAGTTGTATAATGGTAAATGACCTAACATTCTGCCCCCACACAGGAACCAGTCTAATAGCTGATCTGCATGAGTTACCCTGACAGCTAATACAGTATATTCCAAGTCATATGAATTTGTGTCCGAAGAGGTCTATGTTAATTGCTTATTACATATTGGAGACATGAAACCAGAATCCACAGCTCTCCTTCAGAAATACCTCCCTGCTCAGTAACCTGCCACTCTCGTCCATATGATGGCATGAGATAGAGGGTTATCATGTGATAAACTCAGGAGAAAGTATTTCTGAAGGAGAGCTGCAGCTTCTGATTTCAATAAATGGTTCAGAACATTATCTGAATATATATTGATAAGTTGTTTAACCCCTTAACAACCTGGCCCTTTTTTGTATTTTCAATTCCATTTTTTACTCCCCACCATCAAAATAACACATTTGTGCTGTTTTCTCATGGGCTTGGATTTTACGTCTTTCACTGTGCACCCCAAATGACGCGTACTTTTTTCTTTGCGTCGGTATGATTACGGGGATAACACATTTGTATAGGTTTTATGTTTTCATACATTTACAAAAATTTAAAACAAATACAAATTTTTATTTTTTATTTTTGCCATCTTCTGGTGCTTATGACTTTTTCATACTGTATGGAGCTGTGGATGGGGTCATTTTTTCCGAATTTAATGAATTTTTTTTAATGCATCTATTTTTAGGACTGTACGACTTTTGGATCACTTTTTATTTAATTTTTTAATATTTTTGAAAATGGCAAAAAAAATCAATTTTTGACTTTTCACTATTTTCAGTTTCAGGGTTGAACGCAGTGAAAAAACTTTATTTTATTTTGACACGGCAATACCTAGTATGTGTATGTGTTTCTGAAGTTGTTGGTCACATTCTCCCATTTTTTAATCACTTTTTTGAGAATAAATTTTGTTTTATTTTAAAATGTTCCATTCAGGCCAATATATATCTCAATTTAAGGAATACAATGATACTAGTGATGTAAATTTCAGCATCCATGTGCAGACTTAGGCTACATTCACACTACCGTATGGAGGACGTATATACAGCCGATATACGTCTTCCATAGACGGTAATGGGCGCACGGCACCGTACCGCTCCGTACCTGGGAAAAAGATAGGACCTGTCCTATCTTTTCCTGTAATACGGCGCCGTGCACCATTGTATCCCTATGGAGAGGGACGGGGGTGATCTGCGCTCACCTCCTCCTCCTCTCCCCGTGCACTGCCATTGCCCGCTACGGTATGGTACGGGCGGGCAACGGCAGTGTGAATGTAGCCTTAGGCTGTGTCTAACCAGCACGCAGACTGCTACTGGGCCCCACTACATTCCATGCTCCATGCCGCCTCTCACTAACAAACATAAATGTTTAACACAAATAATATATACTATGAGGTTATGTATCATTTGACCAGCTCCTTGTGACAGTTATAGGGGGGTCATTTATCTTAATAATAATATTTCCTTTATATAGCAACCAATAGCTTGGCAAATAAGTCCCTGTCTCCATGGGGGCTCAATCTAAACAACCTACCAGTATGTTTTGGAGTTTGGGAGGAAACTGGAGAACCCACGCAAACACATCCTTTTTTCTGTCTGCTTCTTTGGTAATTTATCATTCTCACTTTTTCCTTGAGTTAAATGTTTGTTTGTATTTTCAGATCTCTTTTTGCAACATTTGTTACAATTGTCACACACATGCCATAAGTCACTTTTTATCCATTTTCTAAGTTTACCATAAGTATGGTTTCATCTGGAGTTTTTCCACCAAAAATGGCGCAAATTTTAGACAATTTGAAATTATAAATTTTATTTGCTACATTTTGAACTGGAACTGGAATAGAAGATAAATAAGTCTTACTGACGAAAAACAAATGTCCAGAGGATTTCAGTGCATATTTCAAAAAGTCCCACAAATTGAAATAACTTTCTGTCTCAAAAAAGACAGAAAAAAGGAAGAAAAATCAAGATAAATGACCCCAATGTCTCTCTTTGGAGCTCTGCTGCACCATCAGATTCATTAAAGTGGCTTCACCCCTTTAATAAATGTTCTTATGCTTCGCTCCACTGCTTCTTATTTGCTTATTTGCTGTCATGGATTTATTTAAAAAGTCCCAAGTCATGAATCTGGCTTTGTACTGGCATGCACTAGCAGTAGCTTATGTTTACACCAGAATAGTGAAGTGGCAGAAATAATCCTGTGCTACTTTTAGCTGTGTAAAGTTGCAAAAAACGTGGTGCCACTTTTGGGACTTTTTTTTTACGCCAAAAAGGCAAAGAAAAGCTAATGATAACCCTGTATGAGTTCAATCCCAGTCTTTCAAACTGCACCTTTAACTATGTTTTGTAGTTGTCTAGGCCTTACTTGATTCCCATCTTGATCTCCCATGTCTTGGTTCTCCATTCCCCAGTGCTTTACACATTTTATGTTCATTACACTACTCTTAGATTCTTACTCATGTTCCTAGTTATACAATTATATTGCCAAACCTATCCAATTCAGGCATTTTGAAGTTCAAGGAGATGAACAGGCAATCCACCAGATGCAGCTCCAGTTTCATGCATCAATTCCCACTTACATTTAATATCAGCTGCTTCTTGTTATATCTTATATTTCTGTAAACTTGTGATGAATCTAGGATCATTTTATATATTTATTTTTTTACATGAACTCCTATCCAATATTTTAATATATTGAATTTAGACGTAAAATACTTATTTTGAGGGTCTGAAGGGGGGGCAATATTGTACTGCAATTATTATTTTAGCTATATAAGTAAATGTATACAAGCATCTTAATGTTTCTTTTTGATCTGATAAACATAACTAATTCTTTTAGTTTCTTTTGGATACTAGAAGAATGAAAATTTCCCTTTATTGTTGTACATGTTATATAAATAAATAACATTTAAGGTTATTTTCAGCTTGAATTGATAAAATGTTTCTTTTGACAGAGGTCCCGGGAAGCCTTTGATTTTAGTTCATATTCTGTTTCACCTTCACTGAGTGCGGTCAAAAGAAGATATTCTGGAACTCCGCAGCTTCCACCTCTTACACATCGTCTGACTGGAGACCCTGTTAAATCAGAACCAGAAACCAGCTCACGTGTTGTTTTCACTATAGAAGAAATTGATACAAATGAAGATTCTGTGTCCAGCTACTTAAGGTAAGTGGGATTATGCAATTATTTAGTCAGTTAAAAAAATTGTTATATATATGCATAACTGAATGAATTTAATTCAATGTGTATGAGGTACAATTCTCCCATGAGAACAGTTGATGTACAGGCGGTCCCCTACTTAAGAACACCCGACTTACAGACGACCTCTAGTTACAAACTAACCTCTGGATGTTGGTAATTTTCTGTACTTTAGCCTTGGGCTACAATGATCAGCTGTAACAGTTATCACAGATGTCTGTAATTAAGTTTTATTGTTAATCCTGGTTGTTATGACAATCCAACATTTTTAAAATCCAATTGTCACAGAGACCAAATAATTTTTTTTTGTATAATTACATATTTTACTCCATAAATTAAGAATGCACATACAACTTCATTTAAATACTTAAACCTATGATAATGAACACTCAATTAAAATGTATGTCTAGTGTAAGGACAAAGAATAAATTCCCTGGAGTGTTACTTTAAATTATGTTAAAACAGGTTGCTTCTTAAATGGAGAAAAATATTTGAAGAATTTTAAGAATGCTATTACAGTCACAAAATCTCACAATAAACCCAAAACTACAATACAAAAATGTACAAGTTTCCTTGTAGCTGAGGTTTTGCTGCAAAAATCCACAGTTAATACTCATTATTGGTACATGGTGCTGGTGAGGGTACTGCAGGGAGAGGAAGGTGTTTCATTTCTGCCTGGCCCACGTTTCTCTGGTGTAAGCAGGGTGTGTAGTCTATACTGGTAGGCCCCAATAGGCCAGATGAAGTTGAGGCATTGGTCAGTTACATCACAGACACTGCCTCAACTTCCATGGGATTATCTTTGTCATGCTAGATCTCTGTTCAAATTGTAGAGCCGTCCACCTCACTTCCTTCAAAATAGCTAACCCGTCACAGACAAAAGTCATGGAGCAGTTTCTCATGCTGTATGAGGTCTGGGAGTCATCTACATAAGTGGAAAGCAGTGATAGTTTGGATGAAGAGGTCATGGTCTTGAAGTCCCAAAGAGCAAAAGGGTCTTTTTGGGTCAAAGTAACCATTTACAACACCCTGTATAGCCAGGTAAGATCCTCTTTCTCCTGTCCTCCCTCATTTCAATACTCATTAAACTATCTCCCGATTCCAGTTTTTACTCTCTGACTTACTCATCTATGTTTGCGTCCCATTACTGTCACTGCCAATATTATTCTCAATACTCAGATTACCCTTTTCCCCCACTGACACTATTCACAACATACCCCCACTCATACCATATATTGATCAATTTCTGTACAGTCAATTTTCACTAATATCATTACGATGCCAGTCATTTTGTATTACTGTGACTTGTTGTCCAGTGTTTTTATTTTTAGAATTCTTACTGTTCAACCCCTCTATATTTATTATTTACCATTGTGCATAGTGTTATGACTTTTCTGTGTACTATTATGACGTCTTAATCAATCGAGTACTAAGACTATTCGCAATCTAAAAAATCATTTTAAAACCATTATTTATTTGTTACTGTATATTATTTTATTATGTTGTTCCAGTGTATTTTTGTTATGGACCTGAGGAAGGGGACTATCTGCCCCCGAAATGCGTAATCCTATAGTTATCAATTCAATAGAATAAATGTAATATTATATACCAATACCTCTTGCCTATATGGAGTAGAATGTTCAAGTCTAACCTGTAATTTTTTAAAAAAAAAGTAATACCACATTCTCTTTTATACTGCACCAGCCAATGTGAGGGAACCCAGGCAATGCAGTAGCCCACTCAATTTTATTCAAATACCAACACTTCCAAGCAGGGGCGCCATATGTGTATCCATACACCCATGGTCACGAGTAACAAGGCCACCTGTCTCCTCGCAAAGAGAGTATGTTATACAATCACCACTACCACCAGCATCACCATCACTAGGCCCTTCCACATCATCCGTTCAACTTTCTATCCCCAAATAATTAAGAGAAAGGTGAAGTTTGGCCCATTGCATACTCTGGCCCTGAATTTAAAAGCTATTCCAAATTGCTGGCCTTTGAAATGTTCCCATTCAGGCTGGTAGAGAACAAATTGTTTTAAAGATCTGATAGCTGTTGTCCCACTGTCTAAACCGTTGTCCCACTGTATAAACCATTGTCCCATCCCACTACTATCCGAAGCAGGTTATTCCCTCCCTGCAGAAAACGGTTGTGAACAAAATCAGTAGTACATTGTGCAATGATATTATTTCTAAGACAAAAAAGCTTTGTTTCACATTGTGCCCTCACCCAGTTGCCTCCTAATCCTCTTCTTTCTCTCCTGCTTGCTTAGTCCAGTCAGATTATCCCCATCCAGACTGGACATTATCTATCCATACATCTCCTTCTCGGGAAAAGTGGACATCTTGTCCTCTATGCCTTGCACAGCTCACCCTCTATGCCTTGCAAGTGCTGTCCTTCCCTGGGGCAAATGTGCTGTCAGAGCGTATTTAGAGGATCTGCCTGTGCACAGCCACTGTGGACATCCTCAGTTCATTAAGATGAAGCAAGCATGGTTCCCATGCGATTAGGCTTCTTTATTTGTTCAGTCCCATCCCTATCCCTGTTCCCACTGTTGATTTAATATCCATACATCAAGTTTTGTAGTTTTTTCTGGTGTAATAAACACCACAGGATTACACAAGATGCATTGTGTATTTTCATAACTCTAGAGGCGTTTTCTCAATTTCCTCTTTTAACCCTTTATCGACATGAGCCGTAATAGTATATTGCTGCATATTGCAGCAAAGACTTACTGGCAACACCCGCGATCTCCACCGGCAAAGATGCTGGTAGCTTCAAGAAGATGGCGGTGCATGGGCGCTCCCCGTGACGTCATCCTGGAGCGACAGGCGGTCGCTATCAAAGCCTCGAGTCTTCCGAAAACCAGATGCTGTCTCCTTTTAACCCATTCATTACAATGTGTGATTTGCACATTTTAATGAATGAGGTGGAAAATCCCCATATACTGCCATACTATAGTATGGCAGTATATGATAGGATCGATCAGACAACCTAAGGTTAAAGTACCCGAGGGAGTCTGAAAAATAGTAAAAATAAAAAAAGTTTAAGAAAAAAAAAAACTATATAAAAAAACCAAAACATTCAAATAACCCCTTTTTCCCTAGAACTAGGAAAAATAGAGAGATGAAGCGGCACTGTGAAATCGGATTAAATCCAGGGGTAGGGTGCAAGCTTGTGGAGGTCCGACTCGGGGATCCCAAAATTCCAGTAAGCCAAAGTAGAGAAGCAGCACTCCGTGACAGATAGGTGTTTATTTCACCAGTGGAAAATACGTTTCAGTATGTAGCCATACTTTCTTGAAAATGGCTACATCGAGATAGCTGAAACGTTGTATTTTCCACTGGTGAAATAAACACCTATTTCCCTAGAACTGATATAAATATAAACAGTAAAAATCATAAACACATTAGGTATTGCTGCATCCGAAAATCCATCCGTTATTTTTGTGCACATTTTTTATGCTGAAAACTTGGATTATACACGAGTATATAGGGTATGTTAAAGTTAGAGGAGGATCTTCATCTAATTTTATCAATGAGTAGATGGCTGCGATGCACTTAGTAGAGGCAGTTAACAAGTTTGCCTTATGGAAACAGCAGTTAAATTGCTCTATAGGACCCAGAGCCGACTCCAGGTTTTAGTGGGCCCCTTCGTGGGCCGCCCTCCAGTGGCCACACTGCCCCCCCTCCCCCTGCGGACACACTGACCCCACCTGCGGATACACTGACCCACCCCCTCCCACTGCGGACACACTGACCCCCCCCTGTGGACAGACTGACCCCCCTCCCCCTGCGGACACACTGACCCCGTCCCTCCCCCTGCGGACAAACTCACCCCCCCTGCGGACACACTGATCCCCCCCCCTCCCCCTGCGGTAAAGCAAAAAAGGAGAAGAGAGCCAGGTGGTTGCGCTTATAACCAAAATGAGATGAAATCCTCAAATCTAACGGAGTACACAATATTTATTGGTAAACATAAAAATACAGTGGTAACGCGTTTCGGGGAGACCCCTTCGTCAGACCAATTGGATAACTAATACCACTTACTCACAAGTGGTTACCAGGTGAGCACCCACCTTTCTCACAAGTACCGACTTGTCCCTACGTTATTACGCGAGACGCCGTCCTCTTCCGTTGTTGTTTTTGTTTTTCTTTCTCTTTCCCCTCCCCCTGCGGACACACTGACCCCCCTCCCCCTGCGGACACATTGACCCCCCAACCCCCTGCGGACACACTGACTCCCCCCCCACTCCGGACACACTGACCCCCTCTTCCCCTGCGGACACACTGACCCCCTCTCCCCCTGAATAAACACTGACCCCCCTCCCTCCCCCCTCACCCTGTATACACACTGACCCCCTCCCTCCCCATGTATACACACTGACCCCCTCCCTCCCTCAGTATACACACTGACCCCCTCCCTCTACCTGTATACACACTGACCCCCTCCCTCCACCTGTATACACACTGACCTCCTCCCTCCACCTGTATACACACTGACCTCCTCCCTCCACCTGTATACAAACTGGCCCCCTAACTCCCCCTGTATACACACTGACCCCCCCAACACCTGTATACACACTGACCCTATCCCTCCACCTGTATACACACCGACCCCCCCTCCACCTGTATACACATTGACCCCCTCCCTCCCCCGGTATACACACTGACCCCCCCTCCCCCTGTATACACACTGAAGCCCCCACTCCCCCTCTATAAACACTGACCCCCTACCTCCCCCTTCATTTATGATGGACTTCTTTACAGCGTTCATTGTACAGGTTAATGTTTTTGTTTTATTGTGGGGTCTGTATGGGGATTTTCACCTTTTTTGTATGTATAATAGTTTATTTTTTTAATTTAATTTTTTTTTTTTAATTATTGTACTGTGCGACATGAACAAGCAATCATTCAATTTCTTGTTTATTATTATAATACCCTAAGCAAACCTTTTAGACACTGAGTGCCCAAACTACAACCAAAACCCATCTATTTTTTGCAGAGTGCTAATGCGACAATTTAAGCAGTAACTTATTACTTCCTGCTCTGTCACAGGTTTAAATTGTATAGGCACCTGAGGACACTAATACAGTAGAAAGAAGGAGAAGAAGTTTGGATTATCATTGTAGCTTCCATCTAGGGTCCTGGGCTGCCTGGTACTGCAAGAGGCCTTGAGTCCTGATAGAGAGGGGTCTGAGTGCCACCACTGGCACCAGTGCCATAGGTTCGCCACCGCTGCCCTAAGCAATCACATAGGCTGACACAGAGCCTATACTCAGCCTATAGGCCGATCAGCAACGATCGGCCTATTGGGCAGGAAATCCCCCTGCAGGCATTTTAAATGCTGCGGTTGCGTTGACTTTGGCATTTAAAAGGTTAACACTGAAGCAGAGCTTTTTCTGACCGCAGGCTTTACACAGGGGTGTCAGCTGTAGGATAAAGCTGACATCCCTGCTATAAATGCAATGATCATTGCCTTCAATTTGGAGAACCCTGGGAAACAGATTTACAGATATCAGATATCTAATGTTATTAGGTTGTTCAGATTGGCGCAATGCTGTCTAGTATATGAGTAATAGTTGCTTATGTCGCTGGTATCAAGGGGTGGTGACCTGCAGCCTCCCTACTTATTGGGTCTCTAGCAAGGGAATCCAATTACTATAAATAATACAAATGCGAAACCTGCTCCAATATTGGGAAATATTTCAAGTTTAAAGATGATAGTTGTGCCTAACATATAAATGTGTCAACATGCCCAAATACTGTTATAGTTACTATATGAATTAGAAAAAGAAAATTTTGTAGCTCACCGGTTTTCCCATTCACATGTGCAGGAGATCCACACTGACTTAGTGTACGGTCCAATACTTCAAAGAAAGAAACGGAGCTCCGCACCAGGTTCAGGGTAAAAGTAGTTTCTTGTCAATCCAGACTTTATTTTATAGACAGTGTTCCTGGATTTGGAATTAAATATTGTTGATGAGACAAGGATTGTGACATCTACACATCGCAAAAAAACTGCAGGTAATACTATCTTACACGCAAATAGTTCACATCCCAAACACGTAGCTAAAGCAATTCCTGTAGGAGAACTTACACGAGCTAAGAGAAATTGTACTCTTTATAGAGATTACAAACAAGAAACTATAGAAATACACAATCGTCTTAAAAAGAGAAAAAATACCCACATTGGATGCTTAAACGAGCTGAAAAGGTAGTTGATAATAAAGAACGCGGAAACATGCTAGATAGAAACAAAATACATATCAAAAATGATAATGCAGCTCCATTTTTGATGCTACAGTTTTCTGACCAGTTTTATGAAATAAAAGATCTCATTTACAAACATATACCCATCTTATATGAAGATGAGACTCTATCTAAGATATTAAATGGAGGCTGTAAAATTGTAGCACGTAGAAACACAACTATTGGTAATCTCGTGTCACCAAGCATGTTTACCACCAGAACTAACAGTAACCGCACCTGGTTACAACATACAGGCTTCTTTAAATGCGGTTCCCATCCATGCAAATCATGCAGTTTTGTGTTACCAACGAAAACATTTTCCAATAGCACGAATACTGAGGTACACAACATTAGGAGTTTTTTAAACTGCAACAGTGATTATGTAGTTTACCAAATTAAATGTACTATTTGTGAAAAAATATATATTGGTAGTACTATACGCAAATTTAAACAAAGATTGTTGGAACATATTAGAAACATCACTAATGCTAGTAAAAATTTCTCTAGAGAACAAACCCATGTCAAGAACTTATCCGGTGCCGCCAGACACTTTATTGAACATCACCAAGGCAAAGTAGCATCACTGTCAGCCTGTGCAATTGAACAGGTTCGCCCGGGTAAAAGGGGAGGTGACCGCAATAAAATCTTACGGGACCGTGAAGCCTATTGGATTTTCTGCTTAAATAGCAGATTTCCAACAGGAATGAACTTCAAACATGAAATTATGTTTCATTATTAAGCCCGTATATTTTTGGATCATCTGTAATAACAATACTGATGGGCTTAAGCGCATAGCCCAATTAGTAACATATACAAAAGTATTCGCTTCCTGTAGTCCAGTCCATCTTTTAGCCAGAATATAGTGAAATGCTACAAGTAGTTTAGCACTGGAATGTCATGTTTACAAGTGATAGATTTTTTTCTTTTATCTAAAAATTGTTATCATTATTAATGCTGATCAATTAACATTGTATCGAACCCCATTATGGGTACACAATTCGGGCTTTTATGTACTTACCTTGGTTTTAATTTTTTCTGGGTCTGTTCCATGTCTTCAGGATCTCCCTGAGTCATGTGACCGAGGTGTTCCAGGAGGCAGGTACATATCCCGGCATCTCTCACAAACAATTTAACCATGACTAAGAGTGCCACGTGCACTTGAAACGCGTTGGTTTTTTCCTCTTTATGGTCTAGGGGACATGCCATGTATATTTTAAAATTGTCTATAAAATAAAGTCTGGATTGACAAGAAACTACTTTTACCCTGAACCTGGTGCGGAGCTCCGTTTCTTTCTTTGAAGTATAGTTACTATATGCAGACTGATGGTGATTTATGCTTATATAGCTGTAGAGCTAAAAAAAAACTATACCTGTACTTGGAGCGTTCCGAACTAGGGCACAATGTCAATCTTTTGAAGTTGTGGAGTGCTGGATACTGTCCTCATGAGGTGTTGCTTCAGTCCAACAAAAAGATCCACATTTGGTTATGTACCATATATTCTCGAGTATAAGCCTAGTTTTTCAGCACAAAAAATGTGCTAAAACCCAAACTCGGCTTATACTCGAGTAAAAAGATATAGGTTTTACCAGGTTTTTGTGGTAAAATTAGGGGCCTTAGATTATACTTGGGTCGGCTTATACGGAGTATATATGGTAATCCAACTTGAAACTGCTGTAAGCACGAGAGAGGTAGAACCCCGGCCGGTGGCTGCTGCCTCCGTGCACAGCCATGAGTAGTTCCGGGTGGTGACGTCACCAAACTACGGTAGCGTCACCACCCGGAACTACTCAGGACTGTGCACGGAGGCAGCAGCCACCGGCCGGGTGGCTGGTACATTTATGTGTTTGCGCCACAATGGTATTGTCCTTGCATTTTGTATGAATCTTTAGAAAACTGTGTACCAAAACGGGCGTGGTAGTGCAACTATGTGCCGATCCTGAAATTGGAAAAGATTAATTAGGAGCATGCAATACTATTAACCCCTTCACTGGGGCGCACAGTGAAAGCCATAAAATCTAACACAAGGCGCAATTGCATTTTACCAATTTCGCTGCATTTGGAATTTTTTTCCTGCTTGCCAGTACACGGCATAGAATATTAAATACGGTCACTATGAAGTGCAATTTGTTACACAGAAAACAAACCCTCACACAGCTTTTTACTTGGAAAAATAAAAAAAGTTATGGATTTTTTAAAATTTATTTTATTTTATAAATCATTATTATTGAGTTTTTCACAATAACAATTGACAAGAAAATAAAACAACTTCCCTGGCTCGCAGACCAGACATAATCAAAGACAAATGAACAGAGATCGATATTTATGCTCTAATAATAATCATCCACATTTGATTGATATTACTGCTCATTTGTCCCACTGACTTCTAATGCCCCGTGTGTTCTATCTGAAGGGAACCCGGGCAATTTTCCTTATTAGAAAGGTGTACAAGGTCTAGGTCCCTGTTAGCTCAGGAAATGCCAACAATCATAACTTGCACCTAACTTTCTATGTGGCCTCATGCAGGTCATTTCCCATTCCTTAAAGTATCTGCTTTTTAACAATGGCTCCCATTGTGACTTAAATTTGTTGTACTTATTGGATTTCAACGAGATAGCCTTCTCGTACTGTCATGTTTATTTGCGATATAACCTCACCTATATCAGGACTTGCCTGTTGCTTCCAATGCCTGGTAATTAGAGATGAGCGAGCACTAAAATGCTCGGGTGCTCGTTATTCGAGACAAACTTTTCCCGATGCTCGACTGCTCGTCTCGAATAACGAACCCCATTGAAGTCAATGGGAGACTCGAGCATTTTTCAAGGGGACCAAGAGTCTGCACAGGGAAGCTTGGCCAAACACCTGGAAACCTCAGAAAATGATGGAAACACCACAGAAATGGACAGGAAACAGCAGGGGCAGCATGCATGCTTAATCGCACCATTATGGCAAAATTATGGGCAACAGCATAGCGATGACAGAGTGACCAAATGAGGCTAGATAGCATCTAAAACATCCAATAATTGACCCTAACACTATAGAAGACGGCATGCAGAGGCAGCGGCAGCAGCGGCACGCTAGAGAGTGTCATGGCGACATACCCTAAATGGACTTCAAACCAATGGGTGGTAGAGAGCAACCAAAGGAGGTGAGCAAGAAGCGCTGAAATGATTTCCTATGTGAACAAAAGGTTGACGGTATATTTAGTCGATAACACAGCATGGTGGCGACATAGTGACCAAGTTCCATAACGTATCTGGTGAAACACCCGAAAAATGAGCCTCACACAGCTCGTTTGATAAGGGGACGACATGTGGAGGCAGCCATGGAGACGACTTCCATGATTAAGAGTGACAGTATGGGGCATCCAAATTGCTTCTATGATTGAAACTTCAGGTCTCCAGCATGGCAGCGACAGATGCGCCGAGTTCCATTATGTATATGGTGAAACACCTGAAAATTCTGCCTAACACAGCTCGTTTGATAAGGGGACGATGCATGGAGGCAGTAAAGTAGTAGTAGATTAAAGGCCCTGCAGTTAAAACTATGTCAGTTGGATCTTGGGATGGAGCTGGCGGTCCGCTGCCAGGCGAGCTTTCGCCTGTCCAAGCCCCTGTCTCTCGGCTCCTCCCCAAACAGCACTTCTAAGAACCTTTTGTATAAGATCAAGTGTAGTAGCGTTCTTATGAGTTTGGGTTATGGCGGGTGAGGGGAATGTAAACAGATGCGCAAGAAGCGCTTAAATAATATCGGTAAATGATAAAAGTTTGCCAGTATATTTTGTGGATAACACAGCAGGGTGGCGACAAAGTTAACAAGTTTGATGTGGAAGCCATGAAAACCACCCAAAATTCTGCCTGACACAGCTCGTTTGCTAAGGGGACGATGTATGGAGGCAGCTATATGGACGACTTTGGGAGGCAGCTATGGAGATGATGTGTGGAGGTAGCAATGGAGACAACGTGTGGAGGCAGCTATAAAGACGACGTGTGGAGGCTGCTATGGAGACAATTAAATTTGGATAGTGCCTGTATGTGGCAGTCCAAAAAGGTTTTCAAACCAGAGGAGCAGGTAGGTGGCCCTCCAGAAAAATTAAATACATAGAGTACTATAGCTAGAGCCAGTTGGCCCTGGCAAATAATAGTCAGTTTCCTCTGCTTTAGGAGAAGGAGG
The DNA here is from genome assembly GCF_040894005.1 of Engystomops pustulosus. NCBI lineage: Eukaryota > Metazoa > Chordata > Amphibia > Anura > Leptodactylidae > Engystomops > Engystomops pustulosus. The sequence continues at coordinate 175,203,257 of NC_092411.1, forward strand.
AAAATGAGGAGGAGGAGTGCATACATTATTCAGGTTGAGCTTCTTACACCTGGTGGAGAATGGAAATCCTGAGAAATCCAGGCTTTATTCATCTTGATAAGCGTCAGCCTGTCAGCGCTGTCAGTCGACAGGCGTGTACGCTTATCGGTGATGATGCCACCAGCTGCACTGAAAACCCGCTCAGGCAACATGCTAGCGGCAGGGCAGGCAAGAACCTCCAAGGCGTACAGCGCCAGTTCGTGCCACATGTCCAGCTTTGAAACCCAGTAGTTGTAGGGAGCTGTGTGATCATTTAGGACGATGGTATGGTCAGCTACGTACTCCCTCACCATCTTCCTGTAAAGATCAGCCCTACTCTGCCGAGACTGGGGACAGGTGACAGTGTCTTGCTGGGGTGACATAAAACTGGCAAAGGCCTTGTAAAGCGTACCCCTGCCAGTGCTGGACAAGCTGCCTGCTCGCCTACACTCCCTCGCTACTTGTCCTGCAGAAGTATGCCCTCTGCCTCTAGCGCTGTCAGAAGGGAAATACTGTTTCAGCTTGTGCACCAGGGCCTGCTGGTATTCATGCTCACACTCCTTTCCTCTCCAGGGATGAGAGTGGAAAGATTTTGCTTGTACCGTGGGTACAGGAGAGTGAATACCCAGTAATCGGTGCTGGAATAAATTCTTTGAACGCGAGGGTCACGGGATAGGCAGCCTAGCATGAAATCTGCCATATGCGCCAGAGTCCCAACGCGCAAGAATTCACTCCCCTCACTGGCCTGACTGTCCATTTCCTCCTCCTCCAACTCCTCCAATTCCTCTTCTTCTGTCCATACACGCTGAACAGTGAAGGACTGAGCAATGCTCCCCTCTTTTGTCTCGCCAACATTCTCCTCCTCTTCCTCCTCATCCTCCTCCACCTCCTCCGATATGCGCTGAGAAACAGAACTGAGGGTGCTTTGGCTATCAACAAGGGAATCTTCTTCCCCCGTCTCTTGTGACGAGCGCAAAGCTTCTGACTTCATGCTGACCAGAGAGTTTTTCAACAGGCCAAGCAGCGGGATGGTGAGGCTGATGATGGCGGCATCGCCGCTGACCATCTGTGTTGACTCCTCAAAGTTACTCAGCACCTGACAGATATCAGACATCCACGTCCACTCCTCATTGTAGACTTGAGGAAGCTGACTGACCTGACTACCAGTTCTGGTGGAAGTTGACATCTGGCAGTCTACAATCGCTCTGCGCTGCTGGTAAACTCTGGATAACATGGTTAATGTTGAATTCCACCTCGTGGGCACGTCGCACAACAGTCGGTGAGCGGGCAGTTGGAGGCGGCGCTGCGCTGCCCTGAGAGTGGCAGCATCTGTGCTGGACTTCCTGAAATGCGCACAGATGCGGCGCACCTTCGTGAGCAAATCAGACAGATTGGGGTATGTCTTGAGGAACCGCTGAACTATGAGATTTAACACATGGGCCAGGCATGGCTCATGTGTCAGTCTGCCGAGTTGCAGAGCCGCCACCAGGTTACGGCCGTTGTCACACACAACCATGCCTGGCTTCAGGTTCAGCGGTGCCAGCCACAGATCAGTCTGCGCCGTGATGCCCTGTAATAGCTCTTGGGCGGTGTGCCTTTTATCGCCTAGGTTCAGCAGTTTTAGCACCGCCTGCTGTCGCTTAGCGACGGCACTGCTGCTGTGCCTAGAGCTACCGACTGATGGCGCTATGCCCACAGATGGTAATTCGGAGGAGGAGGTGGGAGAGGGGTGGGAGGAGGAGGAGGTATAGTAGGCCTGAGAGACCTGGACCGAGGTAGGTCAGCGATATATAGTGGCCCTGCCCGGCAGCACTCGCCCACATGTCCGTGATCAGGTGGACCTTGTCAGAAACGGCGTTGGTCAGGGCACGGATGATGTTGTCTGACACGTGCTGGTGCAGGGCTGGGACGGCACATCGGGAAAAGTAGTGGTGGCTGGGGACCGAATACTGAGGGGCGGCCGCCGCCATGAGGTTGCGAAAGGCCTCGGTGTCTACTAGCCTACAGGGCAGCATCTCCAGGCTAGGCAGTTTGGAGATGTGGACGTTGAGGGCTTGGGCGTGTGGGTTGCACTGTACGTCCTCTTGCGCTCCAGCGTCTGGGGTATGGAGAGCTGAACGCTGTGCATGGAGACATTGGTGGATGCTGTGGAGGTGTGGTTTTCGCACGGGAGGTGCCGAGGTCCTGGGCAGGGGGCTGATTAGCAGAGGCAGCAGGTGACACAGGGGAAGGAGCAGTGGTGTGCCCGGCCGGAAGTGAACGGCCTTGGTTCCATTGAGTGGGGTGTTTAGCATTCATATGCCTGCGCATACTGGTAGTAGTTAAGCTGGTAGTGGTGGTACCCCTGCTGATCCTGGTGCGGCACAGGTTGCACACCACAGTCCGTCGGTCACCCAGTGTTTCTTTAAAGAACCTCCAGACTTCCGAAAATCTAGCCCTCGCCACGGGAGCTTCACTACGTGAAACATTTGGCGCTGATGTTCCAGCTCTGGCCCGTCTGGCCCCACCACTGCCTCTTCCAACCTGTTCTCGTCAAGGACTCGCCTCCGTCTCAGAAGCACTGTGTTCACCCGGCCTATCAACCCAGCTTGGGTCTGTCACCTCATCATCCTCCGATCCCTCAGTCTGCTCCCCCCTCGGACTTCCTGCCCTGATAACAACTTCACCACTGTCTGACAACCGTGTCTCCTCATCGTCCGACACCTCTTTACACACTTCTTCCACTACGTCAACAATGTCATCATCACCCACAGACTGCGACCGGTGGAAAACCTGGGCATCGGAAAAGAGCTCAGCAGCAACCGGACAAGTGGCTTGTGACTCTGGGAAGGGTCCAGAAAACAGTTCCTCAGAGTATGCCGGTTCAAATGCCAAATTTTCCTGGGAGGGGGCAGACTGGGGGGAAGGAGGCTGAGGTGGAGGAGTGCTGATGGACTGGACTGCGTGGAAGACTGACTGGTGGACAAATAGCTAGAAGCATTGTCTGCAATCCACGACATCACCTGTTCGCACTGTTCTGGCCTCAACAGTGCTCTACCACGGGTCCCAGTAACTTGAGACATGAACCTAGGGAGTGTAGCTCTGCGGCGTTCTCCTGCTCCCTCATCAGTAGGTGGTATCTCACGCCGCCCAGGACCACGGCCTCTGACCCCTGCAGTAGTGGGCGCCCACGCCCTCGTCCTCTACCCCTAGCCCTCGGGTTCAACATTTTCAAAATTAAAGTGTAAACTGTAAATATTTTTGTGTTTTTGTTTTTTTTTAAGAAATCGATGCTATCCTATTGCTATGGCTAGTTTCTAACCGACACCGACAGCACACATGCCTGATGACTTTTAGTTTTGAAAAAAAAAGAAAAAGAAAATAAAAAGCAGACTGTGCCTAATTCAATCAAACCCCTAATAAATTGTCCCACTTAGGTGTTTGAGATGGATACGTGTGCCACTAAGAGCTAAATAGAACGTTCGCAAGTCTCCCTGCAAATTCCTCACAATATGATACTAGCTGCACTACTAGTCCCAGCAAGGCCAGCCACAAGCAAATCAACAAAATATATATATATATAACGCTATTGTAGGCCTAAGAAAGCCGGTTGGGTACTTGTATGCCTAGTTTCTAACCTACACTGACAGCACACAACAACTGGATTTTAAGTCACTTTAAGTTTTGAAAAGAAAAAAAAAATTCGTCAGACTGTGCCTAATTCAATCAAACCCCTAATAAATTGTCCCACTTAGGTGTTTGAGATGGATATGTGTGCCACTAAGAGCTAAATAGAACGTTCGCAAGTCTCCCTGCAAATTCGTCACAATATGGTACTAGCTGCACTACTAGTGCCAGCAAGTCCAGCCACAAGCAAATCAACAAAATATATATACACTCAACGGCCACTTTATTAGGTACACCTGTCCAACTGCTCGTTAACACTTAATTTCTAATCAGCCAATCACATGGCGGCAATCTCCTGCAGACATGGTCAAGACAATCTCCTGCAGTTCAAACCGAGCATCAGTATGGGGAAGAAAGGTGATTTGAGTACCTTTGAACGTGGCATGGTTGTTGGTGCCAGAAGGGCTGGTCTGAGTATTTCAGAAACTGCTGATCTACTGGGATTTTCACGCACAACCATCTCTAGGGTTTACAGAGAATGGTCCGAAAAAGAAAAAACATCCAGTGAGCGGCAGTTTTGTGGGCGGAAATGCCTTGTTGATGCCAGAGGTCAGAGGAGAATGGGCAGACTGGTTCGAGCTGATAGAAAGGCAACAGTGACTCAAATCGCCACCTGTTACAACCAAGGTAGGCATCTCTGAACGCACAGTACGTCGAACTTTGAGGCAGTTGGGCTACAGCAGCAGAAGACCACACCGAGTGCCACTCCTTTCAGCTAAGAACAGGAAACTGAGGCTACAATTTGCACAAGCTCATCGAAATTGGACAGTAGAAGATTGGAAAAACGTTGCCTGGTCTGATGAGTCTCGATTTCTGCTGCGACATTCGGATGGTAGGGTCAGAATTTGGCGTCAACAACATGAAAGCATGGATCCATCCTGCCTTGTATCAACGGTTCAGGCTGGTGGTGGTGGTGTCATGGTGTGGGGAATATTTTCTTGGCACTCTTTGGGCCCCTTGGTACCAATTGAGCATCGTTGCAACGCCACAGCCTACCTGAGTATTGTTGCTGACCATGTCCATCCTTTTATGACCACAATGTACCCAACATCTGATGGCTACTTTCAGCAGGATAATGCACCATGTCATAAAGCTGGAATCATCTCAGACTGGTTTCTTGAACATGACAATGAGTTCACTGTACTCAAATGGCCTCCACAGTCACCAGATCTCAATCCAATAGAGCATCTTTGGGATGTGGTGGAATGGGAGATTCGCATCATGGATGTGCAGCCGACAAATCTGCGGCAACTGTGTGATGCCTTGTTGAATCTATGCCATGAAGAATTGAGGCAGTTCTGAAGACAAATGAATTGTCCCACTTAGGTGTTTGAGATGGATATGTGTGTCACTAAGAGCTATACAGAACGTTCGCAAGACTCCCTGCAAATTTCTCACAATATGGTACTAGCTGCACTACTAGTGCCAGCAAGGCCAGCCACAAGCAAATCAACAAAATATATATATATATATAACGCTATTGTAGGCCTAAGAAAGCCGGTTGGGTTCTTGTATGCCTAGTTTCTAACCGACACTGACAGCACACAACAACTGGATTTTAAGTCACTTTAAGTTTTGAAAAAATAAAAAGGCAGACTTTGCCTAATTCAATCAAACCCCTAATAAATTGTCCCACTTAGGTGTTTGAGATGGATATGTGTGTCACTAAGAGCTAAATATAATGTTCGCAAGTCTCCCTGCAAATTCCTCACAATATGGTACTAGCTGCACTACTAGTGCCAGCAAGCCCAGCCACAAGCAAACAAAAAAAAAATATAACACTATTCTAGCCCTAACAAGGGCTGTTGGGTTCTTTGTAGACTCACTCCTGCCTAACAGTAAGCTAATATAACACCCTAACGCCATCCCTGCAGCAGCAGCAGCTCTCTCCCTAACGGCATCCAGACAGAGAATGATCCGAGCAGCGCGGGCAGGGGGTAGTCTATTCCAGGGTCACCTGATCAGGCCAGCCAACCACATTTATCGACGTGTAAGGGTACCACGTCATGCTGGGTGGAGTGCAGAGTCTCCTGGCTTGTGATTGGCTCTGTTTCTGGCCGCCAAAGCTGGCGAAGTATTCGTCCGAGCAACGAGCAGTTACGAGTACGCTAATGCTCGAAAGAGCATCAAGCTCGGACAAGTGTGTTCGCTCATCTCTACTGGTAATGAAAAGCTTGGTGGAGATTAGTATGAATGCTGTTAGAGCTCTCGTTTACTGTGCATGCCCAACCAGATCCATCAATTAAAGCCATGGCAGGAGTAAATGCCCTGGAGGAAATACCTATATGTGTGACAATGTCGTAGGTTTGGCGCCGTAACCTCTGAACCATTGGGCAGGATTAGAGTGTGCCTTTCTGGCTGCATTCTCTCCAACATCCCAGGGGCGTGCAAGGAAACATCTTACATAGTCTAGCCGGAGTAAAATACCATCTCATATGTGTTTTAACTAATGCCTCATTGTAGGATACACACCTAAAAGGGTCTTGCTCTTGTGAAAGAGCTTTTTGCCATTGTCTGGTAGTAAATTTTAGGTGCAAATTCCTTTCCCATGCTCCCATGTATGGGAGTGCCTGCATGTTTTTTTTTGTTACATATGCAGTTATAGAAAAAGTGTTCAGGGTTCTGAGGTTTAAAGTCTCTTTACTACTTGTCTACTTGCAGTAGGTGGGTTTTCTATGTTATTGTGGAGGAAGTTACGGACTTTGAGGTAATTGTAAACCGCTTCCTGAGGTAATGAGAAGTTTTCCACCAATTTGGTGAATTGTTCAAGTTTCCCGTCTTTCACCTAAACAGCCATATTGTAGATCCCCTGTGTGTGCCATGTTTTCAGATTAATATTCTGGATATTATATTCTCTGAAGTTAGGAGGAACACTCTCCATTGGGAACTGTTCTTGATTCTCCCCCAGGCCTGCAAGTAGATCCCTCCAAGCTAAATATGTGGCCTGCATAGTGAGTAAGGGGGATTAATGTGCCATAAAGAGTTGATCATTCTGGCCAAAAGTTATGGATTTTTGAAGGTGGGGAGTGAAACATGAAAACGCAAAAACAAAAAAGGGTCTGGTCGTTAAGGGGTTAAATAATGAGGAACAACTTTCCACCGTATTTTTTTTATGGACCATGCATATATTTATATAAATTAATCATGTCCCCCCCTTAGTCATCTCTTTTTTTTCCCCGAGACTAAATAAATCTAATTGTTTTAATATTTCCTCATAACTGAGACCCTCCATACCTTTTATCATTTTTGTGGCTCTTCGATGTACCCTCTTCCAGTTTCAGGGCATCCTTTTTATGGACCGGTGCACAGAACTAGACAGCTTATTCTAGTTTAGGCTGTTAATAGAGGGAGCCATGTTAATACTTATGCAGCCCTGTGCACATTGTAACAATAGGGTTTGAAGGGAAATAAAAACATCAGCTTTGACCGTTTCCAAAATTTTTAGGATAGATTTTCAATCTCCGATAAGTGGGGTCCAACACTTTGAAACCCCATGGACAGCTGTTCTCTGTAATCGTTCCAAAAAATCCAGGCAGTGCACTTTCTGTTTTTCATGGGAAGAGCACATTTGTGTACCATCAGCCTGAATTTATTTTCTCTCCTTTATCAAATGATAAGTTAATTGATACTTTGTGGACTTGTCTGCAAGACGAGTCATATTTTTTCAAACCACTACATCAGTGTAAAAATAAAAATATTACACGTTTGAAAATTCAACAATACAAACACTGAATTGCTGGGACTTAAGATCAGATTTGTGTGATACCTAAAGGGGTTAATATTGTAAAAAAGAGTGCCAGAAAGCAAACTGATGCTAATTTTTTTTTGTGCTTTGAATGGGGTCAGGAACATTCATTAGAAGAGAGATGTCTTCAATGAAAAAAATTTATGTATTATAATGCTCACTTGATCATATGTGACCCTCAGTAATAAATACCTGCTTTTATCAGTGTTGCTTTTCAGAATTCCCTTAGCTTGGCATCATTATCAGAGCATGCAGCTGTATAATCAATTAGCATACTGGAGTATGCTGTTTTAATTGGAATGCAGCTAGAAGAGCTGACAGAGCCAATGCCTCTAAAACCCTGCTGTTACTTAATCTTTCAACATCTTAGAAATGTTCCTTTTCAGTATTTAACCTTTCCTGCAAAAGAAAATTCAATATTGTGGTGCAGCAAACTAGACCAAGTAATAGGAGGTGCAGAGTAGAACTCTACACCAGCCTCCGACATAAGAACCAGGGGAAGTCTGAGGAAGCCTGCTTGATAGGCGATACACATCGGGCTTCTTCCCTCCCCACCTGGCCAGCTACTTGCGGAATGTAATCTATATTGTATTTACTAGCAGCATTCTCTGTGGTATTTACCTACGGTATATATAATTGACTACTTAAGTGTTTTTATCTTGCTTCATTCTAATACTTACTTTTATATACAGTTGTTATACTTTGTTTATGGTATCTGAAGCTGAACCCAGGTTATTTGGGTTGGTTTTGTACATAACCCATATTTGGGGGATTTTTAATAAAGTACATTTTCCATATACACATTTTCCTTTATAGTGTTTTAACTACTTCTATGGGTTTGCTGATTTGCAAATTCCATTGTATTTTTTTGCCCCAGATAGTTATACATCTCTCTATTTAATTTCGTATTTCACATAGCATATGAGGTAGAATCATTGGGCCTCTTTTATCAAAAGTGCCTGAGAACAAAACTTTTCTTGTTGCTTACGGCAACCAATCAGACTCAACTTTCATTTGATAAACTGCTGTGGGAAAATGAAAGCGAGTTCTGATTGGTTTCCATTAGGAACTAGAACAGTGTTGCTCTAAGACACTTTTTAAAGGATATTCAGAATACAAAACCTCAGTACATTGCCATATCTTGCATCACAGTCTGTTGAGTGTTACATTTTACATTATCAGAATCTTTCTACATTAACAAACAAGAGTTAATAACAGTAGAACATCATATTAATATAGTCAATCCGTGACTAAGTGCTTTTTTATTGCTTGTGTCCAATGCTTATGAGAGAAAATTAGTCCCACCGTATGCCTATCCTGTAAACTGCTGTTGGATATACGTCATAATATCACATGTCCAGGGGCGTAACTTTAGGGGTTGCAGAGGTTTCTGTTGCATGAAAGCTGTCGCATGAAATCCCCTTCTAAATACCTGTCACAGCCTTGCAAAACCCGAAGATTTCTAAAATCCAACGAAAGTGCATTCCGCTGTACCCTTAGTAAATAAGCCCCAATGTTTCTTGCATGAAGATAGTTTGGTAATGGGTCCAATCGTCTTCAGGAAATAGATTTTTGATGGTGGGAGTGGGGGGGGGGGGGGTGTGAAAAATGGAAATACAGAAACAAGGGCCAGGTTGTTAAGGGGTTAAAATATACATGTATATACATATGAATGTATGAGTGTTTCAGACTGACAAAGATGGCTAAGCACTAAGCATTTGTTCTAGATGAGTTTGCCAATCAGGATACAGTAGCCCTGTTCTTATAAATGTTGGTGGTTCCAGCATTTAAAAACGAATCACCTTTTCTTGTCAGGGGTGGTGACTTGTAATTATGATAAAAACCCTTTAGTCTGCAGTACAGTGAAGTGGGAAGGAACTTCTCCTGAATGCAGATGCGTATGTGACCTTGTATATACTTCTGCATTGTATTATGTGGGGAATTTATCATACGCTGCCACATGTATCAAAAAAGTGCAAACTTTACTATGTGCATTTTGCCTGTAGAGTGTGCAACGTTCTCTAGATTATTCAAAAGTAGCGCACGGTCTTCCATAATATGTTGCAATCTGTGAGCAATTGCACAATTCTGTCTTTAAGTACAAAGTAGTGCACATGTACACCAACTGGTATCTATCAACCGAGGAAGCATGTCTCCACTTCCCCTCGTGATGCCAGTGGCAAATTTATGGATTACATCCTTACCCATTTTTCCCAGGAGTATGAGCAGGGGCACACAGACACATAGGTTGTGCCTTCCACCAGCATATCTGCACCCACTAGTAATCCGCCCTCAGCTCCTGCGCCACCCCCCACCCTCATATTTCTGTGGAATATGACTCTGCAGGCTTTAATCTTGTTGTAGTCCCTTTTTCCCTAGTTTTTTTTGTTTGTTTTCGAGGCAACTACTTGAACAGTGTTGCATAGTGTTTTTTGTGGGGTTATTGCTTAACTCAACAGAGCAATGCATCTTTAATTCTCATTGTGCGTGCATTTCATACCGATTGCATACCGGTTGCAATGAATACTAGTGAATACTAGATAATTGCGTATCACTCAGTCCTCACTTCTTATTGCGCATGATAGTTGACATTATCCGACGGTGAGTTGACATAAGCCGATGGGGGAAGAAACAAGGGGAAAGGCAAAGGGAGGGGGTGCAAGGAAGAGTCAATGCAGAAACGGTTCCTGAATTTTGAAAAGCCCCCTCCCCTTACCAGGGACTCACTTGAAGCTACTGGCAGGGAGGCAGGTAAGGTACAATGTAAGTATAAAACAATGAAATTACTCTGGACTTTGAGAAAAGCATTTTTATAATGAGCAAACATTAGCCTACTGGAATCTATTATCATTGAAACAATCTTCGTGATGACAGGTTCCCTTTAAGACTGGTCTTAAGATTCCATGCCAGTCTTAAGATTCCCCCCTATGAGGCAAGTATCCTCAAAGAAGTTCCGGACTCTTAGTAAATTCTGGCACAATTTTTGCCAGATTTCCACAATAGTCTCTGCCTTTTTTTTTCATGAGGGAGACTATAGTAAATGAAATGCCCCTGAACTGGCGGGGATGGGAGATTTGCATTCCTTCTCTGACAGAAAGGCATAGTAAATCTCCCCCATGGTGTTTGTTTCTGATCACAAGCATTTCAACACATATGGGATTGGGCACACTTTTTCCATTTTCCATGCAGGTCTTTAATTACTCTTCAAACATTGTGTGGTAACATTGATTAAGGCTGAAATGTGTTTGCAATGAGTTTTAAAAAACATACATGCAGAAACTTACTCTTCTAGCTACAGACAAGATAAGGTCTTTTAACTGGGAGGGAAGCATAACAGAGAACAGTGTCATTGTGTTTTATATCCATCTCATGGATCATATCATCTCTCTTTTTCTATGTGTCAGATACTAGTAGACTGTTCAGAAGCTAAATAAAAGAGTAGATAAACGCTGTACCCTGATCGTCTAAGCACAGTGTCAGCACACTGATCTCATAGCACAGAGGAACCATAAACTGTATGGTTAGAAAGTCCCTGTCCACACAGTGGAATAAAATTGTACAGTAAAGAGGTTAAAAATTATCTTTATTGTGTAAACATCACTAAGGAATTAAAATTTGAGGACTTTTTTAATGGGCAAAGCCCTCTAAGTCTCTTGCACATGAACCTGTTAAGGAGGTCCCTTGTTTGCAACATGTGTGTAATCCACTTGTTAACTATGTTCACTCCTGATTACAAAAGAGACTGTCTTAGCAGTAATGCCACCTTCTTGCCACTCTTCAATAAAGGACAGATTTGTGGAGAACATAATGACATAATAACAGTAGCTCTGGCTTCAGGCATGCGCAGAACCCAGCTTTGCAGACGTGTGTGCGCAGGTCCTTGTAATTGCGCGCTGAAGATGCATTGGTAGGTGGAATGCAAGAGGCTATTGGGGCGTGGAGTAGCTGCGCCATCTAGCCTCAGCTTCGGCGTGGGGTTTGGAGTAGCTGCGCTGTGTAGTCTCAGCTTCAGCTACTCCGTGCCCCGGTAGCCTCTTAAGGAAATTTTCATATTGGGAGAATTTAAATTTATAAAAGTTCTGGGCCATGAAAGAATTATCTCTAAAAGGGCTATACTAGTATACATTAGAAGAATCAACCACTGGATCTACCTTAATAGGTAGATCCATGGTGGTAGGTTTCCTTTAAACAATCTTTTAAAATGCCATCTTTACAAGATGGCAAAAAAGTGCCATCTTCACCTTGGGCGCTATTTTCCATTACGGAGTTAAACACCTTGAAAAACGGTTATTATATTTTGATAGATTGGCATTTTCACATGCGCCACCATCTTTTTGAAGCTGTCGGCGGCGATCAAAGGGATAACACCCATGTGCTGGCACAGATCGAGGGTGTTACCGGTAAGTCAATATGCAGCAAAGACTTACTGGCTATGGAGAAGGCTCAGCACATGAGCCCTCTCCATGCACCCGATGCGCGCCGTGATAAAGCAAAAAATGTAGGAAACCTAGTAGCCCCTACAATTAAGAATATATGGAGAAAGGAATTAACACAGAATAAAAATATTATGGGCATTACACTACCAAACGTTTTATTTCCTTGCAAAAGGTGCAAAAGGGCTCTACCCACGAAGTAAGGGCATGTGGGTCTAATGTGTCATTTAAGTTTAAAAGTAGAATAAACTGCCATAAAAAAGGGGTGACCTATGGAATAAAGTGTAATTGTGAAAAAACATATGTGGGAAGAACTATACGACCATTATATAAAAGAATAAATGAACACATACGAAATATATAAAAAAAGAACAAAGGTCACCCGTTATCCCGGCACTTTATGGAAAAACACTCAGGGCAACTTACAGGAGTAACCATCTTTGGGATTGAAGAAATCTCCCCCTCTCTCAAAGAGGGGGTAATTTCATCAATTAAATGTCCGGAGTCAAAAGTAAGTGGATATACAACCTTAACACTCATGCCCCTGCAGGCTTGAATAGCAAAATAGAGACTTTTGCCTTTTAGCAATTAACTCTGTAGAAGCTGTCATTGGTTCGAACGTGAAGCCAAAAAAGTTACAAAAGGAAACCTTTGAATGATCGATACGATTCCTGATGACGAAGGTCTATTACCCTCTGAAACGCGTTGGAAAATCTGACCCTCGTTCCTTCCCGTAGCCAAAGTGGTAACATCACCGAAGCTGAAACCTACGTACCCCAAGCAGTGTCCATGCACATCCGAGTACAGCCACCATGCGGGGCTGATTCGGATCCGTAGAGATTGGAGTTTATACAGCTTCTGTCCAGAACATTGGACTACAGATTACCAGAGCAGCATCGGAAAAGGTAATAACCATTACCCTTTGAACATTTTATATTTAAATCTCATACACGGAGCGTGAAATACTACATCATATTCTGTGAATTTACTCCTGTTATTAGGCTACAAATAGTGACCAAATGCAGGTATAGTAACATCAAGCCATAGAAAACTAAATATCACCGTAATGTATAACAGAATTATTGAGGAAGACAAGATATGCCCAAAAAAGTACTCCGTCCGTAATACACTAGTTACCTACCATATATATTTCTGGAGGAAAGGAATAACATTTTTACCAATGTAATATAATATGGCAGATTTGGAGAATAGGATGTGGATAGCAGGTGTTATTATATTTTTCCCTTGTAACAGAGAATTGCTTCTATCTTTTCACACATCATTATTCTATTCAGACAGACTGTTATGAGTAAGGACCCATGCATGTGACTGTATAAAAGGATCTGTGCTGCACAGATTCATAATAGTGTTCATACGCGGCTACACTGTATCTTTGTGTATCTTTATGTTTTTATTACAATACCTAGAGGTATCCATACTATTAAAATGGTGACTCTGCCCAGGGTGTTTACCTTTTTAAGGGTTTTTCTAACACTTTTTATATTCATACCAAATCAATTTAAAGGAAATCTACCATTTTGATTTGATGCATTATGAAGCAAACATACCTTGAGAATTCTGTAGCTACACTGATGAAGGATCATATCTTGGTTAATCCCTGAGCTGAGTGGTTTTGTTGAAAAATCTATTATAACATTCAGGACCTTGTGAAAGCTGGGTCAGGCTGGCTGACATAAACACATTACACACGGAGCTTGTAATTACAAATGGAGGTTAGTCAAGACATGACTAATCAATCTGAGCTGGATCACTCATACACAGCAGCTAGGGGATGGTTGATTATTATAGGCACAAACCAGGTTATATCATCCTCTCCTGCACTCACATGCTAGGAGAAGCGCTGAACCAAGCGCTGAAGGAGCCATAGAAGCGACAGAGCTTCATTATCATAATGATATATCTGTTATATCTGTTTTATCAGCAAAGCCACTCAGCACAGGAATTAACCAAGATATGATCTAGCTACAGTATTCTCAAGGTATGTTTGCTTCATAATGCATCAAATCAAATGGTAGATTTCCTTTAATCCTTGTTCATCCTTGACTAACAGAAAATATCTTTTATGATGGTTGTGATTAGGACTACTATACTCCCACTCTGCTATAAAGGCTACATATAAATGAGGACACCCCCTTTCTGTCTAGACTTGGTACTATTTAGCACAAATCACCCCATTTTATAAACTTCACCCCTCAATCTATTCTTAACAGCTTGTAGGAAGATTATTAACCCTTTCTATATTTTACAGAAATTAAAACAAAATGAAGATTCTATTTGGAATTTTTTTTAATTTTGTCATCAATAAGTTCATTTAGTCCTAAAATGTGCCTATTTACCTAATGAAATGAGAAAATGCATCTAACTGCATATTTAGTGCAGTTTTTCCCGATTACAGGGGTTAATCTCTTGCAAGGGTCTTCTGCACTAGATCGGACCCCCATGATGTTCACTGGGGGTCCGATGCACGGATTGCACCCCTGGGGTCTGTCAGTGCTCCGGGGCTGCTTGCTTCTCTCCGGGAGCCGCGTGTTGCCTCAGTGCAATACACTGTATTACACTGTGTTATAGGAATAAGAGCTTGAACAAGTGAGCAGAGCATCGCTTGTTCATTTCAACCTGTAAAAAAAAAAAAAAAACGTTTAAAACACTTTATAAAAACATTTTTTAATAAAAATAATTAATTAAAGTGAATGTGAACACCAACATTAACTTTACATACCTAAGTACAAAAAACACAAAATCATGGAAAAACCCCACATATTTTGGTATCACCATGTCCGTAACAATCTGTACAATAAAGCAGTAACATTATTGGGCCCGCTCAATGAATGCTGTAAAAACAAAACCTGAAAAGCTTAACAAAAATGTACTTTTTTCACAAAATCCATTCACAAAAATGTTCCAAAAAGTTATCAAAAAAAGTTATGTGCGCCAAAATGGTACCACTGGAAAGGACAAGTCAACACGTAAAAAGTTGTTGCTTCACTGGTATCATACCCCTGCCTTCCTGCATCATTTATTCCCCAATGTGTCAGATAGATGTTGGAGATGTGGACTGGAGAGGGGATCCGTGCAGCACATTTTTTGGACATGCACACTTATACAACCGTTCTGGGAGGATGTGAGGAAACTAATTAAGGGAACTCTCATGCTAGATGTTCTCTTGAACCCGCTGTTTTATTTGCTGAATGTCACCGATCTCCCATGGCTTAGGCCACTAGGAAGCTTAGTCTACACATCCTTACAGCAGCCCGTTGTTTAATAGCGCAACATTGGAAAAGACGGGCCCCTCCAACTTATACTCATCTACTAGCTATGGTGAGAGAAATTCGAAGCAATGACGGCTTCCTTGAACAATCAAGAGGACCTCTTTACTAAAGAGGTAACAACTCTATTTTTATAAGGCCTTTTTTATCTGAAAATTTTGTTTGTACATACAATAAAAGAAGAAGTTTCTTATGAAAAACCCTACTGCACTATTGTGTGTTTTCTCTTCCCTTACCGGTGAATGGATTGGAAGTTCTCTATTTCTGAGCCAAAGCGGAACTAACAGTGGAGGAGTTGAGTTTCCGAGTCGGAAGACTGGACACTCGCACCGCATTCCAATGGGAACCGCAGGATCCACAAGCACTTCAAGTTGAAAGAACGCCACACCAAGGAGGGATAACACGCAAATAAGGTTTCTTTGCCTCTACTCGGCTATATGTGTTTGGAAATGGAGAGGTACTGTTTTTCTCATTGACTGTTTTTATTCAATAGTAGTCAATATGCACGGGGGACGTTGATGCGGAGGGACTTTTGTATTTTGTAATTTTGCCTTTGGATATTGGACTTTTATCTGTTCCTGTTTCTTTTGCACCATCATACTGTTTTCTACAGTGGATTTGGTTTTCGTTTTATTCCATTTGATTTTTACATAGGCTGAGTGTTATAACCGGTATTCCGGTGGAAGTTTTAAATTGTGTACTTTATGATCATTTGTACCATCTATGTTTGATAAATTAAAAAAATACAGTTAAAAAATAAAAAAATAAAACTAAATAAGCCCTAAACCAGCTCTGTTAACCAAAAAAATTAAAGTTATGTCTCCAAAAAGATGGCTATACGAAAATAAATGAGATTTTCTCTATATTAGGTTTTCTTCAGTAAAACTCTAAAAATACATATAAAAAAACTATATAAATGAGGTATCACAGTAATCTTAGTGATATATAGAATAAAGATAATGTTATTTTTATGGTTCAGTTTACAGCCCCCAAAAAACACAAGAAGAAAGGAAACCAGAATTTATGATTTTCTTTCCCTACAAGAGTTTAAAAAATCTCATCAATAAGCCAATAACCAACTAAAATGAAGTATTTGTAAAGTGCACCCTGCACTCATTACGTATATTATTTGCAACAGTTTGAACTTGTTGTTTTTAACTGGTTCACGACCGCCCGCTGTGTTTTAACGGCAGGCGGGTTTCGGTGCATGGAGAGGGCTCACGGCATATTGCAGCAAAGACTTTCCAGTAACCGATCGCGGATGTTATCCCAGCGATCGCTGTCTGCAAAGCTGCCGGCAGCTTCAAAAAGATGTTGGCGCATGGGCCCAAAGAATAAAGTAGTAATTTCATTTGGGGCGCACAGTGAAGGTAGTAAAATCCAAGCCCACAAAAAAACCGTGCTAATCCATTTTCAATGAATTTGGGATTTTTTTCCCGCTTTCCAGTACAAGGCGTGGAATATTCAATACCATCATTATTGTGCAATTTGTTACGCAGAAAACAAGCTTTTTACGTGTAAAAATAAAAAAGTTATAGATTTTTGAAGGTGGGGAGTGAAAAATGGAAATTAAAAAACAGGAAAGGGCCCTGTCCTTAACCGGTTAAGAACCTGTATGAAATATATATATGTTCACACACTCAATCACACTGCAACCTCTCCACATGGGCAGGACCAAAGCAGTTTAAGAACACCAGGGACAAAATTGTATACATGCACCAGGCTAGGATGGGCTACAGGACAATATGCAAGCAGTTTGGTAAGAAGAAAACTGTTGGCAGAATTATTAGAAAATGTAAGAAACACGAGATGATCATCTATGTTCCTCAGTTTACCTTGTGGGGTACACAAGGTGGACCACATAGATCTCCTAAGGCCAGCTGGGAACACAGTCTCAAAGATTAATGATTAATATTGACTTTTTATGTTACAAAATTTTGATAAGGGATAATATCAACAAATGTTTGTGGTTTTCACCCTCTCCTATCCAGAACAATCTAAGAACATACTTGATCTTTGATTATCTTTTATTTCATGATCCTTTTTTTGCGGAAATTGCTTTGCTGCATATTTTGGTGAATGTAAACATTTGTGAGGTATGTATGAATTCCTCACAATTTACTGTTTTACATAAGTATTGTGGATTTGTACATATTTTAGAGGAAATTTAGAATTTTCATGCAATTTTTGCATTTTATTACTGTTTGCTGCAAAGTTGCATGAAGGTGGTAGTGTGTATGAATTAAAGTTATTCTTGTTTACATGGTGATTTCTTGGAAAAAAATAGATTTTGACAGGATAGAAGCTTTTTATTTTGTGCATTTTATATATTTTTAAACAGATTTGTGGATAGAAACCAAATATAACTTGGTTTTTGTTTTAGCATTTTTAGAGTGTAAATTCTTGATGTGTATTGTGGTACATAGAAATCTGCTCACTTTGTGTTCTTATTTTTAAATCCCTATTTGTGCGTAAACATCAGCTTTGATGTGAGTTTTATGTAAAACATATATTTTTATGGCATATTCAATGAACTTTTTTGTTTAATAATTTGTGTTTGTCACAAAGTTAAATGAGGGTGGTACAGGCTGTCAACTGTTAATCAAGGCAAATGCAATTGCCTGGTTGTCTGCTTTTAAAAAATATAAAGGGTTTAGGGGTGCCATTACTTTTTAATCTGTTTTATTGCTATATTTTGCGAGGTTGTGACTTGACTTGTCTTGAAATTTGTAGCTGCAAATAGATATTTAGTTATTTCAGTTTAGTGATATTATGATTTATTCATGTGAACATATGACTATGAGGTATCTGTGAACTCTACACATGTTCATCTATTACGGTAAATATTTTCCGTTTAGAGCACATTTTTTGCCATCAAAGTCATATTTTATGTATTTTTATAAAATTGTTGCCGTTCGAATCAAAATTGCATGAAGGCGCCTTTGTCTATAAACTCTTTAATGCGATTTTGAAAATGGGGTAAGTGTCTGCTTTCAGAAAATATACGGTTTGTTGGGTTTTACTTTAACCCCTAGGCGCACCAGGACGTTATAGTACGTCCCGGTGGCTAGATACTTAGCGCACCAGGACGCACTATATCGTCCTTGTTCTGGCACCGGCTCACGAACGGAGGTCTTCCCCCTATGGATCGGATCCCCCAAGCAGCTTACCGGGGGATCCGATCCTTTTCTGGGCAGCTCCGAGGACTGGCATGTGCCCTGGAGCTTCCCACTCTCCTTGCCCTTCGGGGTCTGACTGTAAACAGTTTACACTGCTCTACAATAAAATAGTATTGTAGAGCAGTGTATTGAACTTTAACCAGCGATCAGAGCATTGCTGGTTTAAGTTCAAGTATGTATAAGTAAAAACATGCAAAAACACTTAACACTACACATTATAATAAATAAAAAATAAATACATAAAAATATAAGCCCCTAAAATGTCACTTTCTCATAAAAACACTTAATAAAGTATAAAAAACATAAAAACACAAAAAACCCCCGCATATTTGGTATTGCCGCGTCCGTAACAATCTGCATAATAAAACAGAATCGTTACTGGACCCACATGGTAAATGCCGGAGGAAAAAAACACAAAAAACGTTCCTAAAAAAGATAATTTTTAATTAATACCCTATAAAAAATGCTCAAAAAAGTGATTTTAAAATTTTATGCACTCTAAAATAAGCCCACTAAAAAGAACAACTGTTCTCGCAAAAAATAAGCCCCTAACCAGATTTCTCAGCCAAAAAAGAAAAAAGTTATGCATATGAAGAGATGGTGATGCGGGCTCACCCGTGCTTCTCTGCCCCCGCCAGCGCGCCGCCAGCGCTGCTTACCTTCCCCGGCTCACTCCCTTCCGCCGTGCGCGCACGGCCCCGAATGCTAGGGCGCGCGTGGTCACTTCTCAAAATTTAAAGGGCCAGTGCGCCATTAATTAGCACTGGCCATTTTGCAGAATCTATTTAAGCCTGCCTCTTCCTGCAAGCCCCTGCCGGATCTTCGTGCCTAGCGCCCTAGAGAAAGCTTTTGTGATGCCTTGTGCTCTTCTTGTGAATTCCCGTTGTGACCCTGGTTCCGTTTCTGACATCGCTCCTTTGCAGCCTGCCCTGACCTGTTGCTACGTCTCTGACTCCGATCCTGTGCTGCCTGTCCCAGACTACGAGATTGCCTGCCGTTTCTGTACCTCGACCTTGGCTGCCACTGCGGACAAGTCACGCCTGTGGAACGACCTGGTGGTACCACGCCGCAGCTTGTCTAACCTGCTTTGCGGCGGGCTCTGGTGAAAACCAGGTACCACTTAGACTCCGGTCCCAGGTAGTGGCTTGTGCCATCGTCCGCAGTGGTTCAGAGGATCCACAACCTCATGGATCCTGACAATAAGATTTTCTCCAAATTAGTTTTTATTCAGTACAATTGAATAAAATACACAAAACCCCCACATATTTGGTATCCCTGCGTCCGTAACAATCTGCATAATAAAACAGAATCGTTATTAGATCCGCAAAGTGAACCCCGTAAAAAGCAACCTCAAAAAACTCTCTCTGAAAAAAAGATGATTTTTTATAAATGCCCTTTAAAAAATGATCTAAAAAGTTACGCAATCTAAAATAAGACCACTAAAAATAACACTCATTCTCGCAAAAAATAGGCCCTTAAACAGATTTGTGAGGTGAAAAATAAAAAAATTATGCATATGAAAGACGGTGATGCTAAAATTAACAACAATTTTGCCAAATTACTTTGTATTCAGTAAAAATGGGAAAAAATTAAAAAAATATATATAAATGAAGTATTTTCGTAATCGTGGCGACCCATAGAATAAAAATAATATACTATTTTTATGGTATGGTTAACGGCCCAAAAAAAAAAAACACATAAAATTTTTCCTAAAAATTGATGATTTTCATTTCCTCCACCAACAAAGAGTTAATTAAATCTCACCAATTAGCTATAGATGCCCCAAAATTACGTACCAGAAAAGTGCATCTCATGTGGTAAAAGAAATAAGCCCCTATAGGTCCACAATAAAAAAAAAAAAGTCGTTTTTCAGCCCTCTATGATGTCAATTACAGGCCATCTTTTTAAGTGGGTTTCTCATCTTTTAAAATCGGTAATTCTTATATGTACAGCCCCCAATAATACACACATATATATATATTATGTATATATATATTATATATATTATACACACACACACACATACCACCAGTTACACTTACATACAATCCACAGTAATACATATATAAAGCCCCCTCAGTAATACATATATGTAGGATGCTGACATCCCGTGCCTACTGCGGTTTATTGCATATTGTAAAACATATATATATATATATTTATACAGTCCCCCAGCAATAGGTCTGGTGCAGCAGCGTGTGACGTCACTGTGCCACCTGCATTGATTACTGCCCGATTCTCTGGACTGACTGCTGTTTTAACAGCTGATTCAGAAAAGCTGTAGAGTTGGCCATGCAACTGCACAAATTGTCCACACTTGGTGGGGGCTAATTTAAGAGCAAAGTGGCAGGGCCCAGGGGCGCTCACCCTGGGATCCCTCCCTGCTCCCCATAATCCAGCTCTGGATGTAATCTGCTGTTTGGGCAAATGGTAGGGTGCAAAAGGGAAGGAGGGACATTTGAGCTTTCGTAGGACAGATTTTGATGGAAACGTTTTCAGTTGTCATGACATGTTTGTAGGTAGGAAAAAATTGATAACCTGTGCCAAATGACCCTACTATGCCCCTTAATGTATTTTTAAAGGGCCACAATGAACATTTTGACCCCTAAGTTTAATAGAATTGACCCATTAAAGTGCAAAATTACAATTTAGGCATAAATCAGCATATATACATCACATATTACACACGCATACAGCAAATACATACAATACCATATACAGACATACAGCATGTACACACACCATACATTATATACACACCACACATACATACAACATACACCCAATAGCCCAGTTGCCAGGGCCCCCTGACACTGTGGATCCCATAGCGGCTTCTATGGCTGCTACCACTGTTGTTACGTCCCTGCTTAGCAGCCTCCCCTCACCAATAAAATGCCTAGCAGCCTCCTCCTAATAAAATAAACAGCAGCCTCCTCTCATTTATAAAATTTCCATTAGCCTCCCCTCATTAATAAAATGCCCAGCAACCTCCACACATTAATAAAATGCATTGCCAAAAGAACCCGCATCATGAAAAAAGAAAATTCAGTGCTTACTGCAACTATGCTCCTCATCTCCCAGTGCAGCAGGGAGGCAGAGACACATCCATGCACTCTGCCCACACAAACAATGATGCGGCAGTGGTGCTGCTTGATGACATCATACAGCATGCGTAAGAAGAGTGTGCTCCATGTGTCTGCCTGTGCACACCTGTAATAAATTGTATGCGTGTATTGTCTTCCCCACTAACGGACCCGCAATCTTCTGTCTAAAATAAATGTAGATGGAAAACAACTTGGTTGTTTGTTTATTAATAGCAAAGCTTTATGTGTGTGGAGTCGAAGATCTGTGTGCACTATGTATAGCAGAGCTGAGTGTCTATAACAAATGTACATGCAGTAGAGCAGTATGTAGCCACTGTGTGTGTATGTTCAGAAATCTGTGGAGTTAGTGGTATTGATGCCTTCCCTTCTATTGACACTAGTTAACCCCTTAGCGCTCCGCGCCGTAGCTGTACTGCGCAGCTTCCGACGATTAGCGCTCAGCGCAGTACAGCTACGGCGCAGAGACTATGCCGGTTCAGCGCTGCACAGCAGTCGAACCGGCATCGTTAGCCGCGGGATTTCAGCGGTAATTTACCGCTGACATCCCCGGCTAACACCCGCGGTCGGAGTGGGCTCCGATCGCGGGTGTCTAACCCGTTAAATGCCGCGGTCGCACCCCCCCCCCCCCGGCCCGTTTTCGGGGGGGGGGGGCGGTCGCTGTTTTGGCACCTCTGGGGTCCGATCGGGACCCCAGAGAAGCCTGGAGGGTTTACCTTTAAGATGGCGTCTGTGACGTCATCTTAAAGGCAAAGTGTCAGCCTATGCATTGCAAAGAACAACATGTCCCGCAAAAAACAAGCCATCAACCAGCTCTGTAGCCAAAAACGTAACAATGTTATGCCACTTGGAAGACGGCGATGCAAAAATGATAGATCTTTCCCCACATTAGGGTTTTATTTGGCAAATTTAGTAAAACATAAGAAAAAATATTCATGTCTGGTATCCCCGTAATCGTATCGACCCATAGAATAAAGATAACATGATTATTAGGCTATACGGTGAACACGAAAAAAAAAAAAGTAAAAAATCCAGTACAGAATTGATGCATTTCTACTCATGACCTCAAAAAAAGTTCCTAAATTTTCAACAATAGGTGATACCAACCCCAAAATTGTAACACTGGAAAAAGCATCTCATCCCGCAAAAAAAATGCCGTCACATGACCCAAATAACGTAAAAGCGAAAATTTTATAGCCTTCAAAAGGGGGCAACGAGAAAACTAAAATCCTGGCAGCTGCAGGGTGCTCCTTCCCTTCTGCGCCTCGCTGTGCCCCCATAACACAAGTAACGGCCACATGTGGGGGGTCGCTGCACTCAGGAGAAATTGTAGAACAAATTTTATGGTGATTTTTCTCTTTTTATCTTTTGGAAATGTGTAAATTTTAGGGCTAAATGAACGTATAACCGACAAAATTTTACCATTCTAAATTTCACCGCCATTTTGATTCAATTACTATGAAGATCTCAAGGGGTTAACAATCTTTGTAAATGCTGTTTCTGATAGTTTGAGGGGTACAGATTTGAAAATGGGTTGGTTATATAGGGGGTTTTTGTTGCTAAATATCTAAAATTTGATTTCAAACAGTATTTATCCCCAAAATAGTCAATTCTGAAAATACGGAAAATCGCTATTCGATTTGTAGGCCGCGTGACGTCAAAATAAATTATCCAAACATTTCAAAAATTATGAAAATGTAAAGTAGACAAATGGGAAATGTTATTCTGCAAGTTATTTAGGTGGTAAATCGATCTGCCTGAAAACGCGGTGATTTTGAATTTCGAAAATGGCAGATTTTTCTAAAAATTCATCATTTTTTTCTTTTTTTTGTAAATAAACGCAAAACTTATCAGCCAAAATTTACCACTAAAATGAAGTACAACATGTGGGGAAAAAACAATCTCAGAATCGCTTTGATAAGTAACAGTGTTCAAAAGTTATAACCATATAAAGAGACGCAGGTCAGAATCTAAAAAATGGGACTGAGCCTTAAGCTGTAAAATGGCTGCGTCCTTAAGGGGTTAATATATAATTAGTACAACATATTTTTTTCCCATTTTTCAGTCTGAAATTGGGACATATCTACAGCCCCAAAAAGTTGTTACTTAGGGCCAATTCACCTCTCCCTTAGGGTGTGTTCTTCTTTTGTTGGTGGTGCGTTTTTAAATGCAATGAGAACGCATGCATTTTTGCATGTTTGCCATGCATTTGGCTGGTTTGAATCAATTTTTCTTTATTTCTGGAAGTGTAAGCAGCTGTATTAACATGTTTACAGCTGCTTATACTTTCATTTGCCTTACCAGTGCAGTTTACCCCACTCTTAATAAATCTGGGCCATAGTGTTCACACAAATACAATGTATGAATGCACCCTAAAATGCAAATATGTGGTCTTGCAGCCAACAATGGCCCAGACCTATTCAACTGGCTGCCTCACAGAAAAGCATATGCATTCCTTACTCATAACAGAAAAGTGGACGTATACCTTGGAGCATTAAAAAGGTGGCTGTAATAAACTAGCGATGAAATAGTTATTCAGTTATCTGAGATGAGTAGCTATGACACGTCTATAAGGCAGGCAGCTAGATAGATGTTAGAGATTAGATAGATAAGTACACCGGCAGACAAATGGAGGACTAGCCTTATTGGTAAGTTGTGTGATCTTTATCACTGAGTATGAGGAGGGGAGCTGTGACAGTTGCATTGTGCTGCACATAAGAGCTCTACATGTCAAGTGTGCCTGAGCCCGTGCTCTCGGAGCTGCTGTCGTCTTGCCAGGGGATTGATTGCCTGTTGGCTAGGGAGCAGAGTTGTGTCGCTCTGCTCTGCTACATAATTAGAGAAAACTCATGTGCATGTGGTGAATGTGCGGTGCGGTGCGCTGCGCTGCTTCTAGCTCCTGCCGCTTTCCACAGAAACCTAATTTGGTGGCTCACGAGTGATTTGGTGCCTGGCTTTGTCTTGGGGCCATTGTGTCCAGGTTGTGTGAGGAGCTGGGAGTGCCAGACGCCTCCCATACTGAGTCCGCGCTGCTGCCGCTGCTCCACACACCAGGTACAAAGTTACCTCCCTTCCCTGACATCTACATCTTATATGTTTCTCTATGGACCTGCCGACTGCTGCCAGTGAATAGATAACGAATACATAGACGACTATGGAGCTGGAGTCAGTATGTACAACTCTGAGCAGAGAGGGTGCTGGAACTGCCAAGCCTCCGAAACATTTATGGAGGCAGCCTCGCACCCACATCAGGATAAAACAGCGGTACCATTCCGATACCGACAAGTACCTGTA
Organism: Engystomops pustulosus; assembly: GCF_040894005.1. Lineage (NCBI taxonomy): Eukaryota > Metazoa > Chordata > Amphibia > Anura > Leptodactylidae > Engystomops > Engystomops pustulosus. Next base: position 175,227,980 of record NC_092411.1, read on the forward strand.
CTACCGGGCTATGGAGAACAAGCTCCGGCCAGGCCTTAAGAAGCCCAGGATGTCTTGGCCCTCATCCTTCCACAAACGGTAAGAGCCCTGGGTGCCATCCAGGTGCAATATGGTGGTAGTGCCTGGGCAAGTAGGGCTGGAAAGTTTAATATATTGGAAATGTAAACTTGTGCTCATTATTATTAGAAATTTACTAAACTATGAGGTACAATATCTCTAGAAAAATGTTATAAAAATGCTTATCTGCTGCCAGTGTTAGTGGTAGGCACATGAACATAAAATTCGACTACTCTCTACCCACCCCACATAGACTTAATACTACTCACATATCCAAGTCCATCTCAACATTTCATTTTAGATTCAGAAAAAATCTTCTTCACTGGATAATATTGCAGCAAACCCTCAGCTCTGGGAAGTATGAATTCTCAGTGGGATTTTGGATTCTGAGTGTAAACCAAAGTGTTTCCTTACAGTGATTTATAAACCACAATACTAACAAGTTATCCATAGTGACACTGGGAAGTTGTGTAACTTTTTATTCTACGGTGAAAAGCCATATTCCATAGGATACTCCTGTGTTTCACATGCATGTTATTTTAGAGCGTTTCCTGGCTTACACACCACATGTTAACCTTATCTCTAAACATTACCTCTCAATACTTGACAGTGATATATCTGTCCCACTCCAGTTACCACTACATAGTAAAAGTATACATTTTTGTATGAACGATGTTTAAACTAATGTACACACTAATATTATATATAATGAATTGTGATACCGATTGCCAGTTGTACATATATATTGGTTACTAGTTCACACATAGAGACTATAACCAATTCTTTATGAAGGTTGAGGTTGCAATGTTAGTGTTAAGATGTTATACTATGCCCCTCTTGATTCTTCCAGGACTGCGGTTCTCTACCTTCCTAATTTCCGCAATCATTTAATACAGTTAATAATTTTGTGGTGACACCCAACCCTAAAATCTTAATTGCTACTTCATAACTTTTATTTTGCTACTGTTATCAATTGTAATCAAAGTCACAGTGTTTCTGCCAATAGCCACAGCGCCTGCCCCCAGTAGTCACAGTAAAGCTTCCAGTACAATGTACACACAGTGACTCTCCCGGTAACCAGTATTCACAGTGATGCCCCTAGTAGCCTATAGTCATAGTGATGCTCCACCTCCCAGCATCCTACAGTGATACTCCCAATAGCTAGCAGTCACAGTGATGCCCCCAGTAGCTAGCAGTCACAGTGATGCCTCTAGTAACCACTAGTCATAGTGATGCAAACAAGTAGCCAGTAGACAAAGTGACGCCCACAGTATCCAGTAGTCACAGTGATGCCCTACAGTAGCCGGTAGTCACAGGAATGCTGACAGTAGCCTGCAGTCACAGTGAAACCCCCAGAAGCATGTTGGAAAAAAAATAAAACATACTTACCTCGTTACTCTGCTCTTCCCGCCTTCTTCACTCTGATGCCGGAGCTGCGACGCAGACGAGGCATGAGGACATCACACGTTGCCTGCACTATAACTGATCTGACGGAGAGCAGCACACCATGCAACCTGCCACACATGGGAGGTGGGGGGCTGGCACTCTGGCCCTGTGGGGTCTCAGATCTTAAAGAGAACCCATCAGGCAAAATAACCCTCCTAAACTAAATATATTTTCATAAACTGCCATTAGAAAGCATTGCCTCTATCCCTTCATTGTCCCTCTACATGCCTGTAAACTTAAGCAATGAGGTCCTAAAGCTCTATGCAAATGAACTGTGAAATGTCCAATGAGTCATTAGCATATTCAAGCTGTCTGGCTTATTCATGAGTGGGAGGCACAGCCACACTCCCAGTGCTTGACTGACAGCCTGATGTGCTTCCTGGTGCTGGCGGCCCCTGCAGCCTGTGTGTGTATAGGAGAAATACAACAGTTCCAGGCAGCCATGTTATAGCAGAATATGTCAGGTTCTTGTGTAGCTGATGTCTGTGTCTGTGTCTGTGTAGAGGATGTAGCATGTCAGCAGATAAATCACAGACACTAGCAATGCTTTACTACACATTACACACAGACATGAGCAGGGGGAGGAGAGGGGGAACAGGGGTGACATCACTGTCTTTGACAATGTGACCAGCCTCATTTACATAATAAAGAATAGACAATTTTGCAATGATTAATGTATGAATTGACTAGATTAAAGCTGTGATGGGATCCTTGTGAGCTGCTCCAACAGGTTGTAGTGACAGGACTGGTGACACAGACCTGATGACAGGTGTCCTTTAAGCCCATCAGAGAACACAGTGGAAGGTTTGTTCGACCCCCAAAGTTTGAGAACTGCTGTTCTACAACTATTTTATATATATTTTGCTGTTCATAATTAGTTATTTATTGTTTTACTGATAGACCAGTGTGCATACTGTTACTAACTTTAATGCTATTATTTTACTTCTGCAATTATTTTTCCCTTTATCAGGGGTTAAAGGAAACCTACCATCTCGGATCTAGCTATTAAGGTAGATCCGGTGGCATGTTCAACTAATGAATGACATGGGAGCCCTTTTTAGGGCTAATCCTTGAGTGGCCTGTAACTTAACAAATCTTTTATCACCTAATATGCAAATATCTGAAAGAGGCTATTGGAGCGTGGAGTAGCCGGAGCTGAAGCTACACGGTGCGGTTACTCCACACCCTAGTATTCTCCTGGTAGCTGTGCTCACTCGTCCGCACTCTGCATAGACTCTCTATGCAGAGCCGGCGGCTGCATGTACTTGGCTGCAAAGCTGAAGCTACTGCGCATGCTTAATAGCTCTTCGGAGCCAAGTATGCACAGCCGACAGCTCTGCATAGAGAGTCTATGTAGAGCGCGTACAAGTGCGCGCAGCTACCAGGAAGATCTCGTAGTAGGAGGATTTCTAATGGCACAAGTATGGGTTCTCTGGCTTCAGTTGCACACTCTGCCATAAACCCCTGACTGGTGTAAGGCTGCAGTGATAGTTGACTTTATGGAACTTTTTCCCATCTCCCTCCTGCATCTCTGGAGCTCAGCCACAGTGCTCTTGGGTTCATATTCACCTCTCTCACCAAGGCTCTTCTCCCACGATTGCTTAGTTTGGCTGGCCAGGTCGAGGAAGCATTGTGGTCCTTTCAAACTTCTTCCATTTAAGGATTATGGAGACCCACTGTGCTGTTAGGAACCTTGGGTGCTTCAGAAATTATTTTGTAACCTTGGCCAGACTGTGTCTTGTTACAGAGAGAGATTGATCTCTGTTTCTAAGTAAGCGACTTGTACTCCCAGAAAATTAAAGGGAATCTTTTTTTATATGAGGACAGTTGCTTCTCTGGAAATACCCTAAAACTACGAAGTGACAAAATTGTCAAGCTTTCTATATATTTGACTAATCAATATCCATCCTCTACAGATATTTAAAAAAAAATCACTTTCCATGGTATGAGCACTTTTGATTTTAATCTATATCAGTAAAAGTAAAGATTTAAATGATGAAGGGGTGGGTAGCCTAAGGGCATTTCTGTGTATTGCCACAATTCTGTCTCTGAACTCCTTGGAAGTTCTTTAGACCACATGATTCTCATGTGCTCTTGCATTCATAGCGAGCTATGAGGTCTTATACAGACAGGTGTGTGTCTTTCCTAATCAAGTCCAATCAGTTACACAAGTCCAATCAGTTACTCAAGTCCAATTAAACACAGCTGGACTCCAATGGTGGAGTAGAAACATCCCAAGGAGAATCAGAAGGAAATGTACAGCGTGTGAGTTAAATATGAGTGTTGCAGCAAAGGGTCTGAATATAATGACCATGTGATATTTCAGTTTTTATAATTTACTAAATTAGTGAACTGAAGTGCAGTGTGTAAATTAATTAGCAAAAAATATTGTCTGCAATGAAATGAAGATACTTTCCATACTCACTGTATAACAGTGCACATTATGCACAATAAACAGCTGTGTCCACTGATTAGATATATGTTTACTGTATTTTTAAAAAATGTATAAATGTGTGTATGAGTGAAGAACTTTGTGAGTGAATAAAAGTGTATATATGTGTATATATATATATATATATATATATATATATATATATATATATATATACCGTATATTCCAGCGTATAAGACGACCTGGTGTATAAGACGACCCCCCTACTTTCCTGTTTAAAATATAGAGTTTAAGATATATTCGCCGTATAAGACTACCCCTTTTCCAACGCATACAAAACACCGGTAAAAAAAAAAAAAAAAAACAGATTTGAATTTAACATGGTCCTTTTTTTAATTTAAATTCTTATGACATGCAGGTATATAGCAGGAAAACTGTCGCTCATAAACATAAGGCATACAACAACAACATTAGCATCGTCCATTTTACTGTAAATGTTACCATACTGTACCTTAAATTTTTATTTTATTAAATATTCCATGCCATGTACTCAGAAGCGGGCAAAAAATTCCAAATGCAATGAAAATGGTGAAAAAACGCATTTGCGCCATTTTCTTGTGGGCTTGGATATTACGTCTTTCACTGAGCGCCCCAAATGACATGTCTTCTTTATTCTTTGGGTTGGTACGATTACGTGGATACCAAATTTGTATAGGTTTTATAATGTTTTCATACATTTACAAAAATAAAAAACCTCCTGTACAAAAATTTTTTTTTTTATTTTGCCAACTTCTGGCGCTAATAACTTTTTTTATACTTTGGTGTACGGAGCTGTGGGTGGTGTCATTTTTTGCGAAATTTGATAATATTTTCAATGATATCATTTTTAGGATTGTACGACCTTTTGATCACTTTTTATAGATTTTTTTTATATTTTTCAAAATGGCAAAAAAGTGCCATTTTCGACTTTGGGCGCTATTTTCCGTTACGGGGTTAAACGCATTGAAAAACCGTTATCATATTTTGATAGATCGGGCATTTTCGGACGCATCGATACCTGATGTGTTTATGATTTTTACTGTTTATTTATATTTATGTCATTTCTAGGGAAAGGGGGGTGATTTGAAATTTTAGGTTTTTTTATTATTTTTTTTTTAACTTTTTTTTATTTTTATTTATACTATTTTTCAGACTCCCTAGGGTACTTTAACCCTAGGTTGTCTGATCGATCCTACCATATACTGCCATACTACAGTATGGCAGTATATAGGGATTTTCCTCATTTATTACAATGTGCTACCAGTACATTGTAATGAAGGGGTTAAAACGAAATAGCCTCGGGTCTTTGGAAGACCCGAGGCTACCATGGAGACGGATCGCCGCCCCCGATGACGTCACGGGGAGTGGCGATCCCAGGTAAGATGGCGCCGCCCATGCGCCGCTATCTTTTTGAGGCCGCTGGGAGCTTTGCCGGCAGCCCACGCTGTGAAAACACCCGCGATCGGTGCTAGCACCGATCGCGGGTGTTACCGGTAAGCCTTTGCTGCAATATGCAGCAAAGACTTACCGGCTATGGAGAGGGCTCAGCCCGTGAGCCCTCTCCACGCAGTGCGACACGGCGGGCGGTCGGGATTACCGGCGTATAAGACGACCCCAGAGAAGACAGAAGATTTTTCTTTCTTCAAAAGTCGTCTTATACGCCGGAATATACAGTATATATATGAGTTCATAAATGTACAAATATGTTTATATTTTTTTTTAATTGCAGGCCCCATTCAAAAGTCTGTGATAGGTCCCAGTCGCTCCTAGTTATGCTCCTGTACCCAGCAGTGTTAATGGTGGATACAGCTACAATTTAAGAATAGAATGGTAGAATTCTTTTAGACATTAGTAAACCTTCTCCTTTGGTTAATTACTTACTCTTTACCATAAGACTTAAAGAATAAACAAAATTTGTACAAATACATTTTTGAAATTGCCCAGCAGGCTTTCCCAACCACAACAGGTTCTTGTCTTCAAGGGGTACAAATATTTGGCATATCCATGTGTAAAAGATTTGGGCCAAGTAATGGGATATAAGATGTTTTTCTACTCTGAACCTACAGGAAATCAGTAACTTACATAAATTTTTATTCGCCAGCAATATTGGCCTGCTCAAGATTTACTGAAATGACTTTTTGTTTATGCTGTTCACACCATGGCTCATGCATTGGCTTCAAGCCATGCTTTCTGCCTTCTCCGCCCCCCCCTACCATCTGCCACCAACTATAGGAGGGACATAGCGCTCATGCCCAAGACTTCACCAGCTCTTGGGAATATTCACGCTATGCCCCTCCAAAGCACTGCCTGCAGCAACCCACTGAGGAGGGCTGTATGAGTTATGGGGAATGGCTGAAGTGCTAGGGGTGTGATATCAGAGATATGAAAGGCATTTTAGAAAAGTCTTTTAAAAAACAATAAGGCTAATACGGTGCTTTGTAGAGATTAATTTAATTGGTCATTTTCCGTTGATAAAACTCTCCACTTGAATTCTTTGCTAAATTTGATTTTATTTAAGTGATCGTATGGAGCCCAAGCAGTAGGATAAGGATAACAGGAAGGTGTGGTTTAGTATATCTAGATAGCAATGTTGAATAAACACTCACTAAAATGACATAAATATCAGACTGCTTATTGAGTCAACTGCCAGATTTGTGGATTCTGAATCGTGGAGGCATAACACTTTAAATTTTTTGTTTTTTTACTTTTTTTTTTTAAACTGTTTATTTTATACTTTTTAAATTTAGTTACAAATTTTTTACAGGGGCATATATGTTCCCTGCTAATCAGATATATAGATCACAGATAACAATGATCTTATGGTAACAGTAATCTAACAGCCCATTGGATCACTGTTATTAGTGATCTGTATACAGAGACATGCAGTGCTGATGTGTATAGCACCTTCCCTGCATGCCTCTCACTGTATACAGGGGCAGGTGTGACAGGGAGTTGATAATATTGCCCCTCTGTCACAGTACAGAATTGGGCGGTCACATAGACAGCTCTATCCTGTTTGTGCACGACTGCTATGGGGATGGAAAGAGCTACTCACCACTTCAGCCTGCGGCCGCTGTAGAACATTATAAGACCTGAGCTGCAGTCACATGACTTTCTATATGAGCCGCAAGCTGGCAGGGGAGGCACTGCTGAGAGGTGCAAGTGCGATCCTGCAAAGAATATTTTTATCCTTTGCAGGATCACAGTGAGTTGGTTTTTCGGGGGAGTAAATTGGCCTCTACAAGCATCATAGGCATTATCGCATCACCCTCTGCTTAAAGGGTTAACAAACATCATAAACGTTGTTTTACATATGTTGAGATGTGTAGTTTGTAAAATGGGATCATTTATGGGGTTTTACTATTGTTTATTTTACACTTTCGAAGTGACTTGAAAGCTGAGCAGGTCCCTCAAAAGTATGATTTATTGTTTTTTATGAGAATGTGAAAAATCGCACCTAAAGCTCTAAGCCTCATAAAATTCTACAAAAATGAGAGGTTGCATAAAAAATATTCAGTAAATGTCAGTGATCAAGTTATTTTGGTGACTATGGCCCACATTTATCATGCAGTTTGCGCCAGTATTCTGGCATAGATTGCAAATAAATATACACTCACCGGCCACTTTATTAGGTACACCTGTCCAACTGCTCGTTAACACTTAATTTCTAATCAGCCAATCATGTGGCGGCAACTCAGTGCATTTAGGCATGTAGACATGGTCAAGACAATCTCCTGCAGTTCAAACCCGAGCATCAGTATGGGGAAGAATGGTGATTTGAGTGCCTTTGAACTTGGCATGGTTGTTGGTGCCAGAAGGGCTGGTCTGAGTATTTCAGAAACTGCTGATCTACTGGGATTTTCACGCACAACCATCTCTAGGGTTTACAGAGAATGGTCCGAAAAAGAAAAAACTTCCAGTGAGCGGCAGTTCTGTGGGCGGAAATGCCTTGTTGATGCCAGAGGTCAGAGGAGAAGGGGCAGACTGGTTAGAGCTGATAGAAAGGCAACAGTGACTCAAATCGCCACCCGTTACAACCAAGGTAGGCAGAAGAGCATCTCTGAACGCACAGTACGTTGAACTTTGAGGCAGATGGGCTACAGCAGCAGAAGACCACACCGGGTGCCACTCCTTTCAGCTAAGAACCGGAAACTGAGGCTACAATTTGCACAAGCTCATCGAAATTGGACAGTAGAAGATTGGAAAAACGTTGCCTGGTCTGATGAGTCTCGATTTCTGCTGTGACATTCGGATGGTAGGGTCAGAATTTGGCGTCAACAACATGAAAGCATGGATCCATCCTGCCTTGTATCAACGGTTCAGGCTGGTGGTGGTGGTGTCATGGTGTGGGGAATATTTTCTTGGCACTCTTTGGGCCCCTTGGTACCAATGGAGCATCGTTGCAACGCCAAAGCCTACCTGAGTATTGTTGCTGACCATGTCCATCCCTTTATGACCACAATGTACCCAACATCTGATGGCTACTTTCAGCAGGATAATGCACCATGTCATAAAGCTGGAATCATCTCAGACTGGTTTCTTGAACATGACAATGAGTTCACTGTACTCAACTGGCCTCCACAGTCACCAGATCTCAATCCAATAGAGCATCTTTGGGATGTGGTGGAATGGGAGATTCGCATCATGGATGTACAGCCGACAAATCTGCGGCAACTGTGTGATGCCATCATGTCAATATGGACCAAAATCTCTGAGGAATGCTTCCAGCACCTTGTTGAATCTATGCCACGAAGAATTGAGGCAGTTCTGAAGGCAAAAGGGGGTCCAACCCGTTACTAGCATGGTGTACCTAATAAAGTGGCCGGTGAGTGTATGTGCAAACTGCTTGCATCAGTATTGTGTGGCGGCTGCACTATGCATGCCACTGTGCACCTAAAGAGGAATTCTGTATTCGTGCAGGCCACTACATTTATATTGGAAGTCCAACATAACTATGGATCATGCCCGTTAAACTGAGTGCAGCAGAAAAAAAATGTTCATGCGCCAGATTCATGAAGACCAGACTCCACTCGTCATGAATCGGAGGCACTCGGCACAGTTTGTCTCACTATTAATAAATCTGAGGCTATGTGTCTAAAATGTAAAAATTATGTATTTTGAAAATCAAGACTTTTTAGAAATTTCGGATAAATGTACATTTTTTTTCTTTAACGCAAAACATATCCCCCAAATTTTTCAACTAACATGAAGTGCAATGTGTCAAGAGAAAACAATCTCAAAATCACCTGGATATGTTTAACCAAAACTTTTTTTGACTCACCCACAATAACACCCCGAACTTCCTGGTCCAATCCCAGGTTGGGGTTGGGGTAGGGGATCATAGTACCATCATAGTATATAAGGCTGGAAAAAGACACAAGTCCATCAAGTCCAACCTTTAAGAATTAAATAAATGTTTTATCCCCCATAACGCGTGATATTTTTTCTCTCCAGAAAGGCATCCAGGCCTCTTGAACATGTACATAGAGTCCGCCATAACAACCTCCTGCGGCAGAGAGTTCCATAGTCTCACTGCTCTTACAGTAAAGAACCTTTGTCTATATTGATGGTAGAACCGTCTCTCCTCTAGGTGCAGAGGATGCCCTCTTGTCCTGGTCACAGGCCTAGGTATAAAAAGATCTTTGGAGAGATCCTTGTACTGTCCGTTCAGGTATTTGTACATTGTAATGAGGTCTCCCCTCAGTCATCTTTTTTCTAAACTGAATAATCCCAAATTTTGTAATCTGTCAGTGTATTCTAGTCCCCCCATTCCCCTAATAATCCTGGTTGCTCTCTTCTGCACCCGTTCCAGCTCTACTATATCCTTTTTATACACTGGTGCCTAAAACTGTACACAATATTCCATGTGTGGTCTGACCAGAGATTTGTATAAGGGCAAAACTATGTCTTTATCATGAGAATCTATTCCTCTCTTGATACATCCCATAATTTTATTTGCTTTAGCAGCAACCGCCTGGCTCTAGTCACTAAAGTTAAGTTTACCATCCACCAATACCCCCAAGTCCTTTTCAGCTCCAGTTATACCAAGTAATTGACTGTTTAGGACATAATTATTCTTTTTGTTTCCATGGCCCAAGTGCATAACTTTACATTTATCTACATTAAACCTCATCAACCATTTCTCTGCCCACGCCTCAAGCTTCCACAAATCCCTCTGTAATGCTAAACTATCGACCTCAGTATTTATTACTTTACACAGCTTAGTATCATCTGCAAATATTGAGACTTGACTGTGTAAATCCACTACAAGGTCATTAATAAAAATATTAAAAAGAAGTGGCCCCAATACTGACCCCTGTGGCACTCCACTGGTAACATCAACCCAATCTGAGAATGTGCCATTAATGACGACCCTCTGTTTTCCATCACTAAGCCAATTACTAACCCAAATACACAGATTTTCCCCTATTCCCAGCAGTCTCATTTTATATACCAACCTTTTATGTGGCACGGTGTCAAATGCATGTGAAAAGTCCAGATATACAACATCCACAGTGTCCCCTAGATCCAGTCTGGAACTTACCTCCTCATAGAAACCAATCAGATTAGTCTGACAGGAGCGATATCTCATAAACCCACGCTAACGCTGAGTTATAAGGTTGTGCAGAGTGAGATACTCCAAGATAGCATCTCTAACAAACCCCTCAAATATTTTCCCCACCACAGAAGTTAGACTCCCGGGTCTGTAGTTTCCAGGATCGCTTTTTGATACTTTTTTGTATATTGGTACCACATTTTCTATGCACCAGTCCTGTGGAACATAACCAGTCCTCAGTGAATCTTCAAATATTAAAAATAACTGTCTGTCTATCACGGTACATAGTTCATGCAGAACCCGGGGTGTATGCCATCTGGCCCCGGTGATTTATTTATCTTAGTGGTTGCGAGGCGGTGCCGTACCTCTTCCTGGGTTAAACTGTTGACATTCCAAAAAGAATTTACATCATTCCTCATTGTGTCTTCCACCAGGGGATTTTCCTGGGTAAAGACAGTTGAGTAGGCTTGTAAATAGTACTGCAATGTATTGTATAAGTGATCAGACCCCCTAAAGTTTAAGGACTTTAAGGGGACCTGAAATGATAGTAATAGAAAAATCTAAAAAGTTTTTAGAAACATTTGAAAAAAGAAAACTAAAAGTTCAAATCACCCCCCCTGGAACACATCTAAAAATAAATAAACAAGTAAAATCATAAACCTGTTTGCTATCTACGTGTCTCAAAATGTCCGATCTATCAAAATATAAAGACAATTATTCCCGGCTGTGAACCCCATAATAGAAAATAGTGCTTAAATGTCTAAATTGCCACTTTTTGTCATGTTGCCTCCAGTAAAAATTTTAATAGTGATACAAAGGTTGTACGGTTTTCAAAATAATATAAATGAAAACGTCACCCCATCCTGCAAACATTGACATCTTGCACTGATCCATACAGTGAAATCTAAAAAAGTTTGTGGTGTCAAAATATGGTGATGGTAAGATGTTTTTTTAATGCAAGGTTTTAAAAATTTTAAAGGTGTTATATATAACTAAACTATATAAATTTGGCATCTCTGCGATTGTAACTGTGATTTGATCCAGAGAATAACAGCACAATAAAAGCTGCAAAAAATAAAGCCCATCAGAATATGGCACAACTGATTTTTTGGCACAGAATATTTAATGGAGCCACTAGAAAATACAATTTATCTTGAAGATAAAAAATCCTCATATAACTTTGTAAAAATCAATAAGTTACAGCTTGAGGTAGCGTAGTGAGAAAAAAACCTTGGTCTTGAAAGAGTTAATGTGCATGGTGAATAACACAACATCTAACACAAATTAAACAAAGTTACAATTTCAATTTTTTTGGTCGATCCTCCCACAGATAAGGTGGATAAGGTTTATAAGATATTCAATAAGCTTTATGTAACACAAATATGAATCCAAAATGCCAGAGGCAACTGGTCCAGCAAAAAAAAAAACACAGGACAGAAAAATAAATAAAAAAATCATTTGGAGAGGAGGAAAAGGGAAAATTGTGCAGTACTTGCTGCCAAAGCAAATCTTATCTTGGTAAGCTTTAAAAGAGGATCAAAAAAATAACTACCTTATATACTGGAGTATAAGCCGACCCAAATATAAGCCGAGGACCCCCACAAAAACCTGGGAAAACCTATTGACTCGAGTATAAGCCGAGGGTGGGAAATGCATTGATCACAGCCTCCCCATTATATAGCCTGTTGGACCCTGCCCCCCAGTATATAGCCTGCCAGCCCATATCCCCCAGTATATAGCCAGCCTCCTGCCCCAAAGTATAAAGTAGACATGTCATTTGGGGCGAACAGTGAAATCCCTAAAATCCAAGCCCACAAGAATACGGCACAAATGCCTTTTTTTTCACTGCATTTGGAATTTTTTTCCCGCTTCCCAGTACACGGCATGGAATATTAAATACCACCATTTTGAAGTGTAATTTATTATGCAGAAAATAAGCCGTCACACAGCTCTGTACATGGAAAAATAAAAAAGTAACAGAATTTTGAATGTGGGGAGTGAAAAATGAAAGCGCAAAAACGAAAAAGGGCTGCAGCGGGGGGGGGGGGGGGGTTAAGTAACTACATTTATGTTAATGTGATGTTGTATTTTCTGTGATTTCAAAGCATGACCTATAAATAATGTACTGAGTGACTCAGCAGCTACACAGGTAGTAGTTCAAAAATCAGCGTAATAAAAGATGGCAATTAGTGGCAGGCAGCAAGATTTATATATAATGTATATATATATGTATAATGCTTAGAATAAAACTTATCCAGTGGCGAAAAATGCAGGGCATTTCAGAAGCAGCTCATTCTGAGCCATTAAAGCTGTTAACACGTTTGGTGGTAAATATTGCAACTCAACTGAGCTAATCACAGAGATGTATGTTTAGAATAAGATTATCTACTCCACCTTTGTCATGTATTTCTTGTCTACGACATAACTATATGCAACCTGGACATTAGGCCAGTAGCACAAAACCCAAGTTAAAAAGCTTGTATGATGTTCACTTTCAAAATTATGAGTTTGATCAGACCCCCACATAGTATACTTATCATACTGCACCTCCACATTATATACCCGTCACTCCTACATTGATTCCCCCCCCTTGGCACTGCCTTGGCATGACTTCTCTTCCATGACCTCATCGAAGGTCCTTGACCATATTCATTACAGTTATTATCCCAGTGTTAGTGTGTGCTCTGTGCTCAGTGTGCTGCAGCCAGTGTGCCTGCACCAACATCTTCTACTGCCGACCCGAACTCCCTGTGGCGGGGGGGGGGGGGCGTGGTTATTGACAACTTTTCCCACCAATGTCGGGATAAGGTGGGGCGTTGGACTCATGAACTGATTGGTCACAACCTAACAGATAATCCTGCACTGGCCCTTTTGCATCTATGAGAGCTGTCACTACCTCAGTTCAAAATAATTGTTGATGTGATACCACCTAAACGTAGCGCATGCCTGTAGCATTTCACTGACATTTTCTAAAAAGGGTTAATTATATTTACCATATGGGACGCCTCATCCTCTCAGACCCAGCAGCTATAAACAGACTTTCTGCTCAACTGACAGTTACAGGGAACTCCTCAATGGACAAATATGACAGCCAGAATAAAACTCACAAAACTGAAATTCTAAGAAGGCATCTAGGCACCTCTGGAACTCATCTACAGTCTGGACCTGTGGCAGAGGATTCCATGGTCTCTCTGCTCATACAGTCAAGAATTCCCTGCTACATGAGGGCAAAATAGTCTATCCTCTAGGCAAGTTGATTCCACCATGTAACAGACTTCAGGAAAATCTCTTTATTGTCCATTGGTATATATGTACATTGCTATAAGAACACCCCAGAAATGTCTTTTTTCCTAGATAGGTAGCCACAGCACATGCCTCCCAGTAGATAGGTAGCCACAGCACATGCCTCCCAGTAGATGGGTAGCCACAGCAAAAAAAAAAATTAATATAAACTTACCAGTGCTCCCTGCAGCCAACTCCTCATTGCTCCCACGCTCTTCTCTTTGACCCAGGCTTAGACAATGGCGTTGATGGCACCTGGGTCGTACAAAGGATGTTGGCAGCGGTAACATCGCTGCCTGGCCCAGTGATCAATCTAAGAGACAGACAGCAGCCATCACTATTTATTACAGATCTGTCTGAGAGCCAGATGCAGCCAACAAAAGAGCCATATCTGGCTCCCGAGCCATAGGTTCCCTCCCCCTGCTTTATATGGTTATAACTTTTGAACACTGTTACTTATCTAAACGATTCTGAGATTGTTTTTCCCCACATGTTGTACTTCATTTTAGTGGTAAATTTTGGCTGAAAAGTTTTGCGTTTATTTACAAAAAAAAATAAAAATTATGAATTTTCGAAATTCGAAATCATTGCGTTTTAAGGCAGATAGATTTACCACCGAAATAACTTGCTGAATAAAATTTCCCATATGTCTACTTTACATTTTCATAATTTTTGAAATGTCTTGATAATTTATTTTGACGTCATGCGGCTTACAAATTGAATAGCCATTTTCTGTATTTTCAGAATTGACTATTTTGGGGATAAATACTGTTTAAATTAAATTTTACATATTTAGCATTAAAACCCCCCTATATAATCAACCCATTTTCAAATCTGCACCCCTCAAACTATCATAAACAGCTTTTAGGAAGATTGTTAACTCCTTGATATCTTCATAGTAATTGAATCAAAATGGAGGTGAAATTTAGAATGGTCAAATTTTGTCGGCTATATGTTCATTTAGCCCTAAAATTTACACACTTCCAAAAGATAAAAAGAGAAAACCCACCATACAATTTGTTATGAAATTTCTCCCGAGTACAGATACCCCGCACATGTGGCACGGCGAGGCGCAGAAAGGAAGGAGCGCCCTGCAGCTACCAGGATTTTAGTTTCCTCATTGGCCCCTTTTGAAGACTATAAAATTCTCGCTTTTTCGTTATTGGGGCCATGTGAAGGCTTTTTTTTTTTTTTGCGGGAGGAGATGCTTTTTACAGTTTTACCATTTTGGGATTGTTATCCCCTATTGTTGAAAATTTAGGAACTTTTTTTGAGGTCACAAGTAGAAAAGCATTAATTCTGTACTGGATTTTTTTTTTTTCGTGTTCACCGTATAGCCTAATAATCATGTTATCTTTATTCTATGGGTCGATGCGATTACGGGGATACCAGACATGAATATTTTTTCTTGTGTTTTACTAAATTTGCCAAATAAAACCCTAATGTGGGGGAAAATCTATCATTTGTGGTCTTCCAAGTGGCATAACATTGTTATGTTTTTGGCTACAGGGCTGGTTGATGGCTTGTTTTTTGTGGGACATGTTGTACTTTGCAACAGTATCATTCTGGAGTATATATGTTTTGTTGATCACTTTTTATTGCATTTTTAGTGGGATTGAATAGGTAAAAAGCATAATTTTTGGCGGGTTTTTAAAGTTTTTTTTACGGCGTTCATTGTAGGGGTTCAATAGTTATTTAGTTTTATTCTACGGATTGTTACGGATGCAGTGGTTTTATATATGTGGGGTTTGTGTTCGGATTTAGACTTTTTTGAGTGTTCTATGTCTCTTTATATGTTTTGGGGCTTATGGGCATTTTTAGTGATTTATAAAGTTATTTTTTATTGAAAAACATTTTTTTTACATTTTTTACTTGATCCACCATGGGACATGAACAAGCAATCATATGTATAATTTATATAAATCCAAGCAATAGTAATTAATAAATGGGTCAAATAGCACCTAAGATCTACCAATGTAACCACTGACATATGTGTGTAACAATAGTAGCCCAGAAAATATTTACATTGGTAAATAGTATGAGCCACCAGATGGGTAATAAAGACTACATGCATTTCAACTATCCCCTGAGGAAGCCTGCTTTATAGGCAATACATGTAGGATCTATTTGACCCACATCAGACATCCCAAGATGATAAATATGATGCATACATTGTGTAAGTACCCACCCACTCTGAAGCACCTTGTTAGGCTCAGGGGTAGTGGACTCACTGTACCACTGCGATCGATGATATAAGCCAACACCTGGGAGCTGAATCTAAGTGGCACAACTTTGCTTGCGGTGGTGGTCAACGCGAGGTACAGAATCGTGAGGCAGAGGCGGAGTCGAGGTCAGGACAGGCGGCACAAGAGCGTCGGAGTCGGGGACAAGGCAGAAGGTCAGCGCTGGAGACAGATAATCAAAGTCACTATCAGAATCGAGGTCACAATGGATAATCAGAGTAACTTCAGGAACAAACACAGGAACGCTTTCTCAGAGGCTCGAGGCACAAAGATCTGGCAGGGGACACACAAAGGGGCTGGGACTTTAACAGGGAAGGCGGCCGGCCAGCGGCAATCATCTTACCAGGGAAGGTAAGAGCTGGCGTGGATGGGGCACAAGATGTAGAACGGGTGCACCTGTTACCCAAGACAGGGGTCGCAGGGGCACCCGTGACACATCTGACATTTGGAAGAACAAACTATTTATTTTTATAGGAAATAATTATTTGGCTTGGAGGCTGGTCTAAATTGATAACATTATACCTAAGCCAAGTTTTATTGAGGTTAAGCCCTCCACCAACTCTGTGTAATTTTGTCTCCTTGTTTCAGAAAAAAACATGGACACATGGAGAAGAGCCTACAGGTAGCTTCCCTCTAGCTTTTCCCTGCCCGACCCCAGCTTTATTGTTATGTCACTGATTAAATAGGAAGAGACGTGTTAATCATTCCCAAAGCACAAGGGAAGTTAGAATCACATGTCAGTAGACTTAATTCACTGATGGTCTTTATATGATATGGACAGCTGGATCTGATGGCCACAATCCTCACTATTTTGGGAATCTGATGCAGCAGTACACACATACCCATCCTCCTCACACGGTCTGTACTCCCATGTCCCTTTACTTCTTGCTTATTCTATACCCCCATTTTCTTTTTCTTCTCGCAAAGCCTGTATCCGCTGCCTATCCCTCTACTCATGGCTCCTTTAAATCTAGGTCCCCCTCACACAGGTAGCTATCGTCATACAGCTGCATTTAACACTGAGCAAAGACTTGGCTTCCACCAGGAAAGCTCCTAAAGTAATATCGCCTACATACAGTTACTCCTTGGTGGCAGAACCTGTTATGTTATCACAGTTTCTTAACCCTGTTGCTTTGTCACTAGTAGAATGGTCCTCTTTACTTTTATGATGTCAGTACATAAGTTCATGTTCACTCTAAACTTCCCCTTTGCTTTGTCTCCCCTACACAGAGAGCTTCTACCAACTAGAGTTAACTTTGTCATAGACTAGATGTGCAAACGTAACAAAATCATGTTGTAGTCCTAAATGGTATAGGTCTTTATATGAAACATTTTTTACAGTGGCCTCGAAGAAATTTCTACGACAGCTACTTTGCACATCCACCTCTATGGTCTAGTTTTACAGACAGTAGTACTGTATTAAATAAAGAAAATTATGTTCTGGCAATTAAATCTCTGTGTTTGTGTATGTAGTAGATGCCCTTTACCTTTCCATGGAGACAGAGAGACAATTAAGGCTCACATTCATGTGATTTTACTAGCATGCTCACTGCACCTGACATTAACTGTCCTTTTATCCAAAATGACAGGAAGGAGATTTTAAATGCCTAAATTTAGAAACATAACAACTTGATGTAAACTGCAGACTTTGTTATAGAAAAACCTTGAGCCATGTTTCAGGTTATTAATTGTATCATTACTATTATAAAGGATGTATTTTACCATTTTCTCATGGTATATAGCCATTTTGTCATCCTAATTATGAGAAATAAGAAAAGAGTTTGACTTTTTCTGATTCTCTCACAAAATACATTAATACCGTATCTCCAATTACATAGTCTTAAAAAGATTTGTATACAATGAGAACTGACAAAATAGCAACCCAGATATACAGTATTGTATTTATAATGTTCCAGAGAAAATGGTGCTCACCAAATAATTGGGTGAGCAGAAGTGTCACAGAGGATTTTATTCTATATTTAAGAGAAATGTTTGGGCTCAGAAGTGAGCCTTTCTCAAGCTAAATATTAGTGAGAGCAAACAGATATTTGTACAAAATGGAGGATATCACTTGACCACATGGACTCCACCCATGAATGGGTTCAAAGTGCAACTGTGCAATGATAACAAATTCATAATTGCAAAAAGTGTAGTGCAGGCATTAGCATAATATACTGTATATAAAGTGCATACAACCGTGCTAAAATAAATAATCCATCAGATATATGTGCCGACCATTACCACCAAAGTTTGGCAATAATATACATGTAATATACTGTGTACTTGATCCAAACAATGCATTTCAGTTTACAGATTAAAAACAAAAACAATTAGTGAATCCTCATTCCATCATCTCACAAAAGCCACAAATGAAAAGGTGCAGATATGCCTAAGTGGACCATGTCACAGGTCGCAGGTGCACTTGTGCCCCCCGGAGCCAGCCTGCACTGTCACTTACCTTCCTCAGCTCCAGTGGCGGTCTCCGCACGCGCCAGCTCACTAAGATTGAAAGGGCCAGCGAGCTGATAATTGCCGCTACCGGCCCCCTGCCATGATAAATTTCCAGCCTTTTCCTGTGTTTCCTGCTGGATCTTTGTGCCTCATAGCCTTAGAGAAAGCTTTATCCCTATGCCTTGTGACTGTTCGCTGAATTCCCATTGTGACCTGACTGACGTTGTGCTCCGGACTCCGATCCTGTGCTGCTTGTCCCCGACAATGATTCTGTACTTCGCCTTGACCGCCACCGCGGACAAAGTAGTATCTGTTGGGCGACCTGGTGGTATCATGCCGCAGCATGTCCAACCTGCTTTGTGGCGGGCTCTGGTGAAAACTGGGTGCCACTTAGATTCCGCTCCCAGGTGTTGGCTTATGTCATCGTCCGCGGTGGTACAGAGGATCCACTATCATTGATCCTGACAAACCAGATATGCGTGAACACAAGCAACTGAGGGCTGTACTGAGCATGCACCGAGAGGCTTATTTGAAGTCTATTGACACATAGGGGCAGATTTACTTACCCGGCCCATTCACGATCCAGCGGCGCGTTCTCTGCGCAAGATTCGGGTCCGGCCGGGATTTATGATGGTAGTTCCTCCGCCGTCCACCAGGTGGCGCTGCTGCGCTGTAGTCCGCTGGAATGCCTCGAAATACACCGGCCTATCCTGGATGAAGGTGAGTGAAATTTTCGCGACACAATTTTTTTTTAAATGCGGCGGTTTTTCCGAATCCGTCGGGTTTTCGTTCGGCCACGCCCCCCGATTTCCATCGCATGCATGCCGGCGCCGATGCGCCACAATCCGATCGCGTGCGCCAAAATCCCGGGGCAATTCAGGTACAATCGGCGCAAATCGGAAATATTCGGGTAACACGTCGGGAAACCGCGAATCGGGCCCTTAGTAAATGACCCCCATAGCGTCCCATAAAGATAAATGGACACAATCTATCATAAGACTTTAACCCCTTAAGACTCTGCGCTGTAGCTCTACAGCGCAGAGGTGCAGGGAGTGTATGAAGAGGGCTCATGGGCTGAGTCCTCTTCATACAAGGGTTGTTGCAAAGTCGCCGGCGGCATTTAAAAGACGGCGGCGCGCGGGCGCTTCCATCTTTATTACGATCGTCGCTCTTCCGAATGTCATGGGGGAGTGGTGATCGGTTGCCATGGTAGCCTCGAGTCTTTGTCTGAACCGAGGCTGAATGGCGTCTGCAGATTCGTTACAATGAGCCAGGAATACCTTAAAGTGTAACCATCATTCTGAGCAAAAAGTAACTAAAAAACAGAATTCTGCTCAAGGTGTCCCTGGGAATCATTCCTCAAAGTATTTTGCCTCTCATATCTATTTATCTATCAATCAGTCTATCTATCTGTCTATCTAAGTACCTATTATCTAAGTAAAACTTCAGAACAGCACATAAGGGCTGTCTATCTATCTATCTATCTATCTATCTATCTATCTGTCTGTCTTGTCTATCTATCTATGTACCTAATATCCAAGTAAAACTTCAGAACAGCACATAAGGGCACAGCTTGGAGTCTCTTCTCTCCTGCCATTTCCTGTGGAGTGTGAGGTGATGGGGGAGGGGGGCTACAGTTTCTGTCACTGTTGATTATTTGTTTATAAAGTATACAGGTGTAGGGAAAGCTGAGGGAAAGATAAGTGTAGGTGTTTGTTTATTACATTAGTCAGTGTTCCTGGCAGCGCATGACTGCTGCAGACATGAGGTAATCAGCTGACTGCAGGGAGAGGAATGTGGGCGTGTCTCTCCCTCCCGTGTCTCTCCCTCCCGTAGTCCACTTCTTTCTGAAGACGGAATGTCCATAGTAACAGACATATGTGAGATTGCTGACATCTAGTGGAAGTCTACAGAATACAAGAGAAAGGAGCAAGATTCGGGTAACTAATCCGATTGCAACAGGGCTTAAAATTACCTGCCCTACAACATAAAAATTTTTTGAAATGACGGTTACACTTTAAATATAGTAAATCACTATTGCAATAAGAATAAAGAAAAAAAAAGGTGAACCACAAGAGAAATATATTTTCATTTTCACAGAAAAAGAGCTAGATCCTTTAAACAGACACTGGCACCCAGTAGCAACCTAAACTACTACAATCACCAAAAGAAACAAGAACGTCTCTTCTAAATGCTATCATAAACTAAATCAGACACAAAGTACTGTAACTTTTTTTAGATCAAATATGAATGGAGAAGAGTTTGAGATAAAATTAAATGTTAAATTGCCATTGCCACTGCTTTAATACCAAGCATAAAAATATGACATAAAAATCAAGACATTGCATTTTATATAATCAGGGATCCAATGTTTGGAACATTACTGCTATTGACTTCATCTAATGTCAATAGATTCATTTCTTTAAAGAGGACCTGTCACCAGGGTTGGTCTGGTGGTGGTGGGGGGGGGGGGGGGCGGGCGGTGAATCCCCCGGTGGGCCCCGACTCCTGTCACTATGGCATGGGCCTTTAATGGAGGCTGCTCCTCTACTACTAACAATAGTACTTGCATCATTCCTGTGCGGTGCTGCTGTCACACAGGAAGCCCTTGCTAGCGCTTCCTGTGTCACTACCACAGAAGCAGCCTGGAGGAGGAGGAGCAGGAGCGCCACATTCAAATCTGTGGCTGGTCTCCCTGGAGATGCAGGCCGGGGCAGAGCTGACAGGAGAAGCCCCACCCACCAGCCTGCTGCACAGAGGAGACAGCTCCATCCACTGCCATGATGAATCCACTGCCTGACCTGGACCTGCTGCTGGATATCAGGTAAGTGTAATGTGTATATGTGTGTGTCTTCCCTGTGTATGTGTGTTTTGTCATATATATATATATATATATATATATATATATATATATATATATATATATATGTACAACATGTCATGTGCTTGTATATAGACTGATAACATGTAATAGCTGTATATATAGGTGTAATGTGTTCTATATGTGTGTATATAATGGTATAACATGTATTAGGTGTGTGTGTATATATATATAGGTATGTGCATATACAGGTTTTACATGTGATATATGTATATGCAGGTATACCATGTAAAGGGTGTAAATATAGGTGTAATGTGTGTGTATATTTATATATATATATAGTGATTGCTGGGGGAGCTGTATACACTGATTGCTGGGGGAGCTGTATACACTGATTGCTGGGGGAGCTGTATACACTGATTGCTGGGGGAGCTGTATACGGTGATTGCTGGGGGAGCTGTATACAGTGATTGCGGGAGCTGTATACAGTGATTGCTGGGGGAGAAGCTGTATACAGTGATTGCTGGGGGAGAAGCTGTATACACTGATTGGTTGGGGGAGAAGCTGTATACACTGATTGGTTGGGGGAGAAGCTGTATACACTGATTGCTGGGGGAGAAGCTGTATACACCGATTGCTGGGGGAGAAGCTGTATACACCGATTGCTGGGGGAGAAGCTGTATACACAGATTGCTGGGGGAGAAGCTGTATACACAGATTGCTGGGGGAGAAGCTGTATACACCGATTGCTGGGGGAGAAGCTGTATACACCGATTGCTGGGGGAGAAGCTGTATACACCGATTGCTGGGGGAGAAGCTGTATACACCGATTGCTGGGGGAGAAGCTGTATACACCGATTGCTGGGGGAGAAGCTGTATACACCGATTGCTGGGGGAGAAGCTGTATACACCGATTGCTGGGGGAGAAGCTGTATGCACAGATTGCTGGGGGAGAAGCTGTATGCACAGATTGCTGGGGGAGAAGCTGTATGCACCGATTGCTGGGGGAGAAGCTGTATGCACCGATTGCTGGGGGAGAAGTTGTATGCACTGATTGCTGGGGGAGAAGCTGTATGCACTGATTGCTGGGGGAGAAGCTGTATGCACTGATTGCTGGGGGAGAAGCTGTATGCACTGATTGCTGGGGGAGAAGCTGTATGCACTGATTGCTGGGGGAGAAGCTGTATACACTGATTGCTGGGGGAGAAGCTGTATACACTGATTGCTGGGGGAACTGTATATAGTGATTGCTGGGGGAGCTGTATACAGTGGTTGTTGGGAGAGCTGGGGGATTGCTGGGGGAGCTGGGGGATTGCTGGGGGAGCTGTATACGGTGATTGCTGGGGATCTGTAAACGGTGATTACTGGGGGAGCTGTATACGGTGGTTGCTGGGGAAGCTGTATACGGTGACTGCTGGGGGAGCTGTATACGGTGACTGCTGCGGGAGCTGTATACGGTGACTGCGGCGGGAGCTGTATACGGTGACTGCTGCGGGAGCTGTATACGGTGGTTGCTGCGGGAGCTGTATACGGTGGTTGCTGGGGGAGCTGTATACGGTGGTTGCTGGGGGAGCTGTATACGGTGGTTGCTGGGGGAGCTGTATACGGTGGTTGCTGGGGGAGCTGTATATGGTGATTGCTGGGCCTGGCTGTATCTGTTTTGTACTACATGGCGGTACTTTATGAATTTTATACTACATGGCGGTACGCTGTAAGTATTTTGTACTACATGGTGGCATTCTGTATGCATTTTGTACAACATGGCGGTACTCTGTATGCATTTTGCATTGCTTTATTTTCACACCAAACCAATATGATGGATCTGGTCCTGACACTCCCTTATATATTACATATATGGGGGGGGGGTGTCTCTCTATGTTTCGCCTCGGGCAACATAAAGGCTTAAATTCTTCACCCCTGCATGGGAGGCCCCTGCCAATGGCTGCAATCGTACTAGATGCGGCCAGAAGCGGCCGCTTGGGTACTATCACTGAGTGTGCGCACCGCACTCAAACCTTAGATGCCGGAGGGAATGGCAGCATGTATGGGGCGGGGCCTTAATAAAATATGGAGGGGGGATAGCAGTTTGCATGGGGGGGCATTAATAAAATATGGAGGGGGGGATGGCAGTGTGCACGGGGAGCCTTAATAAAAAATGGAGGAGGGGGTGGCAGTGTGTATCAGGGGCCTTAATAAAATATGGAGGGGTGGTGGCTGTTTGTTTGGGCGGCCTTATTAAAATCTGGGGGGAGGAGCAGTGTGTATGACATTGTTTTATCCAGGTGACATTATACTGTAAGTAACTGTGGTATTTTTAGGGTCGCAGTGAGGGGGATCTGCTTCCCAGAGCTGAACACATCTGCCAGAAAATTCTGCAACCAGATTTTACGATGATTCTGGATGTGAAGGAGAAGACAAGTTACTTGTAAGGTAGAAGATGCTACTTCTTCCTGTGTCCTATCAGTATTGTAGTCCCTGACTTACTTTCTAGTGTGAGACAGCTCTCAGAGTATGTACTGTTATATCTATAGTGTCAGAGAGCCTGGGGTGACTTGTCTATGTAATGCGGAACCCCAGAGTAGGGTTATTGTCATCAGTTCTTATAAAGGTTTTCAGAATTAGCTTATTGGAAGGTTGGTGCAAACACTTACATCCCTAACCACAGCCCAGCCACCAGCAGAAAGCCCAGGACACCAGGGGTAACTCTTATACTATCCCTAACCACAGCATAGCCACCAACAGAAAGCCCAGGAAACCAGGGGTAACTCTTATACTATCCCTAACATTAATGCCTTGAGGTGACGTCACCCCTGCAGCCCCTGTACACAAACCAAGAGCCAAGCTCTAGCAGAGAGGGAGAAAGGGATTAGCTTATCCTCTGCTTCAGGGCCCCCGCTAGTGCTTACAAATTCCCTCATCCCATAATCAATTTCACTGGTGGGCCCCAGACACCCCAGTCCGACCCTGCCTGTCACCCATATAACAGGCAGCAGGAACTGCTTACTAAAGTATGCAACTCCTAGTTCTACAACAGATGTAGCAGTGTTACCGATAACACTAGCAGTGTAACAATGCTGCATCTGTTGTAGCACAAGAAGCTGCTTACTTTAGTGAGCAGCTCCTAGTGCCTTTTTTATAGGTGACACGTCCTCTACTACTTACCGGTCAATACATGCTTTTGGACAATTCTGATGATGGTCAATCTCCATGTTGACAACCCTGGAATCATTCCGAAATCTTGATCTTCCCGGCCTCCGTACTTGTAGTTATCGGTCAACATCTATAATAACATTGACAGACATTTGTGTAGTTTGCCCATTTTCATAGCTCCATATCCATTCTTGACCTTCCTGGCTTCTGTACTAGTAGTCCACAGTTGGCATTTAATATAACTTTGGTGGCCATATTTGTAGTCCATTCTTGATCCTTCACAGCTTCTTTACTTGTAGTCCATAGTTGACATAGTTTATATAACTTTGACAGCCTTACATGTAGCCCTCATATATGCACAACCTATTCAGTTCTACCAATGTCTAGGAACATACAGTATATATGGTGAGTTATTATTATAGTGAATTATTAAGACTGCTGCAAATGTATCTATGGGGTAAACTTGACCAAGGTATCTTTGGACATGCAGCGAAACCTATGTGACAACTAATCTCCCAAACCTGGTGACAATATCAGCGTATTTAGACTGAAAACTGTCTAATTTATCCCCAGAATCTGCATATGCAGCAACTTATTTAGGTGGTAAATCTGTCTGCCTAATCTGCCATTTTCAAAAATGTCAAATTTTTAAAAGAATTATTATTTTTTTCTTTTTTTTTGTACATAAACACAAAACTTATCAGCCAAAATTTACCACTAAAATGAAGCACAACATGTGAGGAAAAAAGAATCTCATAATCACTTTGATAAGTAACAGCGTTCAAAAGTTATAACCATATAAAGCGATGCATGTCAGAATACATAAAATGGGGCTGAGCCTTAAGCCATGAAGTGGCTAAGTCCTTAAGGGGTTAAAGTCTAGATCTGGATAGATTAAAAAAAAGTTGCAATTTTGGCAAAATTCAAAGTTAAGAAGTTCCAAATAAGCTCCAATCCCGATCAGGAGTAGGATAAATGACTTTTGTGCAACTTTTTAATAAAAAGTTTCTAAAGCCAAAAAAAACTAAACCTGGAATAACCAAAACCAAAAAAAAAGAAAATGCACAATGTCCTGAGGAAAGAAAAATGACCCTCTGTTCCTCATAATTTGTAATTCACCTTCAGTATATTAGACGAACAAAGCAGACCTTAAGGCAAAATATAAACAAACATTGTTTCCGAATCACAGTGTTTCTCAACATCTGGCAAGAAATCTTGGTAAGTAGTCACCAATCATCCATATTATTCATATAGCACGGACTCTTGCTCTATTAGCTCTTTCTCTCCCCTCATGCAGACGTGGGCTGACAGCTATTTGCTTGGAATAAGGGGTCATCTCTGTGCAATATCCCCCACCGGGGACTAGCCTTTTCTTGGGGCCTGGAGACAGCCAGGGCCCGTAGTACTTGAGTGGCTGGCAGTTGCGGCCTAGGCACGCTATTGTCATGGTGCTTGGTAAGGGGAACTGGAGGGCTGTCCTACAGCCTGGCAGGTCTCCAGCAGGGTGGTGTTGGCAAGAAATGATGAGGGAGAGGCTGCTATAGCGGTTCTCCCTGGGGCAACCCTTTGGTGTCTAGAGTATGAGTCTCTGTGTGGTGGACAGGGTGCCCGTGATGGTGACAGCCGTAGTAGCAGGGACCAGACGGAGGCAGACGTTGAACAAAAATAACTTACAGTTCTTTATTGGAACCAGCAGGAACAGCAGCAATGTGCCTTAACAGAATGGTAGATTGCTGAGATGAAGTTGGAGGGAGCCACAGGAGTAGGTCATCAGCCTGGATGCAAAGGGCAGGCTGGGAGGTAGCTGTGTCCTAATAGGATGCTTCAGCTTGTCTTGGGTTGCTTCAGATATCACCCTTGAAGGTAGGATGATATCCCTTTCTCTCACTGACCAACTCTCTACACTCTTCAGGCAGGGAGCTGAGCTCTCCTGCTCTGGTCTGGTGTGCTGGCTGCTCTGACTCTTCAGAGTCTGACTGAGCTCTTCTTCTCCACTCTGCTCTGAGAGAGAGAACTCTATAAGTTTCCTGGCCAGGGGTTTTGTTACTCCCACTGGTCAGGTGGTGGCTACTCCTCCAATTACATCTCAGCTCACAGATTCATTAGGATAACACATATGATTGGTTGCTGGAATTACATCACATAAAACAATTAACTCCTGCCTTAACAGGCAAACTCTACCACTGCAGTGCTCATCTGTGTCATGTAGTTGTTATGTAGTGACCTGCTGTGGGGTTGATCAGACCCTACACAGGCTGCAAGCTACATGGTGGGACGCATTCGCAACAACCTCTCTGCCTTGCATTGGCGAGGGTGTTGCATCTGCATCAGGGATGAAGGAGCAGGAAGGATGGGGAGATCTAAGAAAGCAGTCCTCCAGCAGACCTCCAGCCTTGGACACCCCCATAGCTAAATCCTATTTGCTGGAAGGGAGCCAGATATACTTTTAAAACCGAATAAAACTAAGAATGTTTGCTCATTATTATAGAAGGTTGACTATTACGAAGACCTATCCAAAAAGTAGGGAAAAAAACTAAAGGGTACTAGGGTCTGGTGTACTAAATTTGGGCCTCCCTAACAAAACAATTGTTGCAAGTAAAAACTTGGCGTACAAGCAATCCCTGCATGCACTCAAACAGAGAAAGAGGGGCACATTTACTTACCTGGTCCCTGTGTGATTCCCAAGGTGTGTTGTCCGCCAGAATCCACATTTGCCGCGATTCACTAAGATCGTGCGCCGTGTTGCTTCCCCGCTGAGGTCTGCCGGAGTTTACCATCTTCCTCCCTGTGCATGTAAGTGCATTTCTTGCAACACAAATTGCTTTGTTAAATCCCACACGTAGTCCGAATCCGTCGGACCATTGGCTCGCCCCCCCCCCCCCCCCGATTTGTGTCGCATGAAAGCCACCGTTCGCCAAAATCCGATCGCATGCGGCACACATTGGTATTCCGACAATAGTGCGGATCGCGGACCCTTAGTAAATGAGCCCCATAGTGCTGGTAGAAGGGCAATTTCAGTCAGGAATAGTGGATTACAACCAAACAGGTCCAAAAACACTCCCTAGGAAAAAGCACAGCAGCAGGTAATGCAGAAACACCAGCAACAAAAATATGGGTAAAAACAATCGGGCTACATAGCAGAGTGGTAGAGTACCGACTATAAAGGCCACTGGCGATTCAAATCCTAACAAAACGATCTTACGCTTGATTTATTCTTTCCAAGAGAAATACAGTGAAAACTTAGATTCAAAGTATTCATACTGGGAATGTCTTTGTAATTGCAGGAAATCCTCGTATTGAGGGAAGGGGGAGGCCATGATGCTTAAATTGTGAAACAATCCTCGTTACAGAAGCTTGTCTTGCAAGACACTCGCAGAACAGGTTACTTGTAATCTGAGGTTCCAATGTACTGTACATTGTGGATGTACATCTATTTGACATCTATATTACAATTAGAGAAATAGTTGATCCAGGGATTATTATACCGATGTTTTGTTTTGATGGAGGAGCTGATGGGAAACTGGGACTAAGGAACTATATAACCCCTATTCTTTGTAGGAAATTTTTGCAGTTATAAACTTTTTTCTAGCTACATAAAGAGAGCTTGTTTCACCTCCCTCCAGAGTAAGTAGAGAAATAGCAGCCACCTATGAGTTGATTACAATATCCTACTTATCCTGATAGACTTCAGATAGAATCAGCATAATCAGCACAGGAGGAGAGTGTGGAGATAAGGATCAAACAGGCTTCTACTGTGTCCTTCTAAGTTGAGGAGCATTGCATAGTTACTATTGCTTATAGGTAATGAAAATAATAAGCTTTTGTCTTACATGACAAAATCTATTGATCTGTGACAAAATTATCAGGCACCTTAAATTTACAGGCCTTACTAATATGACCTCTTAAAGGAGTTTTCCCACAAAGACAAATTAGCTGCTGTTAACTTGGTGGCAGTGGGGTCTCAGTGCTGAGACCCCCGCAGATCGTGAAAACGAGGGGTCAGACGAACCGCTCGCTGCTCCTCAGACTAATGAAGCAGACGGCCGCGCATGATTGCTCTGTTCCATTAATCTCTATGGAGCTGCCGGAAATTGCTGAGCTCTGTCGGACCCCTCGTTCTCTCGACTTTTAAAAATCAGCAAATTATCTCACAGAAGCCCCTTATGTCTTCTTTTGCTGTCACCTTTTTTCTGGCAGGGCAAGGGAGGAGGCGGTAGAAGGAAGGTGTGAATAATTAGCAGCCGAATGATGGTACATGTCCGAACACTTAAGCGACACCTGCATTTGTTGCTGCAGTTTCTCCTGTTGGATGGGGTCTTCAATATTTGCTCTGGGGGTCTCCAGCATTTGCCTGATCTAGCGGTCTCGAGAATTTCCCTGATCTGTGCATCTACTGTATATGTCGTCTGCTCTGGGATCTCTGGTACAAGCCATCTCCTCTGGGCTTCTCCAGTAATTTCCATCTACTGCCTTGGTTCCCAGGAATTTCTGTCTGATCTGGGGATTTGCCTGATCTCCTCTAGGGGGTCTCCAATAATTTGCCATTTTGTGTCTGTATTGTTGATTATTGCTCTGTGTGGGGGTCTATATTAGTAATTGTCTGAATGCAGTATTTAGTTACCGTGATTATATTTTTTGCTGTACTGTGGTATTTGTCATTTCTGAGGTGGCGTTTTGTGCTTTTTTGTGGTCATTGCTGCATTTAGGGTGCTGGTTACTAGTGCTGCCCCTTGAAGTTTAGTAGTATGACAATATGGCCCTTGGTTGTACAGTACTGTTCTAAATAGGCAAAATTAATAAATGTGACTGAATATTATTGGAAACCATGGCCCTATGTGCAACAAGGCCAATGTGCTAAACAGTACAGCTCATTCTTCTCACTAGTAGAGTTTTTCTATTTAATTTATTTCATTGTGTGGCTAGTAGCTTATTTGTGACTGTTCTTTCGCAAGTGCGAGTTTCCTAATGGGTTCTTTACATTAGTTCATGTAAGGTGTACATTTGTATTAACATCTTTAGCAGCTGCTTATTAAGGTAACAACTGTTACAATTGACCCAGGAAGCTGCATTGCACATCACTTTCAACATGAATTTTTGCCGCTCCTTAGCCTTGTCAGCCAGACACCCTGGGGCCTCCCTCTACTCAGTTATATCAGGAAACATTACTAGAACAAGCTTTGGCACATGATGGATATATTTAATCAAAGGCAAGAAGATTGAATTAAACACAAGCCACATCGTATATTACTGAGCAGTAATATTCTTTTCTCCTGCTGGGAAGAATAAGTGTAAATTATGTGTTATTCAGACATTAACATGGTTTTTTGCCAGATATGTACAGCAGTTTATTATAGCATTTAATATATTTTAAATCCAATATGTTGTAATTTATCTTCCCTGACATGGAGAGGTTGCAATTTGATTTTTAACTCCTTTTGCTTTTCCATTTCTCGCTCACCACCTTTTTATTTTTCCATGTAAAGAGCTGTGTGAGTGCTTTTTTTCTACCTAAACAAATTGCACTTTGTAATGACACAATTCTAAATGCAGTGAAATTGGTGAAAAAAATGCATTTGCACCATTTTCTTGTGGGCATGATTTTTAGGCTTTCACTGTGCGCCCCAAATGACATGTCTCCTAATTTATTTGGGTCGGTACAGTCATGGAGATACAAAATTCATATAGGTTTTATATTTTTTGCATACATTTCCAAAAATTAAAACTTCCCTGTTCAAAAAAAATTCAGCATTTTGCCATTTTCTGGCACTAATAACTTTTTCATACTTCAGTGTACGGAGCTGTGTGTGGTGTCACTTTTTGAGATGATGTTTTCAATGCTACCTTTATAAATCTATAAGTTTTTTATTTTTACACATAAAGAGCTCTGTGATGGCTTGTTTTCTGCGTAACAAATTACACTTCATAGTGATGATATTTAATATTCCATGCCTTGTACTGGGAAGTGGGAAAAAATTCCAAATGCAGTGAAAATGGTGAAAAATGCATTTGCCACGTTTTCTTGTGGGCTTGGATTTCCCTGTGCGCCACAAATGACATGTCTACTTTATTCTTTGGGTCAGTACAATCACGGAGATACCAAATTTGTATAGGTTTTATAAGGATATTCTCCAAATATCAGGTCATTTTCATTAATAAATACACAACTTATCACCAAAATTTTTCAACTAACTTGAAGTAAAATTTGTCATGAGGAAACAATTTCAATATCACCAAAGTTTTATAACCACTTTTAGAGACACCTTAGATTTGAAAAAATGGGCGTTGTCAGAAAAGTGGCAAGGCCCAAATAAGCCCTTGTATAATGGTAAATTTTTATAGGATTCTTTGTCAAGTAACTCTGTGGAGATGATATTTAATCACTTTGTGGAGGTAATAATAGTCATAAAAAGAAAAGCAAGATCCGTTAACCCTATCTCCTGCAGCTCAATTTGTGTACACGGTACCCAATCCATAGATCAGAGACACAGCAAAGTAGAAAGGGAAAGAACGGTCTGGCACTCCAGTGTCAGGATAAAATTCTTCATGTTTTTATTACGGTATATTCATTAAAACAGGGCAATGATATAAAGCACCACAAGCGGCACGCGACCAACGTGTTTCAACAGGAACTGTCTTTGTCCCAGTGTGCCAGGCGCTAGAGGCTAGAGTGCCGGACCATTCTTTAATAATTGTCTTGGTATAGTGGTATTTTGTGATAACCCAATATGTATATAATGCATTCAGATTTCCTAAAAAAACCCTTTTCAATACTTTACAATGAGATTAAAGCAGAAGTTTATTTAAAAAAAGTAAAAGTTAAAGAGTAACTGTACAGTTATTTGACAAAAAATAGTTTTAGCACAGCTGGAAAGAGCCATTGACAACAATTCCAACGATACCAATATTATGCTTCTGGTTTCCTCCTAACTTTTCCTGAAGTGGGCGGAGCTTCCTGGTTGTGACATCAGATATGGACAGTGATGACAATAGCACTCAGGGCATCCACGTGGACGTGCACAAAACCACTCAGCCAATCAGGACACAGAATCTGTGTTACTGCTTATACAGAGATCTAGTGCACAGCAAGGCTGGGAAGACAAAGCACTGGAGCTCTGCATCATACAGTAATCTACTACATCACAAATTGAGGGTGGGGTTTTACTGGGCATTAAGGCATGAGAACAGCTGAGAAGAGGCAATTTGCCTGAATACATAACTGTTAACACCACGTTTTTCACAAATACAGGTAGTGACAGGTTCCTATAGAGCTCTAGTAACTTTATCCAACACCCTGCTTTTAGATAAAAATAGTTTCCCTCATATTCCCATAAAATCACAGTTATAATCTTGCACCTTGGTATCTATGCATCTTTGGAGCGAGTTAAGGGGCGTGACCTAATGCCATGTGACCAGGGTGACATCATTACAGTTTCTTAACTGTTCACAACCGCCCGCCGTGTATTCACGGCGGCGGTCGGGTGCCGCTGCATGGAGAGGGCTCACGGGCTGAGACCTCTCCAAAGCCGGTAAGTCTTTTCTGCATATTGCAGCAAAGACTTACCGGTAACACCCGCGATCGGTGCTATCACAGCGATCACTGCCGGCAAAGCTGCCGGCAGCCTCAAAAAGATGGCGGCGCCCATGTGCCTCGGATCGTCGCTCCCTGTGACCTCATCGGGGAGCGGCGATACGTCTCCATGGTAGCCTTGGGTCTTCCGAAGACCCGAGGCTATTTCGTTTTAACCCCTTCATTACAATGTGCTGATAGCACATTGTAATGAATGAGGAGGAAAAACCGCACTGTAGTATGGCAGTATATGATAGGATCAATTAGACGACCTAGGGTTAAAGTACCCTAGGGAGTCTGAAAAATAGTAAAAAGAAAAATACAAAAAAGTTTTTAAAAATTTTTAAAAAATTTTAAAAACCTAAAATTTCAAATCACCCCCCTAGAACTGACATAAATATAAATAAACAGTAAATACATAAATACATTTGGTATCGGCGCTTCCAAAAATGCCCGATCTATCAAAATATATTAATGGTTTTTCAATAAGTTTAACCCCGTAACGGAAAATTCGAAAATGGCACTTTTTTGCCATTTTGAAAAATATAAAAAAAAAAAAATCTATAAAAAGTGATCAAAAGGTCCTAAAAATGATATCATTGAAAATATTATCAAATGTCGCAAAAATTGACATCGCCCACAGCTCTGTACAACAAAGCATAAAAAAGTTATTAGCGCCAGAAGATGGCAAAATCAAAAAAAAATTTTTTGTACTTGAGGTTTTAATTTTTGTAAATGTATGAAAACATTATAAAACCTATACAAATTTGGTATCCCTGTAATCGAACCAACCCAAAGAATAAAGTAGACATGTCATTTGGGGCACTCAGTGAAAGCCGTAATATCCAAGCCCACAAGAAAATGGCGCAAATGCGTTTTTTCACCATTTTCACTGCATTTGGAATTTTTGCCCCGCTTACCAGTACATGGCATGGAATATTCAATACCATCACTATGAAGTGCAATTTGTTATGCAGAAAACAAGCCATCACACAGCTCTTTACGTGTAAAAATAAAAAAGTTTTAGATTTTTGAAGCTGGGAAGTGAAAAATGGAAATGAAAAAACAGGAAAGGGCCCGATCTTTAACCGGTTAAGCTACTTAACATTAGCAAACAGCATGCCTACAGGGACTTCTACTCCATGTGATACAATGGGGCAAATTTACTTACCTGGTCCTGTCGCGAACGGTCTGGCGAAGATGAAGTCCGGCTTGATTCACGAAGCTCGTGCACGCGAGTTCCTGCATCTGTCGCTTCCCCACTGAGGTCCGCCTGAGTTCACCTTCTTCTTCCCACTTCTTGTAAGTGCGTGTCTTGCGACACACTTCGAAATGTTAAATCCTGCGCGAAGTCTGAATCCGTCGGGTTTATCAACAGGATGGCAAGTACCATCATTTGGTCCGTATGAAATGGAACCCACACCATAAATTCAAAATGTATAAAAAAAAACGGCCTTCCCCCCCAATTTGTGTCGCGTGCAAGCCGGCGCGGATGCGTCAAAATCCGATCGCGTGCGCCAAAATCCCATGTTAAATGCGGCGCAAAGAAATCAGGAAACCCGACAAAAATGAGCTCCGCGGATCCTTAGTAAATGAGCCCCAATATGCTGGGATTTCATGAGATATATGCTTGGTGTACAGATTTATAGTGCTAAAAATCTAAAGGACCTGGGATGATGTCACCCTGGTCACATGACATTACAGCTACATACAGAGATAGGATGGAGAGGAGCTGCTGGATTCAGCCCAAGGAGGCCACGCCCACCTCGAATCGTTGTAGCCATGCTTAGATACCAGGTAAAACTATAAAGTTGAATACATGGGAATCTCAGTGGAACAATTTTTAGCTAAAAGAAAAGTGTCACTTAGTTACTCAGGCTCTATGGGAACCTGTCACTACCTGTATTTGTCAAAAATGTGGTGACATGTTCCCTTTAAGTTTACAAAACATATGTCCACACAGCACAATTTAAAACAATGTCAACGAGTCATATTGTTGACTAATGCATACACTAACATTGTGTAAACGCATGCGTTAACCTTGCTTTTATGCATGTGTTTTGTAAACACAAATGTTTTAACATGGCATTACAAATGTATGTGTTAACATTTTGTTAACACATGCAGTATTTAAATGAGATGTTAACAGCTATGTAATCAGGCAAATCTCCTCTTCTCAACTGTTCTGATGCGTTTGAAAATGCATGCATTACTGCCATGTGTGAACGCACTGTGAAACTGCTCCAGAAGAGCACCTCTCTGAGAGAACCCCCTCCCTAATAGACTATTTTTTATTCAATCATTGATTTTTTTTTTTTTTAATTTTCCGTTATACTCTATGGAAGCTGCCTCCTATCTGCAGACCACCCTTTCCTGTGCAAAGAGATCTGCTCAAAGAGGTTTCACTGTATATACACTGTGCTGTATGTGTAGGACCTGATGCCATTCATCAGAACTGATGGGCTAACTTGAGCTCTGTCTTTATTATGTGGGAGATTTAACCCAGTAGAGTCTGAGGTAGCGGGGTTTTGTGATGCAATTCAAGACAGTGACACCAAGGTACAGTCCAAAACTGGTGTCGCCTGCGTTTATTTCGACAGGTGGAACAAAATAAAACAGCCTTCACATTCAGGCATCAAAGCAAACAATATCCTACCCGTCTGGGTGCTAACTAAACAGAGTTTCTCTAACTCACCACTAAACATAAAAGATGTTGCTGCTCCAGGCACAGAGGTCAGGGCTGCGTGCGCTCTCCAGCCTCCTTTCAGAGAGACAATGCTCTCAGCTCTGCTCAGCCGCTTTATGCAGCCTGATTAGGCTGCTCCCACCACCTGTGTCCAAGGTGCTGGACAACACTACCTCAGCATTAGGGCCTTGCATAGTAGGAAAACCCAGGGGAAACATACACAGTTAACCCTTTCAGTGTCTCACATACCCTCCCCCTCAATTTGACCCTGTGGGGGCAAACACCTTTGGCCATCAGACAGTGGGTACGAGACAGGGAATCAGCATTCCCATGCAGCTTTCCTGCTCGATGTTCTACTGTGAATTTGAAATTTTGTAACATTAGGAACCACCTTGTGACCCTGGCGTTCCTCTCTTTTGCCTGATTCATCCAGGTGAGGGGAGTGTGATCGGTTACTAGCGTAAACTGTCGCCCTATCAAGTAATATCTCAGGGATTCCAGGGCCCATTTGATCGCCAAGCACTCCCTATCAACTATACTGAGTTCTTCTCAGGGGGTGTGAGTTTGCGGCTCAGGAATGTCACGGGATGTTCCTCACCCTCCACTACTTGGGACAGGACAGCCCCTAAGCCCACGTCAGAAGCGTCAGTCTGCACAATAAAGGTCTTGGTGAAGTTAAGGGTGATCAGTACCGGTCCCTCGCACAAAACAGTTTTAAGTCGCTGAAACGCCCCCTCAGCCTCTTCACTCCACTTTACCATCACCGACCCGTTACCCTTGGTCCGGTCAGTCAGGGGTGCCGCTATTGTTGCAAAATCGGGAATAAATCGTCGATAATAGCCCACTATGCCTAGGAAAGCCCTCACTTGCTTCTTGGTCACAGGTTGTGGCCTGTATCGCCTCCACTTTGTTAACTTGGGGTTTGATGACACCTCGCCCATAACGGTACCCCAGGTAACGGGCCTCTTCCAGACCAAGTGCACATTTTTGGGGGTTTGCCATCAACCCTGTTGCCTTGAGGGAGTCTATCACTGCTTGTACCTTGGCTAGATGACTCTCCCAATCGTTACTATAAACTATGATGTCATCCAGGTAGGCCGAGGCATATCTACGGTGAGGTTTTAGCACGAGATCCATTAACCTCTGGAACGTGGCGGGAGCCCCATGTAGCCCAAAGGGGAGTACAACATACTGAAATAGCCCATCAGGAGTAACAAAAGCTGTTTTCTCTTTAGCCCTGTCTGTGAGGGGTACCTGCCAATACTCTTTCGTCAGGTCAAGGGTGGAGAAGAACCTAACCTGTCCCAACCACCCTATCAACTCGTCAACTCTGGGCTTAGGGTAAGAATCAAATTTAGATACCTCGTTCAACTTCCTAAAGTCATTGCAGAACCGTAGGGAACCATCAGGCTTGGGAATCAATACAATAGGACTCGACCAGTCACTTTTAGACTCCTCGATAACCCCTAGGTCTAACATCTGCCTGACTTCTTCGGATATTGCTTGCCGGCGCGCTTCAGGGACCCGGTAGGGTTTTAGGTGTACCCGGATGTGGGGTTTGGTTATGATGTCATGCTTGATGACTGAAGTACAACCCGGTAACTTAGAGAACACATCAACGTTTCGGAGCACAAACTCCTTTGCTTCCTGAATCTGGACCCCGGAGAGGGACTCAGAGATCCGTACTTCAGGAACCTTGGCAACGAGTACACCTACCTCCGGTGTCACCTTCTTGGGGCAGATGCTTTTTCTACTCCCACGGCTATCAGGGACTCTTTCCCTCCATGGCTTTAGGAGGTTCACCTGGTATATCTTTTCGGGTTTCCTCCTCCCCGACTGATATACCTTGTAGTTAACCTCCCCCACTTTCTCCATGACCTCATATGGACCTTGCCATTTCGCCAAGAACTTACTCTCAACGGTGGGCACAAGAACTAACACTCTGTCGCCTGGGTTAAAGGTCCTGAGTCTGGCTGATCTATTGTAGACCCTACATTGGGACTCTTGTGCCCTTGTCATGGGCTTCTTTACAAGGGGCATCACCGCCGCTATGCGATCCTGCATAAGGGAGACATTTTCAATCACACTACGGTGGGGGGTCTTTTCCTGTTCCCAGGTCTCCTTAGCTAAATCCAAAAGCCCACGTGGGGAACGGCCATATAACAGCTCAAAGGGTGAGAAACCCGTGGAGGACTGGCGAACTTCACGTATGGCAAACATCAGATAAGGCAACAAACAATCCCAGTCCTTCCCATCTTTGCTGACCACCCTCTTTAGCATCCCCTTCAAGGTCTTGTTAAACCTCTCGATCAGGTCATCTGTCTGAGGATGATATACAGAGGTGCGGAGCTGTTTAACCTGCAGTAATTTACACATCTCCTTCATTACTCTATACATGAATGGGGTACCCTGGTCAGTCAACATTTCCTTGGGGAGGCCTGTGCGGGAGAATACCTGGAACAGCCCCCTAGCAATGTTTTTTGAGAAGGTGTTCCTTAACGGAATTGCTTCTGAATACCACGTAGCGTAGTCCAAGATAACCAGGATGTACTGGTGGATTTGACTATGGGGCCAACCAAATCCATTGCAATCCGTTCAAATGGCACCTCTATGATTGGTAACGGGATCAGAGGACTCCTGAAGTGGGACACCGGGGCAGTAAGTTGACACTCGGGGCAGGAGCTACAATACTGGTTTACCTCCTCCCACACCCGGGGCCTGAAAAATCTCTGCAGGATCCTTTTTTGGGTCTTCTCAGCACCTAAGTGCCCTCCCAGCACATGTTTATTTGGCAAATCTAGCACCAGCCTACGGTGAGATTGGGTACTACAAGTTGCTCAACCTCCTCACCCCGTATCTGGTCAACCCTGTACAACAGTTCCCCAACAATCACCATTCGGGGGTATATTTTGTCAGCCCCTGGTATTTGGAGTACCCCATTTATCACTTTAAAATTCTCCCGTGCTTTAAATAAGGTAGGGTCCTGTAGCTGTGCAGCCCCCAAATTTTCACGGGAAATCTCAAGGTCCGGCATGTCGGCCACCTCCTCGTGACCCTCGACCTCACCAGCTAGGACCTCTAGGGGAGAGAATTCATCACCTGGGGTCACCCCTACTGCTGGTGTGGGTACATTGGCCTCAAAGGGTTCAGGGGCCAAGGCCGGACATATCCGATGTACATTATCTGTAATAGCACCTGATGTGGGTCTTCGTCTCCAGAGGTCCCAAAACACCGGTAAGTCTCTGCCAATAATAGCCTTATGAAACAGGGTGCCCACCACCCCTACTTCATGGGTGATATTGCCACAAGGTGTATGTAGGATGATGACTGTAGGTTGATGACGGCAGTGGGATATTCGCGAGTGTCCCCATGTATACATAACACTCCCACTTTACGCCCACTGTATAGTCCAGGATCAACCAAAGTTCCCCGCACCAGGGTGACCAGACTCCATGAGTCTAGCAAGGCTTCCACCGTGTGACCACCGATTGTGACCATACACACTTGGGGTTCTGCATCCATGACCGACTCGGCTGCCAGAACCGGCCGGGCAAACAGTGACATTCGCCGGGTCTGGTTGCAGTCCATTGGCTCCACTGACAGGGCACAGTTGGCAGCAATATGGCCCATTTCATGGCATTGCCAGCACTGGATACGGCTATGACCTCTGTCATGAGCCTCATTGGGTTTCTGTGTATCCGAGCCCCCCAATGAGCTCCCTCCCAACCTGGCCTGTTTCCCCTTTTCTGCAGTAGCAGTCTTACCAGATGGTTTAGTGGCCTTGTCACTGGCACTGCTTCGTGTGGGAGAGGTAAGTAGAAGATCCTCCGTAACCCGATATTTCTCTACTAGGGACACGAGTTCCTCAGAATTTGTTGTGTCCAACCCATCGCTGGAACCGAGAGGGCAAAGAACAGGTGAACTTGTCAAGAACCACTCTCTCGACCATCTGTGCTGGGGTGCAGTCCTCTGGTTGTAGCCACTTCCGGACAAGATGGATCAGGTCCTGCATTTGGGAGCACGGGGGTAGTTTTTCTGAGTATGCCCACTGGTGGACCCGGCTGGAACGAACTTGTACGTTGACTCCAAGACGAGCCAGAATCTCCACCTTTAGCTGGGGGGACTCACGGGCCTCTGTTTCACTCAGGTTGTAGTAGGCCTTCTGCGATTCACCTGTCAGGAACGGTGCCAGGACATCTGCCCACTGCTCAGCTGGTAACTCCTCTCGCTCAGCTACTCGCTCGAACACAGTGAGATATGCCTCCACATCGTTGGTCGCTATCATCTTTTGTAAGGCCTTCTGCACTGCAGCCCGTGCGGAATGCTGGACAACCGGGTACCCTTGCAAACCAGTATGGGACCCCTCAGTAGTCGTTGCTTGCGGTGCTGCCAAATGCCAGAAAACTTTTCCATCATCAGCTTAAACATGGCTCGGGACTCTTCCTGCTGGAGCATGGCTTGCTGCTGGCAGGACCTCTCCTCCTGTTGCTGGAGCATGGCTTGCTGCTGGCAGGATCTCTCCTCCTGTTGCTGGAGCATGGCTTGCTGCAGCTGTCGATCAGCCTGGGACTCTTCCTGCTGCTGGTGGGACCTTTCCTCCTGCTGGAACATGGCTTGCTGCTGGCGGGACCTCTCCTCCTGCTGCTGGAGCATGGCTTGCTGCAGCTGTCGATTAGCTTGGGTCTCCTGTTGCAGGTATTTAATAAAGTCCTCCATCTTGGCTGTATCCTGCAATTTTCCTGCTGCTTTTATCCAGGCCATGCAATGTTGCAGGATGTAGCGAGCCTTTTCAGGTGTGTGTCTTTTGAACTGCCCGCAATCCGAAACATCATATGTGGGAGATTTGGACCAGTAGAGTCTGAGGTAGCGGAGTTTTGTGATGCTGTTCTAGACAGTGACACCAATTTACAGTCCAAAACAGGTCTCGCCTGCGTTTATTTCAACAGCAGGAACAAAATAAAACAGCCTTCACATACAGGCATCAAAACAAACAATATCTTACCCGTCTGGGTGCTAACTAAACAGAGTTTCTCTAACTCACCACTAACACATAAAAGATGTCGCTGCTCCAGGCACAGAGGTCAGGGCTGTGTGCGCTCTCCAGCCTCCACTCAGAGCCAACTCTCTCAGCTCTGCTCAGCAACTTTTTGCAGCCTGATTAGGCTGCTCCCCCCACCTGTGTCCAAGGTGCTGGACAACACAACCTCAGCATTAGGGCCTTGCATAGTAGGAAAACCCAGGGGAAACATAACGCCCATCCACAGTTAACCCCTTCAGTGTCTCACAATTTGTGAATTCAAACTTTCATACATACACATTTCTACTATTCTCCTACTTCTGATCATGAGCATGCATGTGCTAGATACCCTTCCCAACAACATAAACCCACCCTCCCTCCTCTCCTCTCCTCCGTTTAGCTACTTATTCTCATGGCAACCAACCAAACAAAGACAGTCAGAGACATAAGGTAACTGCTAGCTTCTAAGCTTCTAGCATGCTAGCTGACAAACAGCTGCAGATAGCTAATGAGTGTAAATTAATTGCTTATTTTGGCTTAATGCAGAGCTGGGAAAAAGTTCTTATACTTAACAGTTGTACTTTAATTGGACATCAGCTAAGACACACTACTGTGTGAATATGGTCTCACAGTTCAGAGTAATTTTCCGTCACAGGTCGGCTGCTGGTACATGGAGAGGGCTCATGGGCTTTGCTGCATATCGCAAGCACTGATCGTGGGTGTTGACCCACACATTTCTTCAAAAAGATTGTAGCTCCCTGTGACGTCATCAGGGAGCAGCGATCGGTTGCCATGACAGCCTCGGGTCTTCCGAATGAGGAGGAAATCAGTAATGAATGAGGAGGAAAATCCCCATATACTGCCATACTGTAGTATGGCAGTATATGGTAGGATCAATCAGGGTTTCAGTACCCTAGGGGGTCTGAAAATAGTGTAGTAAAAATAATAAAAGTTAAAAAAAAATTATAAAAAAACGTAAAAATTCAAGTGACCCCCCACCTTTCCCTAAAACTGATATAAATATAAATAAACAGTTAAAATCACAAGCACATTAGGTATCGCCGTGTCCGTAAATGCCCGATCTATCAAAATATAATAACTTTTTTCACTGCGTTTAACCCGTAACGGAAAATAGCACCTGAATTTGCAATTGGCACTTTTTTGCCTTTTTTTAAAAAATATAAAAAACATCGAAAATATCTCCTAAAAATGATAGCATAGAAAACTTCATCAAAAGTCGCAAAAAATTTCACCGCCCACAGCTCCTACACTAAAGTATGAAAAAGTTAGTGCCAGAAGATGGCAAAATCTAAAAATACATTTTTTACAGGTTTTAATTTTTGTAATTTTTTAATTTTTGTAATGAAAACATTATGAAACCTATTGAAATTTGGTATCCCTGTAATCGCATCGACCCAAAGAATAAAGTGGACATGTAAAAAGCCGTAAAATCCAAGCCCACAAGAAAACAGCGCAAATGCGTTTTTCACCAATTTCATTGCATTTACGTGTAAAAAAAAAAAAAAAAGTTAGAGATTTTTGATTGGTGGGAGTGACAAATGGAAATGAAAAAAAAAGCGTCAGGTCCTTAAAGGGTTAAATCCATTTAGTTTCCCACAAGTAAATCCACTGAACGCTGCACAGTGCACATACAGGATGTATATGGTGACTAGCCTAAAAGCTTGGAGGAGCAGGGAACATGTAATGTAGACTGTGGTGGCATTGGGGAGCACATTCAGTGACCGACTGCTTCACCCCAAGTGTGAGAGGGAGCGTTATCGTAAGTCATTCCTCCCCGCTGCCATCAGGCTGTTCAACAAACAAGGCCCAAACAGAAGTAACCTGCGCCCCCCACCTAACCAGTCCATGCAGGTTCCATCCACAGACTAAAC
Organism: Engystomops pustulosus; assembly: GCF_040894005.1. NCBI lineage: Eukaryota > Metazoa > Chordata > Amphibia > Anura > Leptodactylidae > Engystomops > Engystomops pustulosus. The sequence continues at coordinate 175,269,579 of NC_092411.1, forward strand.
ATCAAACTGTCTCTTTTTTGTCTTTTTATCCCCCTTTTCTTTTTGTTCATTTATCCCTAATATTATTGTTGTCATATTTTGTACTTTGTACTTCACTCTCTGTACCCTCTCTGCTGCTGTAACGCTGTGAATTTCCCCACTGTGGGACTAATAAAGGATTATCTTATCTTATCTTATCTTATCTTAATAAGTGAAAGAAATCCAAGTACACCAGTTACATGAATTCTATTACCTGTTCTGTGTGAGCACTAAGGCTTCTCTGCACAGAGCTGATTCTACCAATGACAAGGTGTGAGAAGTGAGCAGCATGAGTAAACAGGAGAAACAGAGAAAGTTCTGTAGAATCACAGACTGGGATGGAGGGAATTATAGGGAACAGGGGCAATCTTTACCTCACTATTCTGTGCAGGAGACATCTGTATCCACTGTACACATCCAGCTCTGCTTCATACACAGAGAGAGCTAAATCACATGGCTTCCTTCCCTGTGAGCAAGGAGCAGCAGTGCCTCCATTCCCATGAAACTGACTGAGAGTATAAACAAAGTACAGATTCACAGGACTTATCAGCACATGGTGAGGAAGCAGCTATTGCAGCACTTACACTAAGCTGAGGGGTAAAGCAAGAAAACAGCTGCATATAGGTAACGAAGACAATAGGCAAAGTTGTTTTACATCCCAAGAGCTATTGACTTACGGAACAAAAGACTTTTACAGTTACTCTTTAAAGGGGTTTTCCTATGGAGGAAAATTCTTAAATTTCAACCCACTAGTGATTTTTACACAATAAATATCATTTTTAAGCCTTTACTTTGCAAGTTTACTCTGTTTTATTGCTGTTTTAGCTCCTATCACTCAGTGGTGGTCAGTGTAAAATTCCAGGGTGTGGGTGGGGAATCTCTAAGTAGACACATTGGGGCTTATTTACTAAGGGTCCGCAGACCGTACTTTCGTCAGATATTCCAACATTTTTGGGTTTCGCACGGCTGGGACAGGTACTTAAAAGGGGATTGTGCTGCATGCATCAGCTTTCATGCGACAAAAACCAGGGGGCGGGCTTTAACTTTAAAATTGTCGCAAGACATGCACCTACATACACCAGGAAGAAGAAGCTGAACCTCCGTGGACCTGATGGGGGAAGAGACACATGCAGGAAATTGAGTTCATTATCGTCGTACATCTTCAGATAAAGAACTGGATGTCAGTCCTGGACTGCAGGGAGAGGACAGGCAGCAGAGAGACCAGCTCCATGAAGCCTCAGGCAAGATGGCAGCCGACCATAAAGTCAGAAGTTACAGGGTCGTATCTAGGGCCAACTAAAATTGTGTACACCAGGAATGATAGACAGGTTGGAATAATATCTGTGAAATGCTTTACAGGCGGTCCCCTACTTAAGAACACCTGACTTACAGACAAAAGGTTCATACATTTTCAACAATATGGGATACCAACCCCAGAATGGTAACACTGGAAAAAACATCTCATCCTGCAAAAAAAATGCCATCACATGGCCCCAATAATGAAAAAGCTAAAATTTTATAGCCTACCAAAGGGGCCAATGAGGAAACTAAAATCCTGGCAGCTGCAGGATGCTCCCTCCGTTCTACTCCTCACTGTGCTTTTATAAAACAAGTAACAACCACATGTGGGGGGTCTCTGTATTCGGGAGAAATTGTATAACAAATTGTAAGATAGGTTTTCTCTTTTAATCTTTTGGAAATGTGTAAATTTTAGGGCTAAATGAACGTATAACCAACAAAATTTGACCATTTTAAATTTCACCTCCATTTTGATTCTATTACTATGTAGATCTCAAGGGTTAACCATCTTCCTAAAAGTTTTTTCTGATAGTTTGAAGGGTGCAGATTTTAAAATGGTTTGATTATATAGGGGTTTTTTAATGCTAAATATTTAAAATTACATTCAAAACAGTATTTATCACCAAAATAGTAGATTCTGAAAGTATGGAAAACCGATATTCGATTTGTAAGCCACATGACATCCAAAATAAATTATCCTGACATTTCAAAAATGATGAAAATGTAAAGTAGACATATGGGAAATGTTATTCAGCAACTTACATAGGTGGTAAATCTATCTGCCTGAAAATTTAAATAAAATTTTTTTTTTGTAAATAAATGCAAAACTTATCAGCCAAAATTTTCCACTAAATTGAAGTACAACATGCAAGGAAAAAACCTTCTCAGAATCACTTTGATAAGTAACAGTGTTCAAAAGTTGTAACCATATAAAGCGACGCAAGTCAGAATACAAAAAATGGGACTGAGCCTTAAAGTGTTAAACAATGGAGAGATTTATTTCTAATAAAATTATAAGAAGTTTCACAAACTGACTTGCAATGGTGGAACCTTATTTCAGTAACACCTTATAATTCATTCGTTCACAAATGTTGATAAAGACAGGCAGCATTGCTGGGGTATACATTTCATACACCTGTGGAAATGGCATTGAATAAAACTCATAAAATCCTTTTAGTATAAACGTAGTATAGATAGAAAAAGTGATGGCTGTTTTGTGCAAACAGCGCTTCATTCAGCTGAGAAAGGCATCTTGTTCCACCCTTTCCCTGTTCACCACTAAAATGAATAAATACAGATGATTTCAGCACTTTGCCTTATGTCATACAGTAAACAAATACTACTCAATGCTCTATGCACTTTAAGAAATTTTGTTGTATAGATTCGTTGTGTCAATCTTCTATTTGGCTGTTTGCGTAAATCATTTTTATGTTTTCACCAAGATTGTTTCCTATGCTTTTTCTGAGAGCTCTATGTATTGGAAATTATAATCAGAGTAAATTCATTTGGGTCATTTTGACCTTAGGCATGGTCATAATCATCCGCACTTATTGCCATTGTAATGTATCATCAAATCATTATTAAAATTAATAGCACCGGATAACGTGAAAACAAAATGTGTGATATTCTTGATTAAAAATTTTAATTGGGGAATGCTTCATATAAAAATAGACTCATCATACGTTTCCTGCTCGACATAACTAAATATAATAACAAAAATATAATAAAATATAATATAAAAAAATCTGATGCTAAACCCACAATCACTCTCCGCTTGTGATAAATGTAAAAATTCTATTTATTCAAGAAAGATTGGTATTCTATGAAGACAGTCCCCTTGAATTTTTAAAGACCAATTTTCAAGCTGGCTTAAAGGTAAACTGGCTGACATAATGACACAGGGAACAGTAACTCTGCATTACTGTTTGCAGCTGCAAGTTGCTCTCCTCCTGTTTGTCTCGTTCGTCTCGTACTTGTTCGTCTAATTGCTTATGTGGTCCGTGGACCTGACCCGGGATCGGTGGAGGAGCTGTATGTGCTGTAGCCTGGAGAAGTAGACGACGGGTAGATAGATCCTATGGTGCTGTGGTATTGCCGGAGTTTGCGTGTAAGAGGGCTGGATTGCAGGTGGTCATGTCGAACCAGTCTGCTACTGATTTGCAGCAGAGGATTAGTACTGTTGGAACCTGTGCCTCCATTCGGATACCTACGGCAAATACTGCAGTAAATGGACTGACCGTTGAAGATCACAATGGGACCGGTTACATGAATCAGGGGTGTTGTTGCCTGGGGGCAGTCGTTGTTGGGTGTCATAGGTGATTGGTGCCAGCTGTGCAAGTACATGCCTAGTGCTCCTATAGGTCTAGTGGGATCTGGCAATAAAGCATAAGGGCAGGCGGTGGTGTTAAAGACATTCTCCTGGATACTAGCAGCCCTCAGCGTATGATGCTTCCAACATGCCACTGGGATGAGTGCAGGGGTGGCAGCTGTGAGTTGGAGAGTTGAAGTAAGGAGATCTACACTAACAGAGTGGTGGCTTTATCTGCTCCTGGTACGTTTACCTCAAGTGGTGGCTCCATGTCCACAAGTGGAATGCAGGCTTATGGTTCACTTATGGCGTGTAAGGACTTAGTCACTGGTACTATGCCAACTGGTGGGAATATATCTGCCCTGATAGGTACCAGCCTCTGCCATCCTGTTATGGAGCATATGCTTCATTGTGTGGAAACTGACAAGGATGGTCTATGGTACAGAAGTTATGACATCAATGATAATAATAACTTGAGAGATGTACAGGATTGGAGAGTCAGAAACTGCTTTTCTGCTCAGCCCAAGCCAGAATATCCAGATTAATCTAACTCTATGGTGGATGGAACTGTTGGGCTAATATCAGGGTTATCTGGTACAAGACTAAATTGTAATTGGATGGGCCTAAATTATAATTATAAATGCCAGCCACATTTGGACTGTAGTACCCATTCAATTCATAACAGGGCTACTGTAGGTAATGTGAAAACAATTGTTGGTTCTAGTTCTGTCCACATTGTTTTATCTAGACAGCAGATATTAAAGATTCTGAAAATGATGTGTAGTAGAGCAAAGTCCAGAGTACTAGTTTCTAAAGAAATTATGTGACTTTTTCGAGGTTGTCGTGCACGATTTAAACGTAAACAAGGGAACAGAAGGCTCAGATCTTATGTACCAAAAGTACTAACTGGCAATGTGAGATCTATTTTTAATGAACTTTAGCGAAAAATAGTACAGAGATTGTTGCCTCGTGTGTTTTAGTGAAACATGTTTACACGATGACATCAATGATACTGTTATGACTATCAATGGTTTCTCCATGATCAGGGGGGATAGAGTGGGCAGATTGTGTGGCAAGAAGAAAGGAGGTGGTCTAATTGTTTGTTCACAGTGGTTGGCGTGCACAGGATCATGTAACCATTAGATCGAAGTTTTGTAGTAAAGATATTGAATTATTGGTGGTCGCTCTCAGACCATATTATAGTCCAAGGGAGTTTACAGCAGTCATTCTGGTAAGTGTGTGTGTGTGTGTGTATGTATATATATATATATATATATACACTCACTGGCCACTTTATTAGGTACACCATGCTAGTAACGGATTGGACCCCCTTTTGCCTTCAGAACTGCCTCAATTCTTCGAGGCATAGATTCAACAAGGTGCTGGAAGCATTCCTCAGAGATTTTGGTCCATATTGACATGATGGCATCACACAGTTGCCGCAGATTTGTCGGTTGCACATCCATGATGCGAATCTTCTGTTCCACCACATCCCAAAGATGCTCTATTGGATTGAGATCTGGTGACTGTAGAGGACATTTGAGTACAGTGAACTCATTGTCATGTTCAAGAAACCAGTCTGAGATGATTCCAGCTTTATGACATGGCGCATTATCCTGCTGAAAGTAGCCATCAGATATTGGGTACATTGTGGTCATAAAGGGATGGACATGGTCGGCAACAATACTCAGGTAGGCTGTGGCGTTGCAACGATGCTAAATTCGTACCAAGGGGCCAAAAGAGTGCCAAGAAAATATTCCCCACACAATGACTCCGCCACCACCAGCCTGAACCGTTGATACAAGGCAGGATGGATCCATGCTTTCATGTTGTTGACGCCAAATTCTGACCCTACCATCCGAATGTCGCAGCAGAAATCGAGACTCATCAGACCAGGCAACGTTTTTCCAATCTTCTACTGTCCAATTTCGATGAGCTTGTGCAAATTGTAGCCTCAGTTTCCTGTTCTTAGCTGAAAGGAGTGGCACCCGGTGTGGTCTTCTGCTGCTGTAGCCCATCTGCCTCAAAGTTCGAGGTGCGTTCAGAGATGCTCTTCTGCCTACCTTTGTTGTAACGGGTGGCGATTTGAGTCACTGTTGCCTTTCTATCAGCTCGAACCAGTCTGCCCATTCTCCTCTGACCTCTGGCATCAACAAGGCATTTCCGCCCACAGAACTGCCGCTCACTGGATGTTTTTTCTTTTTCGGACCATTCTCTTTAACCCTAGAGATAGTTGTGCGTGAAAATCCCAGTAGATCAGCAGTTTTTGAAATACTCAGACCAGCCCTTCTGGCACCAACAACCATGCCACGTTCAAAGGCACTCAAATCACCTTTCTTCCCCATACTGATGCTCGGTTTGAACTGCAGGAGATTGTCTTGACCATGTCTACATGCCTAAATGCACTGATTCGCTGCCATGTGATTGGCTGATTAGAAATTAAGTGTTAACGAGCAGGACAGGTGTACCTAATAAAGTGGCCGGTGAGTGTGTATATATATATATATATATATATATATATATATAAAACAAAAAATAATGGAGCAGCACAGCCTTAAGTAAAGAAGCGATGTGGGTGCTATCCAGAGACTCTTACCCAAAGAGTATGATTATAAATAAGCAAAAAACGGCAGCACTCCCAAGCGATAAAGGAAAAAAGTGAGGTTTTTATTCCATCTCTCGCAACGTTTCAGCTGTGGATCAGACAAAGGCTGATCCACAGCTGAAACGTTGCGAGAGATGGAATAAAAACCTCACTTTTTTCCTTTATCGCTTGGGAGTGCTGCCGTTTTTTGCTTATTTATATATATATATATATATATATGTATAGTAAGCCAAGGGTGCAACTGATAGCAACTGCTCAGGTGCAAAGCAAAACGGAAAAACGGCAGCACTCCGAGACTTCATTGTGAGCAAAGCGTACTAGTTTATTCACACGTGTCCAAACAATTCGGCTCCTCAGACCTGTAGCCTTCTAGAAGTTTGGACACGTGTGAATAAACTAGTACGCTTTGCTCACATTGAAGTCTCGGAGTGCTGCCGTTTTTCCCTTTTGCATATATATATATATATATATACAGCCGTCAGCTATACTAAATGACGCTTGTTTGAAGCTGCAGAATGCAGTGTCTATGTTACAAACTAGGTATGCGGATGCATTATTTGTCATATGTGGAGACTTCAATCATGCAAGGAAGTGTGATCTTTTTCAAACATTTTTCCAGTACGTCAGTTGTCCGACTTGGGGTAACAAAACATTAGATCCGTTTTTTTTCCAACGTTAACGATGCATTTAAGTGTGTCCCCCTGCAGCCACTTGGCATGTCTAATCATGACCTTCTTATGCTCCAACCGAGATATCATTAATTCATCTCCAAATTCAGGCCAATTAAGAAGGAGGTTTTATTTGGTCAAAAGAAGCAGAAGACCGACTAAGAGGCTGCTTTGCTTGCACAGACTGCCAAACAATCTGTCATGGAGTAGATAAAAATCTAGACAGGATAGTTGATGTAGTGGCTGATTATATTAACATGGCTAACATGGCTCACGCCGCCGTATTCCGGGAAAAGATAGGAGATCTTATCTTTTCACGGGGTACGGAACAGTACACTGCCACACTTGTGTGGCACTGTACCGCTCCTGTAGTACGCCGTGCGCCCGTTTCCATCTATGGGGGACGAAAATATGACATATATAAGTCGGCTGTATATAAGTCCGCCATACGGCAGTGTGAATGGAGCCTAAGTTGTATTTCTTGCGCTCATTAAGGTTCTTTAATATCTGCAGCCACAAGGATATCGTGGCAGTGCTCAGCCGGCTGCAAGAATAATGCATCAACGTAGTGTAGTAGAGGAAAGAATGTGTCACTCACCAGGTCAATCTTCTTTTATTGAACAACCATGGGCAGGGAGTTATGACAAGGCATTGGCCGTCGCCATGAGTGATGCCTTGTCATATCTCCCTGCCCATGGTTGTTCAATACAAGAAGACTGACCTGGTGAGTGCCGCTTTCTTTCCTCTACTACACTACGTTGAAAGTTTATTATTATTATTATGGGGGTAAAATTGTTAGAAGTCGAGGTAAGTTATGAACATGATAAATATTATGTGTATCAAAAAGGTAATACAAAAAGAACCCACACATTGTTGAATATGCTGTAAGAAGAATAATGTCCTGACTGAATTAAGTGAAGAGTGGTTGAGTATAAAATAAGTCTTTTGTGAGCCCAGTGTGGCTGTATAGTTTTAGTCCATACTATAAAAATAAGAATAGTTGTTCATATTTTTTTAACCCCTTAACGCTCTGCGCCGTAGCTCTACGGCGCAGAGGTATAAGGAGTGTATGAAGAGGGCTCACGGGCTGAGTCCTCTTCATACAAAGGTGGGAGTTTTTGCATATTGCAGAAAACCCCCACCGCTAATAACCGTGGTCGGTGCTTGCAAAGTCGCCGGCGGCATTTAAAAGACGGGCGCCACCATCTTTGTTACGATCGCCGCGCCCCCAAACGTCATCGGGGGGGGGGGGGCGGCGATCGGTTGCCATGGTAGCCTCGGGTCTTCGCTTGACCCGAGGATACATGGCTTCTGCATATCCATTACAATGAGCCTGTGGCTCATTGTAATGTATAGTGTGCAGAAATGCCATATACTGCGATACAGAATTATTGCAGTATATGGTAGGAACGATCTGACCATCTAGGGTTAATGTACCCTAGATGGTCTAAAAAATAGTGAAAAAAAAAGAAAAAAAAAAGTTTAAAAAATAAAAAAAATTAATAAAATATTAAAAATTAAAATCACCCCCCTTTCCCTAGAACTGATATAAAACATAATAAACAGTAAAAATCACAGACACATTGGGGCAGATTTATCAAGTGTCTGAAAGTCAGAATATTTCCAATTGCCCATGGCAACCAATCACAGCTCCCCTTTAAAATATTCATGAGCACTGGTGAAATGAAAGCTGAGCTGTGATTGGTTGCCATGGGCAACTGGAAATATTCTGACTTTCAGACTGCTTGATAAATCTGCCCCATTAGGTATCGCCACGTCCCAAAACGCCCGATCTATCAAAATATAAAAACGGTTACGGCCGGCGGTGACCTCCGAGATGGGAAATGGCGCCCAAATGTCAAAAATGCGACTTTTACACCTTTTTACATTACATAAAAAATGGAATAAAAAATGATCAATATGTCGCACAGACCTCAAAATGGTAGCAATGAAAACGTCGGCTCATTTCGCAAAAAATGACACCTCACACAGCTCCGTGCGCCAAAGTATGAAAAAGTTATTAGTGTCAGAAAATGGCAAAAAAAATTTTCTTTTTTGTACACATTCGTTTAATTTTTGAAAATGTATTAAAACACAATAAAACCTATATAAATTTGGTATCACCGCGATCGCACCGAACCAAAGAATAAAGCTGAGCTGTTATTTTGAGTGCACAGTCAAAGTCGTAAAAACTGAGCCCACAAGAATGTGACGCACGTGGGTTTTTTTTTTTTTCAATTTTTCCACATTTGGAATTTTTTTTCAGCTTCGCAGTACACGGCATGTTAAAATAAATAACATTACGGGAAAGTAAAATTTGTTACGCACAAAATAGGCCCTCACACAGGTCTGTACACGTAAAAATGAAAAAGGTAGAGAGCGAGAAATGAACGAAAAAACCCTGCGTCCTTAAGGGATTAAAACATAGCATGACTACATTTATTATTTTCAGGAAACCTATTTTAAACATTATTACAGATTAATCAAAAGGGCCTTAGAGAGAGACAGCGCACAGTTGAGCCAGACACTAGACAGTAGTGACGTGTGGACACAATAAAGTTTTTGATAAACCTGAACTTGAACATTTTATTGGGGTACCGAACTCCGGCCCAAACCCCACCCATAACACCTGCTATCGGCACTGATGAAGATAGTAGAGCATGGAGATGAACTATCTCCCCCTGTCCCATAGTGATGAATAGAGCAGCAGGGCACAAGCTCTACTCTGCCCACTTGCAGTACAACTAACCTCTGGTTATATGTAGGAACCCCAATTGATTATATTGACTATTTGAACTATTTGTTTGCCTAGGTTCGCACATGGTCAACTTTTTCATTTAGTTAGTATGACACATATTGGGGGTAATTCATAAAGGGGTTGCCAATTTAACTCATATTTCTCATATTTTATGTAATGTGTGTATAATTGTGGGGGCAGGTATTTTGAACAATCGCCTTGCCAGGACTTTGATCTTTTATTCATAAATAACATCATAAGGTCCTGGCAGAGCGATTGCTCATGGTCAGAGATCACATGATCTCTGCGGCCATTTTATGGACAGGAATGTCTGGCTGATGAGGTAAAAGGCAGAAGGCCTCACTTTACATATTAATAAAGTGATGCAGAACTTTTAATTGATGAGGTAAAATGGCCAAACCCTTTAAGACCAGCGTTTTTACAGGATGCCTGTCAAAATTGCTTTAGAAAATCTAGGTGCAAAATTTCCAAAAACTCCTGGCAGTGAAAGAGTTGGGTGCCCTTGCTTTAGGAACTGAGTTAAAACTAGTAGATGCTATTAAAATATATTTACAGGCGGTGGCCTACTTAAGAACACCCGACTTACAGACGACCCGTAGTTACAAACAGACCTCTGGATGCTATTAATTCACTGTACTTTAGCCCTAGGCTACAATAAACAGCTCTAACAGTTACTAAAGGTGTCTGCAATTAAGCTTTAGTGTTAATCCTGGTTCTTATGACAATCCAACATTTTTAAAATCCAGTTGTCACAGAGACCAAAAAAAATTTGTTTGGGGTTACAATTAGAGATGGGCGAATTTGTTGAAATTTGATTCGACCCGATTCGGCAAATTTTTTCGAAAAAATTTGATCCGACCCGAATCGAATCATGACGAATGGCATTAAAATACAGGTATTTCCTGGATGCAGAAAGCAGGGTGTTGTAGACTGTTGTGCCATTCTCAAATATGCATATGGAGTGTGGTTTGGTCTTCAAACGATGCTGTGTTTTAGTATGACACGCAGATGACAGCCACCGCTCTTAGAATCGCTTCACTCTTCAATTCAATTCTACTCTGGCACTTACAGGGGCCAACTTGAGAAAATAAGTGAAGTGGGAACGCGGCCCGACAAGGTAACGTCTATGCCAGCTAGAAAGGACTGGGCTGAGGGCCAAGATCCCACTATAAGTGCACTCTTTTTACACTGACATCAGATGATCCCATAGATTACGACAGAACCTATTCTGTTAAACGCGGATACATGTAGAACTCCCCCCCCCCCCCAAAAGAGTGGAGAGGGTGTCATCAGTAATTTTACATTAACGTCACTGATCATTTTCCCTTCTTTTCATCTGTCAGTGTCCGCTTTCAATCGGTCAATAATCCATTAGTATTGCTAAGGCCAAAAACAAACAAAGGAGTTGATCCAAAACAGAGATGACCAGTAAATGGGATATTTGCATGTTCTCTGTGTTCTGTATCCACTCCTGCTTTTGGCTATCAATCCTGAGGCTTTTCATTCCTTCTGACGGATGAAATGAAGGAGAAAACCAAACATAGTGCCAATGTTGTAGAGTGGTGGAGGGTGAAAACAGCATTATGGAAATCACAGGGTGCTCCAGGGACACAGCGGTAAGTTGGCAGCAGCATGAGTAGGCCACAGAGTGGCACAATGACTAATTATGGAGGTGGCAGCAACATACTAGGCCACAGAGTGGCACAATGACAAAGTGTGGAAGTAGCAGCAGCATGAGGTCAGAGAGTGGCACAATGAGTGTGGAAGTGGGTGACAATTCCAGTCCCTGATAAAGATGGTGGGAGGCAGATGGAGCAACAGGCAGCAGATACGTGGCATCACGTGGGTGGCAGCATCAGAATAGTGGCTGAGGCAGGTAGCTTGCAGGCAGTTTCTCTACTCCAAACTCCGCAAGTTGCGGCCACACATCAAGTGTGGCTGCCCAGTCCAGGGGATCCTCTACCTGGGGTGGTAGAGTGCTGTCCAAGTAGGCCACCACCTGCTCATTAAGGAATCCAGACTTCAGCTGCTGCTGATGGAGTTGCTACTGCTCCTACCCCCCAACTCCCCACAGCAGCAAGTGACTCTGAGGGACTCCCGGCTTCCATCACCACTGTACACTACCACGGTGCTTCTACGTCATCTGCCTTATCTTGTATCTCCTCTGGATGCTCCTGTTCCTCCTCTCTTGTCACCTGAGTGGAAAAACCACTGATTTCACCAGATTCTGCTTGTGCTCCAATGTCCTCCTCCTCCTCCAGTTCAGCCCCCACCAGACTCATGAGATGTAGTTGCCGCTTCATCCCGCAGTCCTGGTGACTGACAAATAACGTGGCCTCTTCAAATGGCCTGAGCAAACGGCAGGTGTCACACATGAGCTGCCAGTGCCTGACATAAAAGTTACACAGGGGGAGTACTCCTGTCCGCTTGCATTATCAAAAAATCATTACTGGCTTTTCTCTGTTCTTACAAGCGGTCTAACATATGGAGGCTGGAATTCCAACAGGTAGAAACATTGCATATCAGAATATGTTGGGGGAGGCCGTTCTGCCGCTGCAACCCGAGGAGGGTGTGCTTGGCTTTGTAAGAATGGCTGAAGTGCATGCACAGTTTCCTGGCCATTTTTAGAATGTCTTGCAGATGGGTGGAAGACTTGAGGAACCTGTTGACAACCTGCAGGGCGCATGGACCATCCCTCCTTGGTGCAGTGTGGACACCATGTTCCTCCCATTGTCTGTCACCATGGTTCCCATTTGCAGTTGTCGCGGAGAAAGCATCACATTGATTTCTTCTTGCATGATGCAGAACAGTTCCTGCCCTGTGTGACATCGTTTGCCCAGGCAAACCAGGTGTAGAACTGTGTGACACTGCTGTGCCCTGCACATGTATGATGGAGCAGCACTTAGACTTGTGGAGGCTGAGGTGGTGGTGGAGGAGGAGGAAGACACTGGCACAGGAGCAGCAGTTTGACAACATGGAAGACTGGGCAGGAAGCACATTCACCCAGTGGGCCATAATGGACATGTACTGGCCCTCACCGTAGTTACAGCTCCACACGTCCTCGCTGCCGTGCACCATGGAAGAAACCGATAAGCTCAAAGACACAAGCCATTAGTTCCCTGAAGGGTGCAGAGTCCACGACTTGGAATGGGAGGGACTGAAGCACCAACAACTTTGACAGGAGCACGGTCAGCTTCTGTACCTTAGGATGGCTGGACACATACAGTTATCTCTTTGTAATCCCCTCTTTCAATGAGTGCTGGTGCCATGCGTAGCGAGGAGCAGGAGCATCTGGACCGGGAGATGATGTAAAAGACAAACAGCTCCTTCCGGCAGAGTCACTGGAGCCTTGACTGGCTGAAATGGCAAGTGTGCCACTAGGTGCTGCTGCTGTTGCTGTGGCGGCAGGATGGACTTCCACATCTGAGACGCGTTTCTCCCAGGCCATTGAATGGTGACGCTGCATGTGTTGACGCAGGGCCGTGGTGCCATCGTTAGCTCCCTGGCCATGCTTCACTTTCTTTCCCGCAGATTCTGCATAAACACTCGCTTCGCTCCTCTGGTGTCTTAACAAAAAACTGCCACACCACCGAGGTGGTGATTTTATTGCCAACACTCTGTACTGACTACTAACGCCGCTGCCTCGCTGAGCCCCTATGCCACTGCTTACTTGGACCTGCAAAGTGGGGTTTGACTCACGGCCACAGTAGCGATTTGCTGCCTGACATGCAAGCTGACACCCTCTTCTCCCAACCATGATGGTTAATCTCTGGCTTCACCCGGGTCCCAAGTGCGATCGGCTACATTATCATCGATTTATGTTTCCCTGTCAACATAACCTCCCGTGCCACTCTTCACATCTCTACTTTCCCGCCTACAGCACAAAGCAGCTGATGTCTGCCCCACCTCTTAACTGCCAAGCAGCTGCTGACTGTCCTCAAAGAATTCATCCTCGCTGTTTAGTGGCGCTGAGCCCAGAACACTTAGTAGATCTCTGGCTGAGGGAAATGAACAGGACAGAGGCTGGTTGAGGACAGGTGAGCGCCCCTGACCTGCTCTTGGGCCGTGCCAACTAAGGGTTGTATCTGACGAACCCACGGACTCTTGGCTGGGGTTGTCAGATGTTATTTTGGAGGAAGTAGATGACTTAGTCAACCAATTGACAACCTTTGTGTTGTTTATCAACACACTACTGATGACACCGGCAGTTCTGGCCTCACAGAGTCATCCCTGCCGTGACGTCCCCTTACTGTGCTGCAACCTGTGCCTGCTCCACCTGCCACCTCTCTGTGTGACATATTGGTTCAACTATGTTGATCTACCAACAAAACTTGAAATTTGGGGTATACAGAAGCACAAGAACTGACACCCTGGGATAGGAGCAGAAATCACTACATAAACTATGTGGATTTTACACAGATTTCTTCCAATTCACTTCAGCAAAAAACCCCCCTGCTATTTGGGGTATACAGATCCCCCAACACTGATACCCTGGGATAGGAGCAGTTGGAAATGTCTGCTTGTTTTTATAGGGCTGTGACATCACATAAGCCTGCCAGTCGCTGATTGGCTTGCAACTTCTTCTTCCCAGAGTTCTCTGCTCCATGTAACACATTGTTTGCACCCATTTTGGTAATAAAGGAGGAAAATAAAAAAAACCTTTGTTCTTATGAATCACTGTAAACTTCGGATTCATGACAAATCAAATTTTCCCTGAAACTCGGAGCAAATTCCACTTCGTTTGAATCGATTCGCTCATCTCTAATTACAATTAGAAAATATACATTTCTGACTTGCATACAAATTAAACTTAAGAACAAACATATAGAACCAATCTTTTATGTTAACTGCCTGTATTCTCCTTTACATATTAACTCATAATGGTTCTTGCTCCAGGCTGCTATTTCCATAAATAAAAAAGTATCAAACTGTCATCAAGGATTTCATTGTTTACAGGATATTTCATGGATCTGGTATAGTGAAAGATTCAATTGACAAATCTAACTTTTGTCAGCTAAACATTATCTATTTGTGGATGGCTACCTATTAATCTATGCTGTTATCTATGCTGACCAGCAGAGGGGGATATTGTTGCATCTTGTTTTTCTTCTAGGTAGGACTTTGAAAGGCAGCCTTGGTGAGCTAGACATCTAGTAAAACAGAAGTTACTAAAGATCTACCAAGATAAAACCCATTATTACACAGACAAGAAATGCATCATGTAGACTCGAAGGTGTGGATTTTTCACAACGTTATTTGGCTTAGAGGAAAACCTTTGTTACATGAATTTTGATTCTGTTTTTGTACAACTTTATTCCATAAATAAATCCTTTCTGCATCGAGTACAGTCAGTAGTGGATTATAATATAGGCTGTAGCCCGGGGCCCATGGCCACTAAAACCACCTACCAAAAGTTATACTGAGAATGATCTTAACCCATGAAATCCACATATATCTGTTATTGCTCTCATTACACAGCCATAAGAACCATTTCAGGACCTTTGAAGGTCCAGATTTAAAACAGGCAGAGGGATGCATCCTCTATTCCTCAAGAAGCCTGATTCTAAAACCATATGTAGACCGTGAACCACATACTTGTACAAGCTATACAGTAATATTCATGCAGCCCAGGGCCCATGGCAGTCTTAACCCCTTAAGGACGCAGCCTGTTTGTACTTTAAGGCTCAGTCCTTTTTTTAAAAATTTGAACAGTGTCTTTTCCTGTGGTAATAACTTTTCATGTAGCTTTAAGATATCCATGTGATTTTGAGACTGTTTTCCCGTGAGACATTGTAGTTTATGTTAGTACTGTTATTTGGGTGTTCAGTTTCTTTTTTGGGGGCAGCAATTCAATAATTTAGGAAAAATTTGAAAAAGTGTCATATTTCAAAGTTTCAAATGTTCTTCTTTTTGGACATAAAGGCAATCCCCAATTTTTTTTTTGTAGCAACATTTTGCCATTTTTATTTCCATAATTTTACGTTTTCAAGTAAAAATTGTATTGCAATTTATCAAATATGCCAATGTAGTGACAAAAGTATTTTGCCCAACTCATGCCACTGGGGAAAAACACATCAAAAATCATTCTCCGTGTTAC
This sequence comes from Engystomops pustulosus, assembly GCF_040894005.1. Classification (NCBI taxonomy): domain Eukaryota; kingdom Metazoa; phylum Chordata; class Amphibia; order Anura; family Leptodactylidae; genus Engystomops; species Engystomops pustulosus. Next base: position 175,285,332 of record NC_092411.1, read on the forward strand.
CCCGTTTTGGGCAATACCACATAGGCGGCAATAATCTGCAGGGTGGAGATACGCAGGGCTCAAAAGGAAATAACTTGCACTTGGATCATAGGCATTGTACTTTTTTTTTTTTTTTTTTGCATCATGAAGCATTTGTAGATGCTATTAGGGGCCAATACAGTAAAAACCCCTAAGAACTGACCCTATTTTGTAAACAACACCCCTCCGTGAATAAATCTAGAATTTTAACCCCACAGGTGGACCCCCAAAAACTGCATAATGGATAGTGCATGTTTTCCCAGGTACAGTAATACCCCATATGGGGCACTTATCTACAGGCTGGGCACATGACAGGGCTTACAAGGGAATAAGTTGTGCAAAGTACATCAGGGTTACAGCATGGTAATCTAAAAATCCAGGGGTGAAATATTTGGAAGCAATCTTTCATACAAAGTCCTGGTTTTTCTGGGCATGTCTCACAGTGATGAATGTTGTCCTTCCAAATGCTTTTTTGGAGCACACCCTGCACCTCTTTTGTGTTCTTCCCTTCTTGGCAGTTTGGGGAACTTCTCCTGGAAAATGCTGCCCTGGTACAATGCGTGATGTGGCCTTGCTTCCAGAAGTGCTGGTACTCCCCCCTTCCTGGTCTCCAAAAAGAAAGTATTTTATTACCACCTTTTGTGCTATAGTGCTATCCGCAAGTTGTGCACGATCAGCTTCTTGTACCACACCCTCGACTTACGCATGGCGTTGTATTGCTGACGCACCTGGTCCAACAAGTCCACCCCTCCCATGTACTTGTTATAATCTAAAATAAAGTCCAGCTTGGGGGTTTCTGGGACAGGGGTGGTGGGACAGGGGTGGTGGTGTGCCCATGTATTGTGGTTTATACAAGGACCTCTATTTTGTCCTTGTACTTAACACACAATATAGAGTCGCTGCATAGTGCCCTGCAATCGTGTCTTTTAAGTTTTTGCCCAAGCAACGACTTAGAGAGACTTCTCTGATTTCTGCATACAGTGCTGCATGCCGTAGTATTTCTGGAAGCGAGGCACTTGAACTGGGTAGTGCTAGTGTAGAATTTGTCCAGGTAGAGGTGGTAGCCCGGGTCCAGCAATGGGTGCACTAAATCCCACACTATCTTCCCACACTAAATCCCACACTATAATGGAGTCCAACAGCTCTGAGTCATGCCATGTCAAATTTAATTCCAGGTTGGCCCAAAAAGTTGCAGACCTGAGGGGTATAATTATCTGGGGCTACCCATGTGGCGTCAATGGAAGCTCCAGACACTTTGATAGCAGAAGTCCCAGGCACTTCAATAGCAAAAGCCCCGGGCACTTCAATCGCAGAAGTCCCAGGCACAGGAACCCTATGGTGCCTTCTTGGGGGTCCTTCCAGGTCACTGGAAGATGAGCAGGAGGATGATGATAGGTAAAAGGGGACATCATCCCCACTAGCTGACTCGGTGTCAGAATCAAGCATGTTGTATGCCTCCAACACTGTGCACCAAACTACACGGTCAAGCCGCACAGATGGAACACAAAAATAAAAAAATTATAATGTGCACCAAACTACACGGACAAGCCGCACAGATAGCACACAAAAAAAAAAATAATGTGCACCAAACAACACGGACAAGCCGTACAGATGGCACACACAAAACATAGATAAGTGCACCCAACTACGTGACGTGGTGACACAGAAGAGCCCGGGTGCCCTTGCAGTACTAGTACTGCACTGAGCGCTAATCGCAGGAGCCAGCGATGTACTAGTACGGCGCAGAGTGCCAAGGGGTTTAATCTGCCCCTGTGTACAGTTTTACATTAGTTAGATTTTTTGGAAGCATTGACTGTCTGTTACTCGAACAGACTAGAGAATGCATTGGTTATAAAGATGGAGAAATAGAATTAAAAATACATGCAGGGTCTGGTTAAGAATGTAATATGTGAAAGCAATTAGTTACTAATTGTAATAAACATATTTAAACACGTATTGCCCTGTGTAAGTAGTCAGACCAGTGACATTACCTAAAAATATACAGCCTAGGTCAGTGATGGCGAACCCAAATGCCCAAACTACAACCAAAATCCACTTATTTACCGTGAAGTGCCAACGTGGCATTTTAAGCATTAAAGGGGTATTCTCATCTTGGCATTCTCATTCAGTTTCATTCATCTTCCATATATAAACATTTCTTCAATTAGATGTTATTAAAAAAAAATGTTCCTGTGTGAAGATAATTTCTCATAAATGTAGTCATGTTGTCCCTTAGAAACGAGATAGCTTCCCCGGATACGGCCACCTCTGCTGGAGTGATTGCACAAAGAAACAAAAGGTTATTGTATATAAAATGTCTGAGAGTTACTACATGTCGCACAGCCGTCCTGTGGTTATGATCGCTGAATCCTGGCGGTCCGGCAGGACTCTATAGCGCAAGTCTGGCCACCGCTGCCAGAGTGTGACGTGGTCGTATCCGAGGAAGCTATCTGGTTTCTAAAGGACAGCATGACTACATTTATGAGAAATTATCATCACACAGGAACATTTTTTTTATTAACATCCAATTGAAGAAATGTTTACATATGGCAAATGCATTTAATTAAATGTAAATCCCCTGATGAGAATACCCCTTTAACTTACTGTTATGTGTTCTTCCACATCTTTTAATTGTATCGGCCGCCTAATGCCACTAATACAGTTGAAAGAAAGAGGGCAAATAGCTTCTCTCCAGGGTCTCTCTGTACAGGAAGAATGGTGGGTCTAGCGGGATGACCTCCAAAGATAATGCAGTTCTGTCAACACCTTCTCACATTTCCCGCAGAAGTGGCGCTTTAAAATAGCGCTGAGAGCAGCATCTCTTAAGTTGCCTGCTCCTTTAACGGCATGGTGCGCCGTGCCCTAGTGCGGTGCGCCGAGATAAATGTTAATATAACTTATAAATCTCTGATACTGGGTTTATTCGACTAATGAAAATATGCTCCGGCACCAGCTCACCCTGAGCTGGTGCCATGTATCTGTGTGTAAGAACTACCACTTTTAAGTGGTAGGTTTCCTTTAAGATGCTTACATATGCTAATACTCTGCATTAAGTATCATAATAATAATTCCTTTACTTATATAGCGCACACAAATTCCACAGCGCTACATTGTGTTTAATTTGTGATGTAAACGTGATGTTAACGCACCATGTAAACTAAGCTCTCATGCAGCGTTTGATTTGCCTTTAGGCTCCTTTCACATGAACGACCCATATATCATGAACAATAGGAAGTATTATTATATCCATTTGGTTACTTTCTGTGAAAAGTCAAAAGAACATCAAGAGAAAGTATTAAAGAGAACCCGTCATGCAAAATAACCCCCCTAAACTAAATATATTTTCATAAACTGCCATTAGAGAGCATTGCCTGTATCCCTTCATTGTCCCTCTACATGCCTGTAAACCTAAGCAATGAGGTCCTAAAGCTGTATGCAAATGACTTGTGAAATGTCCAATGAAGCATTAGCATATTCAAGCTGTCCACTCTATTCATGAGTGGGAGGCACAGCCACACCCCCAGTGCTTGACTGACAGCCTGTATAATGATGTGAGGCTGTATAATGATGTGAGGCTGTATAATGATGTGAGGCTGTATAATGCTGTGCTTCCTGGTGCTGGTGGCCACGCCCCTGCAGCCTGTGTGTGTGTGTTTAGGAGAGATACAGCAGCTCCAGGCAGCCATGTTACAGCAGAACATGTCAGATTCATGTATAGCTGATGTCTGTGTCTCTGTGTATTAGGAGGATGCAGCTTGTCAGCAGATGACATACACACACCAGCAATGCTTTACTATACATTACACACAGACATGAGCAGGGGGAGGAGAGGGGAGGGGTAACAGGGGTGACATCACTGCCTCTGACCATGTGACCAGCCTCATTTACATGATAAAAAATAGATGATTTTACAATGAATAATGTATGAAATAACTAGATAAAGGCTGTTATGGATCCTTGTGAGCTGCTCCAACAGGTAGAGGTGACAGGACAAGTTACACAGACCTGATGACAGGTGTCCTTTAAAAGTATTTCACAGCAAACAGACTTGCAATCTTCACTTTTGCCTAGGCCTTAAAGTTTGCCATTTGCCACTTCTCCAAATGTTTTCTTGTTACCTCATTTACATCAAAGATAAAGGGGCATATGATAGCTCTGCCGCTGCTCCAGTACAGCTGGACACATCAAGACGAGAGCCTGCATAGCATTTATTTTTATGCCAGAAATAACTGCAGCTGGCAAATTTTCACGTATTAAAATTCCCTCTGCCCTCCATAGTGCCCAGGGCCAGATTAATTTGAGGTTCTCCAGCGGTATGGAGCACCTCAAATTGGATGGGGCCCACCCAGGGGTGCACCTAGCCTTTCTGCTGCCTGAGGCGAGCTATAGAAAAACGCCCCCCCACACCTCTATACATGTAAAATATCAAGGAGTGTCAGGACCAGACCCAATCATATTGGTTAAATGTGAAAATAAAGCAATGCAAAATACATAGAGCTTCCCTCCATGTACTATATAATACACACAGCAAGCTTCCACAAAGAACAATATACATAAAACAATCCGCCATATAATATAAAATCAATACAGCATGCCGCCATATAATATAAAATCAATACAGCGTGCCGCCATATACCATATAATACATACAGCGTGCCGCCATAAAATATAAAATCAATACAGCGTGCCGCCATATACCATATAATACATACAGCGTGCCGCCATATACCATATAATACATAAGGCGTGCCGCCATATACCATATAATACATACAGCGTGCCGCCATATACCATATAATACATACAGCGTGCCGCCATATACCATATAATACATACAGCGTGCTGCCATATACCATATAATCCATACAGCCTGCCGCCATATACCATATAATCCATACAGCCTGCCGCCATATACCATATAATACATACAGTGTGCCGCCATATACCATATAATCCATACAACCTGCCGCCACATACCATATAATACATACAGCGTGCCGCCATATACCATATAATACATACAGCGTGCTGCCATATACTGAATAATACATATAACCTGCCGCCACATACCATATAATACATACAGCGTGCCGCCACATACCATATAATACATACAGCGTGCCGCCACATACCATATAATACATACAGCGTGCCGCCATATACCACATAATACATACAGCATGCCCCCATATACCATATAATACATACAGCATGCCGCTCAGGTCCGTCGGAGATCACCTTCTTCTTCCCAGTGTATGTGAGTGCATGTCCTGCGACACAATTTGAATTTGAAATCCCACGCTTAGTCCGAATCAGTCGGGTTGTCCGGCGGCCACGCCCCCCAATTTGTGTCACATGAAAGTCGGTGGAAATAGTCTGGAAACCCGACGGAAATGCAGTGTGCGGACGCTTAGTAAATGTGCCCCATAGTGATGTGACAGCACAGAAGGTTAATACACACACAGTGATGTCACAGAGCAGGGGGTTCATACACAGCCAGATCTTGTTGCAGTGAACACAGCAGATCTTTGATTGCAAATAATCTTTTTAAGAGCATTCAGAAAATCTTGTGTGCAAGCTTTGTGGCGAGTGTGCATTGTTCCGAAGTGTGTGCAGTGTCCAAAGTGGGATTTAGGATTAAGGGACTTAGGTTTGAAGGACTTTAGCAGGTAACTGCTGTATTTTTGTGTTACTTTGTGTAACTGCTGTTTCAAGGCTGCGGGCAACTGACAATATGGAGCAAAGTTTGCTGCTCCTGGAGCACAAACTTTCCTGGGAAGATGGGTGTGGGGATGGAAGTATAGAGGTGCAGAGTGAGGGGGAAGCTAGTTGGGTAACATGTAGAAGGTGGGGAAGAGGGAAGAGTTGCAGGGAGTCTAGTCCTGATTTGGTGCACCCCAATAAGTTTGGCTGGCAGATGAGGGGGATATCAGCTCTGGGGTAGCAATGCTGCAGCAAGACATGGCCTCTAGCAACCAGGGGACTGTTTGTTCCAGTAAGAAGGATAATGGGAGCACAGGCAAGGTCAGACAGGTAGTGGGAGATTCAATTATTAGGGGAACAGACAGGGCAATATGTCACAAAGACCGTGCATACTGAATAGTGGGGCACATTTATCAAGCTGACAGAATATTTCTAGTTGCCGATGTCAACCAATCACAGCTCAGCTTTCATTTTACCAGTGCTCATGAATATTTTAAAGGGGAGCTGTGATTACTTGCCATGGGCAGCTAAATTATAGTCTTTTTAGAAATGATCATATAAATAAAAAAGGGGGAGACTTTGTTTATATGTGAAATCTTGCCTCAAGCCTGTCCTGCAAGATGACATCAGTGACGCAAATGAAAATGTGGAGTCCCTATGGGTGGAGATATGGGGAGGGAAAAAGAATAATAAAATATTACTAGGGGTTTGTTATAAGGCCCCAAATATAATGAAGGCATCAGAGGAAATGCTGATAAGGCAAATGGATGTGGCTTCAAAGCATGGTGAAGTACTTGGGGGACTTCAATTACCCAGATATTGACTGGGGGCAGAAACCTGCAGGTCCTTCAAAGGTAGCAGGTTTTTGTCAACAACAAAAGACAATTACCTGTCGCAACTAGTCCTGGAGCCAACAAGAGAGGGGGCACTGCTGTACCTTATCCTAACCAACAGACGCGATAGGGTATCAAAATTACAGGTTTTGCGGGACCCTGGGTAATAGTGATCATAATATCATTGATTTTGTATTACGCTTTTCTAAGAGCGTTAGGGAAGGGGCAACCAACACTCTAAACTTCAGGAGGGCAAATTTTCAGCAACTAAGGGAAGACCTTATAGGCATAAACTGGGGCAATGTTTTCAAAGACAAAACCCCCCCTGAAATGGGAATTTTTCTCATATATTCTAAAAAAGTCCTGTGAGAAACAAATACCATATGGAAAAAGAGGAACAAGAAAAAGCCAATGTGGCTAACTAGTCGTGTAAGGAAAACAATAAGCGAGAAAGATAAGGCATTTAAGGTGCTAAAACGTGAAGGTAGCTGTGAGGCATTACAGGGTCATAGAGAAAAAAATAAATCCTGTAAAAAGCAGATAAAGGCCGCAAAAATAGAGACTGAGAGAAAGCAAAAATAATCACAAATTATTTTTCATGTATATAAATGATAAGATACTAAAAACGGAGAGTGTGGGTCCCCTTAGAAATAACATGGGGGTCATGGTGGAAGGAGATGAGAAAAGGGCCAATCTACTGAATGTTGCCTTCTCAACTGTCTTTGCCCAGGAAAATCCCCTGGTGGAAGACACAATGAGGAATGATGTAAATTCTCTTTAGAATGTCAAAAGTTTAACCCAGGAGGCGCCGCCTCACAACCACTAAGATAGATAAATCACCTGGGCCAGATGGCATACACCCCCGGGTTCTACATGAACTATGTACCGTGATAGACAGACTGTTATTTTTAATATTTGAAGATTCCCTGAGGACTGGTTACGTTCCACAGGACTGTCGCATAGCAAATGTGGTACAAATATACAGTAAAGGATCAAAAGACTCAGAAACGTGTGAGTCTGACTTCTGTGGTGGGGAAAATATTTGAGGGGTTTGTTAGAGATGCTATCCTGGAGTATAGCTCTCACTGTACATAACCTTATAACCCAGCATCAGCATTGGTTTATGAGAGATCGGTCCTGTCAGACTAATCTGATTGGTTTCTATGAGGAATTAAGTTCCAGACTGGATCTGGGGGACGCTGTGGATATTGTATATCTGGACATTTCAAAGGCATTTGACATCGTGCCGCATAAAAGGTTGGTACATAAAATGAGACTGGAGGGACTAGGGGAAAATCTGTGTAATTGGGTAGGTAATTGGCTTAGTGATAGAAAAAAGAGGGTGGTCATTAATAGCAAATTCTCAGATTGGGTTGACGTTACCAGTGCAGTGCCCCAGGGGTCAGTATTGGGGCCACTTCTTTTTAATATTTTTATTAATGAGCTTGTACACGGTCAATGTGCAGATGATACTAAGCTGTGTAAAGTAATAAATACTGAGGTCGATAGTTTAGTATTACAGGGGGATTTGTGGAAGCTTGAGGAGTGGGCAGTGAAATGGTTGATGAGGTTTAATGTAGATAAATGTAAAGTTATGCACTTGGGCCATGGAAACAAAAAGTATAATTTTGTTTTAAACAGTCAATTACTTGGTAAAACTGGAGCTGAAAAGGACTTGGGGGTATTGGTGGATGGTAAACTTAATTTTAGTGACCAGAGCCAGGCGGTTGCTGCTAAAGCAATTAAAATCATGGGATGTATCAAGAGAGGAATTTATTCTCATGATAAAGACATAGTTTTGCCCTTATACAAATCCCTGGTCAGACCACATATGGAATATTGTGTACAGTTTTGGGCACCAGTGTATATAAAGGACATAGGAGAACTGGAACGGGTGCAGAGGAGAGCAACCAAGATTATTAGGGGAATGGGGGGACTAGAATACAATGACAGATTACAAAATTTGGGATTATTCCGTTTAGAAAAAAGACGACTGAAGGGAGACCTCATTACAATGTACAAATACCTGAACGGGCAGTAGAAGGATCTCTCCAAAGATCTTTTTATACCTAGGCCTGTGACCAGGACAAGGGGGCATCCTCTACGCCTAGAGGAGAGGCGATTCTACCATTAACATAGACAAAGGTTCTTTACTGTAAGAGCAGTGAGACTGTGGAACTCTCTGCAGCAGGAGGTTGTTATGGGGGACTCTATGTACATGTTCAAGAGAGACCTGGATGCCTTTCTGGAGAGAAAAAAAATCACGGGTTATGGGGATAAAACATTTATTTAATTCTTAAAGGTTGGACTTGATGGACTTGCGTCTTTTTCCGGCCTTATATAATATGATATTATGATACTATGACTATGATCAATAAGAACATGCTGAAAACCATAACAATAACTGATGACAATAACCCCACACCCCAATGCTGGCTCACTGTGGACACTGAATATAACAGTAATAGAGGATATTCTTGTAGTTGTAAATGATATTTAGTTTTTAGAAGACATATTGATTATTGCTATTAGAATGCTTCCAGATTATGATGAAATGCAAATGTGATCCTGTTTTTTCTATACTAAACAAAAGTTGACACATTTTAGCTGACAGGTACAACCATATATACAGAGAGAATGGGCAACATTTATTAACCCCTTTGGGACGCAGCCAGTGTGTACGTTAAGACTCAGCCCTTCTTTTAAATCTGGCCAGCATCTCTTCTGGTAATATAGAGGTTATAACTTTAAAACACCTAAACTTATCTAACTGCTTTTGAGATTGTTTTCTTGTTTTTTGGGGTAAAATTCAGCCATTTAAGAAAATATTTAAAATTACAATTTTCATGGTTAAAGAGAACCCGTCATGCAAAATAACCCCCTAAACTAAATATATTTTCATAAACTGTCATTAGAGAGCATTGCCTCTATCCCTTCATTGTCCCTCTACATGCCTGTAAACCTAAGCAATGAGGTCCTAAAGCTGTATGCAAATGACCTGTGAAATGTCCAATGAGTCATTAGCATATTCATGCTGTCCAGCTTATTCATGAGTGGGAGGCACAGACACACCCCCAGTGCTTGACTGACATCTGCTCCATGTAATGGCTGCTCTGCAACATGTGCTTGCTGGTGGCTACGCCTCCTGCAGCCTGTGTGTGCATGTGTGTGTGTGTGTATAGGAGAGATACAACAGCCCCAGGCAGCCATGTATATAGCAGAACATGTCAGGTACATGTGTAGCTGATGTCTGTGTATTCGGAGGATGCAGCATGTCAGCAGATGCAGCACACACACTAGCAATGCTGTACTATACATTACACACAGACATGAGCAGGGAGAGGGGAGGGGGAACACGGGTGACATCACTGCCTCTGACCATGTGACCAGCCTAATTTACATAATAAAGAATAGATGATTTTATAATGATTAATGTATGAAATGACTAGATAAAGGCTGGGGTGGGATTCTTGTGAGCTGCACTAACAGGTAGTAGTGAAAGGACTAGTGACACAGACCTGATGACAGGTGTCCTTTAAAAATTTTCTACTTTTTAGACAAAAAGAAATATCACATTTTTTTTGTAGAAAACTTGTTTGGTTATTTCTTACAGAAGGATTATAGTTTTATTAGCAAGTTCTCAGATTTTGAAGATATTTGAAAGCTATGTTTGGTGATGGATTTAGTTTGAAAGTGCCTTTCAGAGGCTTATATAATATAAACCCCCACAAATTTTTATTCTCATTTAGACCTTAAAGATACACATTCAGAGGGTATTAGAGGTAAAAATACACCCTCAAATTTTGGGCTGTTTCTCCCAAGTATGACAATACCTCACAATACATGTAAAGTTCGACTGTTTCTGTGCACAGCAATCTCCAGAAGTTAGTTTGGGAAACTACACGCCGCAAAGAAATTACAGTATCTAGGGTTCCACTTGGCATTTAAACCCCTGAAATTCTGGCCCAAATTAAAATCCAAAGTTAATGTTGGAGCAGTGCAGGGGGGGCCAGATTCATGAAGAACGGGTACCACAAATCATGAATCTGGTGCCCACTGCACACTACATAGTGCACTCCATAGTGCAGTTTGCACCAATATGTTTCTTTCTCTTAAGCACCAAATACATCATGGAGGTCTGTTCAGTCATTATTTACCCTGTATCACTTTATGATATGCATAGCTATATACTTCTATATGCTGTTAACTTCCTACAACCTCTGTGGGTTTTCCTCAGTCCTGCCAGTCTCGGGCAGGGTTTATGCGGAAGGAAGAGAGCTGGTTGACTGACGTAGGGTTGGCTGAGACTGCTGGAGACAGCGTGGATAAACAAACTGAAACAGGATCCGTTCTCTATACTTGTAGCTTATACCGACGTGTGCTGGAGAGGAAGAGACATTTACTCTGGACAACATGTACTTTGACTTTTCCACTGAAGAGCTAGTACTTTAGTTGCTCCTCTCGGGGAAGAAGTTTTGACTTTAAATTTAATAGATTCTTTGAAGATCACTGCTGTTAGTGGGATTTTACAGAAAAATCATGCCCCACACATCCTCTAATACTTGTTTTACCTTGTACAGAAACTTGCTTAGGATTTAACCAGTGCTGTATGCATGCAAGGACTACAACCAAGGCTGCCTGCAAAAATAATTTTTTACTACTACTGGACCAGCAATTCTTCTATCTCGCCTGTATAAGGCACAATGCAGGTGCCACCAAGAAGTTCTTCTCCTCAGAGAAATGCCATTCGCATATCTCCACGTGGATCCCCCAGGACTTCCCCACGGAGTTCTCCTCTCAGTTCTCCACGTAATTCACCACGTAATTCACCTCTACTTCTACGCAAACTTCTCATGAGCCGGAATAATCGAATGCAGAGAAGATTTACAGTTGCCCATGCGCCCTGGTAAATGCGCTTTTCATATATACTTAGTAAGCTATTTACTGTTATAAAGGGTATTTGTCCTATGACTGACCTCACACCTACTATGTGATCACAGGACTTTACCATGGGAAAGAGCTGGGTGCATTTTGTTGATAAAAGATGAGCATAGTGACCGTTATAGATGCAGGGAACCTTGCATCTGAATAGCTTGATACTATTTCTTTACAAAAATTAATATTTTTTTAGATGTTTCATTAAAATGCGGGAATCTCTGATAGTTTCTTAAAATGGACACACAGGTTATATACATTCAAGTCGATCTCTTTCTTTTTAGAGAATTACCGTAGTTGTATTAATTTGTCTCTTATTTTTCTCCATATTTTGCACAGCATTGAGTAACTAAACAAAAGGACTTACAATTTAGCAAAGCCTGTACTTGTTCAAAGTTTTTGTTGTAACTTGATTTACCGTAGCTAAAATACATTCAAAGGCTATTTTGACAGTTATTTTACTGACATACGACAAAGCCTGCAGTCCCATTTTCCTTGCTATAAAATTCCTGTGTAATTTGCTACATTTGCGACTTCTATTGATGACAGTTCCATTGTAATCTAGTTAGTTTGCAGGCCAAATCTGACCATTTTGACTATCATTATCTACAGTGTTGTATTGTGGGGTTTCAATTTTCATATCAACAAAGTTGCATCGCAGCAGTAGCCACATTTAAGTAATTGTTTTGCATGTACATTTATGCTGGAATATTATCAGAACTTATTGTAAATAACTACTAATGTTAATAACTATCCATTGGTTAAGACATTAGTAACTGATACCTCATGTGCAGCTTTGTCGGTGCACTTCTATATCATGGACAGAGCAGGAAGCAGAATACTCCATTTGTAGTGTATCAAGCAGAAATGGAGGACTTGATTTTATGGTGTTTAGTTTTTCTGAAGATGGTTGGGTATATTCAGTATCTGCTGCTGTGGGAAGCAACACGTTTAACTGTTTGATTCTACTAAAATTATAGTACCTTTCCAAAATGGAAGTTCCTGAATAGTTTTATATTGTCAAAGGTTCCATTAGACCTCATTTGTTAGGCCTCATGCTCACAACTATATATGGGGCTGTGAGTTGGTCATATTTCATATAGCTCACAGCCCCCATTGAATTTTTTTAGACACTGTCAAGGTGTGTTGAGGCCACCGTGTCTCACTGCACTGCCTACATGCCACGCTTCAAAAGATCTGGCCGCGCTTCAAAATATAAAAGTTGGTCCTATTCCTGTCTAGATTTGCAATTGGGACTTGGAATACCTGGCCATGTTGGACATTGTTTGCATCCTGGATTTTGAAGTCTGTCGTGTGCATGTAGCCTTGGGTAAAATCCCCATATATCTACTTTCTATCAGTGATATACTAGTGTTTCAACTATACTGTGTTTCAACTATACTGTGGTCAGTCATGGATCTTTTTATTCCATATTATAGTCATATATTTTGTCACGGTTCGACTGGGCGAACCATCAGAGAGTCTCTGTAGAAAGAGTCTGTGGACCCTCTGGACCACCGCGAGGGTTCGTAGTATGCTCACGGTGGCAGCCGAGCAGGAACCGTCTGAGCCTGGGATGACAGCAGGAGTGTCCTTTGGCCGAAAGACAGACTCTGATAACTTGCTCAGACTCCCCTGCAAGCAGTATGGCCTTGGGAGGCCGGAGCAGCACTGGTAAGCCACGGAGGCTGGATAGGCCCTTGGAAGCAGCACTGGGAAGCTGCAGAGGCTGGGGTGGCTCCTGGGAATCTGGAGCAGCACTGGAAAGCTGCAGAGGCTGGGGTGGCTCTTGGGAGGCCTCAGCAGCACTGGGAAGCTGCAGAGGCTGAGGTGGCTCTTGGGAAGCCAGAGCAGCACTGGGAAGCTGTGGAAGCTGGGTTGGCCCTTGGGAAGTCGGAGCAGCACTGGGAAGCTGCGGAGGCTGGGTTGGCCTTCGGGAGGCCGGAGCAGCAGTGGGAAGCTGTGGAGGCTGGGTTGGCCCCTGGAAACCCGGAGCAGCACTGAGAAGCTGTGGAGGCTGGGTTGGCCCTTGGGAGGCCGTAGCAGCACTGGTAAGCCGCAGAGGCTGGATAGGCCCTTGGGAGGCTGGAGCAGCACTGGGAAGCTGCAGAGGCTGGGGTGGCTCTTGGGAAGCCAGAGCAGCTGTGGAAGCTGGGTTGGCCCTTGGGAAGTCGGAGCAGCACTGGGAAGCTGCGTAGGCTGGGTTGGCCTTCGGGAGGCCGGAGCAGCAGTGGGAAGCTGCGGAGGCTGAGTTGGTCCCTGGAAGCACGGAGCAGCACTGAGAAGCTGTGGAGGCTGGGTTGGCCCTTGGGAGGCCGTAGCAGCACTGGTAAGACGCAGAGGCTGGATAGGCCCTTGGGAGGCGGGAGCAGCACTGGGAAGCTGCAGAGGCTCGGTTGGCCCTTGGGAGGCGGGAGCAGCACTGGGAAGCTGCAGAGGCTCGGTTGGCCCTTGGGAGGCGGGAGCAGCACTGGGAAGCTGCAAAGGTTGGGTTTGCCCTTGGGAAGCCGGAGCAGCACTGGGAAGCAGCAGAGGTTAGTTTGTTAGGCATAGAAAATTCGGGTCTAGACTCTACTGCCGGGGAAGACTGGAGCAGCAACAGGAGAAGTCGCAGGAGCCTGAAGCTGGAAGTCAATCATCCGTCGAAGAGTGGTAGCGAGTTTATCTAGAAGTTCTGCTCAGGCAAAAATGCTCGGAAAATCAGCCACTAGCTGGAGGCGGGACCTCTGGATGCCAGGACCTCTGGATCGCAGGACCTCAGGATGACCACCAGGATACAGGACCGGCGCCACAGGAATACAGGAACGCCACAGGAATACAGGAATGCCACAGAAATACAGGAACTCGGAGGAACACTGGAGTACAGATACACGGAGGAATCCTGGGAACGCTGGAATACAAGGAAACTCAGGGCTTTCACTTCAGCGAAAAGACTTGGAGATCCGGCAGAGAGTAAAGGGAGGTGCCGGATTATAAGGGCGAGCCGGATTAGCCAGCCCCAATCAGAGGGACCCTAGCCCTTTAAATCCTAAAGAGCCGGCGCGCGTGCCCTAGTGAGCGGGGACGCATGCAGCCGAGTCAGGCACCAGGATTGCGGCCTAGTCGGGACCGGAACCGAGCCAGGAGAGGTAAGTCCGGTTAGGGGGTAACCGTGCCACCAGGAAGGGTACGGGTGTACCCGCGATCCGTTACAAGGATCGCAGGTATGGCCATGACATATTTCAGTATAACTGGATAGATGAAGCACTCCCCCTTTTTCTGTAATGGATTATTTTGGAATCCATGCAACTAGTTGAAGTCTGAGTGTCTCACAGACTAAAAAAGGAGAATAAAGGAATTCAAAGTACTATGCAGCGGACCTCAACTGGCAAATATCAAAATGAACTGGTATACAGCAAATTTATATCTCAGGTAGGATAGTAAGCTAAACTTGACCATGTCAAAAACGTTACTCAATAATTCAGTTAAAACAACTTACGTCTAGGCCAACATGCTATGTGTTACCAAGGGGTTTAGCATCGAAAGGTAACATGAAGCATTAAACCCTTAAGGACTTTTTTATTTTTCCATGTAAAGAGCTCTGTAGGGGCTTGTTTTCTTTGTAACAAATAACATTTCATAATGGTGGTATTTAATATTCTATGCCGTATACTGGGAAGCGGGAAAAAATTTCTTGTGGGCTTGGATTTTAGGTCTTTCACTGTGCGCCCCAAATGACAGGTCTACTTCATTCATTGGGTCAGTACAATCATGGGGATACCAAAGTTGTATAGGTTTTACAATGTTTTCATACATTTATAAAAAATAAAACCTGTACAAAAAAAAAAATTCTTCATTTAGCCGACTTCTGACACTTGTTTTTTCATACAACTTCATATAACTTTTTCATACTTTGGTGTACAGAGCTGTGGTGGTATAATTTTTTATATTTACAACTTTGGGAGTTAAACGCCGTGAAAAACCATTATTTTATTTTTGATAAATTGGGCATTTTCGGACACAGCGATACCTAATGTGTTTATGATTTTTACTGTTTATTTATATTTATATGGCTTCTAGGCAAAGGGAGGTGATTTTAATTTTTTGCTTTTTTAAAAAATATATATTTTATACATTTTTAAAATATTTTTTAAATATATTATGTCACGGGGAATGATGATTGGAGCCAAGATGGCGGTGCCAGCTCGTTAATGCCGGCGTCAATAAAAGGGTTAACACCCGCCATTGGTGTTAGCGACAAGTGTTTGCTTCATTGTGAAGCAAGCAACCGGTGAGTATGAAGAGGCTCAGCCTGTGAGCCCTCTTTATACTCCCCCATGCGCAGCAATACGTACAGGTAGGTCTTATTGCGCTATGTGGTTAAAGAGCATTTCAGAAGACTGAACTGTATACAGTACTCATAAAATGGTGGAAAAACTGTAGTAACAGGTTGTGAATATTCCAGTCAGATATAGGGATAGCCTATAGGGCCCTAATCTCTATCACTGTATAAACTCTATGTCACAATCTCAATTCACATTAGACATTGTTGATTAGTATGTTACAAATAATTGCAGATAAAAGATGCAGTCAATCTTAATATCATAGGCAGTGGCGGATTAAGTGGCCCCCTGGGCTGTTCACATGACTAGGGCCCCCCAGCGACCAATCCAACCCTGTGCCCCAAAGGCCTAATCTCCATTGCAGCCTGTACAGGCCCCCCTTTGATGAAATGTCCACTGCAGAGCTCCCCTTACAGAAATGTCCACTGAAGATCCCTCCTTTAATGAAAAGTTGATACCATTTTAATGAAATGGCTACCCGTGATGTTTTAAAAATAGGTCCTTTATAAATAATTTTTGGACAAGATTCCAGAGCATAAAAGTCTGTAATTTACAGAATAAATGTAGTCAGCATCGCTCCAATTTTTCTGTACTGTATGAATGGCATTGAACTAGGCCAATGAGGGTTTACATTGATGCACTAATTGAAATGGGTTGATAATGAGTGATTCTCAAACCCTTCTTTTATGTTAAATAGATGGTCTCCCATTCTCTCTTTGAGGGATTTGTTGGTACGACTTATGTTTTTTACACAGGCATACAGATGACTCAAGTGTTATAGGTTAGAGTTAAAGGGAACCTGTTATCAGAAACTTACCTAATTAACCATTGCCAGTATGTTATGAAGCAGATTAACACCTTCCATATCATGTTTCTTTCATGATTCAGCGTGGTGGCTTCATTCAGAAAATCAACTTTGAAGTGAGATGTAAATTGGTTGTATAAAGTCATGGACTCAGCAATGAAGTCAAGCTCTCCTCACCTCAGAATGAAGGCGATCTGGTTAGTGATGTGTCTGGATACAAGACTATCAATGACAGTGAAGAGATCATTCTGAAGTGAGGAAAGCTTGACTTCAGTGTCAAATTCTCCTTGACTTTATCCAACCAAATTACATGTCCCTTCAAAGTTGATTTTCTGGACAATGCCACTGCGCGGGCCATGAAATAGACATAATCTAGAAGTTGTTCAGCTGCTTGACAACATACTGGTAGTGGTTTATTAGGTCAGTTTCTGCTGACAGGTTCCCTTTAATTTTGTATTCATATTAATTGAAAGATGATTTCATAGTTTCTGTTTTCCTATTACAGCTGAAACACAGGCCACATATAAAAAAAGACCCAGGAAACCATGATGTCAGTGTTCGTTTGGCTTTAGTTCTTTTAATCATTGTTTCACAGTTTTGGTACCTATATTAGGCCTTTCTGGGAGGAGCTGACCTACAAGTTTGCCACCTATTATATTCCAATGTTTATTCACGATACTTTGTATTTGTTTATAATGGCCATGAACTACTTAACCCCTTAAGGACGCAGGGTTTTTTCGCTCATTTCTCGCTCTCCACCTTCAAAAATCCATAACTTTTTCATTTTTACGTGTATAGACCTGTGTGAAGGCTTATTTTGTGCGTAACAAATTTTACTTTCCCGTAATGTTATTTATTTTAACATGCCGTGTACTGCGAAGCTGAAAATAAATTCCAAATGTGGAAAAATTGAAAAAAAACGGCACGTGCGTCATGTTCTTGTGGGCTCAGTTTTTACGACTTTGACTGTGCGCTCCAAATAACACCTCAGCTTTATTCTTCGGTTTGGTGCGATCGCGTTGATAGCAAATTTATATAGGTTTTATTGTGTTTTAATACATTTTCAAAATGTGTACAAAAAAGAAAAACAATTTTTGCCATCTTCTGACGCTAATAACTTTTTCATACTTTGGTGCACGGAGATGTGTGAGGTGTCATTTTTTGCGAAATGAGCCAACGTTTTCATTGCTACCATTTTGAAGTCTGTGCGACATTTTGATCATTTTTTATTCCATTTTTTATGTGATGTAAAAAGGTGTAAAAGTCGCATTTTGGACATTTGGGCGCCATTTCCCGTCTCGGAGGTCACCGCCGGCCGCAAAAGTTTTTATATTTTAATAGATCGGGCATTTTGGGATGCGGCGATACCTAATGTGTCTGTGATTTTTACTGTTTATTATGTTTTATATCAGTTCTAGGGAAAGGGGGGTGATTAGAATTTTTAATATTTTATTAATTTTTTTTATTTTTAAACTTTTTTAAACTTTTTTTTCACTATATCTTAGACCATCTATGGTACATTAACCCTAGATGGTCAGATCGTTCCTACCATATACTGCAATACTTCTGTATTGCAATATATGGCATTTTTGCAGCTCATTCATTACAATGAGCCACTGGCTCATTGTAACGAATCTGCAGAAGCCATTAAGCCTCGGGTCAAACGAAGACCCGAGGCTACCATGGCAACCGATCGCCGCTGGTAGCAATCAAAGGGTTAATAGCCGCGATCAGTGCAAGCACCGACCACAGTTATTAGTGGTGGGGGTTTGCTGCAATATGCAACAACCTTTGTATGAAGAGGACTCAGCCCGTGAGCCCTCTTCATACATTCCATATACCACTGCGCCGTAGAGCTACAGCGCAGAGCGTTAAGGGGTTAATGACCGCCCTATAGTCTTTTTATGGCGGTCATTAAGGGTCCTTCTTCTTCTGAAGATTTCGGGACATCGGGTCCTGCAAGTGCCGTTGTCGGGCTGTGACATCACAGCCCAGACCCGGCACTAACACCCAGGATCGGGAAAACTCAGATCCCTGGTGTTTAACCCCTTACACACCGCAGTCAAGCAACAAAATTTACAAAAAACATTAAAAATCTTTTTATAATAATAATTAAATAAATAAATAAAATAAAAGTCCTGTAATGTACAATTTTTCATCAAATACCATCACAAAAAATGTTCTAAAAAGTGATCAAAAAAAGTTATGCGCTTTAATATGATACGACTGAAAAGAACCAATCTTTTCACAAAAAATAAGCCCTCAACCAGATCTGTCCACAGAAAAATACAGAAGGTATGCCCCTGAAAAATCGTAGATAGTAAAAGCAATTTGATCTTCTCCAATATTGGTTTTGCTCAGTAAAATTGAGCAAAGATAAGAAAAACTATATGAATGAGGTATCACCGCAATCGTAGTGAACCAGAGAATAAAGATAAAATATTATTTTTACGTTAAAAAGTGCTAAAAATCCAAAATAAAAATTGTTGACTTGTTGTGTCCTCCTTTAAATAGTTAATAAAATCTCATGAATAAGCTATAGACGCCCAAAATGAATTATTTATACAAGTGTATCTCACCTTGCAAATAATAAGCCTCATATGTTCACATTACCAAAGAAATTTTCATTTTATAGCCTATACATTGTGATAATACAAATCTGCTGTGAATGACGCTGCTTTCATCCTATGCCCGGCCGTGTGCCCGTACAGCAGTTTACCACCACATATGGGGTATCGCTACACTCGGGAGAAATTGGGCATCATCAAATGCAGAGCATTTCATAATTTTATTCATTATGAAACTGTCAGTTTTGGCCTAAATGAATGTATTCAAAATTTTAAAGTTTCTAAATCGCAGGACCATATTGTTTTAACCCATGTGAAACACTTAAAGGGGTTATCCGGGTTTAAATTTTTTTTTATGTCCGGGCTGGGGAGGGCTAGTTAAACATAATAAACATGTACTTACCTCCTCCGGTGCTGCCGATGTCCCGCGCCGCGGCCCCTCTTCTCTGTGCGCCGGTTTCATTACACCGGCGCACAGGGAGCTTCCGGCCGGCAGGAAGCTCCCATGCGCACCATCTCTCAGCGCTTACAACGCTAAGAGATAGGGACGCATGGGAGGAGCCGTCCACATCGTGGACCGGAAGCTCCCTGTGCGCGGCTTCCGTGCCCCTGTAAACAAACAGGGGCACGGATCGAAGGGACCGCGGCGCGGGACATTGGCGGCGCCGGAGGGGGTAAGTACATGTTTATTATGTTTAACTAGCCCTCCCCAGCCCGGACATAAAAAAAATGTAAACCCGGATAACCCCTTTAAAGGGTTAATAGACTTAACTAAGTTGTTTTACATACGTTGAGGGGTGTAGTTTCTATTGTGGTGTAATTTATGGGGTTTTACTATTGTTTAGGCCTTTCAAAGTCACTTGGAAGCTGACTTGTCCCTCAAAATTTGAGTTTTCGTGATTTTCATGAAAATAAGAAAAATCACATCTAAAGTTCTGCGCCTCATAACATCCTAGAAAAATAAAATATCATTCCAACATAAAACAGACATTTCGGAAAACATTCTCAAAATCACCTGGATATGTTAAAGCTTTCCGAAGTTATAACAAATAATTGTGACACATGTCAGATTCTAAAAATTGAGTCTGGTGTCTAAGCTATGAACTGGCTACATCCTTAACCGGTTAAAAGATTTTAGTTCTATTCCTATTATATGAATAATGTAGGTGCTATTGCCTTTTTTCTCAATTTTTCATACAAAAACTTCAGTCAGTTCAGCAGCGTCATCTTATAATTATACTATTTATATGTGCTATGTGCATTATATTGTGTCCGCACAGCAGTGAACCTGAGACATCAACCCATCACAGTGATTGAGTTCCATGAGAAGGAGCTAAACCTTGAAGGTTCAAGGTAATGTGAGTCTTTACAGCAGTGACTATAACACTAACCTATAATACTACTAACATTGACTGCATCTTTTACCTGTGATTCATTTCTAACATACTAATTGACAATGTCTAATGTGAATTGAGACTGTGACATAGTTAATACAGTGGGAGAGTTTAGGGCCCATATCTCTATCTGACTGAAATATTCACGGTTGTTACTACTTCTTTTTCCACCTTTTTTTGAGTTTACACCGTAGGCTAATTCTTCTGAAATGCTACTTAATGCTTTATGTTAGCTTTCAAGGCTATTACCCCTTCACATCCCATGAATCTTTTTTTTTTTTTTAGCCAAAAGAGACACTCAGACCACAGATATTTGCGGGGATCTCACTATTGGTGTCAACTAAACATTAATCTAATTTATTAATTTTGTTCTGTAAAATGTCTTCATATCTCTGTTGACAGACTGTGGTGCTGTAATTTGTTTATTTTTTTGTGCAAGAAAGGTTTCCTGCTTACTTTGCAATCATTAGGAAAAGAAAGGGGTTTCCTCAACTAAGGCCTGCCAGCTGAGATATATAGTTTACCTCAATGTTGGCTTATTTATAACCAGTCAGGTTTCACTGATAGCTCAGTAAGCAGAGTTTACTCTATTATAATTTTGTGCCAAATTGTAATAAGTCTGTCATATAGTAGAGGATTTGTCTCTAATGGCTATTTTTGACAAAGTAGTGCCACATTAAATTACTTTCAAGTATTTTAATGAGTTTTTAGAAAAGGTATCTGTCAGGAAGGGAAGAATATGATTCTTGTAGGAATTTAAGATACTTTAAAAATGTATACAGTAAGTATTGGCATTTTCTGACACCTCCTGCTTAAAACCCAAAAAGTTAGAAGGATTGTGAGGCCCCGCTTTCACGGTCTGTATTCATACTGAAAATCAAGATCAAGCGAGCTTTTGCCCTTCTGCTCTACATCAGTAAATTGAACAGCTGACAAATGATGACAAAATGTAAATCCTTTAACCCCTTAACGACCTGGCCTTTTTTTGTTTTTTCATTTCTATTTTTCTCTCCCCATCTTCAAAAATCTATAACTTTTTTATGTTTACACATAAAGAGCTATGTGACAGTTTATTTTCTGCGTAACAAATTGCACTTCATAGTGACAGTATTTAATATTCCATGCCATGTACAGTGAAAATGGTGAAAGAGCATTTGCCCCGTTTTCTTGTGGGCTTGGATTTTACAGCTTTCACTGTGTGCCCTAAATGACATGTCTACCTTATTCTTTGGGCTGGTCCGATTACAGGGATACCAAATTTGTATAGGTTTTATAATGTTTTCATGCATTTACAAAAATGTAAACCTCCTGTATTTAAAAAAAATCTTAATTCTGCCATTTTCTGGCACTAATAGCTTTTTCATACTGCGGTGTACGGAGCTGTGGGTGGTGTCATTTGTTGGGGACTTATGATGATGTTTTCAATGCTACCATTTTTATCACTGTACGGCCGTTTGATCACTTTTTATAGATTTTTTTATATTTTTTCAAAATGGCAAAAAAGTGCCATTTTTAACTTTACGGGGTTAAATGCAGTGAAAAACCGTTATTATATTTTGATAGATCAGGCATTTTTGGATGCGGCGATACCTAATGTGTTTACTGTTTTTTAATATTTATATCAGTTCTAGGGAAAGGGGGTGGTTATTTGAAATTTTTATTTTTATTATAATTTCTTTTTTTAAACTTCTTTTTATTTTTACTATTTCTCAGACTCCCTAGGTTACTTTAACCCTAGATTGTCTGATCGATCCTAACATATGCTGCCATACTACAGTATGGCAGTATATGGGGATTTTCCTCCTCACTCATTACAATTTGCTGATAGCACATTGTAATGATAGGATTAACATGAATCAGCCTCGGGTCTTCGGAAGACCCGAGGCTGTCATGGCGACAGATTGCCGCTCCCTGATGACGTCACGGGGAGCGACGATCCTCGGCAAGATGGCATGCCCATGCGCCCATACGGCGTGCGTTGGTAAGGGGTTAAGGATTGAGCAATCATATTAACCATTATTCTATATCCGGTATTGTGATGATGTGATATCAACTGAATATTATTCATTAATCTTGTGATACAATACATTTTGACGAGGGCCTGCACCACAAGCAGGCTGAAGTGAACTTGAAGATTTTTGAGCAGATAGACCACAACATCAGATTTAACATATCCACGTTGAGGTAAAAAAAACATTGGGGCACATTTACTAAGGGCAGTTTGCCAGTTTTCTGTCGAACTTTGCACATTCTTTCTAGTGAAAACTGCTAGCACAGGTATTTAAGAAGGGTCTGCACCACGTATGTGTTGCACCTGAGCCTTTTGTGTTGCAGCTGCACTTTTCTTCATGCGACACAAATTTCTGTACTGAAGGTAACGTTCCGGTGCTCAGTCAAAGCGTGCACCAGATTTAACATGCAAAGTCTGACAGAAATGTGTAGCACGCCCAATGTTAAAGGTGCACTCTGTCGGGGAAGTCCAGATTCATGCAGAACGTGTGGCAGAAATCCTGAATCTGGATTTCCAACGTTTCCTAAATGTCTACTTTATATCGGCATGGATTTTTATGCATCCTCTCTCTTTTCTAGGTTGTTAGGAGGTTCAGAATTTTAGGTGCAATTTTTCTAATTTTATGAAAATCGCCAAAACCCTTAAAGGCCCCTGCTCTGCTTTAAGTGACTTTGAGAGGCCTATATGTTTCTTAATGCTGTTTTCATGAGGTCAGATGTGAAAATTTTATAATTTTGTGACTTTTTTTTTCCCATTTTTTTACAGCATTCATCGTATGGGTTCGGTGACAATTTTATTTTATTAGACAAATTGATCCTCAATATGTTATGTATTTTTTGTTATTTTTACTTAATTATGTTTTTATACGGGATGGGGTTTCAGGGACTTTATCATAACTCTAGGTTAAGGTGTGGGAACTACCTGCATCCTATAACGTAGAGTTGCATCAAGGTGTGAGAAGGGGTTAAGAATCTTGTCTTTGTGGGAATACCCCACAAAGTCTTTCTAAACATAAGGATTTTCATAAAAATGGGAAAAATTGCACCCAAAATTCTAAGCCCCATAACATTCTAGAAAAATAAGAGAATGCATAAAAAAACATGCTAACATAAAGCAGACATCTGGGAAATTTTAGTTAGGAAGTTAATTGGGTGCTTTCTCTATCTGCCTAAAAAGCAAATAATTTTGAACGTTAAAAATTGAGAATTTTTCTAAATATTTGCTAAATTTACAATTGTTTTCATAACTAAACACAAAATAAATTCAATTTTTCAACTAATTTGAAGCACAATGTGTCACGAGAAAACAGTCTTGAAATCCTCTGGATATGTTAAAGCATTCCAAAGTTATAACCACTTATAGTGTCACAAGGTAGATTTAAAAAATCAGGCTTGGTCTGAAAGCCCTAAAGGGGCTTAGTCCTGAAGAGGTTAAGGAGGGCCACTGTGTGTACACACAGTACATATATATGTGTGTGTGTGTGTGTGTGTGTATGTAATGGGCACAATATATCAACCACTCTGTAATTGGGCATAATGTATATCTATCTTTCTGTAATGGGACACAGTATATATTTCTATGTAATTGGGGCAGTATATTTCTATCTCTCTGTAATGACAACTTAAAATTTGTGTTAAATCTTGTATACAGTATTTCATTGGCATTGTGCATATTTAGGACAAAAAAAAGAGAAATAAAAAATTACAGAAAAATGGAAAAGCCACATTTTGGATAAAGGGTTACCCAAATAAACTTACTTGGTCATTGTTATATTTGGAAATTAAAATATGCAATACATGCTGTTTAAGAGACTTGATACCTAATACCAATGGAAGTCGTATGTTGTTTGCTGGGAAAGTAAGTTTCTCACGTGTTGCAGAAGACTAAACTGTTTATACAGTGCATACTGGCCTAGGGCCAGGTTTTGTGGTAAAAATCCTGTAGGCGCATAGGCTTTAGTAATCATTTACAAACAGTGAAAAATCTTTCAAGTAAAAAAAAGTTAAGAATCTTTAGAACTTTTAATGTTGATATTATACTCCAAATTGACTTAAAGGGAATCTCTATGTGGACAATGATAGGTAGCGAGCTTGGAGAGCTGTATAATCATAACAGTATGGTAGTAGCAGGAGTATTATGAAAAATTGCAGTATCGCAATTTAAAACACTTTTTAAACTTTATGGCCAAAGCTGCTTCGCGCAGGGAGGTACGCGCTCGACGCACCATGCGCGCGACCGTGCACGCGGCTACATAGGAAGTGAAGGAGAGCCGTGCGCACGGTCGCGCGCATGGTGCGCCGAGCGCGTACCTCCCTGCGCCGAAGCAGCTTCGGCCATAAAGTTTAAAAAGTGTTTTAAATCGCAATACTGCGTTTTAAAACACTAACAAAACTAAGCTCCGGCACCAGCTCACCCTGAGCTGGTGCTCGGTAGTTCCCCCTTATACCTGCCACTTCAAGTGGTAGGTTTCCTTTAAGTTTAAGGATTCTACCTCCTCTGAGTATACCAGATAGCTTTAGCTATAGCAGATCTGGGGTTCAATACTGCAGCAGTTACTCTGTACTGGGCGGCTGTGGAACAGCCTCTGATCGTGTATAATGGCACAGTAGCTGAAACTCTTGTGGCCAACAGTGGGAAATGTTAAAAAATATTCTATCATGTGTAGAGCAATACAAATGCCCCCAAAAATTAGTAGATAATTTAACTGTTGTAAGTAAGCTGTTTTTTATGCCACAATTTTTTTTTAATCAGATATTTTTTATTGAAATAGAAAAACATACATGGTGACCTCACCATCCATCACTGAGTAGCAGTTATCAACAGTTGTTTGTGGTTCATTAAAGTACAGAGAGAAGAGCATCCAGAAAACAGTAAGCCCCACACAGTGACCTAAACCATCTACAGCACAACTTTCACACCATTGAGAGAGTGCTACTCCTCCCAGATACCACATCTGTTTCCACCATAAGGATGTGATACTTTAATGGATAACAATGTATTGAGACCTAGTTTACTAAGGTTACTAGGTATTTCTTTATTATTTTTGTAATTTAATAAAAATCTTGACTATATGTAGTAGAAAAAACGAATGTTTGTTCTCAATAACGTACCTTGAAGAAGAACTTTCATTAAATAGAAACAGATCTCTACTTCTTTTGAGATACTGGATCAAAGGAAAATATGGAACAAGATACTCTGCTGATGATACTCAAGCTTCTTTCTAAATGATAATACCCAATGAAAGGCCCCACTCTACTGTAATGCTATGAGAATCACAGCAGAATTTTCAGGAAATAGATGGATCTGGTGCAAAAATCAATCAAGGCCACCAAATGTAAACCAATGTTCACCCTAACAATGTCAGAATTATACACAATGATACAATCAATGCATCCTCAGCTGTACCTTAGAGAGGGAGGAGGACATCGGCAAAGATGTTACATAATACCTTATGCCTAATGCTACTTACATTCTTAAACACAAACTATGAATACCTTTTCATACAACAATTGTATCAAATATACAATTGCAGGATACACTCTTACAGCTCTTAGTAACTCCCGTGGAGAGTACAACAGTTGCTGTAGTCAGAAAACTATAAAAGGCTGCATTCACACGGCTGTTGGGGGACGTATATATACACGTGCAGCACTGTACCGTTCAGTACCCAGGGAAAAGAGAGGAAATGTCCTATCTTTCCCCGTAATACGGCCCTGTACGACATGTTTCTTTATGGAGAGTGGCGGGGGTGAGCAGCGCACACCTCCTCCTCCTGTCCCGGGCTGCAACATGACCCCACTCGTAATTCTAGCTTAAATTGTAAATTTCCCCACTGTGGGACTAATAAAGGATTATCTTATCTTAAATCCTATGTATCAGATTAACAAGTGTTCCCTGTCTGTAGACGAATTGTGTCAAAAATCCAGTAATCATATGTGCCTTGTGCAATTCACGAAATTGATAAATGGAAATTATGGAATTGATAAATAAATAAATAGTGCACAGTCTATTTATGGAGTGCACTTGCCAAGTTTAATTTCTTTGTCAATTCTTATGCTCGGGATATCATATGCCAATCCTTTAAATGGGCTGAATATTCCTGCTCATGAAAGTGGAGAGAAGGGAGGGAGAATTTTAGTTCCTGTCAGTTAAATAACAAAGCTTTGTATGGGGCGGTATTAGCAATCACATAGGGGCCATGTTGTAACTAAGTCAGCAAAGTATGTGTTCCTGGACACCTCTGTTTAAAATGTTTAGTAAAAATGTTTAGCTTTCTGAGTGATGTAATCCCACTTCTGACAGCTATTATACACAGTCCACTGGTAATATAAGGGATTACAAAGTTGGAGGAAACAAAACTATTGACGTCTTGAAACAGCATATGTATGTATATATATATGTATGTGTGTGTGTATATGTGAGTGTATGTATATATAAATATACTTATATACTACAAGGCAAGAACATGAAATGAAGCCTGATGGCATAATGCAGAATTAAAGCCAAGTGAAAAGGAAAAAAATCTCAACTGGTAGCTAAAATAGGCAACATTTTCCTTATCCCATCCAGGAAAACATATTTGCATATTTCACAGCATCCCCCAGTTTCCACACATCTGCAAAGGCTTTGTAGACTGGCAAAGTCTATGTAGTTTCCAGGATCGCTTTTTGATCCTTTTTTGTATATTGGCATCAGATTTTATATTTGTCATTCCTCTGGAACAGAACTTGTCCTTAATTATCCTGTAATATCTCATGGATCTCCTGGCATACTGCCAGACCAAATGGGGGGCACATATACTGTAGCTAAAATGAGTTCAAGGTTGTTCAACTTACACTGCTACAGGATATATCTCCCTTGATTATCCTTCCACTGTCTAGAACAATGAAATTTACAATTTCTTTTAATAAGAATACAAGCAGCCCTAGAGTAAGTCGAGTGCCCTGAAATATAGACCTCTTCGACCCAACTTCATTTAAGCCAAGTGGCTTCTCTCAAAATGTGTTTGCTGTAGACAGACATTATCACCTTTTTCCTCATTCCCCTCGCGTTCCAAGACACAACCCGCCCCATCCGTTACCTAATGTGGCTTCCAAAGATAACCATCTAAGGTATTAGAGGTGATAGAGAGTGAAAAAAAATAAAAATAAAAAATAGGGGCGCTAGGAGAACGGGAACCCTCGAACAAGGGAAAGGGAGGGAGAGTATGGGTGGAGAGACTGCGAACCAAAAAAAAAACCCTCCTCCTGCCCTTAATGATCTATATTAAAAATAATGATCTGTCCATCACAGTACATAATTCATGCAGTACCCATGGGTGTATACCATCATCCAACATGGGATTTTCTTGTATAAAGACAGTTCAAAAGGCTACATTCAATAAATTGTGCTTTTCCTCATCTAACTTCACCATGACATCCAGGTTATTCCCCAGAGGGCCCACACTCTGTTTTTAATTTGTTGTCACTTATAGATAGTGACATTTTCATTTTCTTCACCAATGTCATCTCACAGGAAGGGCTTGAGGCAAGATTTCACATACAAACAAAACCCTCCCCCTTTTTATTTATATGACAAATGTAACCATCTATATTAACAGTCCAGTCATAGCTATTTTCCAACCATGTTTCACTGATACCAGCAATATCTTATTTGCTTTTCAACATTAAGGCTTCCAGTTCCTCCATCTAATTTGTGAAGCTTTTGGCATTAGTGTACATACACTTTCGATTGTTCTTATTCACTGATCTTACCCCAGCCTCCTACCTCCCCTATGGACCACAACTCTTCTAGTTCCCTATCCAACCTGTCTTGCTCTGTACAAGTGTAGTTATCATCTCGAGTGACCACTGGTCTCAGAAAGTCTGTGCAAAATGAAGTGCTCGCCAGGTGATGTCAACAGTTGTCTGCTGCGCCTTCAGCCGACCTTACTTGGCATTGAGGGGGTGTTTATAAATAATCTTCTGACAAAGCCAGGAGGCGCTCAGCTAGTGGAGAGGTGAGTGCCTCCAACTAATTTGCATAAAGTTATAAAGAAGCAGACGTGCCGTGACGGAATGTGGTAGAAGGACTCCCCCATCGCATAAATGTGGTGGTAGATGTCCTTTAAATCTATTTTTACAATGAAAACTACATAAGAGATCCAAATGACCCTGGGCTATAAATCTCCACAGAATGTAATAATCAATGTTACTAAACAATGTTCAAAGCCTATTTACCTTAAGCACCAAAAGAGTTAACGCAGTTGTACTATTTTTACTTTTTGGACAAACATACAACGCTACATCACACAATGTTGCTGTGTGGAAATTTCTAACTTTAACATTCCCATAGACCTTAAAAACATTGCACGTCAGAACCTTGTGTGCATTTAACCTTTTTTATTCATGCAGCAAAATGATTTTCCAAACTACAATGATGGTGTTTTATTAAGACCTATAAACAAAATAGTTTTAATTCTATGATTAGGGCTGGTAGACAAAGTGGGGTGCCAAAATAAAACTATTTTATGAACAGTCACATTCAGTAAGATTGCTCCCTTTAGCTTTGCACAATAGTAACACATTGAAGTTTACAAATAGTAGTATGGTAAGACAATCTGTTTATCATCTATCTCCTGTCTATGTAGCTATCATCTATCCATCTAGTTATACATCTCCTATAATTAGTCAATTTCATATCTATATATCTGTCTACCTAACCATGTATCTATCTAGCTTTTTGTCTGTCTATTTATCTATATATCTTCTTTCTACCCATCTCCTATCTACCTATCTATTCATGCATCTATCCCTCTTCTACTGTATCTAGCTCTCATATGCATCTATCTTTATATAATCTATGTTATATTTCTGCATCTATAAATCAATTATGTTGAAAAAACAAGCAAAATCCAGCTCACCAATCAGACGAGATGTTCCCAGCGCACGGACACAAAAAGATCCCCCATAGACTCAGGGCAATGGCAAATTTGTAGAAAGACCAGCACTTCAGGAAACAATTGCAGTGTAAAAATATATATGTATTCTTTATTCGTTCCTCTTAAAAGCATAAGTCACGGCAGAATGCACAAAACAAGGGATACACGGGGTAAATTATGCTTTTAAGAGGAACGAATAAAGAATACATATATATTTTTACACTGCAATTGTTTCCTGAAGCGCTGGTCTTTCTACAAATTTATAAATCAATTATGAATCTATCATCTTTCATATTTATCTTCTATCATAAACCTACCTATCATCTGTCTCTGTCCTATAATATTCTTCGACAGTCATATACAGGCGGTCCCCGGTTTACATACAGGATAGGTTCTGTAGGTTTGTTCTTAAGTTGAATTTGTATGTAAGTCAGAACTGTATATTTTATAATTGTTACCCGAGCCAAATATTTTTTGGTCTCGGTGACAATTGGATCTTAAAAATGTTGGGTTGTCATAAGAACCGAGATTAATAATAAAGTTTCATTACAGACACCTGTGATAACTGTTATAGATGATTATTGTAGCCTGGGGCTAAAGTGCAGTAACTTACCAAAATCCAGGGGTCCGTTTGTAACTAGGGGTCATCTGTAAGTCGGGTGTTCTTAAGTAGGGGACTGCCTGTATTACATCTTCACTGGGGCATTCAACCAAGGGGTATTAAAGGAGCATTACATACTGGGAAAATGCCCAGCTGCCCCCCCCCCCTAACGCCGGACATGATTTCTTTAAGTTCATATCGATTTGTGATGTTTTAGATTTTAACAGATAATGGTAATGAATCCCATTACTTACAGTGGGTCATAAAGTATTCAGACCCCTTTAAATTTTTCACTCTTTTTTTCATTCCAGTCAATTGGTAAGATCAAAACTAGTTATTTGCTCATTAATGTTCACAGAAATGTAGATATTGTTGCTAACTTACAAGAAAAACTGAGATATCACCCTTTGCTGTAACACTTATATTTAGCTCACATGTTGTCCATTTTCTTCTGATCCTCCTTAGTATCCTAGCTTCTACTTCATTGGAGTCCAGCTGTATTTAAATACACTGATTGAACTTGGTTAGCAAAGGCACACACCTTTCTATATAAGATCTCACAGTGCATATCAGAGCACATGAGAATCATGAGGTCTAAGGGACTGCCCAAGGACATCAGAGGCAGAATTATGGCAAGGCATGGATCTGGCCACGGTTACAAAATCCTTAGAAGAAGGAAGAAATGACCGCAACTCTTCTTCGACCTGGCTATACAGCTAAACTAAGAAATTGTGGGAAAAGAGCCTTCAGAGCTACAGAGATGTAGTAGGGAGGTGGGGGAAAGTTCCACAAAGTCAACTATCACTGCAGCCTTACACCAGCCCGTGCTTTGTGGAAGAGTGTTCCGAGTACAGAGATATCCAGGGTGAAAGCCTCTTTCAGAGTGCTCTGAACCTTAGACTGGGCCAAATGTTTAGCTTTCAGCAAGACAGTGACCCTAAGCACGCAGCTAAAATAACAAAGCAGTGGCTTCAAAACAAGTCTGTGATCACAGTTGAGCATTTCTGGAGAGACTTGAAAATGGCTTCCAACCAGCCTCAGGGAACTGGAGAGGATGTGCAAGGAAGACTGGCAGAACATCCCTAAATCCCAGTGTGAAAACTTGTTGCATCATTCCCAAGAAGATAAATGGCTGTACTAGCTCAAAAGGTGCTTCTACTGAATACTGAACAAAGGGTCTGAATACTTATGACCAGGGGATATATCAGTTTAAGAAATTAGCAAACATATCTACATTTATGTTTATTTTTGTCAAGATCTAGTGCAGAGTATACATTAATAAGCAGAAAAAGAACTTTTTGGACCTTACAAGTGTGCTTTTCCGAAACAAGAACTTTTAAAATTTAAAGGGATCTGAATACTTTCCCTACCCCCTTTAAATCCTCAGTACTTTCTTTGTTAAATCGCTGAATATGTATGGATGACGGGGAAAGAAAAGAAGCTTCTAAATTAATTTCCTCTATCTTAACAGTGTTACGATAAAGGCATCTAAAATGAAAGGGGCTATCTTATGACAGGCTTGTTTTAATGCTTTATAAGGGAATGCTGACTACAGAAAGAAGTACCCATCTACAGTGCATTTAGAAAGTATGGAGACCTTTTTACTGCACTTAATACTCCATAATGACAAAACAGAGTGTTGTTTTCACCATGCATTCTTCACTTGGAAGCTTGCCGGCAAGGGTGAGCTGAACACAATTATACCAGGCTTTCTTACAGGCACACTAAGGGCATGTAATACGTTATTTCAGAATGCTATGTAGTGTATATATAAGAGAAGATTAATGTAGTACATGTTGACTCAGTGGATAACGTTTCATTCACCTGGCAACCCAGAATGTTTGATATTGACTTTCCTAACCTTGAAACCTACCTTGTGACTGTATACTTAGCAATTCGACATATATGTCATCTCATAGGCACTTTGTATATCTATAGAATAAATGCTATTTTTGATTGTGCAGAAACATCTTGTTTCTTTCGCATGTCAATAAATGAACTACATCTTAATGATGACTTCACTTTAGACTGAAACCAAGCTTTTTTTTTTCAAGACTTTTTTTTTTTTTATATAACACATTTAAATCCTTTTTAGTCCCAAATTTGAATGTAAGTGCCACATAAGTATAAAAGCAAGAATGAAAATCTAACAGTATGCATGTGTACAAAGCCTATACACCCAGAATAAGTGATCACAGTTTTTTGCGGGTTATAATAAAAAGCTGCTATAATAATAATATGAAGCAAATAATAGTTCTATCAGTGCTGTGCATAATTAGTACAAAAATCCCTGTTCACACCCGCAGACACAATATGACAGACATAATTATTTACTTTTATATTTGGTATCCTGTCCTTATTTTAGCTTTTCATTTATTAACTAGACTCAGTTAAAAAGTGCAGTTAAAATTTATCTTTATGTTACCCTACTGCTCGTTAGGAAGGCAGCAAATTGCAGAAATAGGCAAACTTTCCTATTATGCAAACTGTAGAAAAAATTATGCAGCGTGTAGTCTTTTATGTATGAAAAAAGCCATCCTTCTACCTCTTCCCACTCTACTTTCTCAAAAATGCATTACACCAAACTTCACATATTGTTTGTTTTGTTTTTAATCAGTTGGGGTTAATAGGAATACAGACTTGTTTCAGGTTCAGGTGACGCATGTATTTCCTGAAATTTATATTTATTGTATTAAAGTTGTAGTTTGTAGAATAATCATTAAAAAGGACTCTCCCAGGGTAGTGCTGACACAGTCACAGAAAATAAATTGTCCAGGCTCCTTCACTCTGCTCGCCCCACTACCTGCATCAGTGATTCCATCCCTTCATATCTCGTAAAGTCTCTCTCCCAAGCAGTCACTTCTCACCTTACTAAAATCTTCAACCTTTCTCTCTATCCCTCTTCCTTCAAGCTTGCTGTTGTCACCCCATTACTAAAGAAAGCTTCCCTGGACCCATCCAGTGCTGCTAAGTACCTAATCTCCTTTTCATCTCCAAACTCCTGGAACGCCTGGCCTATTCTCGACTTGCCTGCTATTTCTTGGCTTACTCCCTCCTTGATCCCCTACAATATGGTAACTGCTCTATGCACTTTACTGAAACTGCTCTTTCTAAAGTCTCCTCATCGCTAACTCCAAAGGGTACTATTCTCTCTTTATTCTTCTGGATATCTTGGCAGCATTTGATACTGTGCACCACCAGACCTCCCCAGGATGCTTCAATATATTGTCCTGAAGGACACTGCATTCTCTTGGTTTTCTTCCTGTCTCTCTGACAGCACCTTCAATCTCTCCTCTTCTTCTCAGTTTCGGGGTTCCTCAGGGCTCAGTCTTAGGTCCTCTTCTTTATTCCCTCTATGGTTTTCAGCATCATATTTATGCTGAAGAGACCCAGCTATAAGTCTGCACATAATATCACTACCACCTTACACCAGTGACTGTCTCTTTGCTGTCATCAAGTTTTGGACATCTACAACCAGGATCAAGGATGGTAAACCAAGCACACTGACACACCTGATATGCGCCCCCTCTGGCAGGATCTGCTCCCTTTTTTTAGCTTCTTATGCCCTGGTTTTTACAAAAAAGCTTTTACAATTTACATTTACAATGTAAATGAGGGGCTTTGGGCTGCATTGGTGTTTTTTCACTTGAATTTTTTTTTATTTCCATTTAACACAGGATATATAAACAATTGAACCATTTTCATATGTTTTGACTTCGCAGAGCCAACATGACATATATAACAATTTACATAAGTGCTTTAGCTCATACCTAATCATTTTCTTTCAATTCACTTCCCACCTCCACTCTGTTGGCTGCATAGGTGTTAATGGAGCCTGGAATTTGTAAAACCTTTTTGTTTCTAAAAAACAAGGCTATAGGAAGCTTAAAGAAGATCAGATCCTGCCCTAATATGTAAATTAGAGGACACTGTATGTAGACACTGTATTAATGAGCAGGTGCTGTAAATATAATGAAAGAAATTTTAGCACCCTTTGATTAAAAAAAATTTTTTAATCCTGAACCATGTCGCCTAGAAGCACAATTCTCCCCTTGTCCTCTCCCTTTAATGTATCATGATTGTGTTTTAGGTACCAGAGAATTGAAGATATTCACTGTACCAATAAAAAAAAAAGTATTATTCATACAGCTATAAGTTCCTGACTAATTTTAACAGTAGATATCCCTGGTTCTTTATCCCCCAGAAGCACAATCCTGTTGCGGTTTCCGTGCAGATTTTGGTTTAAAAAAATCTGCAGCTTAAAACAGTAACATTAAAATAAAAGTGAATTAGAAAAAGTAATGTAGACAATGCTTTTTTTCTGTGCAGAAATTGTTGCACAGTGCGGAAAATAAGATAATGATCATGTTAATTTTCTTGCGCGTTGTCACGGATTTGTGCATGTGAAAGTTAAAATCTGCATCAACACGCAGTTTTCATGTAGAATTCCATAAGCCTAAAGGAATGGTAAAAAAAGAGGGAAATAGGCATGCGGAAAATCTTCAGAACATACATACAAAAAGCTAAATATATATACTCGAGTATAAGCCTAGTTTTTCAGCACAAAAAATGTGCTGAAAATCCAAACTCGGCTTATACATGAGTTAAAAAAATATATCAAAACTCACCTTTCCGGCTTCCCCCGCTGCTGGCTATATACTGGGGCAGGGGGCCAGCTATATACTGGGGCAAGGGGCTGGCTATATACTAGGGGATATGCAGGGGCGCACCTGCCATGAGGCGAGTTGAGACTCTCACCTCAGGCGGCTTGCCACCTGCTGGACGAGGGGGGCGTCGTCGTGTGCCTGCCCGCCCGCTCGTGCTTCCGTTCGCCTGCCAGCCAGCACATCCTTTTACCAGATGTGCAGCGCCACCTGTCCGCTTCGGGCTTTTTTATACTACATGGTGATATGCTGTATGTATTTTATACTTCATTCCGATATGCTGTATGTATTTCATACTATATGGCGATATGCTGTATGCATTTTATACTACATGGCGATATGCTGTATGCATTTTATACTACATGGCAATATTCTGTATGCATTACATGGCGGTACTACATGGCGGTACACTGTAAGCATTTTATACTACATGGCGGCACACTGTAAGCATTTTATACTACATGGCGGTTCTCTGTACGCATTTTATACTACATGGTGGCACACAGTATGCATTTTATACTACATGGCGGTACGCTGTATGCATTTTATACTACATGGCGGTACGCTGTATGCATTTTATACTACAAGGTGGTACAATGTATACAATTTATACTACATAGCGGCACACTGTATACATTTTATACTACATGGCAGCACGCTGTATGTATTTGCATCACTTTATTTTCACACCAAACCAATATGATGGATCTGGTCCTGACACTCCCTGATATATTATATATATGGGCGGGGGGAGGGGGCGTCTCTCTATGGCTCGCCTCAGGCAGCAGACTGGCTTGGTACACCCCTGGGGATATGGGCTGGCAGGCTATATACTGGGGGGCAGGTGCTGGCTATATACTATGAGGCAGGGTCCGGCAGGCTATATACTGGGGAGGCTGTGTCTATACTCGAGTCAATAGGTTTTCCCAAGTTTTTGTGGTAAAATTAAGGGCTTGGCTTATACTTGGGTCGGCTTATACTCACGTATATACGGTAGACAAATCTGTGTGAAAAATGCTCATAAAAATCTTGTAATATGGATGCAGACTTTTATGCAGATTTTGCATGACAATCTGCATCATGTGCCTAAGGAGCTACAGAAGACACTTTGCAAGTTTACATGAACCCTCTGCCTCGGTCTCTGAACCTGCAAAATGATGATGGATTCACACAGTACATATGTATAATATTAAAGTGTATATTAAAATTTAGGAAATTGGGAAAAATTACAGCATATTTTTGTTATTTGTCTATTAATTATATAAAAATATTCATGCACTAATGAGCCTCAGTCATGAAGGGGTGAAGATGGTCTGTAGCAGCTGTAGTATGCATCACAGGGTTTTGCATCAGCTGAGGTGTGAATTAGTAGGTTCTTCAGCAGAATTTTAAAATTGAAAACATTATGTGTTGGGGGTTGCTTTTCTGTAACCCACCCATTGACTGGGGCAAATTCAGACTCAGACATTGTAGCTTCTCTCCAGGGTCTCTCAGTAGAGAAAGAATGGTGAGGCAGAAGGAGGACCTCCAGAGATATTGCAGTTGTTCAACACCACCTCAATTTTCATACAGTTCCAAACCTCTTTAAAATAGCGCTGAGAGCAGCATCTCTTGCCTGGGATTGCAGGAAGATTTGGTGGATTTGGTCCTATTTGGAGAACTCTGTGCCCACAGAAATTGCTCTGAATGCCACCTCTGGCACCCGTGCCATAGGTTTGCCACCACTGGCCTAGAAGATAGAGGTATTAAGACCAAACTATAGAAGTTTAATAGTGCAACATCCCCCACCGGGGCTTAGCCTTTTCTTGGTGGCCAGCTCAGACAGTGCACTTTTAACAGAGCGTGCAACGTGAATCTGTTGGGCACTGCAAGAAAAATGTGGCGCATGGTGCAAATGTGTAACGGAACGCCCCATTTCAGTGAAAAATTTTGCATTTCGCATTGGGTATAGTGCAGCCGCAACACAAATGAGTCACGGCCAACACATTTGTGTCGCGGACACTTCTTAAATACATGTGCAAGTAGTTTGCATGGCAAAGAACGTGCAAAGGCAGACAAAAAAGTGGACCTATATGTCCCACAGATAATAAGCCCTTATGTGGCTCTCTAAAGTAAAAAATAATAACATATTGTAAATCTAAAGTCTACAATAGTCCCCAGCTGCCACCTAGTGGCTAGATGCCATTGTTTTACAATATTCCTTGTCTGAAACTAAAATCATGCAACTAAAAAGTTAAAAGCAGCAGACCATGTACATACATTCTGGACTGGTCCCTCCCAGAAAAACAAAAATGAAGTTTAACCCTTTAAGGACCTCGCCTCACCTTTGTTTTTTCATTTTTATTTTTCACTCCTAACAATCAAAAATCTATAACTTTTTTTTTCACACGTAAACTGCTCTGTGACAGCATGTTTTCTGCATAACAAATTGCACTTCATAGTGATGGTATTTATTCTTCCATGCCATGTACTGGGAAGCGGGAAAAAATTCAAATGCAGTGAAATTGGTGAAAACACGCATTTGCAGCGTTTTCTTGTGGGCCTTCACAGTGCGCCACAAATGACATGTCTACTTCATTCTTTGGGTCGGTGCGATCACGGGGATACCAAATTAGTATAGGTTTTATAATGTTTTCATACATTTACAAAAATTAAAAACTTGTGTAGAATTTTTTTTTTATTTTGCCATCTTCTAGCGCTAATAATTTTTTTATACTTTGGTGTACAGAGCTATGGGTGCTATCTCTTTTTGCGACTTTTGATGAAGTTTTCAATGCTACCATTTAAGGACTGTAGGACCTTTTGATAACTTTTTATTGATTTTTTTATATTTTTCAAAATGGCAAAAAAGCGCCATTTTCTATTTTTCGTTACGGGGTTAAATGCAGTGAAAACGGTTATTATATTTTGATTGAACAAGCATTTTCGGATGCGTTTGTGATTTTTTACTGTTTATTTATATTTATATCAGTTCTAGGGAAAGGGGGTGATTTGAATTTTTAGGTTACCGGGAGTTACCGGTAAGTCTTTGCTGCAATATGCAGCAAAGACTTTCCAGCTATGGAGAGGACTCCCTGCACCCACAGCCGACCCGTGATGTGCTATTAAGTCACCGGTCGTGAAGGGGTAAACAACAATGTGTGACAATATTGACGATTAACAACTGGAGGATTTTGGGCTTTCACATTTTTCAAGTTGTCGATTAAATAAAATTTTAAACTTTTTTCCTTGTATTGTTTAGAACATTTTGATTTGCCATATGTATATTCTTGAATAGAATAGCTAAGTTGGGTTTCGGATGATGTTGCCCCCTTTTCTCTTCCAAAAGCACCTGAAATGGGCCTGTGAGCATCAGAACTGGACCATCATTTCCCCTTCCCTCAGGAACTCTCTTTAGCGAGTCACACACAGCCAATGTTTATCTCAACTCCCTCATTCCCCCTCCCTCATTCCTGAAGGGTGCTGAGTTAGTGGCAGTTAGGAGGCAGGGTAGCTTGACTGTATGCTGTATGCTGCACTCGCCACCATGACTGGATCTTTAGCAACAAAGGGCATCAAATGTATTTTTTATTCGAATGGTGCCTCTAATCCCATAGATGCAGCTGTCAGTGATACCGCCTCCTAACTTAACTACCATGTGATCTAACTTATTAAAGAGAACCCGTCATGCAAAATAACCCCTCTAATCTAAATAGATTTTCATAAACTACCATTAGAAAGCATTGCCTCTATCCCTTCATTGTCCCTCTACATACCTGTAAACATAAGCAATGAGGTCCTAAAGCTGTATGCAAATGACCTGTGAAATGTCCAATGATCCATTAGCATATTCAAGCTGTCCAGCTTATTCATGAGTGGGAGGCACAGACACACCCCCAGTGCTTGACTGACAGCTGCTCCATGTAATGGCCGCTCCATGTGCTTGCTGGTGGCCACTACCCCTGGCGGCCTGTGTGTGTATAGGAGAGATAAAACAGCTCCAGGCTGCAGCCATGTTATAGCAGAACATGTCAGGTACTTGTGTAGCTGATGTCTGTGTCTCATATGTGTATTAGGAGAATGCAACATGTCAGCAGATGCACTAACTATGCTTTACTATACATTACACACAGACATAAGCAGGGGGAGGAGAGGGGAGGGAGAACAGGGGTGACATCACTGCCTTTGGCCATGTGACCAGCCTCATTTACATAATAAAGAAATGATGATTTTACAATGATTAATGTATGAATTGACTAGATAAAGGCTGGGGTGGGATCCTTGTGAGCTGCTCTAACAGGTAGTAGTGAAAGGACTAGTGACACAGACTTGATGACAGGTGTCCTTTAAGTAGATCCCTAATGGTAGGTTTCCTTAAGTCAGCTACAAACTAAGACTTTTATTTTAGGTGTATGCACTACTAGATGGTCCCCCTAATTTATGACAGGTCTTGCACAAGATGTATCAACTGATGTTTGTGATATAAAAAATGATCATAAGAACACTTTCCTTTTCTGTACTTTTCCTACATCAGTTGGGATTCAATAATCTTAGCTTCCACAGCCTTAGCACTAATGTTTTTCACCGCTTTATAGTTATAAACAAAAGTAGATCCTGTCAGAGAGGGCACACACCAGTATGCCAGTGTGCTTGGTTTACAATCCTTCATCCTGGTGGTAGATTTCCTTTAATGAAGCAGTCTCCCAGGTGACAGTAACACAGTGAATTTAGCCAGTGCCTTACAGAGCCCCATAACTGCTACCCCTGCTGTAATGAACAGTTAGGCAAATTAATTTGGTCTGCCACTAGTATAGTCTTTCCCAGTGCAGGATGTGTTGCACTTAGCACTATTTTTAAGTAGATGCTTCAGCTTTCCAGAGATGTGTTGGGACCTGATGCCTCCAGAACCCCTTTCCGCCAGCTGTGCCAACCTGGGGCAAGAGGCTAAAGTCTCCTCATGACAAGTGCACCCCTTGACAAGCCACCAAGTAAGCACTGATTGTCTATCCCAAGTATGTGTGTATATCATACAGTATAGACACTATGATATTACAGAATTTGTCCACAGTTATTTAATCAGTCTAGGCAGCCATGTGAACTGTCAAGCTTTTGCTACGGAATGTCCGGTGTATATTTAATGATTTAATACAGCTTTGTTAAAAGTATATATTTTTTCAGAAACATCCTTGATAGACTTTTCCGGGCCTAATTCTTTTTTTCTCTTAACAATCTCACCGTGTCTTGAAGATTAACTCCACAAATGTTAGACACAGAACAGAATAGCAGATTTGTGTGTTACATTAAACAGAGACAAATGTTATTTATAATTTTATTAAACATGAAGCACCGCATAAAATGGGCAATGCCTAAGTAGTTATCCTTTTAAAGTATTTAAAAGCAAGCCAGTTATACAATGTTTAACAGGTAAAATGTATTGGTCAACTGCAGCTCAAGTAGAAGAATCTTTCCACAGGACAACTATTAGTAGTGGATTGGAGAAATCTGGCCTTTATGGAAGACTTGCAAAAGTAAAGAATTTTGAAAATTATTTTTTGAAAATGAGCAATAAGAAGTCCTGTTTGAGAATAGAAATGTCGGGAAAAGCATTTGGGAAGAGGTACTCTGGTCAAACTAAAATTACACTAAAATAAAATTTTTGCCTGAATGTCAAAGACAAGGAGGCATACTTATCAAAATGTTTAAAGGGGTATTCCGGGAATATGAACATCTGACACAAAAACCCATGATGATATAAATAAATGAATACAACAATACTCAATGTCATTAGTCACAAAACGGAGCTTAAATAGATTTTATGATTTACAAAATGTGTGGCCTCTCTAAAGTATGTGGAGTTATCACTAAGATGGCCGCCACTGGATACTACAAGTTCCATGATCCTTTAGTTCTCAGTAACTCCTCCTACCTCTTGTCCTCTGCTCCTGGTGATGATCTAACAGATTTTCTTGCTCTGTTACCATAGTAATGATGTGTAACTGCCATCCCTGCACATCACCACAACACTAGCCATACTGGATGCACTGCAACCAACCCACTACAGCCAAACATAGTGGTGATCACATGACCTGCCCAGGCAGGTGCAGGACATGTGATGTGAACATGTGACCAGCGGCCATCTTCTGTCCTGTGTATGCTCTGCAATGGACAGTGCGGAGGAAATTAACTGACTGATTAAAGGGCCAGTAGCATTTTAATTCTTCATTAGAGTGTATGTCACCAGCATTTTCTGCTAAGGGGAGCAAAATTTTATAAAACAACTAATTACACATTATCTTATATTTTGAGTACCCACTTGTATATGAATTATGCTTATTCCGAGTCTCCAGCTGCTCGCTGACATCATAGTGTGTGCCGATGCTGCCGCACATAGTAGAATGTCAGCGTGCGGCTGACGTCACAATCCCTGCGAAGGACAGCGAGGGGACACTGAGCCGATGCCCGAGCATTGCTGTATAGAAGAGGACCGTCGGGGGGGGGGGGGGGGAGGGGAGTTAGACATCAGAAGGTGAGTACACTGTTTTGTTTTTTTTTTCCTTGACTCAAGTATAAGCCGAGGTGAGGGTTTTCAGAACATTTTTTGTGCTGAAAAACTCGGCTTATACTTGAGTATATACGGTATTTTCACATTCCTGGCTCTAACGACCCGAATATTAGCTGCTAAAAGGATATACTTCATTAATTTACGAGGGGCCTTTGGTATCTCTATCATTGCCCGTTCAGTAAGGTGATCACCAGATCCATTGGTGGTTGATGCCCCGTTAAATTGTGGATTAGATCCCTTGGCTAGTGCCACCATATATGGCGAAATGTTCCTTCCTGCCCACAGCACCTAAATTAATACGGCTCTATTGATAAGTGCATCATGCATAGTCTCATAGGGACCAAGCAGGGCCGACGCCAGCACCTGGCAAACCCTGGCAAGTGCTGCTGGGAGAGCCCACTCGTGGCCACATCTCATTCCCCAGCAGCCGGGCCGTGCCGGGTGCTGGCACCGTAAAGCGGCGCTCCGCTTGCCGTAAGACGCTGCCGTGCAGTGAAGGCCCCATCCCAAGCAGCAGTGCAGCTCTGGATGCTTGCGCAGTAAAGTGATACTCCGTGTGCTGCTGGACGCTGTGTGGCTGCCAGCAGGAGGAGAAAGACAGTGAAGGGGGAAGCTCCGGACCTAGAACAAGAATGAGGTGAGTACTATTCTTTTATTTTTAATGCTCACCTTTACTAGTCCATGGAGGTGATGAGGAGGGGACTTTATACAATGAATAGGGGATGAGGAGGAGCTGTATATAATGAATGGGGGGTGAGGAGGAGCTGTATATAATGAATGGGGGGTGAGGAGGGGACTGTATGTAATGAATGAGGGGGGAGGGACTGTATATAATGAATGGGGGGATGTGGAGGGGACTGTATATAATGAATAGGGGATGAGGAGGAGCTGTATATAATGAATGGGGGGGTGAGGAGGGGGCTGTATATAATGAATGGGAGGATGAGGAGGGGGCTGTATATAATGAATGGGGGGTGAGGAGGGGGCTGTATATAATGAATGGGAGGGTGAGGAGTAGGCTGTATATAATGAATGGGAGGGTGAGGAGGGGGCTGTATATAATGAATGGGAGGATGAGGAGGGGACGGTATATAATGAATGGGGGGTGCGTGCAGGGGGCTGCATATAATGTTTGGGGGGAGAGGAGGGGGGCTGCATATAATGGGTGATGAGAGGGATGCATATAATCCATGTGGGGGAGGGGGGCTGCATACAATTAAACTATGGGTGGTGAGCGGGACCTGGGCTTTATATAATTAATCCATGGGGGGGCTGCATATAATTAACTTATGGGGGTGAGAAGGCTGTATAAAATGAATCTACGCCAGTTTACTGCAAAGGGGCCCACTGAGGCTCTGTCGCCCAAGGGCCCACTGAAACCTGGAGCGGGCCTTGGGACCAAGTACGACCTCATCATCATTTTATAGCCAGCTTCAATCAATAAGATATTATTGGATAGTTAACACCGCCAGCGGAGCAATCAGAGAGTTCACCCCTGCGATCAGTTCTAGCTATTGGGTATTAGCAGTGGGTGTTTGCTGCAATATGCAGCAAACCCCACATCTGTATGACGAGGACCCCGGACCCCCCTTCATACAACATTAGCAGCTCCACCAGAGCGCTAAGAGGTTAAAGTGCATCTAATCTTGCAAAAAAGTAGCCCTTAAATGCCCAATTGCCAAAATAATTGAGATTGTATAGCCTTAAAAACTTCACAACTGCCATACGGCTATATAAGTCCTATTTGCACAGGCCCTGTGTAGAAATTACATTTATAAATGTCTAGACAGTGACCAACTTAGAAACACAATTCATGGTGTCATATTAAACAGGAGAATGTGTATGGCTGATTTACAGAAACAGAGATATCCACTCATAAAGTTGTAGTAAAAAAATTGTTTTGTATATACAGATTTCTATTTCAGTTGTCTGATTGTAAATTTAAGAGTGGATATCTCTGTTTTTGTAAATCAGCCATACACATTCTCCTGTTTAATATGACACCATGCAGAGAAACATAGAAATCCTCCAGAATCTCCAACATTTTCACTACTGCCCGGGACAGCAGGACAGCGCCCAAAAACTGGGACTGTACAACCTAATCTGGGACGGTTGGGAGCTATTGCTTTGGTATAGAGAAGAGGAACATAAACCGTTATCAGAAGGAAAGAGAGGGACCTTATTTTGCACAGTTGACATATAATGCGAACCTCTGCTTCAACAGCCTTGTCCATACACTAAAAAGGTATACTCTTATGTACCAGGATGTTTCACTAACTACCGATTTATTCATAGACATTTACACGCTGCCATTCTAGAAACACGACAAGACTGCACTCATTCCTCATCCATCGACACAATATCCATTCTCTGCTCCTCCAGGTCGGAACCGGTTAAAACCAACAACCCCCCAACAAATATTGCAAGACTGGATTCATACAGATCTTGTGCAAACATGATCCCCAACTTTTCAATAAGTGGAAGGTAAATATTGCTGCCCATAACACATCCAGGCA
Organism: Engystomops pustulosus; assembly: GCF_040894005.1. Taxonomy (NCBI): domain Eukaryota; kingdom Metazoa; phylum Chordata; class Amphibia; order Anura; family Leptodactylidae; genus Engystomops; species Engystomops pustulosus. The sequence goes on from NC_092411.1 coordinate 175,329,161, forward strand.
CATTTACTAAGGTCTGTGCACCAGTTTTCTGTCTGGCTTTGCACGTTCTTTCATGTGCAAACTGCTTGCACTTGTATTTTAGAAGTGCTTGCACCACCCTGATGTGTTGTGGCTACACTATTCTTCACGCTACACAAATTTCAGAATGGAAAAGGGCGTTCCAGTGCACAGTCGGAGCGCGCTCTACATTTAACATGCAAAGTCAACAGAAGTGTGTCCCCTTCCCCATGTTTAAGGTGCACAAAAAAAATGGGTGCACTCTGTTGGGGCAGTGCAGGGAGCACCAGATTCGTGCAGAATGGGCGCCACGATTCGTGAATCTGGTGCCCTCTGCACACTGCACAGGCAAACTGCACTGTCTTTAGTAAATGTGCCCCATTATCTATAACATGAAGGAGAAGAACATATAAAGAACAAATAAAGTGAAGGAGAGGGGAATTCTGTCAGCAGAAATACGACAGGAAGAAAGGGTAGCAGAACAACATTTCCAGGGGTTAAATTCTGCAACTCAGGACTCGACACACACTCCCCAGGCAGGTATCACTCCGGAATTTATCCGGAACACGGACTCAAACTTGACCTTCATGCTGATCCAACCACTGCCAACCCAGGATCTTCAAAAAAGTGGGTAGTACTCAGTGCTAACACCCGCAGTGTGGCTGGGAACAGCATAGAGTATTGAAAGATGAATGTGTGTAGCCTTCGCTTAATGTCCATAAACACGTGCTGTGGTAAGATCATGATTTTCCCTTGCTTTTTGCAGGATTGTTTCCTTAAAAGTGTAATAACTTTGCCAGTATTGGTCTAGGTGAGTGACCAAGTAATGGCTGTGCTGAGACCCTGTGAGCTTTTTTCCAAATTGTAGCAGCAGCCATTCTTCTATAAAGGTTGTGGGATACTGACCCTCCTCCATTTCAGGTATCTAGGAGCGTAACTACAGCAGCTCCTATGGGGTCCGCAGTGTCAGCATCTGGCCTGACACACTAATGAATGGAAGGTGTACTCCCAGAGGCGTTACTAGGAGAGGCTGGGCCTCATAGCAGATTTCTGCATGGGGCCCCCTTTCCCCTTAAAAAAAATAGATATATTTAGGCTGCATTCACATAAACGTATGCATGCCCGACTATACCCTGGCAGGCACATGTCTGGTGCACTGGAGAGGAGTAGAGGTGATCACAGCTCACCCCTCCCCTCTCCATAGAGAATAGAGCCGCATGGTTGTTCTTACGGCTCTTTTGCTCAAAACAGTGAGTACTCGTTGTTCTCACCGTACTGAGCCCAGGCGCTATAAACGTCTATGAGGGAAGTATATCCGGCAGCAAATTTGCAGCTAGATATACGTCCCCCATACGTTCTTGTGAATGTACCCACCACCTCTATCCACCCCACCCACAGGTTATCGCCGTCCCACCCACCGGATATCGCCGGCCCCTGCCCCACCCACCAGAATACTCAGTACAGCAGGCCCTGGCCCGCGGCTGTCACGGGTTGATATATACTGCCGCACACTAGGCAGATATTACTGCCATGGTCTGGGCCCTTCTCTTCCAGCGGCCCGGTCGCAGTCGCACCCCCTGCGACCGCGATCGTTACGCCCCTGATTATATACATATTATCGGCACATTGTACAGCATAATATGTATATAGCAGTGCACATCTTCCACAGTACACACCATGAATTGGCAGTTTAGATAAGAAATATCAGGAGAGTGGGAGGGGACAGCAGAATGACAGGACTAGGGATCTCTCATCTCTAGTTCCTGCTGTGTACTTACCCCATGTGGTCAGCAGATACTGGGATACATATGTGTAAGTGTATAAATGTATATAACAGTGCATAAATGTGTATATGTGTGTAAGAGTGTATAAATATGTAAGCATACAAATACGTATACTTTATGAGAGGCTAGGGGAGCCCCATCCAGAAGTCTGCTATGGGGCCCTGGCTCTCCTAGTTATGCCCCTGCCCCCCCCTAGTTATCCCCACTAGCCTCAAATTAGTTCTATGTGCCCTATTTTCGAAATCTGTTTTGTCACACAGAGCAGATAATCTCATCCTGTGCACATCTAGAGGCCTTTTTACACTTTGTCATATCATCCTCCATTTCTGAGATTCCATGTTCAACCTCAGTTATGCGCTCAGATATTTTATGAACATTCTTTCTTACCACCCACCTGCTGGGTGAGGGAGCTAATGGCTGTATTACAGATATTTTCAAAGTTCAACGTTTCCTTGCTCATTTACACAACTCATCGATCGCCCCCTGCTGCTAATTATTCAATTATTTTTACTCCCACATGCTCTCTCTTCTCATCCCTTACTCAGTGACATCGGCTCACCGCACAGGAAACCTTGGGTCTGTGTGGTGAGCCGTACACCTGTACAGAGTTTAATTGCCTTCAGAACATCCTTAATTGTGGGCTCTCTTAATGGTGGGTGCAGGTGGGGAAGCCCTGGCAGATCGGGGCAGCGGGACATTCGGCTGTTCACCCACCTCTATGCTGTCCGACAGCTTGTCCTCCAACAACACTCCCCACTCGTTGATCTCCTAGGCCGCTGCCATACATTCTCAGGAAGGCCGATCGTGGATGGATGGCAGGGGGGGACGCAAAGGTGCCAGCACCATCTTGGAAGTCCAGGCCACAAGAGGATTTCAAGCTCTGGGTACCTTTTGAGGGCTTGCTGAAAATGCAGGTCGTGGCAGGATATGCATGTTAGGATTCAGTGCGGCTTTGGGGCCTATTCACACACATTAACTGGGTAGTTGGCAAGATAAGTGGCAGGAGCAGTCACGCCCCACCCCCTGGATAAATCCGCCGTAGAGCTATGGAGGGTGTATGAAGAGGTCTCACGGGCTGGGCCCTCTTCATACAGAAATGGGCTTTGCTGCATATTGCGTTTTTTTTCCCCCTCCCTCTGCCTCCTGTAATCTCACACAGAGAGACAGGCTGCACAGTGTAACAGGCTGTGGATCTACAGTATGGTTTCATGTAAAAGGCAGCAGTATATAAAAGATGGCGGCGTGTAGGTGCCACCATCTTTGTTGTGATTGGTCCACGTGATGTCATGGGAGGGAGGCAATCTTGTTTCAGCCTATCTGTTATAATGAGCGATTTGCACATTGTAATAGATGATGTGGAAAATCCCCATATGTAGTATTTATAGTATGGCAGTAAATGGTAGGTTCCCTAAGGTTAAAGGGAACCTGTCACCAGAAGGCAGAATTTCACTGGTGACAGGTCCCAATAGGCACTGCAGAATACATTATATAACAGAATCGCATCTGTGCTCCCCTCCGTTCATGTAATATCCCCTGATAAAGCTTACCTGGGTCGTGGCCAAGTCCTGGGATAATGCCTCTTTTCAAAACTCAACGTTTGCTTGCTCATTTACATAACTCTCCGCTTGGCCCAGGCTGCTAATTATTCAATTATTTCCACTCCCACATGCTCCCTCTTCTCTCCCCTTACTCCGTGAGGTCAGCTCACTGCACAGGAAACCTTGCACCTGTGCGGTGAGCCATACACCTTGGCGCCTGCGCAGTTCACTGCTCGGCACATGCACACCATCTCTGCGATTTTCAACTAGCAGACTGTGCAGGCGCCAGGGTGTAAAGGCTCAGCGCACAGTCGTGAGGTTTCCTGTGCGGTGAGCCAACGTTACGGAGGAAGGGATGAGAAGAGGGAGCATGTGGGAGGGGAAATAATTCAATAGTTAAATTGATACTTTCTCCACTTCCACATCCTTTCAGCAAGATATTCAAGGATCAGACAGTAGGTGTTCTCCTTAAGGAGACAATGCCAATTAAGGCCACCTTAAAGGCATGTGGAGACTTAAAGCCATAGATGCTCCACTAGAGAATTCTGGGAAGAATGCAAATAAGTTTTCCAAGGTGTTAAATGGAAAACAACTAGAGATGAGCGAGCACTAAAATGCTCGGGTACTCGTTATTCGAGACGAACTTTTCCCGATGCTCGAGTGCTCGTTTCGAGTAACGAGCCCCATTGAAGTCAATGGGAGACTCGAGCATTTTTCAAGGGGACCAAGGCTCTGCACAGGGAAGCTTGGGCAAACACCTGGGAACCTCAGAAAAGGATGGAAACACCACGGAAATGGACAGGAAACAGCAGGGGCAGCATGCATGGATGCCTCCGAGGCTGCTTAATCGCACCATTATGCCAAAATTATGGGCAACAGCATGGCCATGACAGAGTGACCGAATGAGGCTAGATAGCATCTAAAACATCCAATAATTGACCCTGACACTATAGGGGATGGCATGCAGAGGCAGCGGCAGCGGCAGCAGCGGCAGGCTAGAGAGTGTCATGGCAACATACCCTAAATGGACTCAGGCTTCAAACCAATGGGTGGCAGAGAGGAACCAAAGGAGGTGAGCAAGAAGCGCTCAAATAATATCGGTACATGATAAAAGTTTGCCAGTATATTTTGTGGATTACACAGCAGGGTGGCGACAAAGTTAACATGGAAGCCATGAAAACAATCCAAAATTCTGCCTGACACAGCTCGTTTGATAAGGGGACCATGTATGGAGGCAGTGAACTAGTAGTAGATTAAAGGTGCTGCAGTTAAAACTATGTTAGTTGGACCTTGGCATGGAGCTGGCGCTCCGCTGCCAGGCAAGCTTTCGCCAATCCAAGCCCCTGTCTCTAGGCTACTCCCCAAACAGCACTTCTAAGAACCTTTTGTATAAGATCAAGTGTAGTAGCGTTCTTATAAGTTTGGGATATGGCGGGTGAGGGGAATGTAAACAGATGCGCAAGAAGCACTGAAATAATATCGGTAAATGATAAAAGTTTGCCAGTATATTTTGTGGATTACACAGCAGGGTGGCGACAAAGTTAACAAGTTTGATGTGGAATGCCCTGTAATAGCTCTTGGGCGGTGTGCCTTTTATCGCCTAGGCTCAGCAGTTTGAGCACCGCCTGCTGTCGCTTAGCGACGGCACTGCTGCTGTGCCTAGAGCTACCGACTGATGGCGCCATGCCCACGGATGGTAATTCGGAGGAGGAGGAGGAGGTGGAGGAGGGGTGGGAGGAGGAAGAGGTATAGTAGGCCTTTTTTAGACCTGGACCGAGGTAGGCCCCGCAATCCTCTGCGTCGGCAGTATATGACCAGCCCCAGGGTCAGACTCGGTCCCAGCCTGCACCAAGTTAAGTGTAGTAGCGTTCTTATAAGTTTGGGATATGGCGGGTGAAGGGAATGTAAACAGATGCGCAAGAAGCGCATGATGCGCATGGAGCTGGCGCTCCGCTCCCAGGCGAGCTTTCGCCAATCCAAGCCCCTGTCTCTAGGCTACTCCCCAAACAGCACTTCTAAGAACCTTTTGTATAAGATCAAGTGTAGTAGCGTTCTTATAAGTTTGGGATATGGCGGTGAGGGGAATGTAAACAGATGCGCAAGAAGCGCATGATGCGCATGGAGCTGGCGCTCCGCTGCCAGGCGAGCTTTCGCCAATCCAAGCCCCTGTCTCTAGGCTACTCCCCAAACAGCACTCCTAAGAACCTTTTGTATAAGATCAAGTGTAGTAGCGTTCTTATAAGTTTGGGATATGGCGGGTGAGGGGAATGTAAACAGATGCGCAAGAAGCGCATGATGCGCATGGAGCTGGCGCTCCGCTGCCAGGCGAGCTTTCGCCAATCCAAGCCCCTGTCTCTAGGCCACTCCCCAAACAGCACTTCTAAGAACCTTTTGTATAAGATCAAGTGTAGTAGCGTTCTTATAAGTTTGGGATATGGCGGGTGAGGGGAATGTAAACAGATGCGCAAGAAGCGCTGAAATAATATCCGTAAATGGTAAAAGTTTGCCAGTGTATTTTGTGGATAACACAGCAGGGTGGCGACAAGGTTAACAACTTTGATGTGGAATCCATGAAAACAACCCAAATTTCGGCCTGACACACCTCGTTTGATAAAGGGACGATGTATGGAGGCAGCTATATAAACGACTTTTGGAGGTAGCAATGGAGACAACGTGTGGAGGCTGCTATGGAGACAATTCAATTTGGATAGTGCCTGTATGTGGCAGTCCAAAAAAGTTTTCAAACCAGAGGAGCAGGTAGGTGGCCCTCCAGAAAAATGGAATAGATTGAGTGCCTGTATGTGGCAGTCCAAAAAAGTTTTCAAACCAGAGGAGCAGGTAGGTGGCCCTCCAGAAAAATGGAATAGATTGAGTGCCTGTATGTGGCAGTCCAAAAAAGTTTTCAAACCAGAGGAGCAGGTAGGTGGCCCTCCAGAAAAATGGAATAGATTGAGTGCCTGTATGTGGCAGTCCAAAAAATTGTTTAAAACAGAGGACCGGGTCGGTGGCCCTCCAGAAAAATTAAATGCATAAAGTACTATAGGTAGAGCCAGTGGGCCCTGTCAAAAAATAGCCAGTTTCCTCTGCTTTACTGTACAAAGAGCAGGAGAAGGAGGAAAATGAGGAGGAGGAGGAGGAGTGGATAAATTATTCAGGTTGAGCTTCCTTCACCTGCTGGAGATTGGAAATTAGGAGAAATCCATGCTTTATTCATCTTGATAAGCGTCAGCCTGTCAGCGCTGTCAGTCGACAGGCGTGTACGCTTATCGGTGATGATGCCACCAGCTGCACTGAAAACCCGCTCGGACAAGACGCTAGCGGCAGGGCAGGCAAGAACCTCCAAGGCGTACAGCGCCAGTTCGTGCCACATGTCCAGCTTTGAAACCCAGTAGTTGTAGGGAGCTGTGTGATCATTTAGGACGATGGTATGGTCAGCTACGTACTCCCTCACCATCTTTCTGTAAAGATCAGCCCTACTCTGCCGAGACTGGGGACAGGTGACAGTGTCTTGCTGGGGTGACATAAAGCTGGCAAAAGCCTTGTAAAGCGTACCCTTGCCAGTGCTGGACAAGCTGCCTGCTCGCCTACTCTCCCTCGCTACTTGTCCCGCAGCACTACGCACTCTGCCGCTAGCGCTGTCAGAAGGGAAATACTGTTTCAGCTTGTGCACCAGGGCCTGCTGGTATTCATGCATTCTCACACTCCTTTCCTCTCCAGGGATCAGAGTGGAAAGATTTTGCTTGTACCGTGGGTCCAGGAGAGTGAACACCCAGTAATCGGTGCTGGAATAAATTCTTTGAACGCGAGGGTCACGGGATAGGCAGCCTAGCATGAAATCTGCCATATGCGCCAGAGTACCAACGCGTAAGAATTCGCTCCCCTCACTGGCCTGACTGTCCATTTCCTCCTCCAACTCCTCCAATTCCTCTTCTTCTGCCCATACACGCTCAACAGTGAAGGACTCAACAATGGTCCCCTCTTGTGTCTCGCCAACATTCTCCTCCTCTTCCTCCTCCACCTCCACCTCCTCCGATATGCGCTGAGAAACAGACCTAAGGGTGCTTTGGCTATCAACAAGGGAATCTTCTTCCCCCGTCTCTTGTGAGGAGCGCAAAGCTTCCGACTTCATGCTGACCAGAGAGTTTTTCAACAGGCCAAGCAGCGGGATGGTGAGGCTGATGATGGCGGCATCGCCACTGACCATCTGTGTTGACTCCTCAAAGTTACTCAGCACCTGACAGATATCAGACATCCACGTCCACTCCTCATTGTAGACTTGAGGAAGCTGACTGACCTGACTACCAGTTCTGGTGGAAGTTGACATCTGGCAGTCTACAATCGCTCGGCGCTGCTGGTAAACTCTGGATAACATGGTCAGTGTTGAATTCCACCTCGTGGGCACGTCGCACAACAGTCGGTGAGCGGGCAGTTGGAGGCGGCGCTGCGCTGCCCTGAGAGTGGCAGCATCTGTGCTGGACTTCCTGAAATGCGCACAGATGCGGCGCACCTTCGTGAGCAAATCAGACAGATTGGGGTATGTCTTGAGGAAACGCTGAACTATCAGATTTAACACATGGGCCAGGCATGGCACATGTGTCAGTCTGCCGAGTTGCAGAGCCGCCACCAGGTTACGGCCGTTGTCACACACAACCATGCCTGGCTTCAGGTTCAGCGGTGCCAGCCACAGATCAGTCTGCGCCGTGATGCCCTGTAATAGTTCTTGGGCGGTGTGCCTTTTATCGCCTAGGCTCAGCAGTTTGAGCACCGCCTGCTGTCGCTTAGCGACGGCACTGCTGCTGTGCCTAGAGCTACCGACTGATGGCGCCATGCCCACGGATGGTCGTTCGGAGGAGGAGGTGGAGGAGGGGTGGGAGGAGGAGGAGGCATAGTAGGCCTCAAACACCTGGACCGAGGTAGGCCCCGCAATCCTCGGCGTCGGCAGTATATGACCAGCCGCAGGGTCACACTCGGTCCCAGCCTCCACCAAGTTAACCCAATGTGCCGTCAGAGATATATAGTGGCCCTGCCCGGCAGCACTCGTCCACGTGTCCGTGGTCAGGTGGACCTTGTCAGAAACGGCGTTGGTCAGGGCACGGATTATGTTGTCTGACACGTGCTGGTGCAGGGCTGGGACGGCACATCGGGAAAAGTAGTGGCGGCTGGGGACCGAATACCGAGGGGCGGCCGCCGCCATGAGGCTGCGAAAGGCCTCGGTCTCTACTAGCCTATAGGGCAGCATCTCCAGGCTTAGCAATCTGGAGATGTGCACATTAAGGGCTTGGGCGTGCGGGTGGGTTGCACTATATTTGCGTTTCCGCTCCAGCGTCTGGGGTATGGAGAGCTGAACGCTGGTGGATGCTGTGGAGGATCGTGGAGGCGACGATGGGGTTTTTGTGGCAGGGTCCTGGGCAGGGGGCTGACTATCAGCTGACACAGGGGAAGGAGCAGTGGTGTGCACGGCCGGAGGTGAACGCGCTTGTTGCCACTGAGTGGGGTGTTTAGCATTCATATGCCTGCGCATACTGGTGGTAGTTAAGCTAGTAGTGGTGGAACCCCTGCTGATCCTGGTTTGGCAAATGTGGCACACCACAGTCCGTCGGTCATCCGGTGTTTCCTTAAAGAACCTCCAGACTTCTGAAAATCTAGCCCTCGCCGCAGGAGCCCTTGCCACGGGAGCTTCACTAGTTGACACATTTGGCGCTGATGCACCAGCTCTGGCCCTGCCTCTCCGTCTGGCCCCACCACTGCCTCTTCCAACCTGTTCTGGTCGAGGACTCTCCTCCGTCTCAGAAGCACTGTGTTCACCCGGCCTCTCAACCCAGCTTGGGTCTGTCACCTCATCATCCTCCGATCCCTCAGTCTGCTCCCCCCTCGGACTTCCTGCCCTGACAACAACTTCCCCACTGTCTGACAACCGTGTCTCCTCATCGTCGGACACCTCTTTACACACTTCTTCCAGTACGTCAACAAGGTCATCATCACCCACAGACTGCGACTGGTGGAAAACCTGGGCATCGGAAAATTGCTCATCAGCAACCGGACAAGTGGTTTGTGACTGTGGGAATGGTCCAGAAAACAGTTCCTCAGAGTATGCCGGTTCAAATGGCAAATTTTGCTGGGAGGGGGCAGACTGGGGGGGAGGAGGCTGAGGTGCAGGAGCTGGAGGAGTGCCGATTTCGGTGACATGGGTGGACTGCGTGGAAGACTGACTGGTGGACAAATTGCTCGAAGCATTGTCGGCAATCCACAACATCACCTGTTCGCACTGTTCTGGCCTCAACAGTGCTCTACCACGATTCCCAGTAACTTCAGACATGAACCTAGGGAGTGTAGCTCTGCGGCGTTCCCCTGCTCCCTCATAAGCAGGTGGTGTCTCACCCCGCCCAGGACCACGGCCTCTGACCCCTGCAGTAGTTGGACGCCCACATCCCCGCCCTCGTCCTCTACCCCTAGTCCTCGGGTTAAACATTTTGAAAATGAGAGTTATAACTTGAATTTTTTTTTTAACTTTTTTTTTTTTTTTTTGTTTTTTTTTGTGTTTTTTAGTTTTTAAAACCAAACGATGCTATCCTATTGCTATGGCTATTTTATAGCCAAGTATGAAAGCACACTGCTATGCCAGATGAGATGACGCTGAGTTATGAAAAAAATAAACGTAAAATAAAAAAGGAAATGGCAGACTGTGCCTAATTGAAATACAACCCCGGGCCCTAATAAATTTTCCCACTTCGGTCTTTGCGATGGATATGTGCGTCACTAAAACACAGTGGTCGCAAGTCTGACTCCAAATTGCTCACAATTTACTAGTAGATGCACTGCAACAACTACAGCCACCAGCAGATCAACCAGAAATCAAATATATATAACGCTACTGTGGGCGTAATTAAGCCGTTTGTATTCTCCTATGGCTATTTTCTAGCCAAGTATTACAGCACACTACTATGCCAGATGAGATGACGCTGAGTTATGAAAAAAATAAACATAAAATAAAAAAGGAAATGGCAGACTGTGCCTAATTGAAATACAACCCCGGGCCCTAATAAATTTTCCCACTTCGGTCTTTGCGATGGATATGTGCGTTACTAAAACACAGTGGTCGCAAGTCTGACTCCAAATTGCTCACAATTTACTAGTAGATGCACTGCAACAACTACAGCCACCAGCAGATCAACCAGAAATCAAATATATATAACGCTACTGTAGGCGTAATTAAGCCGTTTGTATTCTCCTATGGCTATTTTCTAGCCAAGTATTACAGCACACTACTATGCCAGATGAGATGACGCTGAGTTATGAAAAAAATAAACGTAAAATAAAAAAGGAAATGGCAGACTGTGCCTAATTGAAATACAACCCCGGGCCCTAATAAATTTTCCCACTTCGGTCTTTGCGATGGATATGTGCGTTACTAAAACACAGTGGTCGCAAGTCTGACTCCAAATTGCTCACAATTTACTAGTAGATGCACTGCAACAACTACAGCCACCAGCAGATCAACCAGAAATCAAATATATATAACGCTACTGTAGGCGTAATTAAGCCGTTTGTATTCTCCTATGGCTATTTTCTAGCCAAGTATTACAGCACACTACTATGCCAGATGAGATGACGCTGAGTTATGAAAAAAATAAACGTAAAATAAAAAAGGAAATGGTTGACTGTGCCTAATTGAAATACAACCCCGGGCCCTAATAAATTTTCCCACTTCGGTCTTTGCGATGGATATGTGCGTTACTAAAACACAGTGGTCGCAAGTCTGACTCCAAATTGCTCACAATTTACTAGTAGATGCACTGCAACAACTACAGCCACCAGCAGATCAACCAGAAATCAAATATATATAACGCTACTGTAGGCGTAATTAAGCCGTTTGTATTCTCCTATGGCTATTTTCTAGCCAAGTATTACAGCACACTACTATGCCAGATGAGATGACACTGAGTTATTAAAACAATAAACGTAAAATAAAAAGAAACTGGCAGACTGTGCCTAATTCTACTCAAACCCCTAATAAATTTTCCCACTTTGGTGTTTGAGGTGGATATGTGTGTCACTAAGAGCTAAACACAACGGTAGCAAGTCCCCCTGCTAATTCCTCACAATATGGTACTAGCTGCAAATAAAAAAAAAAAAAAATTATAACGTTATTGTAGCCCTAAGAAGGGCTGTTGGGTTCTTTTAGAATCACTCCTGCCTAACAGTAAGCTAATAGAACACCCTAACGCTTTCCCTGACCAGCAGCAGCTCTCTCCCTAGCGGCATCCAGACAGAGAATGATCCGAGCAGCGCGGGCAGCGGCTAGTCTATCCCAGGGTCACCTGATCTGGCCAGCCAACCACTGCTATCTACGTGTAAGGGTACCACGTCATGCTGGGTGGAGTGCAGAGTCTCCTGGCTTGTGATTGGCTCTGTTTCTGGCCGCCAAAAAGCAAAACGGCGGGAGCTGCCATTTTCTCGAGCGGGCGAAATACTCGTCCGAGCAACGAGCAGTTACGAGTACACTAATGCTCGATCGAGCATCAAGCTCGGACGAGTATGTTCGCTCATCTCTAAAAACAACACCTCCTTTTGCTACCTTGAAAGGCAGCCCCCTTAACATCAAGTATGACCTACAAGAAGTCTAAAAATATGATGTGGGATTAAGCCAAACCAGTATATCTATTCCATAAGGAACAGACTCCCAACTGTAGACAGCACTGTTTCGACCTGGTTGGGTCTCCTAAGTACAGTGTAGATATACTGGTTTGGCTTAATCCCACATCATGTTTTTAGACTTCTTGTAGGTCATACTTGATGTTAAGGGGGCTGCCTTTCAAGGTAGCAAAAGGAGGTATTGTTTTCCATTTAACACCTTGGAAAACTTATTTGCATTCTTCCCAGCAAAATATTCAAACAGACAGTACCTTTCCAACTCCAGGTCAATACACATAAGTAAGGATAAATTCCTATTGCGAGCTTACTTTCCTGGGACGGTGTTCGTCTGGCTGGGGTCCCTCGTTGGTCTTGCGGCTCGCAATCTGCACCTCTCTGCTGCTAGTTCCGTTAGGCTCCAGGCCACACCAGCTTTACTCCCAGGAGGGAAAGAACAGATCCCAATAGTACAACTGGTTTTCTTTAATTGGCATACTCACAAAATGTAGTTATATAAAAGAATTGCATGCTTCGAGTTTCGTCTGAATGGCTTCTTCCGGTGCTTGCCGACGTGCAATCTTTCCTAACTTTTCTAGAACCATATACATTGTAATTGGTAGCAGCTAAATTAATACACTTCTTAAAACTTCTAAAAAATTAAAAAAATATATATTACAAAGCTCCAGTGTAGCTAATATTCCATTAATATTGCAACCCCTTAAGAAATTATAAACACATAATAACATATATTGATGGTAACATGTATTCTTTTTGTACTATAGAGAAAGAATGAACCATGATAGGGACATACTGTATATTACCCATATACTATGGGAAGAAAAATAACCATGATAATTATATATGCTAATAATATTGGTAATAGCTTATATTCTATTTATGTTATCAAGGGAAAAGAATATAATAAAGGGCTTTTAATAAAGTACTGTAGTGAAGAGTAACAGTGTTTATTTTTATATTTATAGGAAGCATTTGATTTCAAAGTCCGCATTAAGACCCAATGGGACTAAGGTTTTTAGTTGAAAGATCCAAAAGGATTCTCTCTGACTGACTTTTTTTCACTAGGTCCTCCCCTCTCCAATGTGGAGACACTTGTTGAAGACTAAAGAAAGAGGTACCTTTGAAATTCTTTTGATGATGTGTGGCATAATGAGCAGATAAAAAATGGTCTAACTTTCCTTTTTTAATATTCCTAAAATGTTCACTGACCCAGGTTTTCAGTTTTCTCGGCTCCAGTAGCAGTCTCTGCTATGCCCCTCGCTCCTGCCTTCGTGTGTGTCCCTGTCTCCTAGGGCACGTGCGCACCGGCTCTATGAAATTTGAAAGGCTAGCGTGCCGATAATTGCTGCTGGCCAGCTGTCAATTCTGTTAAATAGCCAGCCTTTTCATGTGTCCTCTGACAGATCTTTGTGCCTCATAGCCTTAGAGAAAGCTTGTTCCTGATTCCCTGTGCGATTATTTTGAATTCCCTTTGTGACTTTGATTCCGTTCCTTACCTTGCTTCTGTGCTACCTGTCCTGACCTTCCGCCACGTCCCTGACTCTGATCCTGTTGAATATTGAAAGTAGAAGGACGTGGAAGTGGAGAAAGTATGTAAATGAGCAAGCAGAGAGTTATGTAAATGAGCAAGGAAATGTTGACCTTTGAAAAGAGGCATCACCCCTGGACTTGACAGGGAGCCAAGTAAGCTTTATCATGGGATATTACACAAATGGAAGGGACCACAGATGTGATTCTGTTATGTAATGTATTTTGCAGTGCCTATTGGGACCTGTCACCAGTGAAATTCTGCCTTCTGGTGACAGGTTCCTATTAAAGTACCTTAGATGGTTTGAAAAATACTAATACAAATTTTTTTTTTTTAAAGTTTAAAAAAATTAAATAAAATCAATAAAACCTAAAAAGTTCAAATCAACCCCTTTTCCATACAACTGATATAAAAATAAACAAGTTAAATCATAAACTTGTAAGGTATCCCTGCGTCCAAAAATGTCCGATCTATCAAAATATAATAACGGTTATTCCGGTTGAACCCCATAACAGAAAATAGCGTCCCAATATCTGAAATGCCACTTTTTTACCACTTTTCAACATATAAAAAAAAAAGTTAACAAAAAGGTCGTACAGTCCACAAAATGGTAGCAATGAAAATGTCAGCTCATCTCACAATACTTCCGACACCAAAGTATAGGAAAGTTATTAGCGTCAGAGGATGGCGAAACTAATTTTTTTTTTCGTACACAAGGTTTTTATTTGTTAAAATGTATTAAAACACAATAAAACCTGTATAAATGTATTATCCTCGTGAACATACTGAACCAATGAATGAATGAAGAGGTGCTATTTGGAGCATACTGTGAAAGCCGTAAAAACCAAGGCCACAGGATAGGGCCAAACCTACAGGTCACGCGAGAATGGAAGGTCCGATGTTGTCCTTGGCCCTCAGTCAGTCCCCTTGTCGCTCCCCGAGATGAGCGGAGCAACATGGCCAAGCTGCCCCATTCATCTCTAAGGAGCTGGCTGGGATTGCCAAGCGCCGTACTCCATCAGCTCCATAGAGATGAAAGGGGCAGCCCAGCCATGTGCGTCCTGCTGTTCCGCTTATCTTGGGGAGTAAAGGGTAAAGTATGAGGTATAAGTCCCCCACAGATGGCAACAGGCGCACGGCGCCGTAAGGGAGCGCTACGTGTGCAGCACCGTATTTTTCCGTAGCCGGGAGAAATTTCGGACATGTCCTATCTTTACCCGGAATATGGCGCCGTGCCCCATGTTTCTCTATGGAGAGGGTTGGGGGTGAGCAGCGCTCATCCCCTCCTCCTCTCCCCGGCACCAACATGTGCCCGCCGTACCGTGGCACACGCTAGTGTGAATTTAGCCTTATTCAGTGATCAGGGCCGGCGCTATGGGTAGGCAAAGGTGGCAATTGCCCAGGGCCCCTGTGAGAAAGGGGAGAATCTCTTCTTTCAAATGAATCTTGAATTTTGTTTCTAGGTGCTCTGGATCCAGAGATATTCAGGTTTAAAGTGAGAATATCAGGTGCCATTTTTATATATAAAAATCACTCCCAACGGCAGTTTAACAGTTAATATCTCAGTTTTCCTACATTTTAGAAACACAAATTTAGATTCATATAAAAGAGGACACTCTCTTCTTTCATAGTAAAAAAAGAAGTAAGGTTCTATGTGTCACAGAGCCAGAGATACAGCCCCCTGAAATTACCCCCCCCCCCTCCAATCCACATTCTTAGCCATCAGGCTGCAGGGAGAATTTGCTGCACACAGGAGCTGCTGCACCTCCCAGATAATGGAAATATTCACTTTATATGTTACTACATTTTGAGAAGGGATAATATCAACTAATATTCATGTTTTTAACCCTTCTCTATGCAGAATTATCTAAGAACACAATTTGGGCCACATGTATCACTCGTTTTTTCTGTTGTTTTTGCGCCTTTTCATTCAGGCGCACCGTTTTTGTGCCATTTTTGCGACTAAACGCCAAACTAGCTGCGCAGCAAAAATAAGCAGCTTTCCCTCTTTGCTGCAACTAATGATATTCATCACAAAACACTCTCGTTATCTGAGAAGAAAGCACTGAGCCCCTTTGCAGAACAGCTCATTTCTAGCAGCAGAGCTCAGCCAGACACTAGAACATATAATAGATACATTACATACACTGGAACATATAATAGATACATTACAGACAGGAGCTGCAGACTCTATTTACAGTTCATCACCTTCTATTTACAAAACATTCTGCAGAATCCTCAGCTCAGAGCAAGAGAGAAGAGAACTTTGCAGCGCGGAGGGTTCTGTTATTGTGCAGCTAATGCAATGGTGCACATCTAAAAGTGACTTTTATTATCTCATTAGAGAGGTTTATGGATATATAGTTATTTATTTGGGTTACCATTGTGTAAGGAACAGACAATGATACATCTGTGTGAATTTTCTGCAGTTCCATTTGCTGCATATTTTGGTGAATATATTGGTGTGGGGTATGTATGCTCTCCTCACATCTTACTGTTTTAGGAAAGTAGATTTTCTTTATATAAGTATCTGGATTTGTACATATTTTAGAGGAAATTTTGAATGTTAATTGCCAAATGCATCGCCTGGTTGTCAGCTTTCAAAATTCTATAGGTTTTATGGCGCCTTTACTTTTTATTCTGTTTTATTGATATATTTTGCAGGTTGTGACTGTCTAAAAATGTCTAGCTGAAAAGCAGTTATCTAGTTATTACAGTTTTAGTGATATTATGTGGATTTATTTATGTGAACATATCAATTTGGGACATTTGTGAACTCTACACATGTCCATGTATTACATTTAGGAGATGTGTAGGTAAACATTTTCTGTTTGGATCAAATTTTTTGCCATCAAAGTCAAATTTTAAGTATTTTAATAAAATGTTTCATTTTGAATCAAAATTGCATGAAGGCGCCTATGTCTATAAAATCTTTGATGCAATTTTGTAAAATGGGGCAAGTGTCTACTTTCAGAAAATATCGGTCCTCCTCCCCAATGGGCCTCACAGCCTAATCAACCTACCAGTAATCTTTTGGAGTGTGGGAGGAAACCGGAGGAAACCCACGCAGACACAGAGAGAACATACAAAATCCTTGCAGATGTTGACCAGCGCTGCAAGGCTGTAGTGCTAATCACGGAGCCACCATGCTGCCCAAAAATCTCCCTATCATTTATCTATCTCCTATAAAATTCTCCCATATTAGTTTGTTTTACCTTAGGTAAGGAGCCTCTTGCTGACTGTGACTGGTCATAAACTAGTTTTATTTTGGGGCCCCACTTTTAGTTTTGCCCAGGGCCCCACTTTGTCTAGAACCGGCCCTGTCAGTGATAAATATTATGTCGACCCTCCCAGCGATTCCATTCTTTGTAGAACCTGGAGGGACACGGATCGTCCGCCCCAGGTGGAATATTGCTGAAACTTTATTATCACTTCAATAGATTCATGTTTTGCATACATACTGGATAATCTATTTGAATCTATTTGTGGTGAATCTATTTGATTGTCCTTGATGATGGTAATATGTAAGGTAATTTTTTTAAATTTTGATACTACTAATACTACTTCTACTTCTTTCTTTCACTCTGTAGGTAAGTACCATGAATTATATTGAAGATTCATTCGGTAAGTTATTCTTATGGCTGCTGTTCCCGATAACAAAGGTATATATATGGATCAATAAAAGCAGAAAAGCAGAAATGCAAAAAAAAATACATTTGCCTGATGTCTTAAAGTGAAACATAATTTCACTTATTTTCTTATATAAGTATGGGATATGCTATACATGTGCTATACGGTATGAAGATTATCAATATACATACGTAAAATTTCCCTGTACTTATTTACGGTAAACTCGTTTTTCTTTTTTTACACGCAGAGGGAATTATCAGATTTACTATAACATTTCTCTAATAACTGACTGTCCAGCTCTCTCTTATCCAGAAGAGCACAAACAAGTGTGTGAGGGGCATAAGATGCTGTCTACCAGAGCTATTACACAGTGTGCATAAACAAAGAATAAATAGTTTATTCCTCAGTAAAAGTTTTAATAAGGGCAGGGAAAGATTTAGGTGTATACTGTATATAGATGTAGGCGGCAGCAGGAGAAGAGTGCAGACATTGTATATAGGCTGCTGTCTTCATCCTGTATAGCATGGAATGAAGACGGCATTTACAGAGCAGTGTAGTGGTAGCTTTCAAGGGAGATATTTCATGCAAGTGAAATATATTAGTGAATAACTTATAGAAAGATTTGCAGTTCTTTCTATGTCATCATTGGACATTCTATTGTGATTCCAACTCTGGCACAAAGTTCCCACATACAACTGCCACGGCTTTTACCCACAGTCAAGGGCGTTGTTAGTATGGTAAACGATCCAGGGCATGGATGTATGTCAATGCACATGTATCACACTTTCAGTAATGCCCACTCCTGTACATAACTCGCTCACATTTGGTTGTGCCAGTAAGAACTGTACTTATATATGGCTACAAAAAAACACAGAAGTCCCAACTTGTTACATCCAATGACTGCAGGTGATGTGTCCTTGTACTGTTGTTGTTTTCTATCTTCTCAATTAGGTTCAGCTTCATCATGTCTCCTCTTTAGCCACGTCTCCTTCCTGTGGAGTTAATGACACAGACATCTTATGTCTTCACTGTCCCTAAATCTTGATACCCTGACAGTGTTATCCTGCTGATACCCATAACAGTCACAAAATACTGTAAGGATGACCCTTGAAGGGTACGCAAGGTCAAGTTGTTATCCTTTTTAAGACATGCACGGGTTCTGAGAGGCGCAGGAAGACATTTAAAGTTGTCCACACAACCTCCGGATATGGCACAACAATAAATAACAACCCTGAATGGTTATAAAACCCCTTTCACTAGCCTCAGTGAAACAGAATCTTATCAACCCAAGGAGCTGCCACAAGTTCTCCTTTAATATAAGCCCGGTCCGTAACGGGATTATATAGAGTGAGGAACCAACCCGGTAGCATATATATAAGCGAGACACGGACGTGGGATTCGTGGATCGAGAAAAAAGAGCAAAATTTTATATTTAATTGCCTTAAGGGCACACTAGACAAAACAATATATACAGTAGCAATATATACATAAAGCAGAGTACCAAAATACAAAGGTAGCACTACAAGTATCAGCAGTTCAGTAAGTTAGTTACTTTGTGTGTGGGCCTAATGGAACCTGATAGTCCACATCTTAAGATCCTTTCCTGTACTTGATGTTAAATGGGTTTCCAGACAAAAAGTCTAGGCGCATTCAGAGGTGTCTGATTGTATCGGGTGCAGACACATCTCGGTCCACCCCAGGAGGGGTCATGGGTCCCTCCTACCTGGTGTCATGTCCCGAACTTTGGAGAAGCCATAGCTTCTCAAGGGGAAGTCATAGGGAGCAGGTTCTGGTATCATTGGATGCGGGTGAATGCCTGGATCGCATTGATACAAAACCTGACCTATTTTATATATATCTCTGGATCCAAGGATGCTAGAGCCTTGGGGATTGGACCACTATGATCTCTTGAAGAAATTAAATCTTGGCCCTTGGGCTAAGATGGACCATAACTCCCTAACTGTCCCTAATCAACGTATTGGTCTTATGAGTTTTATGGCTCTTTGTCTACTATTTGGAAATGGAGGGAAAATCATCTGAAGCCTCTAGAGATGATGCCACCATAGAGATCTGCCAAGTTAGGTAACTACTACTAGCTAACTCCATTAGGCTGATTATGCTAAGGCTGGGGGGAAGTGAGGGATTTAAGTGGAATAAGGCCTCCCTCCCCCGGTCATATTTATCACAGTGCTCGTTACCAATCGCATTAATTTCTATGGAATGCATGTGCGATCAGGCCGAGCACCACTCACAGGGGTTTGCCTTGTGTCCCCAGAGCCCCCAGTACGTTCCCCACAACCCCCAGTAATTGTACCCACAGCCCCACTAATTTGCGCACAGCCCCCAGTAATGTCCCCCACAGCCCCCTCAGTAATGTCCCCAACAACCCAATAATGTCCCCCACACAGCCCCCAGTTATCTGCCTGCATCTCCTAGTATGGTACCCACAGCACTCAGTAATGGTCCCCACAGCCCCCAGTAATGCTCCCCACAGCCCCCCGTAATGTTCCCCACAAAGCACATTAATGTGCCCACATCCCTCAATAATGTCCTCCACAGCCTCCAGTAATGTTCCCACAGCTCCTCACAGTAATCTGCTCACAGCCCCCAGTAATGTCCCCCACAAAACCCACAGTAATCTGCCCTCAGCCCCTTATAATCTTCCCAGAGCCCTCGTAATGTCCCCCACAAAGCCCCCAGTAATCTTCCCACAGCCCCCAAGTAATGGCCTCCAAAGCCCCCAGTAAAGTCTTCCACACAACCCCAATAATCTTCTCACAGCCCTCATTAATTTCTCCACAGTCCCCTAAGTTTGCCTCCCCCTCACACTGCATAATTTAAAAAACACTTGGTCTTCCCTTTCTCTTCTTGCTGTGATCTGACTGCTGGACACCATGCGTCTTTAGCTGCCTAAAGCAGTAGACGCTGTGTGATGGCGTCTCCTGGAGAATAGAGCTAATGTCATGAGGACATGTATAGTGAATAGAGTGGGGGCCTTTCAACCTAGCGACACCCCTGTCCACAATGTTTATTTTTTACACAGGATGTGGATTGGATTTATATAAATTGCTGTGGTAGGCTACTGGTGATTCTGCTGCAGCTAACTCAATTTTATCCTGTTTGGCCCTGGCCCAATGGACAATATTTTCAATTGTCAGGAAGTATAGCAATATTGTACTTATTTTTTGGAAAGTGTAAAATGAAAAAAGAAAATTAAAAAATTATTTATTATTATTCAATTATTCAAATGGTTTTCAAGGAGTTCAATATTTGGTTTCATCTGTTCTATTGTATGCATTATTGTAGATCCTAACTTCTCCTTAAAGAGGACCTGTCACCTGTAAAAATGGCACTAGCAGCTGCTTACTAAAGTCTGCAGCTACTAGTGCTAAAACAGACGCAGCAGTGATACACTGCTAGCGTTATCATAAACCTCAGTTAATGCTAGCAGACACATGATGTACACTAAAGTTAAAGAGGGGGTGGGATTAGGCGGCAGTTACAGCTGGCCTATGGAGTGGGCGGGGTAGTCCGGGGAAGAAGCAGCGCCTCGGACGGCCCTCTCATGGAAGCGGTCCAGCGTTTCTAGTATACATCGCGCCAGAGTCTGCAAACATTATCAGAGGTTTCCGATAACGCTAGCTGTGTAACACTTCTGCATCTGTTTTAGCACTAGGAGCTGCTTATTTTAGTAAGCAGCTCCTAGTGCTGTTTTGATAGGTGACAGGTCCTCTTTAACCCCTTAACGCTCTGCGCCGTAGCTCTATGGCGTAGAGGTATAAGGGGTGTATAAAGAGGGTTCACGGGCTGAGTCCTCTTCATACAAAGGTGGGTGTTTTTGCATTTTGCAGAAAACCCCCACAACTAATAACCATTGCCGGCGGCGTTTAAAAGACGGCGGTGCGCGGGCGCCGCCATCTTTTTTACGATCGCCGCGCCCCCGAACGTCATCGGGAGGCGGTGATCAGTTGCCATGGTAGCCTCGGGTCTTCTTTTGACACTAGGCTACATGGCTTCTGGAGATTCGTTACTATGAGCCAATGGCTCATTGTAATGAATGAACTGCGAAAATGCCATATATTACAATACAGAAGTATTGCAGTATATGGTAGGAGCGATCTGACCATCTAGGGTTAATGTACCCTAGATGGTCTAAGAAATAGTGGGAAAAAAAAAGAAAAAAAAAAGTTTAAAAAATAAAAAAAATTAATAAAATATTATCACCCCCCTTTCCCTAGAACTGATATAAAACATAATAAACAGTAAAAATCACAGACACTGCGAAAATGCCATATATTACAATACAGAAGTATTGCAGTATATGGTAGGAGCGATCTGACCATCTAGGGTTAATGTACCCTAGATGGTCTAAGAAATAGTGGGGGAAAAAAAGAAAAAAAAAAAGTTTAAAAAATAAAAAAAATTAATAAAATATTATCACCCCCCCTTTCCCTAGAACTGATATAAAACATAATAAACAGTAAAAATCACAGACACATTAGGTATCGCCGCGTCCCAAAATGCCCGATCTATCAAAATATAAAAACGGTTACGGCCGGCGGTGACCTTAGATGCGGGAAATGGCGCCCAAATGTCCGAAATGCGACTTTTACACCTTTTTACATCACATAAAAAATGAAATAAAAAATGATCAAAATGTCGCACAGACCTCAAAATGGTAGCAATGAAAACGTCGCCTCATTTCGCAAAAAATGACCCCTCACATTTCCGTGCACAAAAGTATGAAAAAGTTATTAGCGTCAGAAGATGGCAACATTTTTTTTTCTTTTTTGTACACATTCGTTTAATTTTTGAAAATGTATTAAAACACAATAAAACCTATATAAATTTGGTATCATCATGATCGCACCGAACCAAGCATAAAGTTGAGGTGTTATTTTGAGTGCACAGTCAAAGTCGAAAAAACTGAGCCAACAAGAACGTGACGCGTGTGCAGTTTTTTTTCCACATTTGGAATTTTATTTCAGCTTCGCAGTACATGGCATGTTAAAATAAATAACATTACTGGAAAGTAAAATTTGTTACGCACAAAATAAGCCCTCACACAGGTCTGTACACGTAAAAATGAAAAAGTTATGGATTTTTTAAGTTGGAGAGCGAGAAATGAGCGGAAAAACCCTGCGTCCTTAAGGGGTTAAAGGAAGCCTACCGTTTGAGTTGATGCATTATGAAGCAAACATACCTTGAGAATGCTGTAGCTACACTGATGCAGGATCATATCTTGTTTAATCCCTGTGCTGAGTTGTTTTGCTGATAGAACATTATGATAATGAAGCTCTGTCGCTTCTATGGCTGGTTCAGCGCATCTCCTAGCACAGTGATGGCGAACCTTTTAGAGCCTGAGTGCCCAAACTTCAACCAAAAGCGACTTATTTATTGCAAAGTGCCAGCGCAGCACTTTAAGCAGTAATGTATTTCTCCTTGTTCATTGACAACTTTCAATCCTTCAGCCTCCCAAGGACACCAACCCAGTTGAAAGGAGGAGGGAAAATTCCCCTATCATTGTAGGAAGGTTCTGCAGGCAGATTCTTTGAGTTCTGTATGATGAACTTCATTCTGGGGTGATGGCCTGAGTGCCCACAGAAAGGGCTCAGAGTGCCGCCTCTGGCACCAGTGCCATAGGTTCGCCACCACTGTCCTAGCACGTCAGTTATTTACTGCAGGAGAGAGTGATGTAATCCCTGGGTTGTTCCTGAAGGCAGAATAATCAATTGCTGCACTATCCCTCAGCTGCTGTGTATGAGTGATCCAGCGCAGGTTGATTAGTCATGTCTTGAATAACCCCCATTTGTAATTACAAGCTTGTGTCTATCTAAACAGCTAGCCTGACCCAGCTTTCCCAAGGTTCTGAATGTTATAATTATTTTTTCAGCAAAACCATTCAGCTCAAGGATTAACCAAGATATGATCCTGCATCAGTGTAGCTACAGCATTTTCAAGGTATGTTTGCTTCATAATGCATCAAATCAAATAGGTTTTCTTTAACCCTTTTAAGTAACCTGACCTAGCATGCACCATGTTGGCGGACATCATCAGAGGGCAGGAATCATTTGCCATGACAGCAGCTCCTATAGTGGTAATTCAGCAGACCCAAGGTGCCCAAAATAATTGTACTAAAAGATAAAGTTTAAAAAAAAAAAGTTGTGAAAAAAGAAATAGAAATAGTAAAAATTCAAATGACCACTCTTTCCCCTGAAAGCAGATGTAAATGAACAACATCTCCATGATCATACTCACCCAAAGAATAAATCAGATGAATGAATGAAAGCCTCAAAAAATAGTCCATAAGAAATTGGTGCAACTCCTCAGTTCATGAAAAACTAAAATGCTAAAATCTCAGGGGCACATGTTTTTGCTTGCCTTTTGATTACCGTATATTCCGGCGTATAAGACGACCTGGTGTATAAGACGACCCCCCTACTTTCCTGTTTAAAATATAGAGTTTAAGATATATTCGCCGTATAAGACTACCCCTTTTCCAACGCATACAAAACACCGGTAAAAATAAAAAAAAAAACAGATTTGAATTTAACATGGTCCTTTTTTTAATGTAAATTCTTATGACATGCAGGTATATAGCAGGAAAACTGTCGCTCATGAACATAAGGCATACAACAACAACATTACCATTACAGCAAAGCCCCCAGTAGTATACAGCACAGCCCCCAGTAGTATACAGCACAGCCCCCAGTAGTATACAGCACTGCCCCCAGTAGTATACAGCACAGCCCCCAGTAGTATACAGCACAGCCCCCAGTAGTATACAGCACTGCCCCCAGTAGTATACAGCACTGCCCCCAGTAGTATACAGCACAGCCCCCAGTAGTATACAGCACTGCCCCCATTAGTATACAGCACTGCCCCCAGTAGTATACAGCACAGCCCAGCCCAGCCCAGCATTAAAAAAAAAAAAAAAACTTATATACTCACCCTCCGGTGGCCCCGATGCGCTGCGCTGCTCCCCCGATGTCTGCGCGTCATACTAGGCGCTGACGTCATACTAGGCGCTGCCCCGGGGAAAAGCATGGCGGCGCCCAGCAGAAGAAAGAAGACTGAAGACACAGCGCGGACATCGGGGCCAACGGAGGGTGAGTATGCGCCCCGATGTCTTTTTGAGGCTGTGCAAACACCGATCGCGGGTGTTACCGGTAAGCCTTTGCTGCAATATGCAGCAAAGACTTACCGGCTATGGAGAGGGCTCAGCCCGTGAGCCCTCTCCATGCACCGGGACCCGCCGTATAAGACGATTACCGGCATATAAGACGACCCCAGAGAAGACAGAAGATTTTTCTGTCTTCAAAAGTCGTCTTATACGCCGGTATATACGGTAATTATTTGTGACTTTTCATCATGCATGTGCTCATTTGCAACTTTTATTTTAGTCTTTAAGATAGTTCCCCTTTAACCGGTTGCGACTGCCCGCCGTGTATTCACGGCGGCGGTCGCGTTCCGATGCATGGAGAGGGCTCGCAGACCGAGCCCTCTCCATTATCGGTAAGTCTCTGCTGCATATTGCAGCAAAGGCTTACCGGTAACACCCGCGATCGGTGCCGGCGTTTTCTTGGTGTTTTCTTGCTCTGTGTTTTCTTGCTGATCGCCGCCTGCAGAGCAGATGGCGGCGCATCGGGGAGCGGCGATCCGTCGCCATGGTAGCTTCGGGTCTCACGAAGACCCGAAGCTACTTCGGGTTAACCCATTCATTACAATGTGCTATCAGCAAATTGTAATGTATGAGGAGTAAAATCCCCATATCCTGCCATACTGTAGTATGGCAGTATATGGTAGGATCGATCAGACAACCTAGGGTTAAAGTACCCTAGGGAGTCTGAAAAATAAAAAAAAAATTATAATAAAAAAACCTAAAAATTCTAATCACCCCCCTTTCCCTAGAACTGATATAAATATAAAGAAACAGTAAAAATCATAAACACATTAGGTATCGCCGTGTCCGAAAATGCCTGATCTATCAAAATATAATAACGGTTTTTCACTGCGTTTAACCCCGTAACGGAAAATTGCGTCCAAAGTCAAAACTTTGGCACTTTTTTGCCATTTTAAAAAAAATTAAAAGGTCGTACAGTCCTAAAAATAATAGCATTGAAAACATCATCAAAAGTCGCAAAAGATGACACCACCCTCAACTCCATACAACGAAGTATGAAAAAGTTATAAGCACAAGAAGAAGGCAAAATAAGAAAAAAAAATTTTGTACATGAGGTTTTAATTTTTGTAAATGTATGAAAACATTATAAAACCTATATAAATTTGGTATCCCTGTAATCGTATTGACCCAAAGAGCGAAGTAGACATGTCATTTGTGGCGTGAAGTGAAAGCCGTAATATCCAAGCCCACAAGAATACGACACAAATGCGTTTTTTCACCATTCTCACTGCATTTGGAATTTTTTTCCCGCTTCCCAGTACATGGCATGGAATATTCAATGTGATCACTATGAAGTTCAATTTGTTACGCAAAAAACAAGCCATCACATAGATTTTTACGTGTAAAAATAAAAAAGTTATAGATTTTTGAAGGTGGGGAGTGAAAAATGGAAATGAAAAAACGGGAAAGGGCCCGGGTCCTTAACCGGTGAAAGTTCGCTATTGTCTTTTTTTCTGCTGTGTCCCCTGAGTTGTCACCTCATCCCCAGATGTAAAAGTTTTGACTTTTTAAAAAAAATCGCAAATTTTGTCCCACATACATGGCTGCGCCTGACCAGGTATAGAAATTAGCTGATTTTGTTTTAAAAAGTCCCAAATTCACTAAAGACCTAAAGACCAAATGCCACATGTATCAATAAGGAAAAACTGCTAAGCTATATCTGAAAAAAAACCAAAGCCAGGCTTATGATACATGTTCTAACCCCTATATTGTACAGTATGTCACGTGCACCTCTACAACTACAGCAACCAGAATACAAAAGGAAAGAGCTGCTAAACTATCCATAAAAATGTCCATTATTATATTGCCAATGCAAAAAAAATATATATACACAAAGGGGAGAAAAACAAGTGTCCCTAGATGGAATTGGGCCCCCACGCAGTACATTAACCCCCCTCAAAAAGCCCAATGATCTAAAAATACCCAATGGAAATCGAAAAATTCAGTCCAAAAATTGAAAGCAATCAAAGGTAATGTGACCATTGCTCAATATAGAATAGTGAAAACCAGAGGTACCATCCTGTATTAAAGTGTCTAAATGCCAACAGTCCACTTACCTGAAATCATGTTTGCATTGCAGGTGTAATGGGCTTCTGCAACCTGTCTTTAATGAAAATGAGGTCCTTTGTGACAGGTTCCCTTGAAGTAAACTTATCCTTCTACCTAGAAAATGGAACATGTAAATAAAAACTTGAGACTACAAAAATATATTTCCATTAGTTTTACCCTCTTCAAGACCAATTAACATTTCAGGGAACAGGGAACGCCTGGCCATTGCAGCACCCACATAATTCTAAAGCCCCATCCACTCCCAGCTGCCAATGGCTGTGTGATTTTACAGGTAGGACTGAAATAAGCAGGGGCGGACTGGGAATTTAAAATGGCCCTGGAAAAAATTGTAAAAGTGGCCCCATTCTGTGGGTGGAGTCATTAATGTAGGCATGACCATGCGATGTGGGTGGAGTTACTAAATTCCACACAAACTTCTGATGAATAGTCTTAATCAATATGTACAGTGCAGAGAAAGAGACTCATACTGCCTCCCATATACAGGAATAAAAATTCTTTTTTTTAAAAGAACACAACTTAACCCCTTCCTGACATTTGACGTAATAGTACTGCATGGCGGGAGGTGCGTCCTGAACGGAGCCGGGGCCAGAAGCATGCTCAGTGTGTTACATTACACAGTGTAATACATCTGTATTACACTGTGTAATGTGAAGAAGAGCTTGAACAAGCGATTAGTGGATCGCTTGTTCAAGCTAACCTGTAAAAGTAAATAAAAAAAGTAAAAAACATTAAATAAAAACATTTTTTAATAAAAAGAATTAAATAAAGTTAAAGTACCCTAAACACAAATATTCCCTATACACATGCAATAAAGTGAAAAAAACCCACAAAATCGCCAAAAAACCCCACATATTTGGTAACGCCGCGTCCGTATCAATCCATAACTCAGAAACATTATTGGACCTGCTCGGTGAACGCCATAAAAACAAAACCCGAAAAACGTGCCAAAAATGTACATTTTTCATAAAATCTCTACACAAAAATGTTCTAAAAAGTGATAATTAAATGGTACCACTGAAAAGAACAACTCAACACGTAAAAAATAAGCCCTAAACTAGCTCTGTCAACCAAAAAGTATTAAAGTTATGTCTCCGAAAAGATGGCGATGCAAAAACAAATGAGATTTCTTCTGTATTAGTTTTTATCCAGTAAAATTGCAAAAACAAATTAAAAACTATATAACTGAGGTATCACCGTAATCATAGTGATCTGTAGAATAAAGATTATATAGTATTTTTGGTGTACGGTGTACGACCCCCAAAAAATACGAAAAGTAAACCAAAATTGACAATTTTCTCATTCCACCACATCCCAAAGATGATCTATTGGATTGAGATCTGGTGACTGTGGAGGCCATTTGAGTACAGTGAACTCATTGTCATGTTCAAGAAACCGGTCTGAGATGATTTCAGCTTTATGACACGGCGCTTTATCCTGCTGAAAGTAGCCATTAGATGTTGGGTACATTGTGGTCATAAAGGGATGGACATGGTCAGCAACAATACTCAGGTAGGCTGTGGTGTTGCAACGATGCTCAATTGGTACCAAGGGGCCCAAAGAGTGCCAAGAAAATATTCCCCACACCATGACACCACCACCACCAGCCTGAACCGTTGATACAAGGCAGGATGGATCCATGCTTTCATGTTGTTGACGCCAAATTCTGACCCTACCATCTGAATGTCGCAGCAGAAATCGAGACTCATCAGACCAGGCAACGTTTTTCCAATCTTCTACTGTCCAATTTCGATGAGCTTGTGCAAATTGTAGCCTCAGTTTCCTGTTCTTAGCTGAAAGGAGTGGCACCCAGTGTGGTCTTCTGCTGCTGTAGCCCATCTGCCTCAAAGTTCTACGTACTGTGCGTTCAGAGATGCTCTTCTGCCTACCTTGGTTGTAACAGGTGGCGATTTGAGTCACTGTTGCCTTTCTATCAGCTCGAACCAGTCTGCCCATTCTCCTCTGACCTCTGGCATCAACAAGGCATTTCCGCCCACAGAACTGCCGCTCACTGGATGTTTTTTCTTTTTCGGACCATTCTCTGTAAACCCTAGAGATGGTTGTGCGTGAAAATCCCAGTAGATCAGCAGTTTCTGAAATACTCAGACCAGCCCTTTTGGCACCAACAACCATGCCACGTTCAAAGGCACTCAAATCACCTTTCTTCCCCATACTGATGCTCGGTTTGAACTGCAGAAGATTGTCTTGACCATGTCTACATGCCTAAATGCACTGAGTTGCCGCCATGTGATTGGCTGATTAGAAATTAAGTGTTAACGAGCAGTTGGACAGGTGTACCTAATAAAGTGGCCGGTGAGTGTATGTCCAAATTGCCAAAAAAATTAAGATTGTATAGCCAATAAAAAGTGACAATGCATAATCTGCTCTGAATGGCTCAGCTTCCCTTCGATGCCCTGACGTGTGCCCATACAGCAAGTTACCACCACATATGGGGTATTGTTATTACGCGGGAGGGATTGGGTATCAAATTTTGTGGAACGTTTTGGTATTTTATCCACTGAAAATTTGTACATTTTTTGAAAAACACATTCATTTAGCCAAAAAAATATTACTTTCAAAATTGCATCCGATTTTGTTTTAACCCATGTAAAACAATTAAAGGGTTAACAAATTTCATAAAAGTTGTTTTACGTACGTTGAGGGGTGTAGTTTCTATAATGGGGTTATTTATGGGGTTTTACTTTTATTTAGGTCTCTCAAAGTGACATGAAACCTGAGCAGGTCCCTCAATAGCAGGATTTTGCGTTTTTTATGAAAATGTGAAAAATCTCACCTAACGTTCAAAGCCTCATAACATCCTACAAAAATAAGAGTATGCATAAAAACCATGTCCACATAAAGTAGACATTCGGTGAATGTTAGTTATTAAGTATTTTTGCGGAACTAAGATGAAGTACAAAGTGTCACAAGAAAACAATTTTAAAATAACTTGGATATGTTAAAGCGTTCCAAAGTTATAACCGCTTATCGTGACACAGGGAAGATTTGAAAAAATGGGCCGTGTCAGGAAGGTGAAAAGTGGCTTCGGCGTTAAGGGGTTAATACTGACTTATATATACACAAAAAAAGCTGCTACAAAACCTTTTCAGATGAACAATAATATAACTACTATAATACTGCCCCCTATATACAAGAATATAACTACTATAATACTTCCCCCTATGTACAGGAATATAACTACTATAAAACTCCCCCCTATGTACAGTATAAACCCAGCCAGCCCCCAACAGTATATAGCCAGCCCCTTCCCCACAGTATATAGCCAGCCTGACCACCACAGTATGTAGCCTGCCTGCTCCCAACAGTACATAGCCAACCAGTCCCCCAACAGTATGTAGACAGCCCCCACTATATATAGCCAGCTCCACCTCCACAGTATATAGCGAAGCAGCCCCACCGTATGTAGCCAGACAGCCCACCCACAGTATATAGCCAACCCCTCCCCCACAGTATATAGCCAGCCTGACCCCCCCCCCCACAGTATATAGCCAGCCTGTCCCTCTATAGTATTTAGCCAGCCTGCCCCCCACAGTATATAGCCAGACAGCCCCCAAATTATATAGCCAGCCAGTCCCACAGTGTATAGCCAGCCCCACCCACACAGTATATAGCCAGCCAGCCCCACCACAGTAAATAGCCAGCCAGCCCCACCCCCACAGTATATAGCCAGCCCCCCACAGTATATAGCCAGCCAGCCCCCCACAGTATATAGTCAGCCTGCCCCACCACAGTATATAGCCAGCCAGCCCCCCCCCCACAGTATATAGCCAGCCAGTCCCCCCCCCCACAGTATATATCCATGTAGCCAGCCAGCCCTCCCCACAGTGTATAGCCAGACAGCCCCCCCACAGTATATAGCCTGCCCCTTCCCCACAGTATATAGCCAGCCTGCTCCCAACAGTATATAGCCAGCCAGTCCCCCCACAGTATATAGCCAGAACCCCTACAGTATATAGCCAGCCAGTCCCCCCACAGTATATATAACCAGCCCCCACTATATATAGCCAGCTCCACCTCCACAGTATATAGCCAACCAGCCCCCCCCCCACAGTATATAGCCATCCTGCCCCTCCATAGTATTTAGCCAACCTGCCCTCCATAGTATATAGCCAGCCAGCTCCCCCACCAAAGCATATAGCCAGCCAGACCCCCACAGTATATAGCTAGCCAGCCCCCCACAGTATATAGCCTGCCTACCCCTCCATAGTATTTAGCCAAACTGCCCCCCATAGTATATAGCCAGCCAGTCCCCCCCCAAAGCATATAGCCAGCTAGCCCCCACAGTATATAGCAAGCCAGCCCCCCACAGTATATAGCAAGTCCCACAGTATATAGCCAGCCAGCCCCACCCCCACAGTATATAGCCAGCCCCCCATAGTATATAGTCAGCCTGCCCCACCACAGTATATAGTCATCCTCCCCCACCACAGTATATAACCAGCCAGCTTCCCCCCCCCACAGCATATAGCCAGCCAGACCCCCACAGTATATAGCCAGCCTGCTCCCCCAGCACCTAAAATTGTCACTGCCGGACAGACTGCATCGAGTAGCGGAGCTGTGGAGGAGCGTCAGAAAGGTGAGTACATGGTTTATTATTTTTATACCGGCCCCACCAGTCCCAGACAGTCCCCGCACCAGCCCCTAGCCAGTCGGCTCATTTGTAAAATCTTGTGGCTATTGACTGCAGAAGGACAAGGAAGGATTGCACTCTCTGCCTGTTCCTTTTATGTATAATTTGATTATTAGTCATTATAACAGCTTTCTGTTCGAGCGGGATATGCTGCCAACAAACAATATAACTTTAAAAGAGTTGGGATTTGGTTGCATAATAGCAAGAACCATTGTTTAATGAGATCACCCATTTACAGAGTGAAAATGAAGGTAAATTTGCACATGTCAGTTTACTGTTAAGGGCTGGTGCTGAATTAATTTCATTTGTATAAAAGCATCACTTTCTCTACAAAATAAAACCAAAGACACAACAAGAGGGTAAACACTAATGAAACAAGAGTGAGTTTTATTAAAAAAAATATCTTTATTAATTTTTTTGTAAAATAGAAAAAGGTATAAAATAAAGGGGTTTTCCCAGTGATGAGATCAGACCCCTCGTTGCTACGTCAGAGTAACGGAGCAGACGGTCGTGCATGACCGTTCTGCTCCATTAATCTCTATGAGCTGACGTAAATTGCCGAGTACCGCAGGGAGGGGGAGATTTATTTGCTTTCTGGTGGAGAAAGCATAATGATTCTCCCCCAGTCATTATAAAGGATTGTATGCAAAATCCCCCACTCCCCTTCTACCCCCCCCCCAGCCTCAGCTTAATTAGCCTAATTGAGCTAGCTAGGATGTAACTATCACTGCAGGAGGGTTAGCTTCAAAAGAACTCCGCTGCCGCATGGTCTCTATGGATTTTCCCCCCATTTGGAGTCAACGGGGGACAATTACTTACCCGGCCGCTGGAGTTCCCAGCGCGTGCCCGATATCCTGCATCTGTCACTTCCCCGCTCATGTCCGCTGGAGTTCACCAACTTTTTCTTGGTGCATGTAAGTGCAATTCCCAAGGCTTTTGCACCCTTGAATCCAGAGATATACATAGCTCGGGATGGGACCATAGCAAATGGGTCAGGTTTGGTATCAATGCGATCGAGGGATTAAAACAGATCCCCTTGAGAAGCTATGACTTCTCCAAAGTTCTAGAGGTAATACCAGGTAGGAGGACCCATGACCCCTACTGGGGGTGCACAGCGGTGTGTCTGCACCTAATATAATCAGAAAACCCCTAATGCTTTTTGTCTTTTGTCTGGGAACCCATTCACCATCAGAGTGCAGAGGAAGATCTTAAGGTGTGGACTATCAGGTTCCATTAGGCCCACACACAAGGTAACGAACTTACTGAACTGCTGATACTTGTTGTGCTACCTTTGTATTTTGTACTCTGTTTAGCTCTAGATATCTGTATTCCCCTTGAGAAAGGCACAGATGCTGAAACGTGTGTCGGTATTTTGCGACCACATGTATACAGGACACCTTAATATGGGTATGTTGTGAACAGCGTCTTCTGGCACTTTATGTTTCTATTTACAAACATAGCACATGACTACACACTAGCACTTTATGACAATATTTGCTTTACTGCTATGATAATTCATTTGGGTCTAGTATTGCTTGTCCACTGCACCTTTAACTTAGTATAAAGTTTACATAGTTATCTATTTAATTAAGTATTAATAACTCTTATGTGTGTGTGTATATATATATATATGAAATTTCACACGTGTTGTTTGCAATTTTGTAACCATCTCTGGATTATGCTATTTACCGTATGTATTTTGTCTTATGTTTTTAATGTATTTCAATAAATAAATTGGATCTTTTATTAGAGCGACATTCATTGCCGGTTGTTTCTTTGGATAGGATGAGATGTTAAATCATGTGTAGCATTATTTTTCTAATCTAAATTTGCATTGGTTGCATATATTGGGATTAATATCTTTATTGTATATAATGTTTTGTCTAGTGTGCCCTTAAGGCAATTAAATATAAAATTTAGCCTGTGTTGATCTTTTATCTCGATCAACGAACCCAACGTCTGTGTTTCTCGGTTATATACATTCTACCAGGTTGCTTCCTAACCCTATATAATCCCGTTACAGACTGGGCTTATATTAAAGAAGAACTGGTGGCAGCTTCATTGGGTTGATAAGGTTCTGTTTCACCAAGGCTAGTGAAAGGGGTCTTATAGCCATTCAGGGTTGTGATTTATTGTTGTGCCATATCCGAAAGTCGCGTGGAAAACTTTAAAACTTTCTGCACCTCTCAGAACCGGGGAGTTCTGGGAGTGTCTATAAAGGATAACTCAGTGGCCTTTCGTACCCCATGGGTCCAAAACGTCACAGTTTCCTTCACAAATCCTACTTAGAATGTGGGTGCAAAGTATTGTTTGTGAGCAGTGGTTACTTTTGGTCCCTAGATATGTCGTACATTTGACATTATATATTTGATATACATCAGTATTGCAGAGTATTATCATGAACAAGCAATCAGATGATTGCTTGTTCATGTCCCGTGGTAAATCAAGTAAAAAATGTAAAAAAAAATGTTTTTCAATAAAAAATAACTTTATAAATCACTAAAAATGCCCATAAGCCCAAAACATATAAAGAGACATAGAATACTCAAAAAAGTCAAAATCATAAAACAAACCACACATATATAGTATCACCGCATCCATAACAATCCGTAGAATAAAACTAAATAACTATTGAACCTGTACGATGAACGCCGTAAAAAAAAACTTTAAAAACCTGCCAAAAATTATGATTTTTACCTATTGAATTGCACTAAAAATGCAATAAAAAGTGATCAACAAAACATATGTACTCCAGAAGTACAACATGTCCCACAAAAAAAAGCCATCAACCAGCTCTGTAGCCAAAAACGTAACAATGTTATGCCACTTGGAAGGCGGCAATGCACAAATGATAGATTTTCCCCCACATTAGGGTTTTATTTGGCAAATTTAGTAAAACATAAGAAAAACAGTAGCAGTTACAAGCTCTTAGTTACCAAAAGTAGTGGATAAAGGCTCTGTGTCTCTATGGCAGTTGGACTGCAGAGGGTCTGGGGTCCAAATCCTGGGCAAAAATGTATTTAATTGAACCTTGTGTCTGGGGAAGCCCTAGGTAGACACCATATATGGACAGATTGGGGCCCATTTACTAAGGGCTCCGCGGGCCGCACTTTCGTCAGGTTTCCCGAATTTTTCCGTTTTGCGTCGAATTCCGCCGGGATTTTGGCACACACAATTGGTCGGATTGTGCCGGCTTTCACACGACAGAAATCGGGTGGCATGGCCGTCAGACAACCCGACGGATTCAGAAAAACAGCTGAAATTAAAAAACAAAATGTGTTGCAAGATCAAGCACTTACATGCATCAGGAAGAAGCAGGTGAACTCCGGCGAACCTCGGTGCAGCAGCGACACCTACTGGATATCGGGCGCACGACCTTAGTGAATCCCGGCAGAACCCAAAGCTATTTTAGCTGGCCACAGGGGGGCAGTTGCCCAGGATATTTATTTCTGAGTGTTGAGCTAGCCCAGCTTCTTTGTTCTGCTCCGCACTCAAGAGATGCCCTCCCTACGTTTTTTGTTTTTCAGTTTTTTTGGATTCCACCTTTTGTGTCCCCTTTTTTTGTAATTCTATTTGTGGGTTATTGTTTTGTGTTCAATTTGTTTTTCGATGCTATGTTGTCGTTGGTAGTCACAGCTTGGCCTGTGGTGGAATCTTGACCCTCTCGGCTTTTAGTCCAAATCACCTGACGGACTAACTAGGACGTGCCCCTGTGGAGGAGGGGCCTGGCATTCAAGGTGCAGTTTAGCTTAAAGATCTGAGCCGAACCGGCATTGGGAAACACGTGGTGCTGGCTGTGACTGATAGCTGACACCCCAGTGTAACACCCGAGGTCGGATTGGGCTCCAATCGCGAGTGTTTAACCCCTTAAAAGGCATTTTACTTGCCTTTGTGTGGTCTTTTCCCCACGATCGCCCAATCGCCCCCCCCCCCCCTGCAGTTTTTGGGGGTTGCCGATCGTGGCTATGATCTGCCTGTAAGAAATGCCTGGAAAATGGCGTCTCTGACGTCATCTTAAAGGCACAGTGTCAGCCTATGCATGTGCATACGCTGACACTCCTAATACCATGCAATACATCAGTATTGCAGAATATTATCATGAACAAGCAATCAGATGATTGCTTGTTCATGTCCCGTGGTGGAAACAGTAAAAAAGTAAAAAAAAAAACAAAACAAAAAGGTTATTCAATAAAAAAGTAAGAAATCAATAAAAATGCCCATAAGCCCAATAACATACACTCACCGGCCACTTTATTAGGTACACCTGTCCAACTGCTAGTTAACACTTAATTTCTAATCAGCCAATCACATGGCGGCAACTCAGTGCATTTAGGCATGTAGACATGGTCAAGACAATCTCCTGCAGTTCAATCCGAGCATCAGTATGGGGAAGAAAGGTGATTTGAGTGCCTTTGAACGTGGCATGGTTGTTGGTGCCAGAAGGGCTGGTCTGAGTATTTCAGAAACTGCTGATCTACTGGGATTTTCACGCACAACCATCTCTAGGGTTTACAGAGAATGGTCCGAAAAAGAAAAAACATCCAGTGAGCGGCAGTTCTGTGGGCGGAAATGCCTTGTTGATGCCAGAGGTCAGAGGAGAATGGGCAGACTGGTTCGAGCTGATAGAAAGGCAACAGTGACTCAAATCGCCACCCGTTACAACCAAGGTAGGCAGAAGAGCATCTCTGAACACACAGTACATCAAACTTTGAGGCAGATGGGCTACAGCAGCAGAAGACCACACCGGGTGCCACTCCTTTCAGCTAAGAACAGGAAACTGAGGCTACAACTTGCACAAGCTCATCGAAATTGGACAGTAGAAGATTGGAAAAACGTTGCCTGGTCTGATGAGTCTCGATTTCTGCTGCGACATTCGGATGGTAGGGTCAGAATTTGGCGTCAACAACATGAAAGCATGGATCCATCCTGCCTTGTATCAATGGTTCAGGCTGGTGGTGGTGGTGTCATGGTGTGGGGAATATTTTCTTGGCACTCTTTGGGCCCCTTGGTACAAATTGAGCATCGTTGCAACGCCACAGCCTACCTGAGTATTGTTGCTCACCATGTCCATCCCTTTATGACTACAATGTACCCAACTTCTGATGGCTACTTTCAGCAGGATAATGCGCCATGTCATAAAGCTGGAATCATCTCAGACTGGTTTCTTGAACATGACAATGAGTTCACTGTACTCAAATGGCCTCAACAGTCACCAGATCTCAATCCAATAGAGCATCTTTGGGATGTGGTGGAACGGGAGATTCGCATCATGGATGTGCAGCCGACAAATCTGCGGCATCTGTGTGATGCCATCATGTCAATATGGACCAAAATCTCTGAGGAATGCTTCCAGCACCTTGTTGAATCTATGCCACGAAGAATTGAGGCAGTTCTGAAGGCAAAAGGGAGTCCAACCTGTTACTAGCATGGTGTACCTAATAAAGGGGCCGGTGAGTGTATAAAGAGAAATATAACACAAAAATAAGTCTAAATCATAACACAAACCCCACATATATAGTATTACCGCGTCTGAAACAACCCGTAGAAAAACAGTAAATAATTATTGAACCCACACGTTGAACGCCGTTTAAAAAAAAGTTATAAACCCTCCAAAAGTTATGATTTTTACTTATTCAATCTCACACAAAATGCTATAAAAAGTGTTCAAAAAAACATATGTACTCCAGAAGGATACTGGTGCAAAGTACAACATGTCCCGCAAAAAACAAGCCATCAACCAGCTCCAAAGCCAAAACAGTAACAATGTTATGCCACTTGGAAGACGGCAATGCAAAAATGATAGGGTTTTATTTGACAAATTTAGTAAAATGTAAGAAAAAATATTCATGTATGGTATCCCCATAATCGTATCGACCCATAGAATAAAGATAACATGATTATTATTATTATACGGTGAACACGAAAAAAAAAAAAAGTAAAAAATCCAGTACAGAATTTATGCTTTTCCACTCCTGCCCTCAAAAAAAAGTTCCTAAATTTTCAACAATAGGGGATACTAACCCCAAAATGTTAACCTGGAAAAAGCATCACATCCTGCAGAAAAATAAATGCCATCACATGGCCCCAATAACGAAACAGCTAAAATTGTATAGCTTCAAAAGGGGCCAATGATAAAACTAAAACCCTCCCAGCTGCAGGGCGCTCCTTCCCTTCTGCGCCTCGCTGTGCGCCCATAAAACAAGTAACGGCCACATGTGGGGGGGAAATGCATAACAAACTGTAAGATGGGTTTTCTCTTTTTATCTTTAGGAAATATGTAAATTTTAGAGCTAAATGAACGTATAACCGTCAAAATTTGACCATTCTAAATTTCAACTCCATTTTGATTCAATTACTATGAAGATCTCAAGGAGTTAGCAATCTTCCTAAAAGCTGTTTATGATAGTTTGAGGGGTGCAGATTTGAAAATGGGTTGATCATATAGAGCAGTGGTGGCGAACCTATGGCACTGGTGCCAGAGGCGGCACTCGGAGCCCTCTCTGTGGGCACCCAGGCCATCACCCCAGCATGAAGTTCACCAGATAGGACTCAAAGAATCTTCCTACAATAATAGGCGAATTTGCCCTCCTCCTTTCAACTGCGTTGGTGTCTTTAGGAATCTGAATGATTGAAAGTTGTCAAAGAACAAGCCGACCCAAGTATAAGCCGAGACCCCTAATTTTACCACCAAAAACTGGGAAAAACTACTGACTCGAGTATAAGCCGAGGGTAGGAAATGCATTGGTCAAACCCCCCCAGTAGTATACAGCCTGCCAGCCCCCAGTAGTATACAGCCTGCCAGCCCCCAGTTGTATACAGCCTGCCAGCCCCCAGTTGTATACAGCCTGCCAGCCCCCAGTTGTATACAGCCTGCCAGCCCCCAGTTGTATACAGCCTGCCAGCCCCTAGTAGTATACAGCCTGCCAGCCCCCATGTAGTATACAGCCTGCCAGCCCCCATGTAGTATTTAGCAGCCCCTAGTAGTATACAGTGGTCCCCAAGTAGTATACAGCAGCCCCCTAGTAGTATACAGCAGCCCCCTAGTAGTATACAGCAGCCCCCTAGTAGTATACAGCCAGCCTGCCCCCA
Organism: Engystomops pustulosus; assembly: GCF_040894005.1. Lineage (NCBI taxonomy): Eukaryota > Metazoa > Chordata > Amphibia > Anura > Leptodactylidae > Engystomops > Engystomops pustulosus. The sequence goes on from NC_092411.1 coordinate 175,367,277, forward strand.
CGGCCCTTAAAAAAATAAACTTATATACTCACCCTCCGATGTCAGCGCGGCTCCCCGATGTCGGCGCGACTTACCGATGTCCCCGATGTCAGTGCGTCCCGTCTTCTTTCTTCTCCGCGGCTCCTCTTCTCTCTTCCGGCATGGACGCGGCCATGTTTTCTTCTAGCATGCGCATACTATGACGCGGCCGCTGCTGACGTCATAGTATGCGCGGCCACTAAGAAAACATGGCGCGTCCATGCCGGAAGATAGAAGATAGAAGAGGAGCCGCGGAGAAGAAAGAAGACAGGACGCGCTGACATCAGGGAGCCGCGCTGACATCGGAGGGTGAGTATTTAAGTTTTTTTTTTTTTAAGTGGGTAATTTTTTTTTGTTATAGACTCGTTTATAAGCCGAGGGGACGTTTTTCAGCACATTTTTTGTGCTGAAAAACTCGGCTTATACACGAGTATATACGGTAGTCAATTCTGAAAATCTGGAAAAGCGATATAAGATTTGTAAGCCGCGTCACATCAAAATAAATTATCCAGAAATTTAAAAAATTATGAAAATGTAAAGTAGACATATGGGAAATGTTATTCAGCAATTTATTTAGGTGATAAATCTATCTGCCCTAAAACGCAATGATTTAGAATTTCGAAAATGGCAAATTTTTCAAAAAATTCATATTTTTTTCTTTTTTTTGTAAATAAATACAAAACTTATCATCCAACATTTACCACTAAAATGAAGTACAACATGTGGGGGAAAAACAGTCTCAGAATCGTTTTGATAAGTAACAGTGTTCAAAAGTTATAACCATATAAAGCGACGCAAGTCAGATTTAAAAAAATGGGGCTGAGCCTTAACCCCTTATCACCGACACTAGTTTTCAGCTCAATGACCAGACTCGATTTTTCAAATCTGACATGTCTCACGATAATTGGTTATAACTTCGGAACGCTTTAACATATCCTGATGATTTTGAGAATGTTTTCTCGTGACACATTGTACTTCATGTTAGTTATACAATTTAAGTGATAAGTTTTGCGTTTCGTTCTGAAAAAAAGTGAAAATTTGGCAAAAGTTTGTAAAAATTCTTCATTTTCCAAGTTTGAAATGTTCTGGTTTCCAGACAGGAAGCAAAACTACCCAAAAAGTTTGATAATTAACATTTACAGAATATCTGCTTTATGTTGGGATGATATTTTATGCTTCCGGTCATTTTTCTAGGATGTTATGAGGTGCAGAACTTTAGGTGCGATTTTTCTTATTTTCATGAAAATTGCCAAAACTCACATTTTGAGGGACAACTCAGCTTTCAAGTGGCTTTGAGAGGCCTAAATAATAGTAAAACCCCATAAATTACCCCACTATAGAAAGTTCACCCCTCAACGTATGTAAAACAACTTCTAATTAAGTCTTTTAACACTTTAAGTGTTTCACATGGGTTAAAAAATATGGACCTGCGATTTAGAAACTAGAATTTTTTTGGAAATACATTCATTTAGGCCAAAACTGACATTTTCAGAATAAATTAAATCATGAAACGCACTGCAACGCTTGATGCCCAATTCCTCCCGAGTGTACTGATCCCCATATGTGGTGGTAAACTGCTGTACGGGCGCACGGCCGAGTATAAAATGAATGGAGGCGCCATTCACAGCAGATTTGTATTGTCACATTGTACAACCTATACATTTTTATTTTTTTGGTAATGCGATCATATGAGGGCTTATTTTTTATGGGATGAGATACAATGTATAAATAATTTATTTTGGGAGTCTAAAGCTTATTCATGAGATTTTATTAACTATTTCAAGGGGTACACAAACAAAATCATTAATTTTTATTTTGGATTGTTAGCATTTTTTTCCCCCCCCGCTCACTGTAACGTAAAAATAATATTTTATCTTTATAGTTTTTCTTATTTTTGCTCAATTTTCCTGAGCAAAACCAATATTGGAGAAAATCGCATTGTTTTTACTATTGACAAATTTTCAGGGCCATAACTTCTGTATTTTTCTGTTGTCAGATCTGGTTGAGGGCTTATTTTTTGCGAAAACAGTTGTTCTTTTCAGTCGTATCATATTAGGTAATGTAACTTTTTTTGATCACTTTTTAGAACATTTTTTTGTGATGGTGTTTGATGAAAAATTGTATATTATGGGAAGTTTTTCGAGTTTTTTTTTTACATAGTTCACCGAGCGTGTTCGATATTGATTTAGATTTATTGTACAGATTAATATGGACGCGGTGATACCAAATATGTACGTGTTTTTGTGTTTTATTTACTTTATTTGCATTTTATGTGTTACTGGGGAGATTATGGGACTTTTATTTTATTTATTTAATTATTATAAAAAGATGTAATTTTTTTTTTTTTTTACATTTTCTACTTCTTGGCTTGAATAAGCGATCATCCGATCGCTTATTCAAGCCTTTACACTGCAATACACTTGTATTGCAGTGTATAGTGAAAGTAACTGAGCATGTTGAGCATGCTCAGTTACATACAGCCGGGTCCTGCCAGGAAGGCAGGACCCGGTGAGAAGAGGAGCCGACAGCCCCGGGTCACTCGTCGAAACCCGGGGCAGCGGCAGGAGGGATCGGATCCCCCGGTAAGCACACCGGGGGGGTCCGATCCACGGGGGACACACTTGCACGCCGCGGTCATGCTTGACCACGGCGTGCAAGGGGTTAAACAACCGGGATCGGAGTTTTTTCGATCCCGGGTGTTAGTGCCGGGCCTGGGCTGTGATATCACAGCCCGACACCGGCACCAGCGAGATCCGGTGTCCCGAAAACTTCTTCTGATGCGCCGCCGTAGAAAGGCGTCGCATCAGAAGAAGTACCCTTAATGACCGCCGTAAAAACCCGATAGGGCGGTCATTAAGGGGTTAAGATACAAAATGGCTGCATCCTTAAGGGGTTAAATCACTGGACTAAAACAGAGGAGGAGTCAGGTGACATGCTATGGGTGGAATTCACCAATACCCCAATCCACAGCTGCCTGACATAAAGCACCCGGCCAGACAGGAATAAAGGGACGGCACGCTTTGGCTTGCCATTCTAGCAGAGCCAATAGACTTTAAGGGCACCAATGACCCTAGTGAATATCATCACTACCTTACTCTTTGGGTCGGTTCGATTACGGGAATACCAAATTTGTATAGATATTATAATGTTTTAATACATTTACAAAAATTAAAACCTCCTGTACAAAAAAAATTGGGGGGATTTTGCCATCTTCTGACGCTAATAACTTTTTAATACTTTGGTATACATAGCTTTGGGAGGTGTCATTTTTATGACTTTTGATGACGAGGCAACTACACCCTCATATATGGTAAATTAGCGATATGTACAGCATGGGAGGTAACTACACACTCATATAAATCAATGTTATGTACAATGTGTGAGGTAACTACACCCTCTTAAAATTCAGTGATATGTACAGTGTGTATGGTAAGTACTTCCTCATGTGAATTAGTGCACTATACAGTGTTCAAAGCAATAAGCTCTCACATCAGCCCTGTATATAGTATGTGAGGTGACAAGGAGCAGATACATGGCTACTTATCTTCCCATATAGGTATATGCTTGCATATACATAACTATCGGTCTCTACCGCTCATAGAGCAGGTATATAACATGCAAAGAGCAGGAACTGGGCTCACATCATGTCCACATTAAACTAGTAAATAAAGCTCCCATGTGGCATAAAGCAGCCATATCTATAGAGACCGAATGCCCAAACTACAACCAAGACCCACTTATTTATCGCAAAGTGCCAGCACAGAAATGTAATTTGTGGTTTATACTCCCTGCTTTGTCACAGCTTTCATTTATTTCAGCACCCTGAGGAAACCAGGAAAGCAGAAAATAGAAGAAATTTGGATGTTTATTGTAGCTTCCCTTAGGGTCCCATAAACAGGAAGAATTGTCAGGGCCAGAGCAGGAGCTACAATGATGATGCAGATCTGTCCACACCTTTCCACTCCTCCAGTAGTCCCAGGGAGTGCTGTCACTTTAAAATAGCTCTGTTCACAGCAAGTCCTGGGCTGTCTGGGACTGCAGAAAGATACCTGGAGTCCTCTCTGTTGAAGGTCTGGGTGCCCACAGAAAGAGCTCCGAGTGCCACCTCTGGCACCCGTGCCATAGGTTCTCCACCACTGCTATAGAGTGTGTGATATCTGTAAGATTATACCTCAGCCTTAGTTGCAGGGTATAAGATAGCCGGGAGCAGACTCCTGAGGGCACATGTGTAACATTCCCCACCAGGGCCTAGCCTTTTCTTAGGGCCTGGAGGCAGCCGGGGCCCAAAATACCGGAGTGGCTGGCGGTTGCGCCCTAGGCACGCTGATGTCACGGTGCTTGGTATGGGGACTGGAGGGCTGTCCTACTGCCTGGCAGGTCTCCAGCAGGTGGTGTGTTCAAGAAATATGGAAGGAGAGGCTGATGTACTGGTTCTCCCTGGGCAGCCCGTGGTGGTGATACAGCCATATCCAGGGATCAGATGGAGGCAACGGTGTGCAAAATAACTCACGGTTCTTTATTGGAACAACTGCAAGCAAACAGCCAAAATGATCTTGGAATAGATTCAGGATTACTGGAGAGTTCGGATACTGGAGTGGTCATGGAGAGTGGTCCTCAGGAATTCGTTCACCAGCCTTGTAGTAGATGCAGGCTGGGATAAAACTGTGTCCAATTGTAGATGCTGCAGCTCTTTTCCTGGGATTAGCTGAGTGTACTGATGGTGCACAGGCACTGTCTCTTTCTGTGACAGGATGTGCTCTCTGGTGAGAGCTGGGTTCCAAGAGCTAAAAAAAACATTTCTGGAACTCAACTGACTGACTGACTTTAGCCCCTCCCTGTCCAGGGGTTTTGTTAACCTGGTCAGGTGATGGCTCACTCTCCAATCACACTCCAGTGTACATGGTGGAACATCATAGGTCAGAATAAACATTAACCATTGCCTGTACAGGCAGAATCTACAGCTGCTAATACCTAGTGTTCAAATTCTGGAATCTTCCTGGAGAGCTCGCAACTCCCTCTGTTAGCTCCTAACCTGGAGATGGCGCTCTTCGCAACTACTCCCTTGTCCATGTATTGGCAGGGGTGTTTCACATGGCTGAGAAGACACTGGTCACTTCTCACATCCATGTGCACATTACATCAGATAATGGTGCTCCCCTGTAACAGTAACCAGTCATATCTACAGTGTGTGAGGCTATGAGCTCGCAGATATCACAGCCATAGTTGCAGGGTATAAGATATAGTATATATATTAAAGTATAGTATATATAGCCATAGCTGCAGGTTATAAGATAGATGACAGCTGCGGACACATGGCTGAGGAAACATGGCAGCTTCTCACATCCCTTTAGCCAGGTGAACATTACATCAGGTAATGCTGCTCCCCTGTAACATTAACCAGTCATATCTGTGGGGTTATAAGCTCACAGATATCACAGCCAGAGCTGCCATGTGTAAGGTAGCTGGGAGCAGATACATGAGGAGACATGGCGGGGGTGTTGCACTTAGGATTCAGAGGTAAGCTGATGAAAGGGGGCAAATAGGTGTAGTAAGAAGCAGGTTTTTCTGTGGTAATTATTAATTTCTGAGGTAAAAATCGTCTCATATATGATGTGGAATCTGAGGCTACACTAGTACATGATGTGTGAGGTAAGCCGATGAAAGGGGGCTAATAGGTGTAGTAAGAAGCAGGTTTTTCTGTGGTAATAATTAATTTCTGAGGTACAAATCCTCTCATATATGATGTGGAAGCTGAGGTTACACTAGTACATGATGTGTGAGGTGTATGTGGTGACAGCAGAGTGATTTAACATGGTAACCCCAGTGTTATACTTGCTGAGTCTATTAGACATGTTTCTTACTGTTGTTCTAGGGAGAGAAAGAGAGGTATAGGACAGGAAGTGACATCTACTCCTGAGCCCCGACCTTCTTACATCACTACACTATACACTACCTACTCTGTTCCTTTAACCCCTTCCCGACGCGCGCCGTGTCCCGGTGCATGGAGAGGGCTGTTTTCTCCGCGATCGCCGCATGGGCGCCGCCATCTTGTCGTGGATCGCTGCTCCCCGATGACGTCACGGGGAGCGGCGATCCGTCGCCATGGTAACCTCGGGTGTTCCGAACACCCGAGGCTACTTCGTTTTAACCCATGCATTACAATGTGCTAATTGCACATTGTAATGCATGGGGAGTAAAATCCACATATACTGCCATACTGTAGTATGGCAGTATATGATAGGATCGATCAGACTACCTAGGGTTAGAGTACCCTAGGGAGTCTGAAAAATAGTAAAAGTAAAAATAAAAAAAAGTTTAAAAAAAAAAATTATAATAAAAAAACCTAAAAATTCAAATCACCCCCCTTTCCCTAGAACTGATCTAAAAATATATAAACAGTAAAAATCATAAACACATTAGGTATCGCCGCGTCCGAAAATGCCCGATCTATCAAAATATGATAATGTTTTTTCACTATGTTTAACCCCGTAACGGAAAATAGCGTCCAAAGTCGAAAATGGCATTTTTTTGCCATTTTGAAAAATATAAAAAAATTAATAAAAAGTGATCAAAAGGTCGCACAGTCCCAAAAATTATAGTAATGAAAACGGCATCAAAATTCGCAAAAAATGACACTACCCACAGCTCCGTACACCAAAGTATGAAAAAGTTATTGGCCCCAGAAGATGGCAAAATAAAAAAAAAATATTTTGTACAGGAGGTTTTAATTTTTTTAAATGTATGAAAACATTATAAAACCTATACAAATTTGGTATCCACGTGATCGTACCGACCCAAAGAATAAAGTAGACATGTCATTTGGGACGCAGAGTGAAAGCTGTAAAATCCAAGCCCACAAGAAAACGTCACAAATGTGGTTTTTCACCATTTTCACTGCATTTGGAATTTTTTTCCCGCTTCCCAGTACACGCCATAGAATATTAAATACTGTTACTATGAAGTGCAATTTGTTACGCAGAAAATAAGCCATAACACAGCTCTTTATGTGGAAAAATAAAAAAGTTATAGATTTTTGAAGTTGGTGAGTGAAAAATGGAAGTGAAAAAACTAAAAAAGGCCAAGTCGTTAAGGGGTTAAAGGAAACCTACCATTTAGAATGGCAGGAGTAAGCTGTAAGTACCGAGCACCAGCTCAGGGTGAGCTGGTGCCGGTACTCACTTTCGTTAGTGTTATAAATCGCGGTTTTAACACTTTTTAAACTCTAGATCAGAACAGGCTTCGGCGCTGCGTGCGCACGACCGTGCGCGCGCCTACATAGGAAATAGCGGAGATGTTGCGCGCGCCGAAGCCTCTCCTGCTCTAAAGTTTAAAAAGTGTTAAAACCGTGATACCGCGGTTTATGACACTAACAAAAGTAAGTACCGGCACCAGCTCAGTGGTGGTGCTCAGTACTTACAGCTTACCCCTACCATTCTAAATGGTAGGTTTCCTTTAACAAGGACCACCATCTTACCACAATACTAGTACATGAAATTCAGGCGTTATAGGTCCCCCATTACCACCGTCATGTCCCCTCTTCACCTCCGGAGTTGCAATCACATTCCAGACAGGTGATTTGATGATTACATACACAGTTAACTGTTGCCTTTCCAGGCAGTCTCTAGAACTGCAATTACATAATATCCAGGTTCCAGAAGCTTCCTAGAAGGTTCATGACTCTCCCTAACAGCTCCGGACCTGGAGAGGGAGTTATTCGCAATCACCAGCCTGTCTATGCAAAGTACAGATCCTCCTCTAAGATTACTAATGGGCAATTGTGATAATTCTAGCGGTCAAAGGACTTTTTTGAGCTTTAAAGTCTGGGAGGTGGAAGGAATTCCCCTGCATCAGCCTGCAGCTAATAGTAACTTCTCAAGAATGTCTATAGAGAACAATGAAGTCAAAGTCTGCGTCAGGAAACAGTATAATTGCAAGAGTATTTTTAAAGACAGTCTATAAAGACTGAGCTACCAAATGTTCATTACAGTGAGATAGGTAAACAGTATAGCAATATATTCTTAAATAGGGTTTATGTGTTAGCTGCTGTTTCACCTGCCATTGCTGCTGGCATCTTGCTGGTCCTGCTGGCATATGTCTGGGTCCTTAAAGTACATGCACAAATTAGTTACTGTGATTTAAATGACCAGTGTGCCTACACCATGCTCTTTTCTGGTGAGAAAAGACATTGTAGGAGGAGGAGAGACCTGCTCGGATTATTGTAACAGGCTGTGAAGCTACACAGGCTCATTAGAATAATTATAAAGGTTGATTTTAGTAGGGAGGAAGTTATATATAACAAATCTAAGATTACCACAGTCACAGTGCCTGTATCTATGAGTAAGGTCCCTCATTTATCAAGATGGATTTTGATGGTAGATTTGTGCCAAAAATGTGCCAATATCTGGAGTATTTTTCAGACCAAATAATAGGAAGTGCAACGTTTGACTGGATATGTGTTGATATAAAAAAATTTAAACTACATTGTATCGCATACTGTTAAAAATATGATAGGAAAACAAAAATACATAGAAAAAAGCTCTAATGTTGCATTTAGGGTAAATCAATCCTTATTCATTGTGGCATATGTCTCATGCACATTACTTTGTAAATCTTCTTTTAATATGCATTTTCTGCAGTGAGCCTTTTGCAACATCCCCCACCAGGGCCTAGCCTTTTCTTGGGGCCTGGAGGCAGCCGGGGCCCAGAATGGTGGAGTGCCTAGCAATTTTGGCCTAGGGCACACTGATGTCATTGTGATTGGTATGGAGACCGGAGGGCTGTCCTACAGCCTGGCAGGTCTCCAGCAGGTGGTGTGTGCAAGAAATATGGAGGGAGAGCCTGAAGTACTTAATTCTCCCTGGGGCAATCCCTGCGTGTCTGTAAGGTAGGCCCCTGGGTAATGGATGGGGGAGCCCATGGTTGTAGACAGCCATATTCAAGGATCAGAGAGAGGCAACGTTGTGCAAATCAACTCACAGGTTTTTTTTGAACAACATGTAGAAGGCAACGGGCCTAAATGGTCGAACAGCCGATTCGGATTCTGGTACTGGAGTGGTCATGGAGAGTGGTGCAAAGGAATAATACATAAGCCTGGTAGTAGATGCAGGCTGGGATAGTTGAGGTGGAGCTGTGTCCAAACTGTGGAAGCTGCAGCTCCGGTTAGAGTCTCCTGACTCAGTTCCTGGGATTAGGTTAAATGTCAGCACTGAAGGTGTACTGACCACTGTCTCTCTCTGTTCATGTGCTGAGAGTCTTGATGGTAGAGGCCTGTGCTCCTCCCTACCCAGGGGTTTTATCACCCTGGTCAGGTGGTAGCATCTCTCCAATCATACTCCAGTTTACAATGCAGCGAGATCATTGGTTAATAACTTACACCCACTTAACAATAGCCTGTTCAGGCAGAATCTACAGCTGCTATTACCTGAGATCTCCCTGCATTATCCCTTGGGTGAGTTGCGCAGGCTCAACAGATGGATCCTGACAGGTAGAGGGCCCTATTCACAACTACTCCCTCTTCACTTCCATGTGCACTTACATAGCCCAATTCCCCAAAAAAGCGAAGCGGGAACGCAGCCTGACAAGGTAATGTCTGTGCCAACTCGAAAGGACCGAGCTGAGGGCCAAGATCCCCCTATAACATCAAAGAGTGCACTCTTTTTACACTGACATCAGATGATTCCATAGATTACGACAGAACCTGTTCTGTTAAACGCGAATACATGTGGAAAGCCCCCCAAAAGAGTGCAGAGGATGTCGGCAGTAATTTTGCATTGACGTCACTGATCATTTTGCCCTTCTTTTCACGCATCAGTGTCCTCTTTCAATCGGTCAATAATCCATCAGTATTGCTAAAGCCAAAAACAAACAGGAGTTGATCCAGAAAAGAGATGAGCAGCACATGGGATACTTGCATGTCCTCTGTGTTCTGTGGGCGGAAATGCCTTGTTGATGCCAGAGGTCAGAGGAGAATGGGCAGACTGGTTCGAGCTGATAGAAAGGCAACAGTGACTCAAATCGCCACCTGTTACAACCAAGGTAGGCAGAAGAGCATCTCTGAACGCACAGTACGTCGAACTTTGAGGTAGATGGGCTACAGCAGCAGAAGACCACACCGGGTGCCACTCCTTTCAGCTAAGAACAGGAAACTGAGGCTACAATTTACACAAGCTCAGCGAAATTGGACATTAGAAGATTGGAAATACGTTGCCTGGTCTGATGAGTCTCGATTTCTGCTGCGATATTCGGATGGTAGGGTCAGAATTTGGCGTCAACAACATGAAAGCATGGATCCATCCTGCCTTGTATCAACGGTTCAGGCTGGTGGTGGTGGTGTCATGGTGTGGGGAATATTTTCTTAGCACTCTTTGGGCCCCTTGGTACCAATTGAGCATCGTTGCAACGCCACAGCCTACCTGAGTATTGTTGCTGACCATGTCCATCCCTTTATGACCATAATGTACCCAACATCTGATTGCTACTTTCAGCAGGATAATGCACCATGTCATAATGCTGGAATCATCTCAGACTGGTTTCTTGAACATGACAATGAGTTCACTGTACTCAAATGGCCTCCACAGTCACCAGATCTCAATCCAATAGAGCATCTTTGGGATGTGGTGGAACGGGAGATTCGCATCATGCCATCATGTCATTATGGACCAAAATCTCTGAGGAATGCTTCCAGCACTTTGTTGAATCCTTGTATGCCACGAAGAATTGAGGCAGTTCTGAAGGCAAAAGGGGGTCCAACCCGTTACTAGCATGGTGTACCTAATAAAGTGGCCGGGGACTGTATGCTTATCAAATGTTGTTATGTGAATGTATTATCAGTGGATTGTGGGAAATTGAATCATTGATGCACTATCTTAAATGTACTATGTATTTTATCTAATGTTTACCTATGATGTCATTGCACTGCGACTATATATATCTGTAAAAAACCTGACACACATTGCTTGACAAAGGCTGGGCTGACAGCCGAAACGTCGCTGGAGGTGGAATAAACACTTTATTTGTTTGTTCACAACATTGGAGTGCTGTCGTGTTTCATTTTTATATATTTATCACCAGTCAGTACTTGGTGCGGTACATATGTTACATTTTATGAGCAAAGTAATTCTATGTTGCCTTCAGCAGCTAATCCTAGTTCAGCTTTATATTTTAGTTTAACAGATTTTAAAAATCTGTAGCTGAGCTGTGACTGGTTGCTTTGAAGAACTTAGGCCGCATTGACACGACCATATGGGTGGATGTATGTATGGCCGAAAGCTTACGTCATCTTTCCCAGAACGCCGTGAATTTCTATCTGGGGTCATTCCTCCCCAGATAGGAATACGCAAAGGACGTATGTCAGGGGACATTACATCAAGGGGAGTTTCCGCTGTGGACATTTTATTAAAGGGGTCTCTGCTATGGACATTACTAGAGATGGGCGAATTTGTTAAAATTTGTTTCGTCCCGATTCGCCAAATTTTTCGAAAAAATTAGATTCGACCCGAATCGAATCAAAACGAATCACGTTAAAAATCAGGCATTTCCTGCCTGCAGAGAGCCTGTAGGGTGTTTTAGAACGTTGTGCCATGCTTAAATATGCATAGGGAGTGTGGTTTGGTCTTCAAACAATGCTGTGTTTTAGTATGACACGCATGACAGCCGCGGCTCTTAGAAACAGGGTGTTCCAGGGAGACAGCGGTCAGTTGGCAGCAGCATGAGTAGGCTTCGGAGTGGCACAATGACAAATTATGGAGGTGGCGGAAGCATGGTAGGCCACAAAGTGGCACAATAACAAGAGTGTGGAGGTGGCGGCAGCAGAAGCAACAGCAGGAACCCACAAGTGGCAACAACATGGTGGGAGCAACAGGGATAGCCACAGAGTGGCACAATGATTTAGTGTGGAGGTGGCATCAGCAGCAGGATCCCACAGGTGGCAGCAACATGGTGGCAGTAACAAGGAAAGCCACAGAGTGGCACAATTATATAGTGTGGAGGTGGCATCAGAAGCAGCAGGTGCCTGCAGAGTGGCACAATGATATAGTGTGAAGGTGGGACCATAAGCAGCAGGAGCCTGCAGAGGGGCACAATGATATAGTGTGGAGGTGGCATCAGCAGCAGGATCCCACAGGTGGCAGCAACATGGTGGCAGTAACAGGGAAAGCCACAGAGTGGCACAATGATTTAGTGTGGAGGTGGCATCAGCAGCAGGATCCCACAGGTGGCAGCAACATGGTGGCAGTAACAGGGAAAGCCACAGAGTGGCACAATTATATAGTGTGGAGGTGGCGGCAGCAGAAGCAACAGCAGGAACCCACAGGTGGCAGCAACATGGTGGCAGCAACAGGAATAGCCACAGAGTGGCCCAATGATTTAGTGTGGAGGTGGCATCAGCAGCAGGATCCCACAGGTGGCAGCAACATGGTGGCAGTAAAAGGGCAAGCCACAGAGTGGCACAATTATATAGTGTGGAGGTGGCATCAGCAGCAGCAACAGGAGGCCACAAAGTGGCACAATGATAAGAGTGTGGAGGTGGCGACAGAAGAAGCAGCAGTAGGAGTCCACAGGTGTAAGCAACATGGTGTCAGCAACAGGGAAAGGTGGCACAATGATATAGTGTGAAGGTGGCATCAGTAGCAGCAGCAGGAGTAGCACAATGATATAGTGTGAAGATGGCATCAGAAGCAGCAGCAGGAGCCCACAGAGTGGCACAATGATATAGTGTGAAGGTGGGATCATGAGCAGCAGGAGCCTGCAGAGTAGCACAATGATATAGTGTGAAGGTGGGATCAGAAGCAGCAGCAGCAGGAGCCTGTAGAGTGGCACAATGATATAGTGTGAAGGTGGCATCAGAAGCAGCAGGAGCCTGCAGAGTGGCACAATGATATAGTGTGTTGGTGGCATCAGAAGCAGCAGGAGCCTGCAGAGTGGCACAATGATATAGTGTGAAGGTGGCATCAGAAGCAGCAGGTGCCTGCAGAGTGGCACAATGATATAGTGTGAAGGTGGCATCAGAAGCAGCAGGAGCGTGCAGAGTGGCACAATGATATAGTGTGAAGGTGGCATCAGAAGCAGCAGCAGGAACCTGCAGAGTAGCACAATGATATAGTGCGTTGGTGGCATTAGTAGCATCCGCAGCAGCAGGAGCCCGCAGAGTGGCACAATGATATAGTGCGTTGGTGGCATCAGTAGCAGCAGCAGGAGCCCGCAGAGTGGCACAATCATATAGTGTGAAGGTGGCATCAGAAGCAGCAGCAGGAGCCTGCAGAGTGGCACAATGATATAGTGTGAAGGTGGCATCAGAAGCAGCAGGTGCCTGCAGAGTGGCACAATGATATAGTGTGTTGGTGGCATCAGAAGCAGCAGGAGCCTGCAGAGTGGCACAATGATATAGTGTGAAGGTGGCATCAGAAACAGCAAGAGCGGCAGAGTGACACAATGATATAGTGTGTTGGTGGCATCAGAAGCAGCAGCAGTAGGAGCCCGCAGAGTGGCACAATGATATAGTGTGAAGGTGGCATCAGTAGCAGCAGGAGGAGCCCACAGAGTGGCACAATGATATAGCGTGTTGGTGGCATCAGAAGCAGCAGGAGCCCGCAGAGTGGCACAATGATAAAGTGTGAAGGTGGCATCAGAACCAGCAAGAGCGGCAGAGTTGCACAATGATATAGTGTGTTGGTGGCATCAGAAGCAGCAACAGGAGGAGCCCACAGAGTGTCACAATGATATAGTGTGTTGGTGGCAGCAGAAGCCCGCAGAGTGGTACAATGATATAGTGTGAAGGTGGCATCAGAAGCAGCAGGAGCCCGCAGAGTGGCACAATGATATAGTGTGAAGGCGGCATCAAAAGCAGCAGCAGCAGGAGCCCGCAGAGTGGCACAATCATATAGTGTGAAGGTGGCATCAGAAGCAGCAGCAGGAGCCAGCAGAGTGGCACAATGATATAGTGTGAAGGTGGCATCAGAAGCAGCAGCAGGAGCCAGCAGAGTGGCACAATGATATAGTGTTAAGGCGGCATCAGAAGCAGCAGCAGGAGCCCGCAGAGTGGCACAATGATATAGTGTGAAGGTGGCATTAGAAGCAGCAGGAGCCTGCAGAATGGCACCATGATATAGTGTGGAGGTGGCGGACAATTCCAGTCCCTGGTAAAGATGGTAGGAGGCAGATGGTGCAACTAGAAGCAGATGTGTGACATCAGGCGGGTGGCAGCATCAGAATAGTAGCTGAGGCAGGTAGTTAGAACCCCGGCTCATTTCTCAACGTTTGGAGGAGGCGTCATGGATGATCTAATCTGATGCATTAGGCATAGGTGAGTTGAAATCCTTGCCGATCCAAGCCTGATTCATCTTGACAAAGGTCAGTCTCTCCACATTACGGGTGGATAAGCGGGTTCTCTTGGGGGTAATGATGGCCCCGCCGCACTGAACACCCGCTCTGATGCCACACTACTGGCCGGGCAGGACAGCTTCTCTATTGCAAACTCCGCAAGTTGCAGCACGCATCAAGTTTGGCTGCCCAGTAGTCCATAGGACTGCCAGGAATCCCCCGGACAGACCTGACAGAGGATGGACAATGGCACACATAGGCAGTAGTCAACTGTGTGCTCAGTATTTCTCTATAGTATGCCAGTTGTTCCTTCCTCTCAGCAGCAGGAAAAAAGTCACCCATTTTGGACCGGTATTGAGGGTCCAAGAGGGTGGAGAGCCAAAAGTCATCCCTATGCCGGATGTTGACTATTCGGCTGTCACTAGTTAGGCAAAGCAGCATGCTGCGGACCATCTGCGCAAGTGACTCTGAGGGACTCCCGGCCTCCATATCCACAGTATACTGCCACGGTGCTTCTGGGTCATCTGCCTCGTCTTCTACCTCCTCCGGATGCTCCTGCTCCTCCTCTCCTGTCACCTGAGTAGAAAAAACACAAATTGCACCAGACTCTGCTTGTGAGCCAATGTCCTCCTCCTCCTCCAGTTAAGCCCCCACGGGACTCATGTGGCCATGAGATGTAGTCTCCACTTCTCCAGTGCCCTGACCAGACAGATTTTGCAGCATGAGTTCAAGGACATGAAGCAGTGGAATGACGTTATTCATCCCGCAGTCCTGGCGACTGACAAATAACGTGGTCTCTTCAAAAGGCCTGAGCAAACGGCAGGTGTCACGCATGAGGGGAGTACTACAGTCCGCTTGCATCATCAAAAAATCATTAATGGCTTTTCTCTGTTCATACAGGCGGTCTAACATATGGAGACTGGAATTCCAACGAGTGGAAACATCGCATATCAGATTATGTTGGGGTAGGCCGTTCTGGCGCTGCAACTCGAGGAGGGTGTGCTTGGCTTTGTAAGAATGGCTGAAGTGCGTGCACAGTGTCCTGGCCATTTTTAGAATGTCTTGCAGATGGGTGTAAGACTTCAGGATTGAACACGTGCGCCATGCAGGGCGCATGGACCATCCCTCCTCGGTGCAGCGATGACAGCATGTTCTTCCCATTGTTGTCGCCGAGAAAGCCACACATTGATTTCTTCTTGCATGACGCGGAGAAGTTCCTCCCCTGTGTGACTTCGTTTGCCCAGGCAAACCAGGTGTAGAACTGCGTGACACCACTGTGTCCTGCACATGTGATATGATGGAGCAGCACTTGTGGAGGCTGAGGTGGTGGTGGAGAAGGAAGAGGAGGAGGCGGACACTGGATCAGGAGCAGCAGTTTGACAACGTGGAGGAGAAAGCGCCGTCTCTTGTGGAAGTTGTTGGTGTGGCTGGGCAGGAAGCACATTCACCCAGTGGGCCGTAAAGGACATCTACTGGCCCTGACCATAATTACAGCTCCACACGTCCGCGCTGCCGTGTACCTTGGAAGAAACTGATAAGCTCAAGGACTCATCTGGACCGGGAGATGATGTCAAAGACAAACAGCTCCCTTCGGCAGAGGTGCTGGAGCCTTGACTTGCTGAAACAGCATGTGTGCCACTAGGTGCTGCTGCTGTTGCTGCGCCTGCAGGATGGACCGCATCTGACACCAGTTTCTCCCAGGCCATTGGATGGTGATGCTGCATGTGTTGGCGCAGGGCCGTGGTGCCAAGGTTAGCTCCCTGGCCACGCTTCACTTTCTGCCCGCAGATACGACATATACCCACGCTCGGCTCCTCTGGTGTCTTTACAAAAGACTGCTGAGGTGGTAATTTTACCGCCAACACTCTGCACTCAGCGACTACTACCTCCGCTGCCTCGCTGAGCCCCTGTGCCACTGCTTATTTTGGCCTGTGAATCGGGATTTGTACCCTGCTGATGTTTGGCTCCTGTCCTCGCACTGCTGCAACCCTGATGATGAATCCCCTGCTACACCCGGCTCCCAAGTGTGATCGGCTATATCATCATCAATTTGCGTTTCCCGGTCACTGCTACTCTCCTCACCGGTGTCAGCATGCACAGCCTGCCTACTGCAGGAAGCAGCGGAAGTCTGCCCCACCTCTTCACTGCAAAGCAGCTGCTAACTGTCCTCAAACACTTCGTCCTCGCTGTTGTATCAGAGGAACCCACAGACTCTTGGCTGGGGTTGTCAGATGTTATATTTGAGGAATTGGATGACCTAGTCAACTATTCAACAACCTTTGGGTTGTTGATCAAAACACTGCCACTAGATGACAACGGCAGTTCTGGCCTCACAGAGTCACCCCTGCTGCGACTTACCCTTACTGTGCTGCCACCTCTGCCTGCTCCACCTGCTACCTTTCTGTCTGCCATAGTGGTTTATAAACTATGTGGATTTGACATGTCAATCTGGCTGTTAACTAGAGCCCCCAAAAGGTATTGCAATGTGCGTTATACAGATAACCCACAACTGACAGTGTAATTTCAGCGAAAATCACTGTATAAACTATGTGGATTTCACACGTAAATATGGCTGTAAACTAGAGCCACAATAAGGTATGGCAATGTGCGTTATACAGATAACCCACAACTGACAGCTCACTACTGCAGATGCATGAATGTCAAACAGATTTCTTCCTATTCGATTTTGTCACTAAATAGAACTGCTATTTGGGGTATACAGATCCCCCTTAAAGAACAACCAGGGATTGGTCCACCAATCGCTACCGCAGATGCATGAAAGTCAGATTTCTTCCTATTCGATTTTGTCACTAAATAGAACTGCTATTTGGGATATACAGATCCCCCTTAAAGAACAACCAGGGATTAGTCCATCAATCGCTACTGCAGGTGCATGAAAGTCAAACAGATTTCTTCCTATTCCATTTCTAAATAGAACTGCTATTTGGGGTATATAGAACCCCCTTAGAGAACAGCCAGGGATTGCAGCAAGAATCGCACAGTACAATAGCAGCAGCTGGACGCTACAACATGAAGTGTGAAGTGCTGAGATAGAAAATGGCTGGGTCTTATAGGGCTGTGTGACATCACATAAGCCTGCCGGTCGCTGATTGGGTTACAGTTCTGCAGATGTCATCAGGGGGTGTTCCTTTCTCCTTCCCAGAGTCCTCTGCCCCATGTAACACGTTGTTCTCGCGCCCATTTAGCAGAAACATGAGGGGAAAAAACCAACTTCGTTCCCGCGAATCAGCATAAACTTCGGCTTCGTGACAAATCGAATTTTTCCTGAAATTCTAACCGAAGTTAGAATCAATAGAATCGATTCGCCCATCTCTAGACATTACAATAGAGGGGGGCTCTGCTGTGGACATTACATTAAAGAGGCGGTTCTGCAGAGGACATTACATTAAAGAGGCAGTTCTTCAGGGGACATTACTTTAAATGGGGGAATCTGCAGGAGACATTACATTAAAGGGGCACTATGCTGTGGACATTACATTAAAGGGGGACTCTGCTGTGGACATTTCATTAATAAGTAGCGGCTGTATTTCCCTCCCTAGACTTATACGCCAATCAATAAGTTTACCCATTTTTTTTGTGGTATAATTAGGCGCCTCGGCTTATACTTATATATACAGTATGTATAGTAGTATGTATATACAGTACAGCGTGTATAGTTTTTTTCCTCATAGTGAAGAGGACAAAGACCAGGGGACATTATAGATGTGTGGGGCTATAGAAAAAGGGGTATTACAGTGTCCTCTTTTTTGTAGACCCTTTTTTTTTTAGACAAACAACAGGAAAAGGAACACTCTTAGGAGGGGCTACAGAAAAGCGGGCAGCTGCAGGAATTTTAGACTGCTGGAAATGGCACATTATGTGGCAGGGAGTATGTGTCACTGGCTTCTCTATGAATTATGTGATCCGTGGGTTCCCCAATTCATTATTACCACTAAGCATAGTATATAACTCTTACCTTTCAGGGGGGGTCTTTCTTTAATTTGCCTCAGGCAGCAAAAAGGCTGGGTACACCCCTGGCTGTGCGCCAGTTTTCTGGAGCACATTTTTTTCTAGTTCATTTTCTTTCATTTGACCACCGCTGCTGGAGTAAGAGCACAAAAATAGTGTTTGCATATGAAATGGCAGGGAGTTCCTGACGTTTTATGGTAATGAGCACTGTGTTAAGGTGGTCAGGCAGGACTCAATATTGTATGCATGGCCACCGCTGTCATGCTGATTGTAGGGGTAGTATTTGGACAGCTGTCTTTTTTTTATTAAATAATTCATCCAATTGTGTATATATGGTACATGAATTAAATTAATTGTGACTGCCTAGGTGGGAATACCCCTTTACCCAGTTTCATAAATCTTCCCCAATGAATTTCTTCCAAGCAAGTTTGGCAGGACACCAGCAACTTTTCCCCCCTTTTTTAGCTGCATCTCTGACACATCCTGTTCAAGACAAATTAGTAAGTCTAATGTCTTTTGAAATAATAACCTACTGATTGTACATATCATCTTTTCTTTTGCAATTAAATATGGCAATAAACATTACTCAATCATCAATGTGTGAATTCATAAGGATAGCTTGTAGTAGTCACCACAGTAAATATGTCTTAGTCTGAATGAAAGGCTACTGTCTTATCATGCTTGGTGCCCTATTTTTTTGGATGGCGTACGGGCGTTGGTTTACCCAACTGCCTCCTACAATCTATCCAACGGCGAGAAAATAGCACTTGATTGGCTCTGTTCATTGGAAGATGTCGTGGTGAAGCCTGCGGACAAGGGCGGAAATGTGGTCTTCATGACGCGTACCTATTATGTTCAAGAAGCCATGAGACAGTTAGGAGATGAAAACACTTACAGTAGATTAGATAGTAACCCCACTCTTGAAAAAATACGAAGCTTCCTCAGACGCAGTGTGGAACGACAAATTCTCACAAAAAGAACTGCAGAGAGATTACTCCCTCTAAAACCTAGGCACCCAGTGTGGTACTTTCTCCCCAAGGTCCATAAGACCCTCGGGGTCGCCCCATTGTAGCAGGGATAGGGTCCGTGACTGAACCCCTGTCAAAATACATTGATTGGCTTTTACGCCCTTTGTTGAAAGACATCCCTTCGTATTTGAAGGATACCAACACCTTCCTTACAGCTCTTGACACAGTCAGTTGGCAGGAAAATTACAGTTTGGCCTCGATTGATGTCGAGAGCCTATATACCCGCATTCCCCAGGACCAGGGGGTGGAGTGCGTACGTTCTGTCTTGACTGATATCCAGCAAAATGAGGACTACACGCAGTTTGTTTGTGAAGGTCTAGGCTTAATTCTCAGACACAATGCCTTTATGTTTGGCGGTCGATGGTTTGTGCAAAACACCAGAACAGCCATGGGCACACCAGTAGCCTGCACTTTCGCGAATATTTTTTTTAGCTGTCTTTGAAAACAGATATATTTTTACCACGGAAAACCACCTTCGCTAAATACATTATCACACTTTTCCGCTATGTGGATGACATTTTTCTAGTTTGGGGAGGTACTGAAACAGAGTTCTTTAATTTTGTGTTGTTCCTTAATAATAATACAATGAATATGCGTTTTACTGCAGTTTTCGGGGGTAAGAACCTCGAATTTTTGGATGTAAAAATAGAAGTTAGGGACAACCAACTAATTACCACTGCACATAGGAAACCCACGGCCACTAACGCCCTTCTCCATTACCATAGCTTCCATCCCCATCATACAAAAGAAGGGTTATCCTTCAGCCAATTTCTTTGCCTGAAAAGAGTTAACAGTAATGTAGACAACTTTGAAACTCAGGTAGCAGACCTAAAACAGAGGTTAATGCATCGGGGTTACCCCATTCCACTTTTAGACAAAGCTCTGATTAGAGCACGTAACACCCCCACAGACAGACACACACCAGGTCGTAAAAACAGACACAGCAATAGACAGCAACAAGATAAGAGTGAGGAGCGTATGGCCTTCTCCTTCGGATTCAGCCCCCATGAGCGAGCCATCCGCAATGGCATTTATAAAAATTGGAAGATTTTACACTTAGATTTTACACTTATTACCTTTAGACGTAGTCCAACCATTCGCACACATTTGGTCTCAAGTGGTTTTTCAACGATAAATTCCAATTGGATTCAGAAATGCATCCCCACAGGCAATTTTAAATGTGGGTCTTGTAATTTTTGTCGGTTTAATTTACAAAAAGACATGATAAAATTGGGGGGAGTAAATCATAAAGTGAACTCATTTATTAACTGTCGGACCTCATTTGTGGTGTATGTCATTCTTTGCCCTTGTGGTTTCTTCTACATTGGCAAGACCATCAGAACCCTGTTCACCAGGTTTCGGGAACACTATAACTCTATCAACACTGGCAAAGGGTGTCCTCGCCTCATTAATCACGTTAGATTCGCTGGTCTTGCCAGGGTAGAAACCGATCCCCGTGGGGGAGATCGATCCAAAAACCTGCTACGCCTTGAAGCTAGATTAATATTGAGATACAACGCATTAAGGGAACATGGGACTTAATGACAGAAACGATCTTAGTGTGTTCTTATAACGAGACATACCCCCACTATATCTGCCATTTGCCATTTCCGTGTCTGTGTTCTTGCTAGATATCTCAAGATTTGCTGTCGTTTAATTAAGATATATGATTGTCTACTTATATTCATGTTGTACTGTGCTTAAATGTATTGTTTACCGCTGCCAAGGCAATGTGTGCTCAGAGCGGATATATGACGTCAGCTCTGAGTTCTCACGTTGTCCGAGGCTTGAGAAAGCGACCAGTGTGCGAAACGGCCCGTCGGCTAGTCGTGGCGTGCATCCCCCCTGTCCTGGATTTGTTCACACAATAAAGTACCCTGCTTTTACTCCGGTGAGTGCCACTTCGCTTCTCTAAAAGTTTTACATCATTACCGTGCTTGGACATTCTGTCGGTAGATTGTGGAGCCGTGAGTGATTAAAGCAACGCTGGAAAAAGTGTTACACTATATGGTTGGTGTCGGTCATCTGTTTTATCTCTTTTTTTACCTGAATATCATCTTTTCTTTTGCAATTAAATCTGGCAATAAACATTACTCAATCATCAATGTGTGAATTCATAAGGATAGCTTGTAGTAGTCACCACAGTAAATATGTCTTAGTCTGAATGAAAGGCTACTGTCTTATCATGTTTGGTCCCCTAATTTCCACTTCCTTCATGCAAGAGACATTAGGGCTTATTTACTAAGGGTCCACGGCCGCACTTTAGTCAAATTTTCCGACATTTCCTGGGATTGCACAGCTGTGACAGGTATGTAGCAGGGGATTGTGTCGCACGAGATCGGATTTTGGCACAGCTGCGCCAGCTTTCATACAACTGGGGGGGTGCCATCATACGATCTGACTGATTCGGATTGAGCGCACAATTTAACTTTCAAATTGTGTCGCAATTCAATGGATTTACATGCACCAGGAAGAAGAAGATGAACTCTGGCAGACCTGAGCGGGGAAGCGACACATGCAGGATATCGGGCACACGATCTTAGTGAATCATGACAGAATGCATGATCGTTGAACAATGCACTTTCTATGAACTCCTCCGGACGGCTAAGTAAATGTTCCCCATCTATTCAGGCTATCATCTTAAGAAAGTAACACTACATTTCTGTCCAAAGTGCAATAGGACTTTCAGAAGGCCAAGAGCCATTCTTGTCATGGGTGCTCACGAGAGCCATATCGGGAGGTTGTGGGCTCACCTGTGCCCCTCTGTGCCAGCCTGAACAGTGCCCAAGCATCTCACCTGTCCTCTGGTCCATTGGCTGTGCACTCGTCCCCATCTTCAGCAGATTTAAAGGGCCAGTGCACCGTTTATTGATGCTGGCCATTTCCCAGAATGCTATTTAATCTGGCCTCTTCCTGCACTCCCTGCCGGATCTTTGTGCCTCACAGTCTTAGAAAAAGCTTCTTTCCCATGACCTTTGGGATTTCCCTGTTTTGACCCCAGACCTGTTTCCATTTACGCTCCTCCGCTGCTAGGCCTGACCTTCTGCTCTGCCTTTGACCCTGAACCTTTGCCGCCTGTCTTTACCTCCTGCCTGTCCCTGACCACGAACCTGCCTTCCATTTCTGTGCCTCGCCTTGGCAGCCACCACGGACAAAGTGGCACCTGTGGAACGACCTGGTGGTACTACGCCGCAGCAAGTCTAAACCGCTTAGTGGCGGGCTCTGGTGAAAACCGGGTGCCACTTAGACTCCTGTCCCTGGTGTTGGCTTAGATCATCGCCCACGGTGGTCCAGTGGGTCCACTACCCCTGGAGCCTGACAATTCTATTGTCCTCCACATACACATGTAAATTCTGATCATCAAAGGCCTTAAGTGTTCTTAATGGGGAGAAGGGAATAAGCCACTGTTTGATATGGCTGGTGGGGGTTTTTTCACTGAAGAACACAGTGACACATGTTGACTTTCAAAATGCCTAAACATTTTTCTCCTATTAACCTCAAACTAATATCTAAATGTTCATTAGGCGATTATTTTGTCACACTAATCTTAAAGGGGTTGTCCTACCACAGACAAGTCCTCAGGAACTCCAATGATTATGAGAATGGGCGGGGGTTATCTCCAAATTCTCTCTGTGAATGAAGTTTTCCGGCATATCTCCTCATGTAACAGAGGTATGTCCTTCTAAAAGATTCTACCTTGATAGGGATGAAAAAACTTCTGCATGTAAATGAATGGGAAGCATACATCAGTTACTGATCATTAACCTTCCTTAGTCATTGGTATGCACTGTAAGAACTGAACCTTTGCAAAGCTACAGCATCTAAATTCTAATGTGTATTTATTTTGCTGTGTCCAAAAGTGATGCGCTGCAGACATTCTGCATGCTGCAGATAAAAAGGGAAAGAGTATTTGGACTACCGTATATTCAGGTCAAATAGGCTTCTATAATGCTTTGAATGAGAGACATGTTGGTTTTCACCTGCATGGTTTCCATTTTTATGTACCGTATATTTCAGTGCTTAATATTTTCTGTGTAAATTGTGTTACTGTGAACAACCCTAATGTATATACAGAAGAATTCCTCTGTATTCTAAGGCATGCTCACTTATGTAGACTACAGACTGCAATAACGCATTGTCCATTTTACTTATTATCAAAATAGTCACTTCATTCATTGGTTTTCAGACCTCTGTTTTTCACAACATGCTTTTCCTGTTTATATTCCCCCAATAAAGGATGGAAACTACTTCCTGTGCCAGTAACAGGAAATAACAGGGTATCTATTATCTATGTTGCTGAGAAAGGCAAATATATATCTTTCTGAGCCATATTACATCAGTTAGTTGCTGCATGGTGATATATAATCACGCTTCCAATCTCAAATAATTTTTTTATTTCTGACCTGTGGCATGATCAAATGATCAAGATAAATAGGGGGAGATTTATCAGTGCTGCTGTGACAGAAAACTGGCGAAGAAGCACTGAACTCATCACAATTTCTTGCACAAAGCTGAAGCCTGATGGGTGGGGCCTTTGTCATACACCGTGCACACCAAATACCAGCTATGATAAATGCCACCCATAGTCTTTAGTGGACCAAATATTTTTTAAAATATAATTTTTAAAAGATTTTTTTTTTAAATCGGGACTCTTTCCGTAGGAATTTCATTAATAAGATACATTGATCCTGCAATGATTGGTTGTTTTCTGCATAGTTTATTAAGCCAAAAGGAGTTGGCTTGGTATACACTATTTGAATAGGATATATTAGGCAACAGCATAGCTGGGACACTACTCAGCATATGAAGCTAGAAACTGATGTCTCCATGTAGACAACAGATGCTCATTCTGGGCCCTGTTTTTGGACCTCCACTGATCCCTGACTAATGAGAAGTATTGGTCATTATTTGTGATTCCCAGATCAACCCTTTTATAGTAGTATTCAATGATCACTAACGTTTCAACAAACTTGACAAATAAGTTGTAAGGCAAACCCAGGGGATAGACAGATGACACAAGCAGTGGGCCCTGATGCTAAACTCAGTTCCCAGCTGTCCCTTCCTATTGCCTACCCCCCTCACCTCCTAGGTAGTAGGTTGACAACTAGAAGTCAAAAAACACAGTAATGAGGACTGGAAAAACAAGGTCAGCAACAACCGGAGCTAACAAAGACACGAACAGAGCAAGTGTGAACAAGGTTTAACAGAAGTGTGACTAGCAAAGGTGAAATGGCAATCACAGACACACAGCATTAACTCTTACAAGACAAAGGCTGATTATAGGGGGTGGCAGATATCAAGTCAATCAGCCACTAGAGCTCAGTTCAGACTGCCGGATGAGACAACATTAGTAAAGCTCAACGTCTCCAAAACACATTTAACGTCACATTTAGAGGAGGACGCTGACACAAAAGTGATCATTAGTACATCATTAGTGACTTCAAGAAGCTTTATAATTAGATAGAGATGGGCGGATTTCGGTTCGTCCCGATTCGCCAATTTTTTAAAAAAAATTTGATTCAACCCGAATCGAGTCATGACGAATCATGTTAAAAAAACAGGTATTTCCTGGCTGCAGAGAGCCTGTAGGATGTTGTACAACGTTGTGCCATGCTTAAATATGCACAAGGAGCGTGGTTTGGTCTTCAAACAATGTTGTATTTTAGTATGACACACACATGACAGCCACCTCTTCAATTCCATGTGCACTTACATAGACCAACTTTACCAAATTAGTAAAGCGGGAGCCGTAGCAGCAGCAGTAGGAGGCCACAAAGTGGCACAATGATATAGTGTGGAGGTGGCGGCAGCAGCAGGAGCCCACAGAGTGGCACAATAATATAGTGTGCATGTGGCATCAGCAGCAGCAGGAGCCCACAGAGTGGCACAATGGTATAGTGATATTGTGAAGATGGTAGGAGATAGATGGAGCAACTGTCAGCAGATGTGTGGCATCAGGCAGGTGGCTGCATCTGAATAGTGGCTGACGAACTCCCTCACACTCAAGTTACGTCATGGGGTGCACCTACACTATAGAGTCTCAAATTTAGCACACAAAGCCCACCCACATATAGGAGATGGAGCCTCTAAATGTTACTCTTAGCCCTAGCTCTCACTTCCTTCACTGCCTGAAATTATCTATACAATTACTAAAGAATAGTGGCACTATCTATTCAGAAAATTAGATTCTATAAGGTTACAGAGACTTATTAAGTCATAAAAATGCAATATACAAAAGTACAGTGCACACATAAAATATAGTAAAAAAGGTTATTAAACCATATACCGTATATACTTATGTATAAGCCGAGTTTTCCAGCACAAAAAAATGTGCTGAAAAACACCACCTCCGCTTATACACGAGTCTATAAAAAATAAACTGACATACTCGCCTTCCGGCGCCCCCGATGCTCCCATCCTCCCGTCTCCTCTTCTTATCTCTTCTGTATTAGCCGGCAGAGACGCCTCCATGCGCTCTTCCGGGCCTGGGGCTGTATACTAAAGGGGATTGGTTATATACTAAAGGGGGCTGGCTATATACTACAGGGGTGGGATAGCTATATATTACTTGGGGCTGGCTAGCTGTATACTACAGGGGGATTGCTGGCTATATACTACTGGGGGCTGGCTATATACTGGGAGGCTGTGACCAATGTATTTTCCACCCTCAGCTTATACTCGAGTCCTAGGTTTTCCTAGTTTTTGGTGATAAAATTAGGGGCCTCAGCTTATACTTGGGTCGGCTTATACTCAAGTATACACGGTACATATGATACATGCAAAAACAATTATAAAAGTAAAATGGATAAAACAAATAGCCTTACTAATGAATAGTAGCAGATAACTGTGTTATGAGACCCAGCTAAGAATTATTTTGGCCAGCCTTACAGGTGTTATCTGGCGTCTCAAGAGGACTGACAATGGACATTAGCATTGTTCCATAATATATAGATGGTGAATCTTACTCCCACCTCCCAGGTTGTGACGTAACTGAGAATGGGATGTTCACATGCAAATGAAATTTACTGTACCCCTCAATGAGACATATTTCTTTTAGGTGAGTTGTTATTAAACTATGGAAAGGAGGGTGGGACAATTGCATCATTATTTTCAATTAAATGGGCACCTTGTTACCTTTCACCCCATTCCAGACAAGAGGAATCCATGTCCAGGAATAGGGGTGTTAGGTGATATAGTGGGGTTCTTGAAGTCCCACATATTCAAGATTTGCAAGGACAATGGAGCTAGCCTCCCTGACCCTGTTTTGTTAGTGGGACCTAATAAAGAAAGATTGTGTCCAAGATATTTGATAAATATGAGTTTTCCTGGTTTTAATTTCTGTCAGGAAAGAAACACACCAAACTTTCCAATCCTTTGACCCTGTGCACAAAACACGGGGTCTAGAGAGGTATTAGAGCTATTTGATATCTTTTATCCTACAATTCTTTGATGTGGCCTGGATTTCGCATCTCCCCTGTTGTGTAGGTTTCCTGGATAAGCTAAAATGACATCTTGTCTCTACTCATGATCTAAATGTAATTAACATTTGCACTACATCGCTATGACCAAATGTGAATGTAATTAAGAGACAACTACATATGGCTAAATTATGGCTAAATTTCATATTTTTACCATATTCTGTAATAGTGCTTCCTTAAGCCCAGTTTCCATAATCTTAAACCGACCAAGAAGAACGTCACCAAGAAGAACGCCAATCCTAAAATATGGCCCCCGGTGGCTGAAGAAGCTTTCATTAAGCTGAAGTTTGCCTTTTTGTCTGCTCCCTTTCTCACCAGGCCTGATACTGAGAAACCGCTCCTGTTAGAGGTCGATGCCTCATCCGTTGGTGCGGGAGCTGTTATCATCCAGAAGGGGCCCAAAGGCCGAACTCTCACCTGTGGGTTCTTCTCCAAGACCTTTTCTGCCGCGGAAAGGAACTACTCTGTTGGTGATCAGGAGCTTCTGGCTGTTAAGCTTGCTTTGGAGGAATGGCGTTATCTTCTGGAGGGAGCTCGTTATCCAATCAGTATCTATACTGATCACAAAAACCTCCTGTACCTTCAGCGTCTTAATCCAAGACAGGCTTGTTGATCTCTCTTCTTCTCCCAATTTCCTGATAGAGAAGAATGTTTTAGGCCGACGCTCACTCTCGTGCCTCGGATGTTGTTGGGGAGGATCCTGCTCCTAGACATATCATTCCTCCTGAATAGCTGGTTCTTGCTGCTCCAGTGGACCTTCGCAAGATTCCTTCTTGTAAGACTTATGTCGGACCTGCCCTTCGGAAAAGGATACTAACTTGGTGACATTGTTCTCATGTGGCTGGGCATCCTGGGGTGCAACGCTTTGTCGCCCTTATTTCCCGTTTCTACTGGAGGCCAGATCTGGTCAAGGATGTAAAGGATTTTGTGGGCTCCTGCACTTCCATGGATTCATGTGGCAATGGAATTTATCACCAATCTTCCATCTTCCGGGTAATACTGTAATCTGGGTGGTGACCGACCGGTTCTCAAAGATGCCTCACTTTGTCCCTCTGCCAGGTCTGCCGTCAGCTCCATGGCTTGCCAGCCTGTTCTTCCTGCACATCTTCCGGCTTCATGAACTCCCCTTGCACATTGTCTTGGACCGTGGGGTCCAGTTTTTTTTCCCGTTTCTGGTGATCCCTCTGCAGTCAGCTACAAGTGCAGCTGGACTTCTCATCTGCGTATCATCCACAGTCCAAGTTGACAAGCTGAGAGGGTTAATCAGACCCTGGGCTGCTATCTCCACCATTTTGCCCGACAGGACGACTGGTCCACCCTGCTACCGTGGGCAGAATTCTCTTACAACTCCCTAGACTCTGAATCTGCCGGCTCCGCTCCATTTTTTAATGTTATATGGACTACATCCTCGTCCTTTTTTCCCACTTGCTAAGAGGTCTGATGTTCCTGCCGTGAAGAATTGGTCCGAGATCTCAGATCCACCTGGGAGCTAAAACGTCAATCTTTGCTTCAGGCATCCGTCCACACCAAAACGCAGGCGGACAAGAAGTGCAGATCTCCTCCAGTCTTCTCTTCAGGGGACAAAGTATTGCTGTCTTCCAGGTACGTCCGTTTGAAGATACCCAGCTATAAGCTTGATCCTCGTTTCCTGGGACCATTTGAGGTACTGAAGCACCTCAATCCGGTGGCATGTAAGCTACGCCCTCCTCCCTCCATGCACATTCCGAATTCCTTTCAAGTCTCTCTCCTGAGACCAGTCATCCTGAACCGCTTCTCTCGGCAAGTGCCTCCTCCTTCTCCTGAGGCTGATTCCACCAATGTCTTCAAGGTAAAGGAGGTCCTGGATATGAAGACTGGAAGGGGTTTGGGCCATAGGAAAGATCCTGGGATCCAGAGCATAACATCTTGGACCATGGTCTTCTGCAAAAATTCCTCCAGTCCAAGAAGAGGGTGAGGTCGAAGGGGGGGGGGGTGTACTGTCACGGTTGCTCCTGCTCCTGCCATCTCCTGGGTCGCAGGTGCACCCATGCCCCTCTCCACTGCTCCAGGTCCCCAGCGTTCCACTCACCTCCCCAAGATGACTCCAGCATGTATTAAAACAGTTCTAAGAACCAAGGAGAAGCAGGAGGCAGGGCCAGACAAAGCTCTGGAGGTGTTGGTGGTGTAAGTGCATCAACCTAAGTGTTGCTATAGTTGGAACGGGCTGTATTATCTCCCTATATCATTAACCATTAGGCTGCAGTAGATATCACAGCACAGCCATCAAGCCTGTGCTTAGTGCCAACTGCTCTGATATAATGCAAGGACTGGGCTCAGTTTTTACGTTTTTCGTTATCTGCTCCAAATGACACTTCCTCTTTATTCTTTGGGTTGATACAATCACAGGGATACCCTAATGTATATAGGCTTCTTTAGGTTTAAGTAGATTAAAATATTTTGTACAAAAAAAAATATTTGGCATGTTGCCAAATTCTGAAGTCAATAACTTTTTCAAACTTTGGTGTACAGACCTATGCCATACCTATACCTATGTTGGCGTTTTCATTTATATCAATATGGGACTTTTATGATAGTTTGATCATTTTTAATTTAAATATTCATGGATGGAAAAATTGGGAAAAAGTGCCGATTTTGATACAACGGGCATTTTGGGATGCAGCGATACCAAATATGTTTATGATATTTACTGTTAATTTTTGTGTATTTTCTAGGGAACGGGGGGTCTTTTAAACTTTTACTTTTTAAAAATTTTTTAAAAAAAAAAATATATATATATATATATTTATATATATATATAATATTTGCAATACTACTGTATTGCAGTATATAGCAATTTTACTGATGATCTCTAATAGCTGTCATTCGCTGGCTATTGGAGATCATTATACATGGCCAGCCTACCAGTCTCTATGAGACTGAAGGCTGCCATGGCAACTGGTCACCACCCTCTGATGACATCACGGGGCGGGGAACCAAACGGCCATCTGCAATGGTGACACCGTCAGCAGCGATGTTAGTTGCTGTGGTCAGGTTCGACCGCAGCACTTAACAGGTTAACTGCAGACCATGGCAGTGACGTGCAGGCATTAGCAGTATTATACAGCTGACAGCTTCTGTTTATGGAGAGAACTCTGCCCATGAGTTCTCTTTATACACTCACCCACAGCACCAGGATGTAATAGTACGTCCTAGTGCACAAAGGGGTTAAAATGGTTTTCAGATCCTTGAATACTGTAAACTTCACCTGATACAGTGAACTTCATCAGTAATCTGCATTTCTTTTTTTAATAAAATGGTTGAGAGGGATGTGTCATAGAGTTTTTATTTTAATAAAATGCATTTTATTTAAAATATTGTGTGCTTTCAAACTTTCCTTAGTGATGGCGATGTCTAATAGACGGCACCCATTACTAAGACTGGGGCCTAATGTTAGCCAGTAGAAAAAGCTAACATCATCACTCTTACCCCATTACCCACCACAGGGCCGTATTAAGGGTTGTGGAAGCCCCAGGCGCAAACCCCCAGTAATAAATATATATACAGCTCCCACTGTAATATATCAGGCCCCCTATAATAACTATGTACAGCGCTCTACAATAAATATAAAGATTATTATTATTAAATATATCCAGCCCCTACAATAAATATATACAGTCCCCTATAATAAATATTTCCAGCCGCCTGTAATAATCATGAACAGCCCTTCTGTAATAACTATATCCAGCCCTCCTACACTAACTATATACAGCTCCCTCTATAATAAATATATACAGTCCTCTATAATAAATATATAAGCTCCCTCTATCGTATTGTAATACTGATATAAAGCCGCCGTAGGACTTATATAAAGCCCCCTGTTGTACTGATATACAGCCCCCTGTAGCACTGATATACAGTACTCTGACCATGCTAAAATTATAAAATTGTACTTGCGTTCCCCCGATGCACGCCAACCTCTTCTTCCCTTGCGATGTCAGCGTACTGTCGCTGGCGGCAGGACGCTTACGTCCTGTGTGCACTATGATGGCCTATGGTAGAGCAGGGAACAATAAGTTTATTGCATACACATTACCAGGTTCTTTTTCAGAGAATATGCACTTAAAGTTCTGCAGACATTCATCTCAACTAAAAGCCTAGAAGAGGATGCACAACCTGCACTGACAGGTCATATGCGACCTATCAAGCCATGGGTTGTGGTCCGCACCTTGCTGTCAGTCAGTGTGCACTTTCATAACTGCTGGAAGCATTCACTGTTGCAAAAGGCTGGATAGTGGTGATTGCAATTAAGAAGTCCTTACTGCTCCTGGGTCCTCTCCTCCTCCACTCTGCCCTGACTCCTGACACTGGTTGTATGCATTGGGGTAAGGACACAGAGCAAAGCAGACCAGGGGAGCAGTGGTGGACCCAGGAGCAGCAAGTACTTGTCAGCTGTACTGCATTGCACTGCTCCCCTCACCTCTACCTTTCCATAGCACAGCTCTGCTTTAGGTCCTGATGTCAGCACATGCATTGAGTGGGGGACACAGAGCAGAGAAGAAGGGAGGAGAAGAAGAGCCAGTAAAGGAGATGATTTTTTTATTTTTTTGTCTGCTCTCCTGTATTAGTAATTTTCTTCTCTTCGGATTTCCATTATTATCTGCTATGGGATCTCCAATATTTGTCTGCTCTGGTGGTCTCCAGTATTAGTAGTTGTATACACTTGAGGTCTCCTATATTATTAGTCTGATATGTTGTCTCCAGTATTATTTATCAGCTCTGGGGTCTCCAGTATTATTTGTCAGCTCTGGGGTCTCCAGTATTATTTGTCTGCTCTGGGGTAAGTACTGTGGTATTTATAGTTTCTTTGGTGGCATTTTTTGCTGCGGTTGTTGGTGCGTCTAGAGCAGTGATGGCAAACCTTTTAGAGACCGAGTGCCCAAACTACAACAAAGACTCACTAATTTATCGCAAAATGCCAACACAGAAATTGAATTTGTGATTTATACTCCCTGCTCTGTCACAGTTTTCATTGATACCAGCACCTGAGGACACCAATAAAGCAGAATATAGCACAACTGTCACTTTAAAATACCTCTGTGCACAGCAAGTCCTGGGCTGTCTGAGACTGCAGGAAGATACCTGGAGTCATCTCTGGTGATGGCCTGAGTGCCCACAGAAAGGGCTCTGAGTGCCACCTCTGGCACCAGTGCCATAGGTTAGCCATCACTGGTCTAGAGTGTTGGTTACTGATGCAGCCCCTTTAAGTTCAGCAGTATGACAGTATGGTCCTTGGTATGAGATATGTGGACCAATGTGTTTTTTTTGGTGTATCAACTCCGACACACTGCCTGGTCAGCAAATTCTCTGTCTGTTGTACACATTTGTGGCGCTCAGAACAGAAAACAGTTCACAGAAAAAACTAAACAGAAAAACACACACACCACACACAGCTCCGTACACCAAAGTATGAAAAAGGTATGAGAGTCAGAAAATGGCAAAACAATTTAGTTTTTTTGTATACATTTATTTAATATTTGAAAATGTATAAAACACAATATACACAACCTATATAAATTTGGTATAGCTGTGATGATACCGTACCAAAGAATAAAGCAGAGGTGTTATTTGCAATGGACAGAGAAAGACGTAAAAACTGTGCCCACAAGAAAATGACGGAAATGTGTTTTTTTTTTTTTTTAAATTCACTAAATGTGTTACACAGAAAATAAGCCCTCACGCAGTGCTGTACAACGAAAAAAAACCTGCGTCCTTAAGGGGTTAAAGAATGACTTGACCATTGTAGAAGTCTTTCTGTGTCTGCATCCCCATAGATTACGCTCTTGTGAGCAGGGCCCTCATTTCTTTTGTTTCATCTTACTATGTTATTAATCTGTTATGTCTTATTTTATTTGTATATTACATGATCTGTAAAGCACTGCATAATATGATGGCGCTATATAAACAAAGATTATTATCATATTAAAGAAGATAATTACCGTATATTCCGGCGTATAAGACGACCTGGTGTATAAGACGACCCCCCTACTTTCCTGTTTAAAATATAGAGTTTAAGATATATTCGCCGTATAAGACTACCCCTTTTCCAACGCATACAAAACACCGGTAAAAATTTAAAAAAAAACAGATTTGAATTTAACATGGTCCTTTTTTTTAATGTAAATTCTTATGACATGCAGGTATATAGCAGGAAAACTGTCGCTCATAAACATAAGGCATACAACAACAACATTACCATTACAGCACAGCCCCCAGTAGTATACAGCACTGCCCCCAGTAGTATACAGCACTGCCCCCAGTAGTATACAGCACTGCCCCCAGTAGTATACAGCACTGCCCCCAGTAGTATACAGCACAGCCCCCAGTAGTATACAGCA
The DNA here is from genome assembly GCF_040894005.1 of Engystomops pustulosus. NCBI lineage: Eukaryota > Metazoa > Chordata > Amphibia > Anura > Leptodactylidae > Engystomops > Engystomops pustulosus. Next base: position 175,400,460 of record NC_092411.1, read on the forward strand.
CAGCCCCCAGTAGTATACAGCACTGCCCCCAGTAGTATACAGCACAGCCCAGCATTAAAAAAAAAAAAAAAAAACTTATATACTCACTCTCCGGTGGCCCCGATGTGCTGCGCTGCTCCCCCGATGTCCGCGCGGCTCGTCTTCAGTGTTCCGCGCCGTCTTCTTTCTTCTGCCGGGCGCCGCCATTGATCTTCCTCGGCAGACGCCTAGCATGACGCGCCGCTGCTGACGTCATACTAGGCGCCGCCCCGGGGAAAAGCATGGCGGCGCCCAGCAGAAGATGGCGCGGAAGACTGAAGACAGCACAGCGCGGACATCGGGGCCAACAGAGGGTGAGTATGCGCCCCGATGTCTTTTTGAGGCTGCCGGCAGCTTTTTGAGGCTGCCGGCAGCCATCGCTGTGCAAACCGAAATATGCAGCCAAGACTTACCGGCTATGGAGAGGGCTCAGCCCGTGAGCCCTCTCCATGCACCAGGACCCGACCGCCGCCGTATAAGACGATTACCGGCGTATAAGAACGACCCCAGAGAAGACAGAAGATTTTTCTTCAAAAGTCGTCTTATACGCCGGTATATACGGTAGATATTTTGAACTGCATCAGGTGATGGTTTGAAAGAGACTGGCCCACATTTATTAAAGGGAACCTACCACCACAAATCTACCTATAAAGGTAGATTGGGTGGTAGGTGGATCAATGGGACGTGAGGATAGCCCTTTTAAGGGCTAATCCTCACGTCCCCACACTTTTTTGATAACTTTTATTAGACATATATTCAAATTTACTTATGCGGCTACTGGGGCGTGGAGTAGCCGCATCTGAGGTTACACGAGGCGGCTACTCCACGACCCGGTAGCCTCTTTTCCCCTCCTACTCACCCATCTTCGGCGCGCTGCTCCGCGTAGCTGCGAGCCCTCGTCCGGCGATCCTGCCGTCTGCGCATGCGCAGAAGAGCAGGCCCGCGCCTGCGCGGTCACTGCTCCGAAACAGGCGGAGCTGCGCGCCGAAGATGGGTGAGTAGGAGGGGAAAAGAGGCTACCGGGCCCCAGTAGCCGCATAAGTAAATTTGAATATATGTCTAATAAAAGTTATCAAAAAAGTGTGGGAACGTGAGGATTAGCCCTTAAAAGGGCTATCCTCACGTCCCATTGATCCACCTACCACCCAATCTACCTTTATAGGTAGATTTGTGGTGGTAGGTTCCCTTTAAGTGTTTTCACCAGTTTTCTGTCTGACTTTTCACCATGCTTGAACTACATGAATTTATAAAGTGTCTGTGCCAGTTTTATGTTGCAGCTGCACTGTGTCTGACAAGACAGAAAAAATGTGCAGCAAGAGAGGCGAGAGTGCTAAGTGGGAGCCTGCACTACAAAGAGCAGCACAATTCATGAAACAGCCACGTCCCGCTCACTTCACAGGCAAACAGCATAATGGGGCACATTTACTAAGGGTCCGCAGCCGCGAATCCGTCGGGTTTTTCCCGAATATTTCCGCTTTGCGCTATATTTCACGGGATTGTGGCGCACGCAATCGATTTTTGGCACAATCGCGCCGAATTTCACGCGACAGAAATCGGGGGGCGTGGCCACCGGACAACCCGAAGGATTCGGAAAAACCGCGGAATTTAAAAAGCCATTTGTGTCGCAAGATCAAGCACTCACATACACCAGAAAAAAGCAGGTGAACTCCGGCGGACCTCGGCGCAGCATCGACACCTGGTGAATATCGGCGCACGGACCTTAGTGAATCACAGCAGAACCTGAATCAGCGCCGGAGAACCCGACGCTGGATCGCGACTGGACCGGGTAAGTAAATATGCCCCAATGTTGTTGATAAATGTGGACCATTATCTTCTTTAATCTGATGACAGAATCATGGTACTAACTGCTGTAGAATACAAGATATAGGCATCTAAAGTGACACCCCCGTAGGTTAAGTGACTTTTTGTTTTTGTTATAAGTAACATTTCTCAATTGTAATTATTTAGATTTGGTATATGCCAGTCACAATTTGAGTAGCATATGAGAAATATGTAGAGGAAGTGAAAGAGGAGTTTGAATGCTTCCTCATCTGATATAGAAGAAGACACACTCCTTAGCAAACAATAATGGCCAAGTAAAGTAGACAACAGGAAGTCGATAAGAGTCAGGGAAAAACTAACAAGAACATTTGTAACTAAATAAAAAAGCATATGCACTATAAAACGCTAAGATGATAATAACATACACATTGCTGTTGTCATTGCTCGGGGAACTTTAGTGATTGTTTGTTTGTTTGCTTTCATGGATGAGTTCAAACTTGTTTTAGTAACAATGGAAAAGCTTCAGGAAAGGAAGAAGTTTTTTTTCTTAGTTATACATGGTGTCAGGTTGTAACATAGCATTCAAGACACTACACAGGAAGAGGAGAGGGGGAGAGAGTGTAAAGGGAGGGGAATGGTATTCTGTGTTCAAATTAGCCTTAACCCTGTGGGTGTGTAGAGGGAGGGGAGTGACATGGACAGTCCCAGACAGCAGTGTAGAAACACAGAAAGTGCATTGTACCAGTCTCTGATTTGAGAATCAAAACAAAGCAACAATTTCAAGCACCACTGATGGAGAGCAGCACACATGTTCTGGACAGGAACTTGAAGATACTTCCTCCAGCATTCTAGAACAAACCTAATACTTTCCTGAGGTACTACACAGATGAATAATACAAGAACATGGTGGAAATAATTACTTGCACTAGAATTATGTCTCATTTATGTCAGAGTAATTACTAAGGTTTCTGAAATTCCTGGAAATGTGAATATTGCAAAAATCAGATTTCATTCCACCTATGCAGTCAAACTACTTAACACACAAAGGAGTAACGTTGGATTTTCAGCAGAGCTGCTTTTGGATATCTATTCAGTGTTTAGAATCTGGATTACCAATCATGGGATACTTTATGGATTATCTGTAGCACATTCCAGTGCACAACGTATTTGCCTTGTCCCAAACTGTACAAGACTCCTAAAGAAAATGCTGTCATATACCCGGTATCCAATACGAAGGCACTCTTGTATATGGTAGGTCATGCTATGCAAAAGTCATATACTGTATGATGCGCAGCAGATTCTATATAAAGGATTAAATATTACTTTGTACATAAATCCTTATTGTGTTATTATTTCACATACTAAAGGAGGTGTAGAAAGAAGAGAAGTATTAGTGGCAACAGGTTAGGGGTATAGAAAAATCTCAATGGCCTTTAGTAGGGTTTTAAGGAATCTAAGAATATTGGTGTGCATTTACCAACAACAGTGCAAACTGTACTAAATGCAGTTTGCCTGTGTAGTGTGCAGTATGCGCCAGATTCAGGAATTCTGGCGCATGTTCTCCATACACATCTTTGGCAGAGTGCACCACATTTTTTTGGGGCGTACAACACAATTCTGTTGGACTTTGCATAATAAACCTGGCGCACGGTACGACTGAGCAACAGAATGCTCCCAATTTGTGTCGCATGATGGCTAGTGCAGATGCGCCACAAAAGAGTTGTGTGCAGACACTTCTTAAATACCTGTGCAAGCTGTTTGCACTAAAAAGAATGTGCAAAATCCAACAGATAATTAGCGCAGGGCCTTTAGTAAATCTGCCCCATTGATCTTGGTTATTAGACATATATTTGTGTGTGTGCATATGAGTATGTTACAAAATATATAATTCTAAAATGCCTAGAGATGCATGTTTTAATATCAATTAAAAAAATTATGTAGTGGATCTGGATAAGTCACTTGCTGGATGACACAACACTTCATGTTCAAATGAAATGCTTTGAACATTTTAAGTGGGACCGAAAGCTGTATACAGTATGTCACTGGTATGAGAGTCCTTTGTACATGTCATTGATACAAGAATGCTTGATATGAGGCCCTGACCTCTTAGACATGTAACTGCCTGCATTATTTGTTTCCTTTGTGTATGTTACATTTACCACTGAGTTGTCGTAACATGTACTAATATGTCTACTAAAAACGTACCAACAGTCACAAAATACAGCACATATTCTCATTGAAAAGACATAGGAGCTGATTTATGAAGGGTCGCGCTGCTCACTTTTGTCGGACTGTGCGCCTTTTTCAGGGATTACACGGCTTGGGCAGGAATTTAACAGTTGTGTGCACTGGGATTGTGTCGTTAGTTTTTTTCTGCAGCTGCGCTGGCCTCCATGCGGCATGAATTAGGGGGCGTGTCATCAGACGATCCGACTGATTCGGACTGAGCGCAGGATTTTACTTTCAAATTGTGTGGGAAGCCCAAGCACTTACATGCACCACTAAAAAGATGGTGAACTCTGTCGGACCTGAGCGGGGAAGCGACACATGCAGGATATCGGGCGCACAATCTTAGTTATCGTCGGACAATGCACTTTCAGTGAACTAAGGACATTGCGCCAGTTTTCTGTCGGACTTTGCTTGGTTTTTTTTTTTTTAGTGCAAACTGCTTGCACATGTATTTAAGAAGGGAATATGCCACATTTATGTCGCACGCAATCGTTTTGTTCACTAGTCTTCATGCTACACAAATTATGGGGCATTCTGGTGCTCTGTTGGACTATGCACCAGATTTACCATGCAAAGTCCGACAGAATTGTGTTGCATGCCCCATGCTAATGGTGCACCAAAAAAAAAGGATTCATGAAGAACGGCACCAGAAATCCTGAATCTGTCGGACTCTGTCGGACCTCTTCACACTACACAGGACACTGCACAGAATGCACTGTTTTAACTAAATGTGCCCCATAATGCAGGACTGCTCATGGCAGTGATGCAGTGGTGGCAGCTGTGTAACCAGTTGGGGGAGGGTCGGGTTTGGGTTTGGATTGTATACCTAGACAAACTTCATTGGGTCTGCTCATCACTACTGATGGTTTAGATATTTCAGGCCAGTGAATGGGAAGAAAGAAAATTTACATTACAATTACTTTTATAAAGATGGGTAGGTACTTCTGATAAACTATGGTTTCATATATATTTGGGGTGAAATATTTCTCACCATGCAAATCCCTTGAATATAGATCGCTAATATCACACGTCTTTATTTTAATCCAAATGCAGCATCAATTGAGGCCTATCCTGGCAATATCTGGGACATCCAAAAACCCTGCAGGTTTGCATTTTTTGTGACTGCTGTTGCAATGTGACAACATTGTAAACCATTAGATGATTCATTGCAGTGTTACATTGCAGACTTAATGTAGCATAAGTGAGCTTGTCATATAGATGTAGCTAAGGGCGTAACTAGGAGAGGCAGGGACCCATAGCAGACTTCTGAATGGGGCCCCCTTAAAAATGTACATGTTACACTCATATTTTTAAACACATTTATCGACTTATATACATAATTATACAGTTCTTTACTCATACACACACTTATATACAGATATAGAGCATATACACATCACATACAGTATATACACACCATACACTATATATATATATATATATATATATATATATATTTACAGCATATACACATCAAAGATACACGCACATATACAGCATGTATACATCACATATGTTATATACATGAGCATTATATAATGGTACATATCCTCCATTCTTTAGTGTCACGTCAGATGACGGGGCCCCCTTACACTGCGGGCCCCATAGCGGCTGCTATGGCTGCTATCACAGTATTTACGTCCCTGGATGAAGCCAGATTGGAGATTTGAATGCCCCCTTTTAGGGGTCCCTCCACTGTCGGACTGGAGTACCTTGGGCCCACCAGAGAAAATCTTTTTTGGGGCCCACCTTTCATGTAAATAGAAAGAATACTACAAAACCCAAAACACGTTGGGGCAGATTTATCAGAAGCATTCAACATTAGACAGCGTAAACGGACACGGAGAGATTTATACTGCACCAGGTATCATCCAGCCTCGCGATGTATGAATCTGGATGATAAATATGTTTAGATGAGAGACAGACCTAAGAACAAAATCTAGAGAGTGCTAAAAAATTACTATTGTGACTAGCAGTGACTATATAGTAGTCAGATATAAGGTATACATGGGGCTCTGCAATACTCTCATTCTCCATGAAATAACAATTCTAAGACACATTTTTCTCCAAATCCTGGATTGAGTATTTATCTGTATATGTATGCATAATGTGACAACTGGGTATTCCCATTTTTTCTGTTAGCGACCTATGCTCAATATACACTAGAACAATGTTCAGTCATCGCTTGGGACACATCCTATTTAGCTTCACTTAATGAGACGTTATGTAGTTCTACATAACTATAGAGTGACATCTGCAGCTCTCAAGCTTGAAGGGAGCTCCAATGCTGTATTCTGCTGTTGTAGCTCCGTGTGTGGCTGTGTACTGCGACTGTAGCTCCGTGTTTGGCTGTGTACTGCGCCTGTAGCTCCGTGTGTGGCTGTGTACTGCGGCTGTAGCTCCGTGTATGGCTGTGTACAGCTGCTGTAGCTCCATGTATGGCTGCGTACTGTGGCTGTAGCTCCATGTATGGCTGTGTACTGCGGCTGTAGCTCCATGTATGGCTGTGTACTGCGGCTGTAGCTCCATGTATGGCTGTGTACTGCGGCTGTAGCTCCATGTATGGCTGTGTACTGCGGCCATGTGTGGCTGTTTACTGTGGCTGTTACTCCATGTATGGCTGTGTACTATGGCTGTAAGTCCATGTATGGCTGTGTACTGCGGCTGTAGCTCCATGTATGGCTGTGTACTGCGGCTGTAGCTCCATGTATGGCTGTGTACTGCGGCTGTAGCTCCATGTATGGCTGTGTACTGCGGCTGTAGCTCCATGTGTGGCTGTGTGGCCGTTTACTGCAGCTGTAGCTCCATGTATGGCTGTGCACTGCGGCTGTAGCTCCATGTATGGCTGTGCACTGTAGCTGTAGCTCCATGTATGGCTGTGCACAGTGGCTGTAGCTCCATGTATGGCTGTGTACTGCGGCTGTAGCTCCATGTATGGCTGTGTACTGGGGCTGTAGCTCCATGTATGGCTGTGTACTGTGGCTGTAACTTCATGTGTGGCTGTTTACTGCGGCTGTAGCTCCATGTATGGCTGTGTACTATGGCTGTAAGTCCATGTGTGGCGGTGTAGTGCAACTGCAGGTCCATAAATGACTTGTGTAGTGTGGCTGTAGCTCCATGAATGACTTGTGTAGAATGACTTGTGTAGTGTGGCTGTAGCTCCATAAATGACTTGTGTAGTGCGGCTGTAGCTCCATGAATGACTTGTGTAGTGTGGCTGTAGCTCCATGAATGACTTGTGTAGTGCGGCTGTAGCTCCATGAATGACTTGTGTAGTGTGGCTGTAGCTACATGAATGACTTGTGTAGTGCGGCTGTAGCTCCATGTATGACTTGTGTAGTGTGGCTGTAGCTCCATAAATGACTTGTGTAATGCGGCTGTAGCTCCATATATGACTTGTGTAGTGTGGCTGTAGCTACATGAATGACTTGTGTAGTGCGGCTGTAGCTACATGAATGACTTGTGTAGTGTGGCTGTAGCTCCATAAATGACTTGTGTAGTGCGGCTGTAGCTACAAGAATAACTTGTGTAGTGTGGCTGTAGCTCCATGAATAACTTGTGTAGTGTGGCTGTAGCTACATGAATGACTTGTGTAGTGCGGCTGTAGCTCCATGAATGACTTATGTAGTGTGGCTGTAGCTCCATGAATAACTTGTGTAGTGCGGCTGTAGCTCCATGAATAACTTGTGTAGTGCGGCTGTAGCTCCATGAGTAACTTGTGTAGTGAGGCTGTAGCTCCATGAATGACTTGTGTAGTGCAGCTGTAGCTCCATGAATGACCTGTGTAGTGCAGCTGTAGCTCCATGAATGACTTGTGTAGTGCAGCTGTAGCTCCATGAGTAACTTGTGTAGTGCAGCTGTAGCTCCATGAATGACTTGTGTAGTGCAGCTGTAGCTCCATGAATGACTTGTGTAGTGCGGCTGTAGCTCCATGAATGACTTGTGTAGTGCGGCTGTAGCTACATGAATGACTTGTGTAGTGCGGCTGTAGCTACATGAATGACTTGTGTAGTGCGGCTGTAGCTACATGAATGACTTGTGTAGTGTGGATGTAGCTCCATGTATGAAGGTCACAGATTCTGCAGAATTGTCAGCTCATCATGACTTACAGGTGACATCTAATTGGAGGAGTTCTCTTTCATCTACTTCTTAGAACTAGACCACCATTTCAGCCCCTACCAGACACAACTTGTCTCTGCAGACTAAGAAACACAAACATTTTAGGTTCTTCACTTCATTTCAGTTGCCAATAACAGTGCCCAACAGTAGGCAACTTTAAGATGCTGACTCCGCTGTATTGGGTATCATAAAGGTTACAGTGCTCTCACAATAGCCAATATAACCACAGTAGCATCACCGATATAGTAACTATGTCCCAACTGTAGTCAGCATCTTATTGGTGCCGTTGTGTTGTAGTAATAATGTGCATACAGTAGCCATAACATTAATGCTGTCCCCACTGTAGCCAATATAGTAACCGTGTCCCCAAAATAACTATTATAGACATAAGGTACCCAACAGTAGCCAATTAAATAACAGTGCCCCCTATGTAGCCACTATAGTAACAGTTTTCCCACAGATGTTAAAACTTTAACAGTGTCCCCAAAGTAGCCAAGATAGCCACAGAATCCCCTTAGTAACAAATATAGTCACAGAATCCCTCACAGCAACCATTACAGGGCCTCCCACAGCATCTATTCCAAAGCCCCCCTCCACCCATAGCATCAATTCAAGAACCCCCCCCCCCCGCAGCATCCATTACTGCCCCCCTATCCCCCTACCGCATCCATTACAGGTCCCCTCCCATCCCCCTACCCCCACAGCATCCATTCTAGGCCCCCCTCCCCCACAGCATCCATTACAGGGCCCCCGATCCGCCTCCCCCCACCGCATCCATTACAGGGCACCCCTCTCCCCACAGCATCCTCTACAGGGCCCCCCCCATCCCCCTCACTCCACAGCATCCATTACAGGGCCCCCCCATCCCCCTCCCCCCACAGCGTCCATTACAGGGCCCCCCCACAGCATCCATTACAGGGCCGCCCTCCCCCACGGCATTCATTTCATTACAGGCCCCCCCCCATCCCCCTGCCCACACAGAATCCATTTTAGAGCCTCCTCCCCCACAGCATCCATTACAGGGCCCCATATCCCCCCCCCCCCAGCATTCATTACAGGGCCCCCCCATCTCCCTCCCCCCACAGCATTCATTAAAGGGACCCATCCCCTTCCCCCCAACAGCATCCATTCTAGGGCCCCCTCCCCCACAGCATCTATTACAGGGCCCCCCCCCCCCACGACAGCATCCATTACAGGGCCCCCTCTCCCCCCTCAGCATCCATTACAGGGCCCCCTCACCCCTCAGCATCTAATACACGGCCCCCTCTCCCCCCTCAGCATTCATTACAGGGCCCCCCGCAGCTTACATTACAGACCTCCTCCTCAAAGGCTGTTGACTGTCCCGCTCCCATGGTCCAGCATGCTCCCCAGCAGTTGTGCAGTGTGCACAGTGACCCCGGCGGCGCTCACACTGATGCCACCGCCGCTGCGCACAATGACACCACTGCCGTGCACAGAGACACGGACGCGCACCCAGGCGGCGCGCACACTGATGCCGCCAGCACGGACGACCTCGTCGGTGGTACGTTGTGACCTGGTGCTGGCGGAAACAGCTTCCGCCAGCGCCTGATCACAAACACTGTATGTAAGTGTCGGGACTTGGGGCCCACCGGAGGTTTCTCCAGTACTCCGGTGGGGCAGTCCGACGCTGGGTCCCTCTCTATTGCTGCAAATTCAATGTTTGTCTAGTCTTATCTTAAATGCTTCCTGTAACTTAGCCAAAAGCACTTTGCATCTCTATTTATATTTCTGTTTAATGCTGACACAATCAATATTGTTGAAAATCACGGATGGTAAACTATTATAATGTTGTATGTAAATTAAGTCATGGTTTTGTTCATGGGGATTAAAAAGCTCATAGCTTTATAGCAGGCCAGCCATAGATAAGAAATAGATTATTTTCATTTATGTACTTCTAACCAACAGAATAGAAAATCTGATAAAGAGATAGGGGGATCAATAATACCTTTGCTCCAGAATACTTCTTTCAGTAAATCATAGAAATTGAAAAATTGTTTCAATCTCTCTTCCATTGAGTGGTATAGACTGTAAAGTATCATCTCAAGACCAACTTAAAGTTTACCTTTCACTACTCAATCAACTCCATCTCTTTACATCCTTTAATAGGTGCCACTTAACTGATTCTGATATATTTGTAATCTTCTCTTTCGCCTGCACTGTTCCTGATAATTTTAAGGGAGGTATCAGATGGGAGGTACCAAGCTGTTCGATAAAAACTCATCTGACAGTATAGATGCCTAATATCAGCATATCATATACAGGCAGTCCCCGGGTTACATACAAGATAGGGTCTGTAGGTTTGTTCTTAAGTTGAATTTGTATGTAAGTCGGAACTGTATATTTTATCATTGTAATCCCAGCCAGAACTTTTTTGGTCTCAGTGACAATTGGATTTTAAAAATGTTGGGTTGTCATAAGAATCAGGATTAATACTAAAGCTTCATTACAGACACCTGTGATAACTGTTTCAGCTGTTTATTGTAGCCTAGGACTAAAGTACAATAAATTACTAATATCCAGAGGTCCGTTTGTAACTATGGTTCGTATGTAAGTCGAGTGTTCTTAAGTAGGGGACCGCCTGTAGTTAAACTCCGCTGAACAAAGGCCCGATTTGGCAAGCTCTGTGCAGCGATGCATAATCTATAAATGCACTATATAAACAAAGTAATTATTATTGTTATATTATTATTTGCTAATTATGATTTTTTTTTTGTTACGTTAACAAACAGCTGCTTTAAAGGAAACCTACCACTTGAAGTGGCAGGTTTCAGATGGAAATACCGAGCACCAGCTCAGGGTGAGCTGGTGCCGGAGCTTATTTTTGTTAGTGTTTTAAACCGCGGTATCGCGGTTTAAAACACTTTTTAAACTTTATAGCCGGCGCAGGGAGTCTATTTGAGACTTGGAAAGAGCTGAACTGCCATGATGGGTTGAAAAGGGGAATAGAGATCATTCTATGTGGAAGTGGTTCTAAGGTTTTGCTGTAGAAACATCTAAATATTTAATGGCTGTTGACAATAAAATTATTTATTCTACCTATTTATGATATATCTTGCTTTGATAGGGACTCTCTAAACTGGGTCATATATTGGTAAATAGCATAAGCAAAACGTTTATTTTACTAACACATACAGTATACTACCATTTTTCAATTCAGATATTTCGGCTATTTGTGCAAATGAAGCAAATGGAATTCTGTTTGTAGTCACCTTTTAATTTGTTTATCAACAATTAACGGTAAAGCGGTCTTGGCAAAAAATCTTTTCTAAACAGTTCATTTTCTTAATTAAAGGGTTTTTCCAGCCCCTACTTTTTAAACACTTTGGCCCACATTTTTTAAAATGATTGCACCAGTTTTCTGTCTGACTGCACTGAAAAGAACGCACAAACTGCTTGCATTTGTATTTATAAAGTGTCTGGCCAGTTTTGTGTCGCAGTTGCACTATGTTTTTTGCGCCACAAAATTCTGCACCAAAAAAAAGTTGGTTCACAAATTTCTCTAACAGTGCAGGATGTTCCAAGAAGACCCTGAGTGACTTGATTAATCTGGCACCCTCTGCATACTCCACTTTGTAGTGCAGTTTACTACTGTGACCCTATGATTGGAGTCAGAAAAACATGGCTCCATCCTTAGTGTTGGTCCGCAGGGCAGGCACAGCTCTTATATACTTTAATATTATTAAAGAAAATCTACCATTTGCTTTTATGCATTATGAGCCAAACATACCTTGAGAATGCTGTAGCTACACTGATGCAGAAACGTATATTGTTTAATCTGTGGTTTTGCTAAAAAAAAAAAACAATTATAAAATTAGGATAATGAGGCTCTGTTGCTCCTGTGCCTGCTCCGACACTTCTCCTCCTCCTACCCTAATCATGCACTTGTTTCAGAGAATGATGTAATCACTGTGTTGTACCTGACAGAAGTAATCAATTGCTGCACCATCCCCCACTACTGTGTATGGGTAATCCAGCTCAGGTTGTTTAGTCCTGTCTGGACAGTTCAGGAAGCTCTGTGTAATATTCTTATGCATGGCAGGCAGTCTTCATCCAGCTTTCCTGGTGAAGAAGGCCCAGGGGAGGAAGTGACCGCGAAACGTATTTCGGGGTGCTGTGGCAGTGGTCGTAATTCATTGGCTCACAATTTTGGTATTATGCAACACCCGGGTGGGTAATATGCTTGGTTACAACCAAAATTGGATATACTGTGATCATATTGATATTCGTGCATTTGATAATGCTTGTTACACATTGAAAGACTGGTGACCATCGCCACACTCTCTTGTTCTTGTGGATTTTATTATATGCTTTTAATGGTTTATTTTTGATGGCCATACTTAATGATAATAAAGTTTGTATATTGTTTTTATTAATTAAGTGGTAATGAGTATTACTTGATTGGGAATATTTTGGTCCTATACACCTCTATTGGTATTATAGGACTATAATAAATGACCCCAATGACTGCATTGCATTGCATAGTTGGTATGTGGTGTTGGTTTTCATATTCTGTGGTTTTTTTGCAGAAAAGTGTAGACCATTATTCCCAAACATCTTCCCTGTGGTCCCATCTGTGAAAAAAGAAAACCATGTACTCAAAGTATTCTGGCTTGTGCAGATGCCACTTTGCAAGATTTAGCCATTCTGCCATTATCTTTTTTAGATGATTTCCCTGATTAACCTTTTAACTTTAAAGAAAAAACTTTTTTATAGTTTATTCGTAGATCTCTATGCAGTGTGCTATCCTTATGAGAGTAACACTGAACTGCATTATTATCTAGCTCAGAACAATCTCCCTTTACACACACATATTTAAGTATCAAAACATTATTAATACAATTCATTGTTATCCAGCTGTCCCAGAATTGTGCGGGCATTGACGAGGGTCACCCAAGGGTAATTTGAAGTTGAATTGATTTCCACAGATGAAGACTAGGTCGATAGGAGTTGTAGAACAGTGATAATGATGACCTCAGTGAAAGTATAAAACGCCCATGTCTGTCCCACTCTATGTTTGACGTAAGCCTTGATATCCACAGAAGAGTTATTGTTTCCAATCCATTTGTCACTCACATTTGGGCGAATCAAGCAGCTCAAAAACATGTACATTCTTGCAATATTTACTAAAATAAAAGTCACAAATGATTGTTATATACTCTTTGTGAGTAATTACATGAATAAGGCGTCTAATGTGTAGAGAAAAAGACAAAATGAGTTGCTGAGGAAATGTGAACAAATGCAGATGTATTTCAGAGCACTAATATACTGAGCACCATATACACTCACCGGCCACTTTATTAGGTACACCTGTCCAACTGCTCGTTAACACTTAATTTCTAATCAGCCAATCACATGGCGGCAACTCAGTGCATTTAGGCATGTAGACATGGTCAAGACAATCTCCTGCAGTTCAAACCGAGCATCAGTATGGGGAAGAAAGGTGATTTGAGTGCCTTTGAACGTGGCATGGTTGTTGGCGCCAGAAGGGCTGGTCTGAGTATTTCAGAAACTGCTGATCTACTGGGATTTTCATGCACAACCATCTCTAGGGTTTACAGAGAATGGTCCGAAAAAGAAAAAACATCCAGTGAGCGGCAGTTCTGTGGGCGGAAATGCCTTGTTGATGCCAGAGGTCAGAGGAGAATGGGCAGACTGGTTTGAGCTGATAGAAAGGCAACAGTGACTCAAATCGCCACCCGTTACAACCAAGGTAGGCAGAAGAGCATCTCTGAACGCACAGTACATCGAACTTTGAGGCAGATGGGCTACAGCAGCAGAAGACCACACCGGGTGCCACTCCTTTCAGCTAAGAACAGGAAACTGAGGCTACAATTTGCACAAGCTCATCGAAATTGGACAGTATAAGATTGGAAAAACGTTGCCTGGTCTGATGAGTCTCGATTTCTGCTGCGACATTCGGATGGTAGGGTGGTAGGGTCAGAATTTGGCGTCAACAACATGAAAGCATGGATCCATCCTGCCTTGTATCAACGGTTCAGGCTGGTGGTGGTGGTGTCATGGTGTGGGGAATATTTTCTTGGCACTCTTTGGGCCCCTTGGTACCAATTGAGCATCGTTGCAACGCCACAGCCTACCTGAGTATTGTTGCTGACCATGTCCATCCCTTTATGACCATAATGTACCCAACTTTTGATGGCTACTTTCAGCAGGATAATGCGCCATGTCATAAAGCTGGAATCATCTCAGACTGTTTTCTTGAACATGACAATGAGTTCACTGTACTCAAATGGCCTCCACAGTCACCAGATCTCAATCCAATAGAGCATCTTTGGGATGTGGTGGAACGGGAGATTCGCATCATGGATGTGCAGCCGACAAATCTGCGGCAACTGTGTGATGCCATCATGTCAATATGGACCAAAATCTCTGAGTAATGCTTCCAGCACTTTGTTGAATCTATGCCACGAAGAATTGAGGCAGTTCTGAAGGCAAAAGGGGGTCCAACCCGTTACTAGCATGGTGTACCTAATAAAGTGGCCGGTGAGTGTATATATATATATATATATATATATATATATATATATATATATATAAAGATCCGGCTTCAAGGAGTTGTGCCATTTGGATATTACCTTCACACATGAAAACAGCTGGTTGGTAGCTGTACATCTGTCTGCAGATACCTCTGATGCTCAGTTTTTTTTTTACTAGAAGCTGCTCGGAGCAAACTATATATTTTAAAGCAGAAAGGTAAATGTGGCATCACATAGAACCTATTTAAATCGGCATGTAATATATAGTTGTGCCATGTGTGGGAAACAGTCCTCGCATTCTGCCACTTCAGGCTGTAATGTTAACATTGTGTTAACTTTGCTAAACTCTACATTAACAGTAAGCCAAAATTGTGTTTACATAAACATGATGAAACACACTGAAATTACAACATGTCAATTTAGCTCGTGTAAGATGAGGTAGCAGATAGTGGCAAGAGAGGACAGAGAGAAAGCGCTAATAGTGTGACATCTTTGAGACTAAATTCAGATGTGAAGGTAGAGTTGTGCTCACCGTGTCTGGTTGTGCTTAGGATAGGCACTACACTATTTTTGAACTTCAAATAGATGTTTTCAGGTGCTGCCTCCATGTACAAATCTCCTGTGTAACATCGCCACACTATACAGGATATATGGGTAATGTTTGTGGGGGTGGTCTAATTGAATGGCTCACTCAGAAGTGAAAGCTAAAAAATATATACCTCTTTTTTAGGAGATCTCAATAGGGGAAGGCTTAGCAATGTGGACTGAGTACAATAAATAATTGATTTACTATATATAATTATATCATTGATAAGTAAAAGAATAAATGAGTTATCAATAAATAATTAATAGTAATAAATAACTAATTAAATAGATAATTAAATACATAAATCATCTAGAGGTCTAAAATTCATTATATGCGTCAGCAAAAAGTATAAATACAGTAGTACTTTATAACATTTTAGTAGTAGTTCATATCATCAAATGAATAAACAGGTTATAAAAAATGAATAAATGCAGAAACCATTAATGCAAAAGTATAGGGTTCACTATGTGAGTATGCAAAAGTATAAGTCCGTGCAGCTCATATAGAAATATTGGGTTTGCTATGTAAATGTACAGAAGTATAAATAGGCGCAATCTTGGTCAGATAAAATCATATAACACTTATTAACAGTATGGTCAAGAAAGCCAATAAATTGTTAGTTTCAAGAGAAAAGGAGATCGGCACATATAACATTAGGTGGAATGGTCAATTCTTACCTAATGCCAAGGGTACAGATAGAAACCTCTTAGGGCATTCAGGGTAGTGTGGCCTTCTCTTTAATTTATCTTCAGATGACGGGGAGCGGCTCGCGCCTAAACTGGATTATGCCGCATGGGTAGAAGCACTGATCTACCCAACAAAATATCAGGGAGGAAATATACTTGTTCCTGCACATGCGCTGTGAGTCGTTTCAACAGGACAAAGTGATTGCGCTGTTTCTACAAGCGTATAGGAAGATATGCTTATACGATCACAGCAGGGATTGTGTAATTGTGTAGAATATTCAGTTAAATCGAGTGAGAACTTTAACAAATCAGTAAAATTAAGATAATTAAGAGATCAGTATAATTGAGAGCTACTATATAAAGTATACGAATATACAGATTGATTCTTTATTAGTTAAATTATTAATTGTTATAGGATTTGGCTGAGGGTCATATACTATAGTGTATTAAAGTGTTATATGGAATTGTGAAAATGATTGAAGGGGATTGAAGGAGAAAAGTAAGGTTGAATACTGTTGTGTGGAATTTATTAAATAATTGAGGTAAAATTATTTTATATTATTTTATATGTGTGTAATTTCCTTGGGGATCACATTTGGGTATGCGTGATGTTGGTCCGGCGATATCAGAAGGGGAGGGGAGGGTGAGAGGGATGACTAGAAATTGTTCTCTAAAGTCTCATTGAGACCATTAGGTACAAAACAATTAAGTTTGTATATCCAATACATCTCCATTTTGGCATAATTTATTGTATCTCCTGTTTTGTTCAATGGGAGTAATTGAGAAACCTGCAAAGTTGTCTTGATGGTAAATGTGGCCATGTCTGGACATACTCGGGCAGATTTATCAATCCGTCTGAAAGTCAGAATATTTCTAGTTGCCCATGGCAACCAATCATAGCTCAGCTTTAATTTTACCAGTGCTCATGAATATTTTAAAGGGGAGATGTGATTGGTTGCCATGGGCAACTAGGCATATTCTGACTTTCAGACAGCATGATAAATCCGCCCCACTATATTTCATGAACCCATTTGTAACATTTCTACTGTGTTTGTTTATTCTAGTATTTAGTTGTTGGATGGTGCAGCCAATATATTGTAGTCTGCACGGGCATTCGAGTAAATTGCGTGCAGTTTAGGAAATATTTGATATTGAAGAGTTCTTTGGTTGTGTTGCTCATGAATTGTTTGGTTCTATGGCCTATATTCAGCCAGCCTTTGCAGTAAGATTGTTCACATCTATAGCTGCCGATGGTTTTGGGAAGAAAGTTATTAGCCTGGGATGTGTTCTTTAGGGTGCGGAGTTTGTTTGGTGCGAGTAGATTTTTCAAAGTTTGAGATCTCCTGTAGGTTATGGTGGGTCTATTTGTCACTTGTGGTTTTAGTTATGGGTCATCCATCAGGAAAGACCAGTGTTTTTTCTGATGCGTGTGAACTGACTGATAGTGTGAGCTATTAAAGTGTAAAAAACAATTGCTGTCGCCCTTCTTGAAGAAGTTCTCCGTAACAATTTTATTATTTTTTATTTGTAAATTTAAATACAAGAATTCAATCACTGTTTTCGAGGTGGACTGTGTAAAAGAAAGGCCCCAATTATTTTGGTTAATAAAGGTGACAAAGGACTGGATTTACTTCTCTGTGCCATTCCATATTAACAGGAGATCATCAATGTATCTTTTGTAGTAGATGACGTTCCTTGACCATTTTGGATTACTTGAAATAAATTCTTTCTCGAATTCCCCCATTTATAAATTGGTGTAGCAAGGGGCAAATCTTGTGCCCATCGCTGTGCCCCTTGTTTGCTTATAGGTCTTATTTTGGAAACTGAAGATGTTATGTGTCAAGATGAAGTGTGTGGCTTTCAAGATAAATTTTCTCTGTGCATGTCATTGCTTCTCGCCAAATGTTGATCAATCCTGTATATGTCCTCATGATGAGGGATATTTGAATAGAGCGAGGAAACGTCCAGGGTCATCCACCAATATGAGGGTTTCCAGGTTATGTTTTCTAAGCTGATAAGAATGCTGGTTGAATCACAGAGGTATGATGGTAGGTTGTGGACATAGCTTTGGAGATGTACGTCAATATAGTGGGATAAATTGCAGGTCAAAGATGCGATACCTCAAATGCTGGGTCATCCTGGGGGATTTTTCTGATCTTTATGAATTTTTGGTAGATGATAAAAGATCGGCTTGGATGGATAGTCAACACAGATATATTCTTTTTTCGGATTTGTTGGAGAAGGCATTGTTGAGGAGGGTTTTTAGGTCTTACAGTATTCATGATAGCTGGTGGGATTACTTGGAAGCACTTCATAATAGTTTGTGTCGGAAAGGATCTTTAGGGCCTCTTCGATGTATGTCTCTCTGTCCTGGATTACGATGCCCCCCCCCTTTTATCTGCACTACGGATAACGATAGAGCTGTTGTTCATGAGTGTTTTGATTGCTGTTCATTCTTTATATGTTAAGTTATGTGTAAGTTGGATACTACAGTTTACACTATGTAGTTCTATTTCCACTAAGGATACAAATGTCTCGATGTTATTACCTGTATGGGGAAGTGGATAAAAGGTCGATTTGGGTTAAAGTCCACTATTGATGACGGGGGGAGTGTCGAAAGAGGTGATAGGATTGGTTTGGGCTGACTCTGTTTCTTGGTTCCCAGATGTGGCCGTACCTATATCAGGCCTATCGGTTGGGGGATGGGATTAGTTTTTTGGGCCTTATTTGTCTTGGGGAGACTGAAATGTCTAGGCACTGTGAGTTTCTGGTTGAAGGTATGTAAATCATGAAAAAGTTTAAATTTGTCAAATTTCGATGTGGGGCAGTAGGAGAGTCCTTTGTTTAGTAGACTAATTTCTGATTCATTCAGGATGTGTTTTGTGAGATTAAAGATCTTTATATCCGTTTTTTGTTCTTTTTGGGATCTTGTATTATGACTGTCGGTTGTAATGGCACTGGAGCATTTCGTGGTCCTCCTTCTTGTACCTCCCCTGGTTCCACGTCTACATTTTTTCTTTTTTGGCTTTTGAACAGGCCCAGTGGAAAAAAATTATGATGTTGTGGTGCAATTGGTGTATTCGGGGTTGAGGGATTGGATCTCAAGGCTCTTGTGGTGGACCGTAGGTTGGGGCTTGGGCAGTTTGGTATGGAAGGCCCTGTGGAATCTAGGGTGGTCTAGGCAGAGGTTGGGTGTAAGGTTCGAACTTGGGGCGGTCAATTTTAGGGGAAGATAGGTGGACCACGGTTTGGCGAGGAGGGCGAGAGTTATGGATGGTGATGGAGGATAGATTAAGGGGACTGTTGGGTCTGTTATTATTATTTGTTTATTTGTACATTTTCTCCTTACATTAATATGGACTCCTGTATTTGTATGTTCCTCTCTTGTCCACAGGACAAACTTTTTACTCTTTCTACTCTTTTTATTGTATTCAGTCTTTTTCGCTTGAGAAAGGGGTTCTTTTCCCCGAAATGCGTTGTGATTTGAGGACCCATTGTTCTATAATAAAATTTTTAGCTTTCACTTCTGAGTGCGCCATTCAGTCAAACAACCCCCTCAAAAATTTAGCCCATGTGACATACATGACTAATACATTTCTGTAATTTATCTGCAACAATTTTAGAGATACATTGTGACAAGATGTTGAATGCAAATTTTAATTTAGGTCCTATACTAGCAAATGAAAATAATATTGCAATCACATTGAAGTTCAACCACATCTTCAAGATGTGATGTCGCAATATAAATAACTCCAAAAGAATAGCAGCACTCAAAACCCATCCATCTGTATATGATGTGGATGTTAATAGTGGAAGTGGTGCTACTAGCAAGCCGCCCATGTATCTTACAGACAGGGGCGTAACCAGGAGTTGCTGGCCCCAGAGGTCGCGATAACGCCTCTACACGCGTTATAGACGCGTTTAGAGGCTGATTTACTCCCAAAAAAAATCACCAAGCGTATTAATACGCTTGGTGATTTCCCTGTGGGCTGCCGCTTCCCCTGTGACAGCGCCGGCTGCGATCCTGCAAGATATTCTCTGCAGGATCGCAGCGCTGAGTGGCTGGAGACAGGACAGGGAGGGACTTCCTGCTCACTGTCCAAACCTCGCCCGCAGGACGCCGAGAGATGGGTGAGAGATGGAGGAGCCGGGCGAGGGGTGGGGGCGGAGCCGAGCGAGGGGAGGGGGTGGAGCCGAGCGAGGGGTGGGCCGGGATATCTGTTGCCGGGGCTGTGCTCATGATCTGTGTGCGATCGTGCACACAGCTATGTGACAGCTCGATTGTGTACTGGGACAGGGGCCCGATTATTATCAGTCTCCTGTCACAGCAGCCCCTGTATACAGAGAGAGGCTGCAGGGAAGGTGCTGTATGCATCCTCTCTGCAGGTCTCTGTATACAGATCACTGATGACACTGATCCAATGGGCTCTTAACATTAGATCACTGTTATCTGTGATCTACATTTTAGTAAAGCAAGGAACACATATATTATGTGTTCCTCCCTAAATGTGCCTCTGTAAACAAAAAATAAAAAAACGCAGAAAATAACTTAAATAACATTTCAGCAGCATCAGCCCCAGACTGGTCTGGGGGCCGCCGTCAGCCATAGTCCGCTCTGTAGACAATAAGGCTGCATTCACACAAACGTATGCCCGCCAGGCCGTAGCCGTGCGGGCATGCATTTGGTGCCATGGAGAGGAGGAGGGGGTGACCCCACCCCTCTCCATTGAAATGCATTGGGTACTGGCCGTAACACTGGGAAAGACATGTCATTATTCCATGTACGGAGCAGTATCTGTGCGGCCATTGCCATCTATTGGGAACATATGTACAGCCACAAGCTTGCGGCCGTGCATACGTCCCCCATATGGTAGTGTGAATGTAGCCTAAGGGTGAGGTTATTACATAAGTTTTCAAACGCATCACAACAGCTGAGAAGAGATTTGTCCAATTACATTGCTGTCAACATTGTGTTAACAAAACACATGCATCAATGCAATTTTACTGCGAGCGTTTTGTAAACGAAATGTTGAAAGCTATGTGACCATCAACCTTTTGTTCACATAGGAAATCATTTCTTGCTCATCCCCTTTGGTTCCTCTCAAATTCTGATACGTACAGTGCTACACGTTATCCTCGCCAAAAGGAATTTTTAAAATTGGTTTGAGTCCATTTGGGGTATGTCGCCATGCCACTCTCTAGCCTGCTGCTGCTGCCGCTGCCGCCGCATGCCGTCCCCTATAGTGTCAGGGTCAATTATTGGGTGTTTTAGATGCTATCTCGCCTCACTCGGTCACTCGGTCACATGGCCTTGCTGTTGCCCATAATTTTGGCATAATGGTGTGATTAGGCAGCCTCAGAGGCATCCATGCATGCTGCCCCTGCAGTTTCCTGTCCATTCCTGGAGTCTCCCATTGACTTCAATGCGGTTCGTTATTCGAAACGAGCACTCGAGCATCAGAAAAAGTTTGACTCGAATAACGAGCACTCAAGCATTTTAGTGCTTGCTCATCTCTAGTCATATTCCATGATGTAATACAGGCCGGGCTACAGGTACTTGGTCACAAAGGGTCCTAGTGAATGCAGTACCTAATGTGCAATCCGCGACCCTTAGTAAATAAGCCCAATTTTGTTGCCATATCATTGCAGCGAGAGAAATCATATCCTATGATTATCATCTATACCATTGTTGAACAACAGCTAACTGTGAGTAATTTCTTATGAACATATTTGAGTCATGGCACTTCTCCAAAATGTTTTTGATCTCAAAATGGACGTACAGATCTTCTCATAATCATTGTTATTGTAGCATATCTTCCGTTTGACTTTCTATTTCACAATATACGCTACTGGAGAGAAACATGCATTATCAGAATTGCGTGGACAAAACCTCATACCCCACATTGCCATACTACATACCGCTGGAAAAATTATAAGAGTTCATACGTTTATATGTTCGGCATCATCATTCATCCCATATATATATATATATATATATATATATATATATATATATATTGACCATAAGGTACTGCAGTCACTAGGGCTCTTTGTGACAAAGTACCTGTAGTCCGGACTGTATTACATCATGGAATATGACCTATAATTATTATCAGTCGGGCATTTTGTGAGATCAGTAGTATTTTATATATATACAGTATATATATATGTATTTTATATGAATTTATGATATTTAATATAGGATTATGTATGTATAGTTCTCGTGAATAAGTCTTCCGTATTTGTATCACAGTGGAAGTGTGTGCTCAGCATTTTTCTACACAATATAACACTGTCAATACAACTATTGTCACAATGTATACGTGTTTATGCATATGTATATTTTGTCATTTTGTGTATATGTTTATTTACATTTATAGTATACTGCATAAAGATTTTTGTTGCTCTCACACTGTTGAAGATAACTTCACTTGCTATGGATCTAGTAATAGTTCCTTTACAGTCATGGCCAAAAGTTTTGAGAATTATACTAATGTTAGTTTGTACAAAGTCTACTGCATCAGGTTTTATAATGGCAATTTGCATATGCTCCAGAATGTTATAAAGAGTGATCAGCTTAACAGCAATTAATTGCAAAGTAAATATTTGCCTAGAAAATGAACTTTCTCCCCCCCCCCCCCAAGACACATTTCAACTTCATTGCAGGCCTACCTTAAAAGGAGCAGCTAACATCGTTTCAGTGATTGCTCCATTAACACAGGTGTGGGTGTTGATGAGGACAGGGCTGGAGATCAATCTGTCATGATTAAGTAAGAATCACACCACTGGATGCTTGGCATCATTGTTTCTCTTCTGTTAACCATGGTTATCTCTAAACACGTGTAGTCATCATTGCACTGCACAAAACTGGCCTAACAGGGAAGAGTATCACAGCTAGAAAGATTGCTCCTCAGTCAACAATTTATTGCATCATCAAGGAATTCAAGGAGAGAGGTTCCATTGCTGCCAAAAAGGCTCCAGGGCGCCCAAGAAGGACCATTAAGCGCCAGGGCCGTCTCTTAAAAGTGTTTCAGCTGTGAGATCGGGCTACTAGCAGTGCAGAGCTTGCTCAGGAATGGCAGCAGGCAGGTGTGAGTGCATCTGCGCGCACTGTGAGGGGGGGACTCTTGGAGCAAGGCCTGGTGTCAAGGAGGGCAGCAAAGAAGCCACTTCTCTCCAGAAAAAACATCAGGGACAGACTGATATTCTGCAAAAGGTACAGGGAGTGGACTGCTGAGGACTGGGGTAAAGTCATTTTCTCTGATGAATCCCCTTTCCGATTGTTTGGAACATCTAGAAAACAGCTTGTTCGGAGAATACAAGGTGAGCGATACCACCAGTCTTGTCTAAAAACACATCCATGAATAAAGAATGGGACTAGAATGTCCTCCAAAAGCAACTTCTCCCAACCGTCCAAGAGCAGTTTGGTGATCAACAATGCCTTTTCCAGCATGATGGAGCGCCTTGCCATAAAGTAAAGGTGATAACTAACTGGCTCAGGGAACAAAACATAGAGATTTTTGGTCCATGGCCTGGAAACTCCCATTGAGAACTTGTGGTCAATCATCAAGAGACGGGTAGACAAACAAAAACCAACAAATTGTGACAAAATGCACGCATTGATTGTGAAAGAATGGACTGCTAACAGTCAGGATTTGGTCCAGAAGTTGATTGAGAGCATGCCAGGGAGAATTGCAGAGGTCCTGAAGAAGAAGGCTTAACACTGCAAATATTGATTTGTACATTAACTCATTCAAACTGTCAATAACAGCTTTTATTCTCATAATATGATTGCAATTGTATTTCTGTATGTTATAAAACATCTGACAAACACACATAAAAACCAGAGGGCAACAGATCATGTGAAAATATAATATTTGTGTCATTCTCAAAACTTATGGCCATGACTGTACAATGGCCCAAAAGTTCTTATCGATTGTGGCAGGGTAGCCCACACTATAGTAGATTTTGGGTAAAGAAGTCCAGCATAACTACCTGGTGCAGACAACCCAGATTGGCTCCACCCTGGGGAAGAGACAGTGAACTGGTACTGTGAGTTTTTTGGGGTGCCTGGCAGCAAATTATAATGAAAATTAGCAGTGCTACCAAGTGTTCAGGGGATAATAAATTAAAAACACAGTGTACGATATACCATCTTTGTAATATGAGCATAGAATATGAGTGCCCTTTTTGTGTCCTAAATTTAGGATATATTTTATAGGAGCTCCAATAGACGACTTTGTCAGTACTGGTGGTGGTACACAACGTTGAGTTTGTTCACTGTCCACATACACAGTGGATCTACAAAGTACTAAAGAGTGAGCAGTCCGAGGTGGTGCTCAAGAAATAGGTGCACTGCACTGTGTATAAGCCCTATGTGGAGGTGTATTTATGATAGTTTTGATACATATAGTTTAATGGATATGAGTACAGAGCTCGAAAGTTCGTTTTTGTATCCTAGAGCTAGGATAGATATCTTAAGAGCTTCAAAAAGAGGGCTTTCACAGTCTTGATTGAAGTATACCGTAACAATATCAATATTGTCCACATTTATAGTGGAGCTCAGAGTACTAATCATGAATAGTCTGAGGTGGCACTGTGTACAAGCCCTATATGGAGGCATATTAATGATGGTATAGTGCCTCACTGGGTATGTATACAAATAGTGACCTGGACTCCTATAATGTAGCAATTCTGAACTCATATATACAAGGCGAGGTTTGCACTCCTATGCTGTATGAGCTATATACTGTACTCATAAAATATCATAAAACGTCGTTAGTGAGCTCCTAAGAGCTCCTTATTATCCCCTGAACACTTGGTAGCACTGCTACTTTTCATTATAATTTTGTCAAATAAAAGCTACGTTTTATTTGATCTATCTGTCTGGATATGAGCACATTCTCTGCCAATGGCAGTTTTGTAAAAAGTTGTTATATTAACTACTGCCGTGACGGCTGGTCCACCATTCTGTAATTTTGCACTGTGCCTAAAACACCACTAAACCATCATCCTCTTCTCCCTGTGATAACACTCATCAGGAGTCTTTTATCTTAGTATTTTCTCTTTTGATTCTCTTATTTTTGTGACTTTTTTGGGCACATTTGATATCTATGTACAACTAAATTTGCCAAGTTACCCATGCAAGAATATTTCAGTGTTGTGCCTCATAAATCTTTAAAATTCAGATGTGAGCGTATGAAAATGTTTGTCGTAAATCAGGGTTTAAAAGTCCAAAGTAAACTCCAAAGGAAAAATTTTAGAAAAGGTTGAGACTTTTGTATGACTTTTTAATGAAAATTCGCCAAAAACCCATGGACTCTAGCTGCCTGATATATCAATTTCTAAAAATAAATCAAACAAGTCCAAAACAAGGAAAAAACAAGAAAAGACATGCACAAATGTCCTGACCAAAGATAAATGACCCCCATCACCCCAACTTTTGATTGTGCTTTTCTAGTACTTACATTGGATGCACTTTTAAATGTGCTGTGTAAGTAGTACTCAAAGTGTACTTTGAGTATTAAAGTGTAGCTGTGATTGTAGGAGGAGATTAGTAGTAGTAGTAGAAGAAGAGTAGGAGGAATGCATGCCATGTTAGGAGACAGAAGGGCATAACGTGTTAGGAGGAAATAGGAGTGCACGCCATGTTAGGAGGAGAGAGGAGAGTATTGAACGGCATGCAAGGAGTGTTTGTACATTTACGGAATTGGATGCATACTTTTTTCTTGCTCCAATAGAGAATCTGCCAGTGAGGATGAGGACTTGGGCTTTCTGCTGAGGTGCCTGGGACTTCGGACCCAATATGGGTAATCCCCAGTAATTATAGGATCCATGTAGAAATGACAGTTCAGACCAGTTGAATTTTTTTGAATGATTAGTTAATAGATTTCATGGTATCACAGACTAATCTCTGCTGCATAATTTATTGCCCACAACCCAACTTCTTTCCATGCACAACCCCACATGTGGACCTTTGTCACTGCAGCAAAGATGGAAATATATTGAGACATAATACTGCTTATGGGACTGGTAAAGACGCCAACAGTCAGGGACTATTGGAGCACAGACATTTTGGACCACACCTGATGTTCTGCATGGGTATGAGCAGGATGTGCTTTGAAGCCATCCATACACTTTTACATTGAAGACTGCGGCACTGTAAGCAAAAATCAGGTCTCCCGAAGCTTCTGCTTGCGTAATTTAGAAGGCAGGAGAGCAGGACACTATGCAACAACTCTGTATCGTGTGTTAATTACAATGCCAAGAGAGAGGTCCTTGTGCAGTAGCAATGCCTCAAGAGAGGGTAGGAGTATTTAGTGTCCCTGGCCTGATGGTATTTGAGAAGGCCCTTGATGGGTTGAGGCAGGAGGAAGTAGGGTACAAGCAACTGTATATAGCATATAATCATACACAGGTAGGGAACAGAGTGACCGGCATCCTACTCCACAAGAGATATAAAGTGTATATGTATAAAGATAAGGACCCTAACGCTCTTTCCAGGGGTTTAAATAATGAATAACTAACACTCACCCATATTTTCACACAATGCCAGCGTGGTGACCAGGGTAACGCTGTCCCTGACGCACGTTTAGTCTACTGCTAGCCTTCGTCTGGGGGTTACGCTAGACGGGTGCATTGACAGAATATAGAGGAAATCATAATGATGAGCATAAAAATAGATATAATAACTGTGATGGTCACAGTTATTATACCGTTATAGTCACAGTTATTATATCTATTTTTATGCTCATCATCTATACATATATATATATATGCAATATTTTATTTTTCCTTGCATTCTTTAATTGGACAGTAATACACCACATATCATCATTATCGATCAAAGGTCATCATGTAATTATAATTAATTACATTAATTGGGTTTTTTTAATATCATGGCGTGTCCACTGTAGGACATTACGTCACTACATGAGATCATATATTATGATGTACATGTTAAGGTACACTTTGGTTAAGGAGATAGGGTTGTGGAGCGGCACCGTGTAAAAACCGTAGGGTGCAGGTCTTCACCGGGGTCCAACAAACCACTTCAGTACTAGCAGAGGTGAATGGATGAAGCAGCACTCCAAAGAAAGTAAAGTGAAAACTTTTTATTCCACCATGGATGCGACGTTTCGTCTTTTCTATAAAGAAAATGTCTTTATAGAAAAGACGAAACGTTGCATCCATGGTGGAATAAAAATTTTTCACTTTACTTTCTTTGGAGTGCTGCTTCATCCATTCACCTCTGCTGGTACACTTTGGTTGATATTCAGTATTGAGTCATAGGTCATATGTGCAATTAAGCGTATGTAGTTATGATGTGTCATATTATTAGGTGATATTTAAAGCATACATAATTCATGCGACTTGGTACACTGTTCTTCTGTATATATACAGATTTAATTGTCTTTTATGAGTGTAAGATCATGTTACTTTTCATCTAGGGAATCTAACATATTTTGTATTTATATGAGTATATTTAGATGTGGAACATACTTTATATGCACATTATGCACTTTTGTTATAATTATTGAGTGTTTTTAGATACAATAGGTACAGATGATGCGACTGCATACTACAAGCACACTATATCATGCAATTCTTGCACTTTATAATCAACTACACCTCATTAGGTACTCAACGCACACTATGTAATAATACATTTCAAAACGATTGGTTAAACATGGATACATTTTTATCTTTATTTTTATTTGGGACTGTGGCGACATGTTCCGTACTGGCCGCCTTCAATACCAACTTTATATATATGTAGAGTAGGTTCCAGTGATATCTTATAAGCCTGATCATGTGCACTAGGGACTCCTTTACGGTCATGCACAGAAGCTTCTTTCTTGTGAGCTATACAGGAGTTCATTCTGATCCCTGGCGTCTCTGTTACCTAGCTATGAATTATACTTCTGGCCCTTCGCTTTCTTCTATTCTGATGTTTCGGTGGCATTCTTAGATACTTGTCATTCTATCTGATCACATGACAAGCAAGGGCATTTCCTTATTGGTTGAATTCCTCTATATCCTGTCAATGCTCCCGTTTAGCGTCCCTCCCAGAAGAAGGCTAGCAGTAGCCAAAACGGGCGTTGGCGACAGCGTTACCCCAGTCACCACGCTGGCATTGTGTGAAAATATGGGTGAGTGTTATTTATTCATTATCTAACCCTCTGGACAGAGCATTAGGGTCCTTATCTTTATACATATACACTTTATATCTCTCGTGGAGTAGGATGCCGGTCACTCTGTTCCCTACCTGTGTATGATTATATGCTATTTACAGTTGCTTGTACCTTATGTAAAATGGCACCCCAGGGGTAACTAACTGTCTGTTTCAGTTTAACTTGCTGTTTTTTAATATTTTTATGAGATTGTTTCAATAAAGCTTATTACATTGTATATCTAGTATGGTCTGGTTTTTCCCTTCAGTGGGTAAAACAAAGGTATTTCAATGTGTATAGACCATAGATTTTCGCCACATATGGGGTACCAGGGAGAACCAGAATAATGATTTTTTGGGTGATTGTCTCAAGTGGCGTGAGTTTGGCAAAATGTATTTGCCACTAAAATGGCATGTTTGAGAGAAGAATCTAATTTTTACTCTGCACCATACACTTTGTATTATACTTGGGAAGCACCTCAGGAGTTAAAATGCCCACTATACCCCTAGATAAATTTGTTGAGCAGTTTAGTTTCCAAAATGGGGACACTTCTTTTGGGTTTCTATTGTACTGGTTCTGGCTCTGCCATTCTCTTCTGAGCCCTGTAATGTGTCCAGAGAAATTATTGCCATAATAGGGAGAACCTGCATAATGATTTTGGGGAGATAAAAAGCTCACTACAACCCCATATATATATTGTTTGAGGGGTGTAGTCACCATACTGGGGTCATTTCTCAGGGGTTTCTATTGTACTGTTACCTAAGGGGCTCTGCAAGGACATTGTGGTGTATAGTACCAAAAACCACTGACAAACTAAATTGATCACCAAAAATATAGGTTCTTGAAAATCCGAGAATTCACTGCTTTAAGTATTATAACAACCATAAATAATAACCGAGCATTTAAAAATAAAGTAAAGAATAATGGGGGACATTTACTATGGTGTTTCCGCCAGTTTTGTGGCGCTCTCACCACATGTTCTGCTCTCAGACCTATTTATTAGCTGTCGGGGACAGAAAAAATGTCTTTTTCCGTCTGCTCCGACTCTTCTCCGAAAAGGGGCGTGGCTTTGGCGGAGTGGAAACTCAGACAGAATTAATATGTGTCACAGCCATTTTTGGGCGCTGTAAACTGGCGGAAAGTAGACCAAAAGAAAACTGGTCTAGCAGGGACTGTTGGACACATTTCTGGTGCTCGGGACAGATTTTGGTCCCAGGGACAGAAAATGGTCTCAGGGACAGAAAATGGTCTCGGCGCCAGAAATGTCTCTGCACAGCTCTACAATATTAAATGTGTGTCTTCTTTCCGAGAGCAGGTCGGTAACAAAGCCAATGCAGACACCGACACTTTAAGTAAATGTCCCCCAATATGTCTCTGTACTACTGTGATTACTAGCAATCAGCAAGCCAGAGAGGCCTGGTGCTGAGTAGGTTACACTGTCATGCGCCCAGACATCAGGGTCCTGAGAAAATCTGATCAAGGGATATTAAATATCCAGTGGTACTGGACACCTATAACTGTATTTACAATTACCTCAGGAGCTACACAACTCCCCTTCTTGTGTTTTTTCTCCTGGGCAGGCTCACAGCGCATGAATTTTTAGTTTTTTAATTATTTTAACCTTTAAAAACAAATGTTTATGCTAGTTTTAAACCCACTGAAGTATCTGAATCTTAGGGGTTGTACATGCTTCTACATGTCTGGAAGCCTGTGTATAACAAATCTCACTGCAGAAAGCAGGAGGAAGGATTTCAATACTACTTATAAGAAAGACATGTGGGCTTATAGGCTTAATCACCTAGCTTTGCCACAGTATTTGATCCATGACCAACAATTTCACATAGGTAATGCAACCGGAGCCATGTGTACTAAGCAGTTCACAACTGTATTTACGGAAAACTATGCTCCACAAAGTTGTAAGTTGCATTGACAATTGAACTTTTTACTCTGCACCCTACAAA
Organism: Engystomops pustulosus; assembly: GCF_040894005.1. NCBI lineage: Eukaryota > Metazoa > Chordata > Amphibia > Anura > Leptodactylidae > Engystomops > Engystomops pustulosus. The sequence goes on from NC_092411.1 coordinate 175,430,529, forward strand.
CATGGAAAAAGAAAATGGGACCAATGTATCAACTAAAAACTAAAATTTTGTGTGCCAGTGTTAATAATTAGACACAATTATTAGGATGTTCAGATCTTTTAATACTTCTGCTGCAGGGCTTGCTTGCTCCAATAATCTGCAACAGTTTTCCAGCCCAGGTTAGTGTATATTTGACTGGACCAGGCATCCTCAACCTGCTTTGTTTTGTTCTGAACCCTGAAAAAAATATGAATTAATAAATAAATGCTAAATTATGGAACAACCCGTGGCTTCAATATTCAAGATATCCTAAAATTTTGTGATTCTATTATTGGCCAATGCAGGATGGTATTCAGTGTACATAAGTACATACATTCTTCCCATTCAAAGTTGCAAGGTGGGAGAAAACAGACCTCTCCATTTTCTCATTATAATATTCCTAGCCAGGCCCAGTACCTTTAAAGCAAACAAGATGTTTACTGGCACACTGACAATAAGTTTTTCCAATCCTAAAATACATAATGATACTTGAAGCAGTCTAACAACCTCCTCATGCAGCCCAGTTCCAAACCATATGTACTAAATGCATTAACCACTTCACATATTGGGCATTTTTTAGCACAATTGCCTCTCATTTTATTTTGAAATTTCAGTCAGCAATATACGCCATGCAACATAAATATTTGTAAAATCATATATGCTCTATTATTGGTTGTTTTCTTGACATTCTTTAAACTTCCCTCCATTACTCCTTTGAGAGCTCACCAATGCATTTACTCACTTAACATAGTTCTTCCTCTCATCATCTGGCTAATTAGAACAAAGTATTCCATACATTTTTGACAATTTACCTTTTTTGTTTCAACTTTCAATGTGTCCATGATTATATATTTTTCTAATCTTAAATCTTTATCCATTACACAGCTCTTATAAGCATGCTTTAATTGTGTATGAAAATACCTTTTCCTTTTACCTTAGCAGAATTCACTATTTAATTCCCTAAATGAGTTCATGTAATCGTTTAAAAAAAAAATTAATGAATTTTCTAAAGACTCTAATGACTATTTTCTTTACCCCCCCCCCCCCAAACTGGAGTATTTTTATTATAATCTTTAAGATCATACATACATTTAAATTTATCCCACCACCATTGCATCATAAATGCTTTTGGTAAAATCCTTCGTGTCGGGGCCTGGAGTTGCCTCCAAGAACTGAGCCATTTTCTATTTATCCAAAACCTTTTTTCTGAAATAATTAAGCATAGTAGGATCTCACCCCCCCCCCCCCCCCGAAAATATCAATTGATATATTCTTAGTTTGCAATGAGTTCTTCCAGGATTTGTTTGGTATTTACTGGAGAAATAAACATTTTTTTGAGCTATGGTCAGTAGTCAAGGCTGCTAACATCAATGGCAGAACATACATGTAAACTATTTAAAATGAAAGAGCTTTATATTTGATGAATGCAAATGAACTAGGGTAAAATGACATCCACCTACATGTCAGGTGCATCGCTTGCTTTGTTTGAAGGCTTGGATAACACAGCCTTGTACTTAACCCCTTAAGGACGCAGGGTTTTTTCGCTCATTTCTCGCTCTCCACCTTCAAAAAACCATAACTTTTTCATTTTTATGTGTACAGACCTGTGTGAGGGCTTATTTTGTGCGTAACAAATTTTACTTTCCCGTAATGTTATTTATTTTAACGTGCCGTGTACTGCGAAGCTAAAAAAAAAATTCAGTTTTTACGACTTTGACTGTGCACTCAAAATAACAGCTCAGCTTTATTCTTTGGTTCGGTGCGATCTCGGTGATACCAAATTTATATAGGTTTTATTGTGTTTTAATACGTTTTCAAAAATTAAACGAATGTGTACAAAAAAAGAAAAAAAATTTTTGCCATCTTCTGACACTAATAACTTTTTCATACTTTGGTGCACGGAGATGTGTGAGGTGTCATTTTTTGCGAAATGAGCCGACGTTTTCATTGCTACCATTTTGAGGTCTGTGCGACATATTGATAATTTTTATTCCATTTTTTATCTGATGTAAAAAGGTGTAAAAGTCGCATTTCGGACATTTGGGCGCCATTTCCCGTCTCGGAGGTCACCGCCAGCCGTAACCGTTTTTATATTTTGATAGATCGGGCATTTTGGGACGCAGCGATACCTAATGTGTCTGTGATTTTTACTGTTTATTATGTTTTATATCAGTTCTAGGGAAAGGGGGGTGATTTGAATTTTTAATATTTTATTAATTTTTTTTATTTTTTAAACTTTTTTTTTCACTATTTTTTAGACCATCTAGGGTACATTAACCCTAGATGGTCAGATCGTTCCTACCATATACTGCAATACTTCTGTATCGCAGTATATGGCATTTCTGCACACTATACATTACAATGAGCCACAGACTCATTGTAATGGATATGCAGAAGCCATGTATCCCCGGGTCAAACGAAGACCCGAGGCTACCATGGCAACCGATCGCCGCCCCCCGATGTCGTTCGGGGGCGCGGTGATCGTAACAAAGATGGCGGCGCCCACTCGACGCCGTCTTTTAAATGCCGGCGGCGACTTTGCCGACGGCAACGGAGGGGTTAATAGCTGCGATCGGTGCAAGCACCGACCGCGGTTATTAGCGGTGGGGGTTTTCTGCAATATGCAAAAACTCCCACCTTTGTAGGAAGAGGACTCAGCCCTCTTTTGTATGAAGAGGACTCAGCTACGGCGCAGAGCGTTAAGGGGTTAATGGATCTTAGAATACTGCACTATGTGCAGTTTGCCTGTATAGTGTGCAGAGGGTGCCAGATTCATGATTTTTGTCTCACATTCTTCATGAATCTGGTGCTCCTTGCGCTGCCCCTACAGAGTGCACCTTTTTTTTTCTGGTGCATGTTTAACATGGGCCGTGCAACTCATTTCTGTCGGACTTTGCGTGATAAATATGGTGCAAGGTCCGCCTGAACACTGGAACGCCCCTTCAGTACTGAAATTTGTGTCACATCAGGTAAAGTGCGCCAGAAATGTGTCTCGGGCACTTCTTAAATACCTGGTGCACGGCCCTTAGTAAATGTGCCACGTGGTTCTCACCAGTCATATTCCATGAAAGTGTGTACAATGCTGTCCTTTCAGAGCCTTCTCCATTTACATTAACATGTTCTGACTACAGTCTGATGAAACCAGTCACTTCTGAATTTATAGCGAAGATTACCTGTTCCAAGGTTTTTTTTATAGTTAGTAGTTTAAATGGTTTGCTTGTTGAAAGGTTAGTTATCATTTATGTCTTCTTGATGGTGATATTTCCTTTTGCTTTATGGAATGAAAGTAATTTCTGTAAAGCCTTGATGAAACTACAGTTTACTATTTATATCAGCCTATGGATGGAATATTTCCTCTCAGTGTCTTGATTTTACTAAACAGCACCTCAGCTGTAATTCTGAAATAGTGTGGGGCACCATTGTGGTGACTGATTTGGTCTTCTTAAATTGTGTAGAACTCTGTGCTCTCATTTGCTACATTAACCGTCCTCCAGTTTCGGCTACAGGGTAAATTAGAAGACAATGCTCCTAATATGCCACATCACTGGTTGCCATATCTTCAGACAGGACTAAACTGCCATTGGCAGAAAATAATACCCATATCCGGACAAAACCATAATTGGTGTTCTAGTAGATAAAACTTAACATTTATTGAACACAAAATTAATAAAGTTAGATAGTAGCGTTGCTACAAAAATGCTCAAGGGAAAGAGGTGTGTTAAAAACACAGTAAGGTCGGCTCTATGAGTCAGGGGTGTATTGCCCCTATAGGGTGGGCTAAACAATCATGTACAGTGTTCATGCACTAGGTCAGTGATGGCAAACCTTCTAGAGACCGAGTGCCCAAACTACAACAAAGACCCGCTTATTTATCGCAAAGTGCCAACACAGAAATTTAATTTATGATTTATACTCCCTTCTCTGTCACAGTTTTCACTGATACCAGCCCCTGAGGACACAAATAAAGCAGAAAATAGTCCCAGGTACAGCTGTCACTTTAAAATAGCTCTGTTCACAGCAAGTCCTGGGCTGTCTGGGACTGCAGGAAGATACCTGGAGCCATCTCTGGTGATGGCCTGAGTGCCCACAGAAAGGGCTTTGAGTGCCACCTCTGGCACCAGTGCCATAGGTTAGCCATCACTGCACTAGGTGACCTCAGGGACATGAATGTTATATTGCTATAAGACACGTATTGTCACTGTAGTGAGAGAAAAATCAGTCGTTCTCGAGAGGCTCGGTAGGAGATGCTATGATAGCAGGCATATATCTGTTGATAACCACCATATAGAATAGTGATAGGGAACTTTAGACCGTCATGTATTGTGCTAGCCCTATAGCGATGTGGGCTAATAAGTCATGTAGGGTAGTGACCCAATCACCACATTCTATGGTGTATCAAATGCCAAGTTGTGAACAAACAGCCTCTCTGAGCTGTCCCTATAGGATCAATGTGCTCTGTCCGTAAGTGTAACACTGATTCAGAGCCTAACCTAACTGCTGATTAAAATCGAAGTAGCACTTTTAGCCCCCCGACATCTTTCGCCAGCGTAGCTGGTGAAACATGTCGGGGGGCTAAAAGTGCTACTTCGATTTTAATCAGCAGTTAGGTTAGGCTCTGAATCAGTGTTACACTTACGGACAGAGCACATTGATCCTATAGGGACAGCTCAGAGAGGCTGTTTGTTCACAACTTGGCATTTGATACACCATAGAATGTGGTGATTGGGTCACTACCCTACATGACTTATTAGCCCACATCGCCATAGGGCTAGCACAATACATGACGGTCTAAAGTTCCCTATCACTATTCTATATGGTGGTTATCAACAGATATATGCCTGCTATCATAGCATCTCCTACCGAGCCTCTCGAGAACGACTGATTTTTCTCTCACTACAGTGACAATACGTGTCTTATAGCAATATAACATTCATGTCCCTGAGGTCACCTAGTGCATGAACACTGTACATGATTGTTTAGCCCACCCTATAGGGGCAATACACCCCTGACTCATAGAGCCGACCTTACTGTGTTTTTAACACACCTCTTTCCCTTGAGCATTTTTGTAGCAACGCTACTATCTAACTTTATTAATTTTGTGTTCAATAAATGTTAAGTTTTATCTACTAGAACACCAATTATGGTTTTGTCCGGATATGGGTATTATTTTCTGCCAATGGCAGTTTAGTCCTTTCTGAGTTAAATTCCCTGCCGTGACAACTGGTCCATTTTTATTAAAAATTTGCATATCTTCAGACAGGCACGGACTGGCCCATCGGTCATAACACTTGGCATTATGGCAGGGGCTTTTGGTCCCCATAGGGGGTTCCTGCCAGGATTGTAATGGTTCCAGAACTGGTACCAACCTTTTGAGTACTATTCTTGGAACTGACACAGTTATTACCATCTGCGTCTTTAAGATATTATATTTTGGCTCAAAGGCTGCCCTGGGCCTATTGACTCCAGAAAGGGACCCTTGGACTTTTGGCTGTTATGAGGGCCTTAAGACTGTTTGTTTGTAGCCTATGAACAAATATTTACCCTACTACACCCCCTCCTTCTCCTCCACTCCTCCTTTCCCCTCACCTCTTTATTGTATTATTGTATAAATTACATATTTGCTAATCGTACAGTCCACAGAATTATGTATTCATGTTATTTATACTGCACATGTTGTATGTACATGTTATTTATACTATACTGAATGGCACAAAGCTTTACTCGAAAACAAGTGGCTCTGAAAAAAGGGCTAAAGACACCAGTACAATGATAATTCGAGTCACTAGTATTAAGTATTCAGTCTGTTCTGGCCACATCAAGTACTAAAATAAAATCCCTGACTGCTGCTATCACATATATCCTAAAAACTTTTAGTTAAAAAACATCAATGTGATCATAGCTGGGTCTTTTGAGGTGAAGTACATTAAAAAGGCCAGAAGGTGGTGCTACTATAACATTTTTCTGTAAGAATATTTATATTTATTTAGACTATTACAGCAGTCTTAAAGGGGTATTCCCATTTAGGCAAATAGATGTTATTGTTTGTACAATAAAAAGTTACACAATTTTCCAATATAATTTCTGTATCAATTCCTCATTGTTTTCTAGATCTCTGCGTGTTGTCATTTAATTAGAATCTCCATTGTTTATTTCCAGAAAACTGACCATCGTCAGGTGTGCGGCTCATTATAATCCACAGCTCTTCTTACCTTCTGATACAAACGAATTGTGCACCTGTGTCATCGTGGTCGGATTTCTGGCAGCAAGAAATAAACACAGAAGCTAGAATAACAGCAAGCAGAGATCTAGAAAACTATGAGAAATTGATACAGAAAGTATATTGGAAAATGTATAATTGTATAATATTAATTTGCTGAAGTGAGAATACCCCTTTAATTAGGGGGTTATAAAGTCCTCTGCTCATGACTAGGAATTAAATCCATGGTCTTGTGCATGAGCTTATAGATGTGAAAGGGGAAAATATGGCTAGCACACATCCCCATTCACTTCTATGGGCTCATGCACAAGAACATGGATTCCATAGCCACAAGCATGAACTCTCCGGGGCCGCAAAAGATTAATCTACTCCTATTCCTGCCTGTGTTGTGACTTGGGCAATGCTCACCTACTGCTGACACAAGGGCAGCAAACAATGGTCATGGGACAGTTGTTTGTGCAATGCTGAAACTTCACTCATCAGTGGAGATTTATTAACCCCTAGGCGCACCAGGACGTTATAGTACGTCCCCGGGGCTAGATGCTTAGCGCACGGGGACGTTCTATAATGTCCTGCTTCTGGCACCGGCTCACGAACGGAGCCGGTACCAGAAGCAGCGGCTGTCTAGTACAGCTGACAGCCTGCGCTAACACCCGCGATCGGAGCCGGCTCCGATCGCAGGTGTTAACCCCTTACACGCCGCGGTCAAACATGACCGCGGCGTGTAAGGGAGTTTGCGCTGTGGATCGGATTCCCCGTGCCGCTTACCGGGGGATCCGATCCACTTCTGGGCAGCTCCGAGGACTGGCATGTGGCCCGGAGCTGGCCGGTCTCCATTGCAGTCAGACCCCTTCCGGGTTTACACTGCTCTACAGTAAAATAGTATTGTAGAGCAGTGTATTGAACTTAAACCAGTGATCAGAGCATCACTGGTTCAAGTTCAAGTATGTATAATTAAAAAAAAGTCAAAAACACTAAAGTTAATACATTAGAATAAATAAAAAATAAATGCATTAAAATATAAGCCCCTAAAATGTCACTTTCCTATAAAAACACTTAATAAAGTATAAAAAATACCATTTTTGGTATTGCCGCGTCCGTAACAATCTGTATAATAAAACAGAATCGTTACTGGACCCGCACGGTACACGCCGTAGAAAAAAACGCAAAAACGTTCCGAAAAAAGATCATTTTTAATTAATACCCTATAAAAAAATGCTCTAAAAGGTAATTTAAAAAATGTTATGCACTCCAAAATAAGCCCACTAAAAAGAACAACTCTTTTCGCAAAAAATAAGCCCCTAACCAGATTTGTCAGCCGAAAAATAAAAAAGTTATGCATATGAAAAGATGGTGATGCTAAAATGAACAAGATTTTCTCCAAATTGGTTTTTATTCAGTACAATTGAATAAAATACACAAAACCCCCACATATTTGTTATCCCTGCGTCCGTAACAATCTGCATAATAGAACAGAATCATTATTAGATCCGCAAAGTGAACCCCGTAAAAAACAAAACAAAAAAGCTCCAGAAAAAAGATCATTTTCAATTAATACCCTATAAAAATGCTCTAAAAAGGGATTTAAAAAATGTTATGCACTCTAAAATAAGACCACTAAAAAGAACAATCCTTCTCGCAAAAAATAAGCCCTTAAACAGATTTGTGAGGCGAAAAATAAAAAAGTTATGCATATGAAAGACAGTGATGCTAAAATTAACAACATTTTTGCCAAATTACTTTTTATTCAGTAAGAATGGGAAAAAATTTAAAAATCTATATAAATGAGGTCTTTTTGTAATCGTGGCGACCCATAGAATAAAAATAATATACTATTTTTATGGTATGGTAAACGGCCAAAAAAAACCCCATAAAAATCTTCCTGAAAAGTGATGATTTTCATTTCCTCCACCAACAAAGAGTTAATAAAATCTCACCAATTAGCCTATAGATTCCCCCAAATTACATACCAGAAAAGTGCATCTCATGTGGCAAAAGAAATAAGCTCCTATAGGTCCACATTAAAAAAAAGAAAAAAATTATAGCCTGTACAATGTGACATAGCAAATCTGACCTGGATGGCGCCTCCTTCCCTTCTATGCCCGGCCGTGCGCCCATACAGCAGGTTACCACCACATATGGGGTATCCGTGTACTCGGGAGACATTGGGTAACAAACTTTGTGGAGCCTTTATTCATTTAATCCATTGTAAATGTTTAATTTTCCACCCAAAATGGGTGTATTGTGAAAAAATATTACAATTTGCAGACTGCACCTCCATTTTGTTTTAACCCCTATAAAACACGTAAAGCGTTAACAAACTTCTTAAAAGTAGTTTTTCATACGTTGAGGGGTGTAGTTTCCACAATGGGGTAATTTACGAGTCTCACTATTATTTAGGCCTCTCTGTGTCAATTAGAAGTTGAGCAGGTCCATCTAAATACAGGTTTTGGTGATTTTACAAAAAATGTGAAAAATGATACCTAAATTCTGAGCCTCATAACATTCTAGTAAAATATGTGGAATCTTAAAAAACCATGCCAACATAAAGCAGACATTTGGGAAATGTAAGCTATGAATTTATTTGGGAGCTATGACTATCTGCATCAAAAGTAGAGAATTTAGAATGTTGAAAATAAAGAATTTTTCCAAATTTTTGCCAATTTTTTTTTTTTCATAACTAAACGCAAAAGATTTCATCCAAATTTTTTAACTAATTTGAAGTACAATGTGTCACGAGAAAACAATCTCAAAATCCCCTGGATATCTCATAGCGTTCCAAAGCTATAACCACTTATAGTGACACAGGCCAGATTTGAAGAATGGGGCCGCGTCCTTAAAGGACACCTGTCATCAGGTCTGTGTCACTAGTCCTGTCACCTCTACCTGTTGTAGAAGCTCACAAGGATCCCATCCCATCCGTTATCTAGTTATTTCATACATTAATCATTGTAAAATCATCTATTCTTTATTATGTAAATGAGGCTGGTCACATGTCAGAGGCAGTGATGTTACCCCTGTCACCCCTCCCCTCTCCTCCCCCTGCTCATGTCTGTGTGTAATGTATAGTAAAGCATAGTTAGTGCATCTACTGACATGCTGCATCCTCCTAATATACAGGTGAGAGACACAGACATCAGCTACACATGAATCTGACATGTTCTGCTGTAACATATGGCTGCCTGGAGCTGCTGTATCTCTCCTAAACACACACATGCACACACAGGCTGCTGGGGGTGTGGCCACCAGCACCAGGAAGCACATCATTATACAGCCTCACATCATTATACAGGCTGTCAGTCATGCACTGGGGGTGTGGCTGTGCCTCCCACTCATGAATAGAGTGGACAGCTTGAATATGCTAATGCTTCATTGGACATTTCACAGGTCATTTGCATACAGCTTTAGGACCTCATTGCTTAGGTTTACAGGCATGTAGAGGGACAATAAAGGGATAGAGGCAATGCTCTCTAATGGCAGTTTATGAAAATATATTTAGTTTAGCGGGGTTATTTTGCATGACGGGTTCTCTTTAAGGCCAAAAGAGGCTGAGTCCCGTAGGGGTTAAAGGGGTTTTCTGGGTTTTAAAAATTACCTAGGGCCGGGCTGGGGAGGGCTAGTTAAACATAATAAACATTTACTTACCTCGTCCGGCGCTGCTGATGTCCCGCGCCACGGTCCCTTCGATCCGTGCCCCTGTTTGTTTACAGGGGCACGGAAGCCGCGCACAGGGAGCTTCCGGTCCGTGATGTGGCCGGCTCCTCCCATCCGTCCCTATCTCTCAGCATTGTAAGCGCTGAGAGATGGTGTCGCATGGGAGCATCCGGCCGGCCGGAAGCTCTCTGTGCGCCCTTGTAATGAAATCGGCGCACAAAGAAGACCGGCCGCGGCGCGGGACATCGGCAGCACCGGAGGAGGTAAGTACATGTTTATTGTGTTTAAATAGCCCTCCCCAGCCTGGCCATAAGAAATTTTTTAAACCCGGATAACCCCTTTAATCTCTCTATAACAGAATTCTGTCACAATTTGCATAAAAAAACTGCCTTCACTATATTTATAAAGGGTTTTATACAGTTTTCTAACTGATAACATCCTCACACAGCATTACTGACTGACACTACATATGACACTGACATGTTAGTACCACATCAGTGGTATCTAGTACTTTACAGGATATGATCTGCTCCATCAGGCAGAGGAGTTAAATAACTGCCTTCACTATACTTATGATATGATTTATCACCGGACCCCCTGAACTGATCCCATAATTAATATAAAGCCTCATCAAGGTTAAGTTCACATAAAGCATTGTGGGGGAGATTTATCACTGACTTTTTTGGTGTAAAAAAATCGATTGGAGTCCAGCCTTTTCCGCCACTGATAAAGTAGCTTACACATAGAACCACTAGTGCAACACCATGCAAAGCGAGATTTATGATTTGCCATTCTTAAAAATTAATAGCTAAAAAGTTATAAGGTCACTCCACTCCCTTCCTGGCTTAAAGGCCGTCTTAGAACTATCGCAAAGAGACTGCCTAATGATAAATCTCCCCCTGTGTTTTGAAACCCACTGCAAATGCATCAGGGGAAACTTATGACCAAATGCTTGTGTATAAGTTATCTATTTCATAACATGTGGTTTGCTCTTTAAAATTAGTAATAATTAACAATTCAAAACACAAATTACTACTTTTGTTTGATGCATATACCTGTACAGTGTTTAACCCCGGTTAGTAATTTACATACAGTACCCAGCTAATTTTATACACACCCGTTTTATCTATATACAGCTACCCAATTTTATGTAATTACATTTTTTTTTTATTCATACTCCAAAATGAACAACCACCCCCAATTCATAGTACATAGAGGCCGTCTCAAATTTAAAGGACATCTACCATTTGTTTTTATGCATTTTAAACCAAACATACCTTGAGAATTCTATAGCGACACTGATGCAGATCTTGTTTAACCCCTGAACTGAGTGGTTTTGCTCAAAAAACTATTATAAAATTCAGGACCTTGGGAAAGCTGGTTGCAGACTGGCTGCCGTACATAAACACATTACTTCCACATACATAGGAGCTGCCTGAACTGTCCAGACAGGACTAATCAGCCTGAGCTGGATGACTCATACAAATTAGCTGGGGGATAGTGCAACAAATGATTACTTCTGCCTGTCAGGGACAACAAAGTGATTATGTATTCTTATATGCTTATGCTGGGCAGGACAGGGCTGAAGCAGTGCATAATTAGGATGAGGAGAGTACCAGGGCAGCCACAGGAGTCACAGGGCCTCATCATAATTTTATAATTTTTTTTTTTCAGCAAAACCACTCAGTTCAGGGATTAAACATGATATGTTTCTGCATCAGTGTAGCATTCTACAGCATTCTTAAGGTATGTTTGGTTCATAATGCATAAAAGCAAATGGTAGATTTTCTTTAAATAAAACATGTGTCAAGTGAAAAAACTAATACTTAACTCCAGGTTGCAGCCCCAGTGCCTTATGTCTGCTACCATCTCCTCCACTTTCCCTGCTCTTCTTCTGGCAGCCTGTCTGTCTTCTGTGGGGACATGGACACAGGATGGCTCCTGATGTCATACCTCCTGTGTCCTATAGATTAATAGGTGCAGATGAATGGATTTTGGCTGTGCCGCTTTGTCTGTCAATTGCATCGATGTTGTAAAGACGCCAAATTAATTGAGTTTTCTGTTAGTATGGTCTTCCTAGTGTTTGGCAAGTCAGTACTACTTATGATCTGTTGTCCCCTAACGTCTTTGTAATCTGCCACCTAAGGCCCAAGGTTATGCATATGATTGTTGCTGTTTTCCTACATACACATATAGCAGGCTAAGCAGTAACAATAAAGATATAGATGATCATCATAATAAAGATGCCATGAGATAATAAAAGCTTTATGACTCTAGAAAGTATGTCTAAACTTTAACATTAAGGATCTCTGTAGCTAATAAACTGTAGAGCAACAAGGTAAAGTCCAGTACCTCCATTTATCTATTTCATGAGTTAATTAAAAAAAAAAACCTATAGTGTAGTATAACTACATGAATTCATGTCAGAGAATGCCATCTCCGATTGACTTTAATTTAACCCCTTCACAAAAAGGCCCTTTGTGGTTTTGCTTTTTAATGTTTCACTCCCCACCTTCAAAAGTTCATAAGTTTTTATTTTTCCATGTAAGGAGCTGTATGAGGTCTTGTATTCTGCACTTCATAGTGACTGTATTTAAAATTCCATGCATTTACTGTAAAGTGGGGAAAAATCCAAATATAGTGACATTGGTGAAAAATGCATTTGCATCGTTTTCTTGTTGGCTTGGATTTTATGGCTTTCGCTGAGCGCCCCAAAATGACATGTCTACTTTGGGTCGGTACGATCACAGGGATACCAAATTTATATAAGTTTTATAATGTTTTCATACATTAAAAAAAATTAAAACCTCCTGTACAAAAGAAAGAATCTTCATTTTGTCCTAATAATTTTTTAATACTTCAGTGTACAGAGTTTTGTGTGATTTGATTCCTTGCAACTTTTGATGACTTTTTTAATGCTGCCATTTTTAGGACTGTATGGCATTTTCATCATTTTTGTTGAATTTTTTATATTTTGCATAATAGCAAAAGTGGTATTTCCAACTGTGGGTGCTATTTTTTTCCGTTTTACTGTTTATTTATATTTATATCAGTTGTAGGGAAAGGAGGGTGATTTAGAATTTTTAGGTTAGAGTACTTTAACCCTAGGTTGTCTGATTGATCCTACCATATACTGCTAATATCATAATATCATGTATCATGCAAAAGGCACATTATAATACACTGTGTAAAAAGAGACAATCTAGGGTCTTTCTGTGACCCGAGGCTGCCATAGCAACAGATCACTGCTCCCTGATGACGTCACGGGGGGCGATGATCTGAGCCAACATGGCGACACTCACTCACACGGCACAGGCTTTTTAATGCCGTTGGCAGCTTTGCTGCTTTGCTCAGCCCTCTCCAATCACCCACAGCCGAAACGTGACGTTGAGAAGAATGACTTGTGACCACTTGCAATGATCACATGTCAATATGGTACTCTAAAGTAGGTTTTAAGCATAGACCTAAAAGGAGTTGCATGATGCATCAGTGTTAAATTTACAGTTGACTGATTTAACCTAAATAAGAATTGTTATAACAAAATCAGAAGTACAGTGGGTATGGAAAGTATTCAGCAGGGACGTAGAAAGAGCCGGGGCTGTCACAAGTATATAAATGTGTTGATGCATATATACTGTATGCATGAGTGTATATGTATAGGCAGTTTGGTAAATATATGAGTTGGATTTCGTAGATTTTATAAATGTACAGTAACTCGACACTTCAGCCTCCTGTGCAAGATTCCCACCCTGCTATGGATTTGCTGATTTGCGACTAGGCCTGCAGTGGCAGCCAGAGATGACAGGGATGTAGAACACAGTCCATCAGACGATCTGAATGATTTGGACTGAGTGCAGGATCTAACTTTCAAATTGTGTCGCAAGATCAAGCACTTACATACACCGGGAAGAAGAAGGTGAACTCCATTGGACCTGAGCGGGGAAGCAACACATGCAGGATCTTAGTGAATCATGGCACAGTGCAAGATCGTCGGACAATGCACTTTCTTGAACTCCGCACTGGCTAAGTAAATGATCCCATTGATTGAAAAATTTAAAGGGATCTGAATACTTTCCATACCCACTGTACAAACTATAATGTATGAGACCTGTCAATATGGGTATCATTTAGATATGAAGCAATTAAAAAGGTTATCCCATAAAGATCACTCCTTAATAGAAAAACAATACCAGTGCAAAAGTCAGCTATTTTTGCTTGGAAAATGTGCATCTGGCAAATCATTTCACTTACCATAGTTAAATAAAAGTAGCATGAGATGCTGGCTATTCAAATAATTGGCAAGCATCTAATGCACCGATCACAGGAACCTGATAGGTACATGGGTGTAAAAAATTAAGGGGGGGGGGGGTTCATCAGTCAGTTGCCTTGCCTACTTGGCCTGATTTATTTTCTTACAGTGAGTGCTGTAAGAGAACACTAAAAAAACCATGCATCATGAAAGAGTGGTGAAGTAGAAGGGAGATGAAGAAAGGAATAAATAGGGGAAAGAGCGTCTGAGGGAAAGGGCCAGATGAGCAGTCCTAGGGCATGTTAAAGAGAACCTGTCACCCATAAATTCGACACTAGGAGCTGCTTACTAAAGTAAGCAGCTCCTAGTGCTTAAACAAACGCCACAGGGTTAGAATGATAGCGTTATCGGAAATGCTATCTAACACTGCGACGGAGTACAATGTAAATGCCGGACCACTCGCAAAGCTGTCCGACGTATTCATGAGGGGGCAGCCCGAGGCACTGCCTCTTCCCTGGACCGCCGCACTCGCTCCACTCACTCGCTCGTCGGACCGCTTTGATTGTATACGTCGAATATGTCGGACCACTATCACTGTAACACTGCAGCGTTTGTTTAAGCACTAGGAGCTGCTTACTTTAGTAAGCAGCAACTAGTGCCGAATTTATGGGTGACAGGTCCTCTTTAAGGTCAGGGAATTACATATACCTTACAGCAGTGGTTTTCAACCTTTTTTGAGCCGCGGCACACTTTTTATACTTAGAAAATCCTGGGGCACACCACCAACCAAAATAGCACAAAATGACACTAAAACAGTCATATTATACATATAGTTAATAATATAGATTCTAAATTTATTTTACTCACTCAGTGAGTGAATGTGAAACCTCTTCCTCAACAGTTCTCAGTTTCTCCCTGTTTTCAGTATATGGTGCTGATTATTATGTGGCTCATATACTGCAAAATAAAGGGGTACAATGAGAAGTACTATGGCCATGAGCCAGAGTACAAGTGCCAGCTCATATACTCAGCGTATGAGCTGGTACTTGTAGTACTCCAGCCTCATGACTATAGTATTTCTCATTTTACATCGCTGCACATTGCTGGGAAACATAACACAGGGGGCACCATAGTTTGGGGAACTTTCCCCGCGGCACACCCGACCATGTGTCGCGGCACACTAGTGTGCCACGGTACACTGCTTGAAAATCACTGCCTTACAGGATTGGAACATGTGCAGAGGTCTCAATTTCCACCAACAGGGCAGGCCACGTGCATGCCAAGCCAACGCGGTAGCTCTGCTCCATGTAAAGACTTTCTCAATTTTTTTTCTGCAAAGTCCTTTTATTTTTTTATGAACATTACAGTGAAAACCATAAATCAAAGGCCACCAAATGTTATATTTTACATAAGCACCATGCACTGGTATATAGAAATACATCTTTTAAGAAATCTTTCTATAAAAGTATCTTTTATTGTAGAAAAAATGTGGCAGAATCGGAGCGAAGCCTGAAAGGAAAATTAAAATGCCCCCTTCCCCAATTAAAAAATTCATAAGAATAAAATCCAAAAGGGCTACTGCTTTGAGATTATCTACATAGAATGCCGCTGTTCTCCTGTAGTTTCCTCATTGCTGCCAATTCTTTTCCGTCAGGTAGAGAACATCATGGAAACTTCTCCCAGCCATGACTTATCACTGCCACCATGGTGACTGTGGTTTCTGGAGAACATCTCCACACTCCATCCCTAAAAAAATCACAGTCCATACAATGTACTCTAGATAATGGCAAAGTGTCCCCTGCATATACAAATAATACACTGAGACCCCACAATATATTATAAAATATATTATTGTATACTTCCTACAGCTGCCTTCTCCTTGCTCCCAGGCACTTCTGCTTCAGGCGCTGATGTCATTGCTTAGGCGACGACGCTTGGGTCATAGAGATGTTTCCTGGGCTGGATAATAGAAGCAGGCAGCGAGTCAGCGTGCACAGAGTGGGTATGCGATCGCCTACCACTTGTCCCGGCCATGGGCCCCCAGAAGCCCAATAGACCCAGAGTACCCGCTCCCCCTGCCCCCCCCCCCCCATCCCCAATAGCTACGTCACGGAGGACACGTCTACCATCAGCAAAAATGATGGTAGATGTTCTTTAAGTAATAATGTACAAGACACAAACAGAAAAAAATATTTATTTTATCATTACCATCAAAACCTTTACACTTCATACAATAAACGGTCATAAATTAAAGGCTAAACTTTTAAAATTCAAGCCTCAAATACCTAAATATGCAAAGTCCCTTATAGGAATTTGTGCATGTTTTCATAGTGCAATTAAGTAGCTGTGTTGTGTGTGGCATACAGGCAGTCCCCGGGTTACATACAAGATAGGGTCTGTAGGTTTGTTCTTAAGTTGAATTTGTATGTTGAAACTGTATAATTTATCATTGTAATCCTAGCCAGAACTTTTTTGGTCTCTGTGACAATTGGATTTTAAAAATGTTGGATTGTCATAAGAATAAGGATTAACACTAAAGCTTCATTGCAGACACCTGTGATAACTCTTAAAGCTGATCATTGTAGCCTAGTACAATAAATTTCCAATATCCAGAGGTCCGTTTGTAACTAAGGGTCGTATGTAAGTCGAGTGTTCTTAAGTAGGGGACCGCCTGTATATGACAATCCCATATACATGTTGCGGAAAAAATCTGCTTCAGAAATGTCTTATCATTGCAGAATTTTCATCTCCAGGAAAAGTATGGCATGTCACTTACTCCTGCTGATGCCAGTGTGGAAATCAATCTTTACAACCCAAAAACCGCATCGCAAAAATCAATGCATTTTATGCGTCAATATCCACCTGGCTACGGGATTATTGCTGAGGTAAATCTGGCAACCCTAGATAGGACACTTCTATACTATATGTGAATTGTTCCTATGCAATACGTTTAGTTATGTTATAGTTTCTGTGTAACAGGTCTTGTTAAAAGAACTCTAAAAGGTTGGAGAGGCCACAATCCCTTTAAAACCTGTGATAGTTATAAACATGTATTTGCGATATGGTGAAGTAGAATAAGAGAGGAAAGTAATGTGCAAGGGAGTTCCCACAAAAATTGCAAGTGAGTGGCCCCAAATTTCCTAGTGGCGTCCCTGACTCACATAGTATATCAAAAAAATAAACAGATACGGCTTCTATAATATGGGAAAACAGACCTTAACAGGTTAAGCATCATTACAACAGGAAAGCCATTTATATGTGCTACAAAAAGCAGTTCTGCCCAAAAATCTTTTCACTTTGCTACATATAACATAGAACATATGCTTACAAATCTCCTCACTCCCATCCAGCTATGGCCCTCACTTCCAGGTCTCTGTTTGTATGAATAGGTGCGCATATGTGGTTGTGACGGCACTGCCGACCTAGGTTTGCAAACACAGACATGACAGTTAGGGCAGACGCCAAACAGGAACAAAGAGAGCACCCCCCCCCCCCCCCCTAATCAGGAGGCAGGAGTATAGAGGCATCATAACAGTCTTCAGTGTAGTTATATTGCGGCAGGAGGAAGAAAAGAACAAATCAACAAAAATAAACTGGAATATACAAAAGACAATGGGAAGACATGATGGGGATAGGGAGGAGAGTATATGTATCACTCACACAGGCACAGATAGCCGTATTGACTTCAACCCACAATGTCATAGAGGGCACACAGCATCCAGTAACAGTAAGAATCTAAAGAGCCAGGGTAACATCTGCGATGGGTAAATGTATATAGGGTTGCCACGTTTTAATGATGTTGTCCATTTTATAATCCCTTAACACTGAAATCTTTTCAAAGATCATCTTGGCGAACCTGAGTGAAGTTGGGCCCCCCCCACCTTGTTCAAATCAAACAAAATTGGTGTCAAACATTTGTGCTAGGTTTATGCTTGTTTGTGCAGCAGAAATTTTTGTTTGTGCCTCCATAATTTTGAAGCTATTGATAAAAGTTTCCAGTCAACCAGTCCCCCACACACAGACACACAAACACATTACCCAAATCAAAGAAAACTGGTGTCAAACGTTTGTGCTACACCTTAACTTATGTAAACACCTAAACATACCTTATAAATTATAGCAACACAAATTTCTGCTTCACAAATGTATCACATACGTTTGACACCAGTTTTCTTTGATTCAATTAATGTGGGGGGGGCTGACCTTTTGACCTTTATAATTTCGTTAATATCTCCAAAAATTTTGAGCAGCACAAACATAGCAATTTATATGCACGAGTTTTGTTTGTTTGGGAGGGGGGGCTGGTTGATCTCTGATGACCTCTGGAAACTTTTAATATTTTAAATATTTTAAAAACGATGGTGGCACAAACAAAAATTTATGCAGCACAAACCAGCACAAATGTTTGACACCAATTTTGTTAGATTTGAACAAGGTGAGTTCTCAAGTTCTTAGTGATCCTGGCCTTAACTTGAGATACTAAAAGAAGCAACTTTTTCCAATTATCCGCCTTGTGTATTCTAGCAGCCGTAGAGAGGCATTGACTGAGCTTATGGGCCTTGTTCTTGAGTCCCGTGAATATGTTCGTTAAAAGCAGAGTAGTGGTAGCCAGCCCTATAAAGGTGCAAAGCACCGTTGGTATTAAAAAGTAAAATTTCTCCAGAAACACTAAATTATAGGGCACATCCTTTAAATATATAGTGCTGAACCTTCATCGCAAACTTTGAAGCAGAGGGCAGAAGAGGATGAGAAAAACTTGAGAAAAAGTCTGGAAGGTACCAGATGTGTCCTATGCATAATTTTAATAACTGTCACCACCAAGGTCAACTGATGGCTACCCTTTGCTACCATCTCACAGCAGTTTTGCCACATCTGTAAGGTCATCAAGATACCAAGGTCTTATTACCTCTGTAGCATAAACTGGAGTTTGGTGAAATGTAGAATATAGCAAAAATTAAAAAAAAATCTCATGACATAGAATCATTTTTCCATATAAATTCATTGGGGGTCATGTTGGGGAGTTCTGAGTTTGAGTATATGGATCGCAGAGAGTGCAGTATCTGACATAAGGCAAAGTGTTCAGATAAGGGGAGGTTGTGCTTTTTAATAAAACTAGTAGCTGAAGTGCCTTTATCTACAGGAAGAAAGCATTGCAATCAAGTCAGTCCTCTATTTTTCCACAACAGGTATGAGCAGCTAATGATGTGAAGTTTGTATGTGGGATAATGGGTAGGAGTCTGCAAGGCAGACAGAGCTCCAGACTGCCGCCCAATGTATGGTGCCAGGCAGGGCATGTCACTTGGGGCCAGACTTCTTGGCTTGAGTAGGCTGCAATGAAGTAAGGCCCTACGGGAGCAGATTGGTACTTCCCAGCTCCTGGGACTCCTACCGAAGAAGTAAGTGAGCCTCAGAGAGGATGGTGGGTTGCTGATTGGCGACTGTGGGTGTCAGGAGGCGCGGAGGCCAATCCTGGATACCGGGGACGTCTTCACTATCCACTGAGAGCGGCACCATATATTAGAAGTTTTATATACTGTACTGGACAACCCTGTTAATGTAACAAGCTTTTACTGTAAAACTTGTTTAAGAAGACACCACACTTAATTAAAAAGTGGTCTTCTCAAAGAAGATATCTAATGTCTAATGATGTGGATAATCTGTTGTAGGAAAGCTGATTTGGATAAGAGGCTGATCTCCTCAAAAAGGCTCCAGTTTATTTTATTATTTTCTCAAACTATTAGGAGGTGTATGCAAATTACTTGTAAGTATCTACATCACAGACAGGATCTTCATTTGTTTTAATATTTACATCTTTAAACGGAGCTAACTGACTAGACTCAGTTAGAAGGAACTGCTCTTTAATTGTTCAAAGTCATTAGCTGACAAGCTATTTCAGGGGTTAGGGCCCGGGAAAACTTCATTTGTTTTAATATTTACATCTTTAAACTTTGCAAAAGATTTAAAAGCAAGAAAAAAAGTTTATTAGTTGAAGAGGATATTGTTTAAGTAATACACTATGAACCCTGTTCTTCTAGGATAAGCATGAATGGTGCCTGAATGAAGAACTGTCTCTTTAAAGAGAAATATTTGCAGAGCGTGAGTTAGGCGTTGGCCCTCCCCCTTACCGGAGTACAGTGACAGTGACATCACAGAGGGAGAGATAGCTCAGTATCCTGCACTGGTGGCATTTCTGTATACACTATTTTCCAGCTGTCACACTGAGACTACATGGAAAGCAGGAAAGCTTCCTTACTTTTCATAGGAGTTTTGTAGGATTTTAGAACTGCAGCTGATGTCTTCTATTTTTAGGTGTTGAGCACTTTTTTATCCACCTAAACCTGTTCACCAAGGTAACGAACACAGATATAGAATGAAGAAACTGAGCCATGCATTGGGTCTGTTAGTGGTACACTGCTGATTCTGCCTTAATCGGGATCTTCTTTTTTTGGAGAGCGTGATTCTACTAAATCGGGTTACTGATTGGCAGAAGCTGAGGTAACAAAGTATTTTTGGAAACAGAAGCAATCTCCTCATATTGTTTGTCAAGAAAATGGCAGATTATGGAAACTATGCAAAACATGATTCTACTAAAAAAGAAAGATTGTAGTGGGGACTAATGCCTATATTCTCCATTGAAAAAAATCACATTTTTTTACTCTGCTCCTTGTATTTTGAATCTCTTCTAATGATGGAAATATTATTTAAAGGGAAGGTTAAAAGATGTTTTGTATGGATTGTAATTAATTCTGAGCAACCAGCATTGTATTTTATATTACCACAATGTGAACATTTGAGGACTGACTAGCATTGAAAGCTCAGATGTGGATATGAGCTTACCTACAAACTGTGGGTTCCTGGCTCCTATGGACCGTGGAGGATGTAAGATATACAATGGATACATATATGGGTCACCATGTGCAGTCAACAGACCCATTGATATTGTACAAAGAAGAAGACGGTAACTATACTTATATTTGATCTTTATATATCTTTTGATTCTCAACATCATAACGCTTTGGTAGTGTTTATTATTGTGTGATATCCCTATATAACTGAGCTACTCACATGCTTATGTTATTCTGTCAGCATTTTAATTGGCTGTTGGGTAGAAAAACCAAAGCACAGATAATAGATTCCTTAGTGGCCAGAATTATACATTATGCTTTATATTTACTGAAAATTGTGTTAAGTAAAATGATCATTTATTGTATGAGATTTAAATCTCGTGAGCCCCAATGCAAATCTGTAATAGGCCTCCAAGGATATAGTAAGTCACTAGTCATTCTTGAAGTAACAGCCCTAAGGATTGTAGGCAGGATGACCTGGATTGTTTCTCCTATTAATGCATGTGAATGCTCATAATACATTATAGTCCATATCAGTCCTCATTAGCAGCCTGTTAGCTGAAGTTGATTAATGCTGCACACAAAGCTGTAATAGCTATAACCTCAGCTGCTTACATGTTAAACATGTTAAAAACATGTTACTAATATTGACGCAAAGGGTATCAGTATGGATTTTGGAGACCAGATTTATAACCTCACTGACAACCCTCCAAGGAAAAAATTGAGGGTAATACATGCATTCTGATTCAAAACTGCATGTACAGCATTATATTGTTCTAAAATTAGGACACATTTTCTTTTCCCAGACCCACACTGCTGCCACCCCATATTCTATGCAATTTGTATATGACATGGACATGACAGGCACATCCTGAAAAGGTTGCAAGGCCATCCCAAGTCACAAAAAAGTGGATATGTGCCTCTCTAATGGATATAGAAAAGCAAAAAACATTGTTGAAGCAAAAAAATGTTTAGTCTCAACCATATTGGCAGGTATGAGCCCATGGTGCCAGTACAGTTTATGTGGGCATCATTGTAAGACCACTTAATCAGAGTTCAGTGGAACAATAATATGGGATTAAGGGGAATAGGTTAAAGCATGGTCTGATGTGCTATACTAGTTATTAATATTATATTTCAATTCAGAAACCAAAATCTCCAATGGTTAAGCATTTAAGGCCTTAGTATTAGACTCATTTTTTTCCATTATTTTTCCATACCTAGAGATAAAGGTTCCCATGTTCAGGATTCCTGATTCAGATTTTAAAACCAATAGCAGAAAGGGTCACGAGAGTGAGAATCTACATGTCACTTCTGTTTTTTCATTCAGCTCCTGGTTCTGACATCAAAGATGCATCTCAAAAAGACAAAATTTGTAAATACATATCCTAGCTGACAAGTCTTCCAACTGCTCATACATAATAGTATAATATCCATTCCATAAAACCAATAAATACCTGTAGAACATAATTTTCTAGATCTTAGTAATTAAGTGTAAGAATCCTAATGTATATCTACCTCTGATTAGGTTACAATCCCTGGCCAGGCAATAACATTGGATAAATACAGGAAACATGTGTATGGGTTGTCTGCTTTGTAGCTTCAGGTTTCCTACAGATTCCCTATCACAGTCCTACCTGTAAGGCATCTTAAGATCAGTTTATTTTTGGTGATTCATAATAATTGCGCGTCCAAAAAGACAACTTTTTTCATTATAGTGATTAGAGAGATTTTTTTCTTATCAAATTATTGTGTATCCTGGAAATAATGAACATGTAGCTCCCCATGTAGCCCTGCATAGTATTTTATTTTGTGATGTCCTTTCTGAAGCTTTAATCATTATCCAGACATTCTGTATATACCAATGTGATTGTTAAATGAAACTTGGTAAGTGGTCTCTTAAATAAAGTAATATCCATTACTAGACACAAAGCAAAAGGAGGATATTTGTACTTGTGCAGTGGAAGTAGTTGATTGTTGAGTGTAAACAGGATGCTATCAAGTAATCCCTCACTTTAACACTAGCGGCAGTGGGAATGTACTGTGTAGTTCACCTCCACCCTATCTGCCTCCCATTATGTGGAATGCTATCACAGGGACAACACGTGTGTGTCTATAAACAGATACTGCATTACACATTAGAACATTTTGTACCCCAAAAAACTCTAAATATATAACAGTGGAACCAAAGAATAAAAAGGTTCATGTAATCTGCCAGGAGTAGTTATCCACAATAATAATTTTTCTAATGCTCATAGTGCTTTTAATTATGCTGAGCTCCAGAACTACCAATTTTGTATATGTTTTCAGTTTCCTCTTGTAATGAAGGAAACACATTTTCACAATGCACAATATTACAGTATTGCAGGCAACTTATAGCTGTCCCTGGGGTGGTTAGAATGTAATGTGATATAATGATGTGAATGCATTTTTAGAAAATATGCAAATTGTCTTGTACTGAGGGCCCTATGTCCTATAGGGGCTATTAAATCTGCATTGGTTTTAGCTTGAAAGACATCATCTCTCTAGTTATTAGGTATTGTGATGGGACTCTATACAGTCTCTAGGTAAAATAGCTAGATATGAGTGGACGGCAAAGTTTTGGTTCGGACTGAACTTTGCCACTTTGGATCCTCCAGACTTCTAATGTCCTGGTCCACCCAAATCACCCGCAGGTAATGCCTGTGATCAGTGTTGGAAACGACTGCCGGTGTTAACTTTTTAAATGCCATCAAAGTTGCTGGCAACATCTGAAACAATCATAGGTGTTACTGGGGGTCGTGGGAATCCGGGCTCGAACAGGATTTTTAAGTTACGGATCCACTGATTCTGAATAATAGCCAAAGATTTCTGACACATATAAATTTCTTTATTGGGAATTGGTCACTGGTACTTTGGTAAGGCAGTATTTAAACATCTCTAAAACCTGCCATGTTTAGGGCAGCTTCACCAAATGCAGTGCAGTTCATAGTTTCTTACAGTATGCTACCTTAGAGGAATACCAAGAAATTGATTGATATTTCTGTACAGAGAAAAACTTTGGTTAATATAATATCAGAAAAAATCTAATTTACAAGCTTTGAATATTTCAGACTATATATGAAAATTAAGAAATGACAGTAAAAAAGACTAATTACAGTAACGGTTAAAGGTGAAACATTGTTTGTTAATGCTAGGAGCCGGCCCTTAACTTCAGAGGGCCGGGGCGTGTAGAGAGTGGGGTGGTGCTCTCTTTTAGATCCCAAGCTGGGAGCAGGAGGTACTACTACAGTGGGGGGGGGGGGGAGAGTTCTCACATTAAAATCTGACAAGGCCATGATGCCCTCAGATGACATCAGCCTGAGCGCCGCCGGCTCATTTACATATTTTAAAAAGTTATTTTAGCAGCAAATATGCTCTTTCTTTATGCACTAAAAACTGTTCTGATTACTGCATAAAAAGCAATCATGTCATGCTGGACATCTACCATCAGTCAAACTAATGGTAGATGTTCTTTAAAAGGAACTATAGCCAAATATAGGCATATTAAATATAGGGGCCTAGATACTTATTAACAAAGTCATTTTCCAGTAGCTGCAGGAGTACAGAGAAGACTGGTAATTAAAAGCTGGTAATTAAAGCTTGTTAATTTGACTGTTCTGCATGCTTGACAATTATAGGTAATGGTAAATAACCCTCAATTACAGATTAACCAACATTTTAGTTTCAAATACCTGCTAGTTAAGGCCTTTATCATTTTTACATCAATGTTTTAAATGGAAAGATGTTTCATTGACCACCTAAGAACAGAGCCTAGTTTGGACCTTAATGAAACCTACTAGAAATCTACCACATCTACCTATTAAGGTAGATCTGATGGTAGGTTCCCAGTAACTTTCTAAACCCTAATCTATCTTTACCTAATCCTATAATACTTTCTAAGCTAAGCTACACTAATATGCTACTGGGACTAAGAGGATAAGCCTCTCTAGACAGTGGGAGCAAAGGCTGGTACACAGCCCCTAGTACCTGGGCGTCCTCACACTGCTGCCCTGGTCCCAGTTCCTTCAGACCTCAAGCCGACGGGAGCACCTCTCTGTGTGTGCACATTCTTTAAAGGACATTTACTGCCAGGATCAAGGATTGTAAACAAAGCACAGTGACATACTGGTGTGTGCCCTCTCTTTAAAAGCAAGTCAAAGTTCTCCAGGCACCATTTACACCTATAGAGCCAAGAGCTCTTCAGGTTGTTTGCATAATTTTAAAAGCCTTCTTTTGTAACACTCAGTGCATAAGAAGTTAGGGGGCACACACCAATATGTCCATGTGCTTAGTTTTAATCCTTGATCCTGGTGGTAGATGTCCTTTAAAAATCAAATTAATTGAAATAAAAAAGAATGTGAGCACCCTTAAATTAGGGTTGTTTTTTTTACATTTATCCCCGCTTTCTCCTCCTTTGCTATCAGCCTGCTTTCTCTTCCTTTCTGATTTCAATTATGTGACTAGCCAAAGACATTAGATCTGTCCAGCTGAGGGTGCATTCACACGTCACAATCAGATTTGAGGTGGTCTTAGGTGCAGTTTTGTCATGTGAAAGACATGAACTGAATGAGTGAATGACATTTGTAGAGCAGGTTTCCCCTTCAAAATCAAATTCACTCGTTCAGTTCATGTCTTTCACCTGTTCAATTGACAAAACTGCACCTAAAACCACCTCAAAGCTGATTGCGATGCAGTTGTAACTGCAACGTGTGAACGCACCCCACTCTGCTGCACACCTTTGTTTAATGTAGCTAAACAGTTTTTGTCTCCACATAATTCAAAGCTCCCTACTAAAATATACCCATTTATAGTGATTAGGGGTGAACTGGGAATTAAAAGTGGCCCTGGAAATGTGTTTCAAAGTGACCCTAATTTGTAGTCATGGCCAACATTTGGTGGTGTTGGCAAACCATTCAATTCATCACAGGAACATTGTTATGTGGACGGCCCAGTGAACAAAATGTGCAACTTTTGCTTGTAGCTAGGCTAATGTGTAAGTAAATAAGAAGTGACAAACTACAGTACATAAAGCAAACACACAATTAGGTAAGCATCAATAACATTCTCCTTGTGTTGTTCATGCATGATACAAAGGTGAAAAAATGTATACTGTCCTTTTAGGTAGTAGAATATAACTACTGTAACACTCTATGTACAAGTATAAAATTACTATAATACTGCCCACTATGTACAAGAATATAACTACTATGATGCTGGATAAATAGAATGATAAATCAAGCACTCCAGGATCTTGGATAAAATGCATTTTTTTTTATTTCGTCAGAATAAATATCATGGCAGTCCCCGGGTTACGAACAAGATAGGTTCCTTTGGTCAGTAGCAAGTACTTAAGTTGAATTTGTATGTAAGCCGGAACTGTTTATTTTATAATTGTAGATCCATACAATTTTTTTTTTGTCCCAGTGACAATTGTATTTTCTACATTTTTGCTGTAATGGGACCAAGGATTATCAATACAGACACTTTACAGCTTTACAGCTAATCATCATAGTCTGGGACTTAAGTAAAGCCTCCAGAGAGCTTCACCAGAGGTCACAGTGGGCAGAGGTGTCCTTGAGTAGGGGACTGCCTGAATAAGCCGAGGTACCTAATTTTACCACCAAAAACAGGGAAAACCTATTGACTCAAGTATAATCCTATGGTGGGAAATGCAATGGTCACAACGTCCCCAGTATACAGCTCACCAGCCCCCTGTTATATATAGCCTGCCAGCCCCCTGCAGTATATATCCTGCCAGCCCCCTGCAGTATATAGCCTGCCAGCCCCTTGAAGTATATAGCCTGACAGCCCCTTGAAGTATATAGCCTGCCAGTTCCTTCAACCATATACCCTGCCAGCCCCCTTTAGTATATACCCTGCCAACCCCCTTTAGTATATAGCCTGCCAGCCCTTGAAGTATATAGATAGCTCCCCCTTTAGTATATAGCCTGCCAGCCCCCTGTAGTGTATAGCCTGTCCGTAAAAATAAACTGAGAACTCAGCATTCCAACTGCCCCCCTTTTAAAAGCCTATGTGCTCTCCTAATTACAGTAGTCCTCCTCCAAAGGCTGTGCCCAATAGTAATGAATAGCTCCCTAAGCATTGCTCCCCCATACACACAAATATATTATGAACAGTGTCCCCCATGCAGCAGACGGGAATAAAACATTACATGTACTTACTGTGCACTCCTTCTCTCAGTCACACAGGTTGTACAATGACGTTATTGCGTGGTGCATGAGTAGCGGAGTTGGTAACTTACACAGACAGAAGCACTAGTTGCAACCGGGTGCAATGGGTTATTTAAGGGCAATTATCGGGACTGGGGGTGACCGGTCCCAGACCAATCAGTTCAAAGGGGAACTCCCTGGTGGATTATATGGCCAGTGATGGCAAAGATGCCCATTGGAATTAGTGGAACACGTAATTAATAAAAGCTTTTAGTAAATAGTGGCTGTATTTAAACAGCCCTGCATGACTACACAAAAGCTGGTGTATAAACAATATACAGTTGAAATAGCAATGAATATCACCAGAGTCCTTGTGGGGGGAGGGAGGGGTCTGCTGGTCATTTTATTACACAATGTTGTGTGTTTTTTAAATGATTTAAGTGCATACTGAGGGCGAATTCACATGAAAGTATGCCTTGTGTGGCACCGTATCCTTATGTGCGGCCTTTGCCGTCTATGGTGGGGCGTATGTACAGCTGCAAGCCTGCAGGCGTATATATGTCCCCCATGTGTTTGTGTGAATTCGGCCAAAGTAGAATATGTTTTATCTGCATTACAGTTTAGTGCTCATTTTGTACACCAACTCTCATTCAGGCTCTGTTAGTATCTGTGGTAGTTTAACAGAAATTAATACAGAAATTAATACACATTGCCACTTCATCTACCTAATGAACAATTGAGCTCTTGTTTTTTAAATAGAGACATTTTCCTTAAGGTATAGGTTCCTATAACCCTGCATATTATGTGTATTTTGTTGTATTTCATGTTGTGCTGGTCACAAATATCCATATTAGGCTAGGCTTACTTCACTAATTATGTGAACCTGAACGTTGTTCTGCCTCATTATAGGAGTAGGACAATAACAAATAAATTCCTGGTATGTAACGGAATGTCATTTTAGCAGATGAAAAAATGCTGCTTTTTCGTCTGCATTTGCTGTTAGAATCTATGATAGAGTTTCCTAATGCCTATTAAGATGTGAACTTAGCAAGGCTGCACTTTGCATCCAAGTGGAAGTGAGGGGACTAGCTTACAGATGTAAGCTTGATGTGATGTCTCACCATTTAAAGTACTGAAACCTGGTCATAAGATGATTGGTCCTGAAATGATTAGAATTAATTATGTCATCGATTCTATGAACAAACAACATTGATACTAAAAATATATTAAGTCATATACAGTTTATTTACTTTTTAAAATAAATACACAATACCTATGGGGTACTCCTGACTTTCCTATGACAGATGTTAGGGTCCATAGGAATCAGGCAATACAATTTTGTTTTTTCCTCCAGATTACATTTATTACAGGTTGTTCATTTCCATATCTAAAAGGTAAAATCTTAAACTTCCTGTGGAGACTCCAATGGCTTTTTTTTAAAAGCTACCTCTCTATGATTATTTGTCAGCTTTGATAAAAAGGTATCATAGAGTATGTACAGTATATGAGGTTGGCTCATAATACATTGAGGACTGGGAAACCCTTCCCAATATGCTATAAAATGTTTGCATTTTATAGAGCGGTCACACATGAAGCTTTGCTAGAATTTTGGTTTTCTATAGGACAGAGTAAAATATAGCAGCGGTATGGAGGAACTGCGTAGTTATTTGTATAAAACAGGGGATCATCCTTTGTCTGCACTCGCCTGTGCAGGAGCCAGGAAGGATATGATTACTCCAGGGGAGAGAAACTCATAACAGGGGCAGTGATAAAATCTGTACTATCCATGACCACAGGCATATGAAAATTCTTAAAGGGAACCAGCAACTGTACACAATATGTTTTATGTGTATTTAAATAAATAAATCTTTATATAGCTCTATTAGGGATAACATAAAATGAATGCTCTACATACAATATTACAGAACCAGTTGTCATTACTACCTTAGTAGTGCATTTAGTAGTAAACATTGTGAATACATACATTTGTGTATTGCAGTAACATAATGGGGCACATTTACTTACCCGTCCCTAATAATAATAATAACAATAATCTTTATTTATATAGCGCCATCAAATTCCGTAGCGCTTTAGTCCCTTACACGATCCCCGCTGTGCGTTGTCCGGTGATCATGGACTCCAGGGCGTTTCACTAAGATTGTGTACCTGATTTCCTGCTTGTGTCGCTTTTCTGCTCAGGTCCGCCGGAGTTCACCATCTTCTTCCCGGTGCATGGCTTGCAACACAAATTCAAATGTTAAATCCTGCCCCCCATCCCCCAAACCCCGATTTGTGTCGCATAAAAGCCGGCGTTTGTGCCAAAATCCTATCACGTGCACCACAATCCCCTTTTAAAGGCGGCGCAAAACGGTCGGTATATCCGATGTTTGAGCGGTCAGCGGACCCTTAGTAAATGAGCACCAATGTCTCTACTGTATAGAAATACTGGGTCAGTGAAAACTCAAATTGAATCATCAAATGCATATCTGGGTATCGGTCATGCACCTTATGATTCCTAGACTTTTAAAGCTTTTGATACCACAAAACTGCCTCGCTCTGAAGGAATAGGGATGATTTATACATATTGGTAAAGCAGAATGGATGGGTTAAAGGAAACCTGCCATTTAAATTAACGCACCCAAAATAAATACTTCATTAAAAAATATGTATTGCCCTTAACAAGTGGTTCCTTTCCATGGCTGCAATTTTAAAAAATTAGTTTGTAAACCTGAGGTGAGTCCAATTATATTTGCATATTAAATTTTACTTGCCTTGATTGACAGGTCTCACTGCTAGGACATTCTAGGACCAATATTCACCTACAAACATATACAGCTCTATTTACTTATTATTAGAGGTAGAAATGCTATGTCAAATGTTTTACACAGTGCTTTGCTGTAACGTTGAGAGAGTTCTGTTGCATCATTGGGCACTTCATATCATGTGACCAGGGTGATGTCATCTGCGGTCCTTTATCCAGTAACATTTGCTTTAACATTTACCTCATGTATGTGTCTGATCACATGACCAGCATGCCTGAAAGGAGGCATAGGGAGGAGTAGAAGTACATGGATGCATGCTGTGATTTTATCAGATACATATAAAGGGTAGATTTTGCAAATGTTGCAGGGTACAGTACCATGGATGACCTCATCCTAATCTCATGACATAAAGTGCTGAATGGTAAGGAGCCATATGGCGTGGGGAGGAGTAGATGGGAGGAACTGGCTGAGCACGACATGCCCCCTCTTACGCCAGGGAGAATAAGATAAGGTTGATCGTATAGGGATGTGAGGGAAAACGGTTTTAAAAAGAAGGGTGGCATTTAGTTAGCATTCACTAGCTCTATTTGTGAAAAATATGTTGACCAGTTCCTTTTAAAGATACAGAAAAACAAATGGATCAGTGTTGGAGCTCATTCTCTGTAATCCATAACTTTTTTATTATTCTTTACAGAGCTGCATGAAAGCTTAATATCTGCAGTATATTACTCCTAGTGTACTTCCTAGTGCCAGTTGTTTAATATCCCATGTACTGGGAAGCTGTAAAAAATTCCAATGCGGTACAACTGTCAAAAAACATGATTGCACTATTATATGTGGCTTAATAGACCCCTTTGCTTTAATTTTTGGGTCAATACACTCACATAAATACCAAAGTTATATAGCTTTGTTGGTATCTATATTTATATTCTCTTTGTTTATGAGGATTTGAACTTCTAGTTTTTTTTTCCAAAAGTGTCACAGTCAGCCAATTGCGTTTGGCACTCATGGCACTCAACTTAGAATTTACACCGAAATTGGTGCTGGTGTTAGTTGTGAATGTTTGCTGCATTATGCCCAAAACACCTGGAATGTATGGAGAAGACTGAGCCATGAGCTGCATCTATACATCCTTAACAATGTCATGACAAAATCATGGGTAGATCATGGGTAGGTAACGAGAACATGTCAGGTAAATTAACCGCCAAAACGATATATTGCCTTTAGAAAGCATTGCCTCTATTGTCCCTCTACATGTCTTTAAACTTAAACAATCAGTTCCTAAAGTTGTATGCAAA
The DNA here is from genome assembly GCF_040894005.1 of Engystomops pustulosus. Lineage (NCBI taxonomy): Eukaryota > Metazoa > Chordata > Amphibia > Anura > Leptodactylidae > Engystomops > Engystomops pustulosus. Next base: position 175,461,763 of record NC_092411.1, read on the forward strand.
TGACCTGAGATGAGTCCAATGAGTCATTATCATATTCAGCTGTCCAACTTATTCATAAATGTGTGGCACAGCCACATCCCCCACTGCTTGAATGACAGCCTGTATAATGATGTGACATATATACTGACATTTGAAATCCTGTATAAAAAACATGTTGGGGCACATTTATTTACCTGTCCGAGTCACAATCCCCAAGGTGCGTTCCCTGACGATGATGCACTGTGCCGCGATCCACGTAGATCCTGCGCCCGATATCCTGCATGTGTCGCTCCCCGTTCACCTTCCTCTTCCCGGTGCATGTAAGAACTTGGCTTGCGACACAAATTTATATGTTAAATTAATTAAATATAAAAAATTCAAATCACCCCCTTTCCCTAGAACTGATATAAAACATAATAAAATCACAAACACATTAGGTATCACCGCGTCCCAAAATGCCCGATCTATCAAAATATAAAAACGGTTATAACCGGTGAAGACCTCCGAGACGGGAAATGGCACCCAAATGTCCGAAATGTGACTTTTACACCTTTTTACATCACATAAAAAATGGAATAAAAAGTGATTAAAATGTCACGCAGACCTCAAAATGGTAGCAATGAAAACGTTTCGCAAAAAATGACACATCACACAGCTCCGTGCACCAAAGTATGAAAAAAGTTATTAGCGTCAGAAAATGGCAAAACATTTTTTTTCTTTTTTGTACACATTCGTTTAATTTTTGAAAATGTATTAAAATGCAATAAAACCTGTATAAATTTGGTATCACCGCAATCGTACCGAACCAAAGAATAAAGTAGAGGTGTTATTTGGAGCACAGAGTCAAAGTCTTAAAAACTGAGCCCACAAGAACGTGATGCACATGCAGGTTTTTTTTCGAGCTTCCCAGTAAACGGCATGTTGTAATAAATAACATCACGGGAAAGTAAAATTTGTTAGGCACAAAATAAGCCCTCACACAGTTCTGTACACGGAAAAATGAAAAAGTTATGGATTTTTCAGGGTGGGGAGCGATAAATGAGCGAAAAAACCCTGCGGGGTTAAAAAGTGTTCGCACCACGTTTGTTTTTACCCTTTTGTGTCGCAGTTGTACTATTCTTCACACGATACAGATTTTGGCACTGAAAAAGGCGTTCAGGTGCACAGCTGGACCATGCACCATATTCAACATGCTGAGTCTGACAGAAGTGTGTTGCATTCCCCATGTTAAAGGTGCACCCAAAAAAAGTTGGTGCATTCTCTCGGAGCAGTGCTTGGGGCACCAGATTCATGTAGAACGGTGCCACAATTAATGAATATGGCGCACCCTGGACACTTCACAGGCAAACTGTAGATTTCACTGTTTTTAGTAAGTGTGCCCCACAGATTCCTTTGGCAACACTGCCTCCACTCCAAGGAAGTAGTGCAAAGAGGATCCCATTCAGATTTCCTCTTCTTTTTTGTTTTAACTATGATTGCATAATTCCACAGGTTACTAAGGACCAGTTGGTAGCAGTCAAGAATAGACAAGGTTATGGTAGGTGAGGTTTCTGCTGACATACCAGATAGTGGTAGATTCACTGTAAGTGGAGGTATTTGTCAGAAAATTAAAACGTAACTTTTATTTTTCTTGGGTAAAATAATAGACAGAACTGTGAGTGCAGATATAGAATATTTCTTAAGTTACTTTGTTACTTTGTTGCCTTTTGTGCGTGTGTAAACAGATAATTACTGTTACATTTCACTTGGGTTCATATGGACTGATAGTACAACAGTGTAAGCAGAACCACCCAGATGTCGGAAACAAAGTACAGGTAATAATATTTCACAGTGGGCAATGCAATTCTGCTTGATCACACCCCCACTGGGTGATAGAGCGGTATGATTGCCAGTTTCTATAATGTTATACTGCAGTGTGTTATAGACTAATACTTCAGCTTATTTCCCACTTCGATCTACGTGGCTGATTGATGCCCTCAGTCAGACACACACTATTCACTAGGTGGCTGAGTGGCATCTTTTCTGTCTATTAGCTATTCTGGCTATTTGTTCCTATAGCTGTCTAACTTCTACAGACCAGTGCTTCAGCTCTTTTCACATTTGTCTAAATGGCTGATAGATACCCTCAGTAGATCTCACACTACTCGCGAGGTGGCTGAGTGGTATCTTCTTTGTCTGAGCTAGCTTATAGCTGTGCTGGCTGCTGCTCTCTTGACAACACTCAAGGAAAAGATGGGATACGTACAAGGGACTAAACAATAAAGCCAAAATGTATTAATTCCAATAGCAAAAACAAATATTCACAGGACAAAAAGAGATAAAAACACTTAAAAAGATACACACCCTAGGGGTGTATCTGGCTGCCAAGGACAAATGAGCCCTGAAATCCCTCCCACATACTGACAAATGCAAACAATTAAGAATATACCGATATATACATCTAGCAAAGTGCTAAATATAGTATAACCTGGTACTCAAAAGAAGGGCTGCCTGTGAGAGAGTGCAATGCCCCTCATGGGGACAGTGCATGAATAATACCAATCCAGACGAAAGTGGACTCCTATGGAACAGGCAGGCAAGGTCAGACGGGGAGGGATGTGGAGCAGACCAAGAGTGCAACAAAGTAATCAAAACTGGCGCACGTTCATTAATCTGGTACATCCTTTGCTGCTCTATAAGTATGCACCTTTTTTTTTGGTTTGCTTTGTTTATGCTGCAAAATAGTGGCATAGACAGAATTATGGCGCATGTCAGTAATAAATGTGCAGCAAACTGCAACCAAGGCCGCATTCACACAACTGTTAGCCCATAGACTTGATCAACATTTGCTCACCATTCCGTGCCATGCCCACGTACTCTATCTTTGGCCGTAAGAACGGCCCTGTGGCACAATTTCTTATGGAGAGCAGTGGGGTGAGCAGCGCTCATAATTCTTCTATTTGTGCTTCCTGTATGCCCACCTGGCTACCGCCGGGGGGTTGTACGTTATGCTACATTGATGTGAATGTAGCCTAAGCATTAAAACGTCTTTTTAGGTGCACATTTTTTACATATTGTCGCAAACAAGCAGCCACAACACAAAAGTGGCGCAGACACTTTATAAATACATGTGCAAGCAGTTTGCACAGGCTTTTCAGTACAAAGTCAGATAGAAAACTGGTGCAAACACTTTAATAGAGTGGGCCAGTGTTTTTAAATAAGTTTATAAGGTACCAGGCATCCTGGATAGCCCCAATGGTGTCCAACAGACCCTCAGCAAAGAGACACGCTCGAAGACAGGTGCATAGGAGGGTATTTGGGGCAGTAGGGAGTGTTACTTATGTTCTGGATCCTGGATGACTCCTGGAACCGACTCCAACAAGTCCATAGCTTGGATAAGCAATGTGTTTAGTCTCCTCCAGATGGTGATCATTTACAAAACGGACATCCCTGGTGTTGTACCAGGGTACGTCCCACTTGTCCAATCCAAGACCCCTCCAACGGGGCAGGAGGTAGAATCAAGATAGTGGGGCAGATTTACTTACCCGGTCCATTCGCGATCCAGCAGCGCGTTCTCTGCGCTGGATTCGGGTCCGGCCGGGATTTATTAAGGCAGTTCCTCCGCCGTCCACCAGGTGGCTTTGCTGCGTTGAAGTGCATCGGAACGCACTGGAATACACCGAGCCGGGCTGAGTGAAGGTAAGTGCAATTTTCGCAACACATTTTTTTTTTTTAAATGCGGTGGTTTTTCCGAATCCGTTGGGTTTTCGTACAACAACGCCCCCCGATTTCCGTCGCGTGCATGCCAGCGCCGATGCGCCACAATCCGATCGTGTGCACCAAAATCCTGGGGCAATTCAGGGGAAATTGGCGCAAATCAGAAATATTCGGGTAACACGTCGGGAAAACGCGAATCGGACCCTTAGTAAATGACCACCATTGACTTTCCCGCAGAGCTGTTGACAGTCCTGCGCACACAGTCACAGCCAAACTAAATCCAAAGCAAGGTGGCAATTTCAGAGACGACCTGTGCTGTGTACTGGAGCATGGTCAGCACCTTATTACGCAGGACTAGTACTTTCCTTTCCATGGTGTCTGTGGGCCACAGTGTGACACTTGTGTGAGACCCTGTTGCTTTTACAACATATTCTGATGAATGAAATTCCTATAATTCCAGGAAATTCACAAAACAAGTTCAATTATAAAACTAAGTTAAAGGATGTTGCTCACTGTGAGGAAGATGTTGTGATCCTCATGGTACCCTCCATTAAAACAGAGGCATTTTTAAAGTTGGACTTCTGTCTGACCTGTACCTTTCAGTAATTATGGCTGTAAGATATAAACACCCCTTCTGCAATTATCACTAAATGGTGACGACAAAAGAGAGAGAAAAGAGTTTGTGGAATGGTTCATTGCACCTCTTGTGAAGGAGAGGATCAGTCTATTTCCTCTTTCCCTCAGAGGAAGTAAGAGTAAAGTTTCTTATACAATATACTGCAATACACGTGTATTCCCTCTCCTGGATGCAGGTTGTAATAGAAACTGCTGAGTGACAGACCTGGAAATAGGAGCTCTCCTTTGCCAGTTAAGGCCAGTGTGGAAATTTACAGCTATTGACTCTCCACTGGGCGCATAAGAAAAACATACTTGTTTTGGCTACCTTGCAAAGCAATCCCCTTGACATCAAGCATGACTTTCAAGAACCCAATGACATGATACAAGGTAAAACCCAAACCATGAGATCTATTCCAAAAGATTTACAAGGTTGCCTCACAAGGTAGCCAAAAGAGACAATGGGGGATATGTATCATAGTTTTGTCTTTTTGTGGTGAATTTTGAGACATTTGGCAGCTCTTTTTTTTTGCGCCTTATGTATGATCCTGTCGTTAACATATGTTAACACAATGTTAATGCATGTGTTAATGCAAGTGTTAACAGCTGTTTAATTAGGGAAATCTCAGCTGTTGTTTTAATTGCATGCGTGACTGACCCTCAGAAGTAACCAATAAATTTAAAAAAAAATGTAAATGCTAAAGTGTATGAAGGTAAACAGATTACTGTGTAAATTTACATGTTAATACAGGGTCAATGAAAAAAAATCCTTCCTTTGCACCTGCACTGGACCAGGTGCAGATTTGCAAAAATAAGCAAAAAAAGTGATACATAAGAGAAAAGTCAGATGGGACATCTGTAAAACAAAGATACACAAGTCACACTGCACAAGGTGCGGAGTGAAAAGTCGCAAAAAATTCACAAAAACAACAAAAAATTAGACAATTTAACTAGCAGAAATAATGATATATGTCCCCAATGTTTTCCTTATCCCATTCTGAATGACATATTTGCATATTTCCCAAAATTCACCCCCCAGTGGAGTGTCAATGGTTGTAAGTCTCCACACGCCTGTAAGGGCAGCCTCAATTGACAAAGTCTCCATAGGGAGAGTAGTTACTTCCTGTCACCAGGGACCTGATTTTCACTAAAGACCGGTTACAGAAGCCCAATACAGCTGCATTGCAAATATGCCCTTCTGCTTTCTCTGAGCATTTACATTACAATATAAATGTGTATTATAATTTACCAGTCATCTTGACAGAATCGTCTGTGTAGTCTTAGGGGTTGGGCTTTGGTTTGGATGAATTTCAAAAAACAACATGTGACCTTTCCGTGCTGCAGACTGCTCAGCTCTTGGCCCCCACCTTTGTGCTTCTGTACAGCTACTCCCTTTCCCACCAATGTCAGCTCACCTGGCTGTGAGCTTTGTGAAGGAGCAGGAGGGTGGAGCTGTACAAGAGCACTAAGGTGAGGGCTGAGAGATGAGCAGTCTGCAGCACAGACAAGTCATGTGTTGTTTTTTGAAATGCATCCAAACCAAAGCCAACCCCTGGGACTACACAGAGGATTCTCAGGGTGCAAGGTAAGTTAAAACACACAATTATATTGTAATGCAAATACTTAGAGAAGGCAGAAAGGAATATTTGCAATGGGCTTCTGTAAACGGTATTTAGTGAAAATGAGGTCAGTGGTGACCGGTTCCCTACACTGTACTGACAATATAGAAAGACATAAGACTTACGCACAAACACATGTTCTACACACATATCTGACTGAAATATGCTCCACATGCACATTCATACACCTTTCCTGCAAATAGTTACAGCTGGTGAGGCAGTCAGTAAGGGACATTGGTCCACATTGGCATTGCACCAGTTTTCTGTTTGCACATTCTTTTTAGCGCAAACTCAAACTGCTTGCACATGTATTTAAGAAGTGTTTGCACCAATTTTGTGTTGCAGCTGCACTGTGTCTGACAAAACAGGAAAAGTGTGCACACAGACGGGCATTCTGGTGCCCATTTGGATTGTGTGCCACAATTCTAAAGCATGAAGAAAATGCATCAGAAAAAAAATGTAGCCTAAGCATTAACACACCACTGGTGCACATTTTTTCTGTCTTGTCGGACACAGTGCAGCCGTGTCACAAAACTGGTGTAGACACTTTATAAAAACATGAACAAGCAGTTTGCTTGTACAGGGTGCAAGGTATACAGTAGTATTGTATAGTATTAGCAGTGTATAATTTAACCCTGCAGGGTTAAAGTATCCTAGAGGGTCACAAATGTGTTTTTTGTCAATTTCACTGCATTTGGAATTGGAACACCGCATTTAATATTAAATGACGCCACTAAAAAGTACAATTTTCGGCAGAAAACAACCCATTACACATACACAAACAACCCATTACACAACGTAAACAACCACCAATACAAGTAATAGGGGACACGGACACAATGGGGCACATTTACTTACCCGGTCCTGACGCAATCCCGTGGCGCGTTCTCTGACGAGGATTCGGGTCTTCCGGCGATTCACTGAGGTCGTGCGCTCGATGTCCACCAGGTGTCGCTGCTGCGCCAAAGTTTGCCGGAGTTCACCAGCCTATTCCTGGTGCATGTAAGCGCGTGTCAAGTGACACTTTTTTTTTTTTTAATACCGCAGTTTTTCCGAATCCATCGGGTTTTCCAGCGGCCACGCCCCCTGATTTCCGTTGCATGCATGCCGGTAATTTTCGGGAAACCCGACAAAAAAGAGCGATTCGGACCCTTATTAAATGTGCCCCAATGTAGTCCCACCAAATCAAATGGATTGTTTCCAAAATGTAAATCAAATAACTCTACAAAAAACAAAATATAGAATGCATAAAATGACACTTTATTTGATCAATTAAAATAAATCCATTTAAAAAGACAACATGCACAGAAAAGGTCCACCAATGGTCAAATAAGCTAAATATACATAACAAATAAATCGCAGTAAGGCTATATTCACACTGCCGATGCCCGTATCATGGCAGGCACACGGCAGCGCGCGGGGAGTGGAGGAGTAGGTGAGCGGTGCTAACCCCCGCCCCTCTCCATAGGAACATATGGCGCACAGCGCTGTAATGCGGGAATATACGGGTATACCGTATACGCCCCCCTTGCGGCAGTGTGAATATAGCCTAAGCCTGCATGGAGGTATAGAAGGTCTAGTCCACAGAACAAGTCCAGGTATTTGCTTACAAACAAATATTACACATTACCCAGAGGAATAACAGAGCACAAGAAACCCATATAAGGGTATATACAGACCAAAGGTGGACACCACCTGACACCTGTTTCGCCTTGCTTCGCCAGGAGTATTTTTGTGATCTCTGTAAACGTAAAAATAAAAAGTTATTGTTTTTGGAATGAGGGGAGTAAAAAACAGAAATTCAAAATGAGTCCTGTAAGGGCTAATAAATGTGGGCTAATGACTTTTGGGTTATCCTTGGCTTTAAGCTATAATCATCAACATTAACTTGAAAATGTTCACTCTGTTTGTAATGATGTGAGTTCACATCTCTGAATTACAGACAATCCCCATGTTATGTACAAGATATACAAGGAACCTGGGTTTGTACTTAAGTTGAATTTGTATGTAAGTCTGAACGGTATATTTTATAATTGAAGCTCCAGAAAAAAAATTTTTTGTCCCAGTGACAATTGCTTTTCAAAGTTTTTTGCTGTAATAAGAAGAAGGATTATCAATAAAACCTCATTACAGACACCTTACAGCTGATCATTGCAGCCTGGAAGTAAAGTAAAGAATCCAGAGAGATTCACCAGAGGTCACAGTGGGCATCGGGGTCCGTCTGTAACTAGGGGTCAACTGTAAGGCCCCTTTCACACTTGCGTTTTTCACGCACTTTTTCTGCACGTGCTTTTGCAGCGCAAATCTTGCATTGCACTCTGACCCATTGTAATCAATGGGTCTTTTCAGACTTGCATTTTTTTTTCACACACGCACGTGCGTTTTTTTTAACGCGCGTTTAAATCTCGACATGCTCTACTTTTGCAAGTCACGCGCGTGAAAAACCCACTATACAAGTCTATGGAGACGCATCAAAAACGCATTGTGCTCTGAGACACTTGCAAGTGCAATGCAAGTGCAATGCGTTTTTCACGCAGCAATTTCCATAGAAAAGATAGAGCTCAGTCCTGAGTCCTTTCACGCGCATTACCGCGCATTGAAAACGCGCGTGAAAAACTGAGACACTTAACAAACTCTGACTGAAAACTGATTGCACTCTGATGCAAAATGTGCGTTTTTCACTGATCGCACCCTGATCAAACTCTGACGTTATCTGCAACGCAAGTGTGGAAGGGGCTTTAGTCGGGTATCCTTTAGTAGGGGACCCCCTGTACTGAAAAAAAATTACCTTTTGCTGATATTCTAATTTATTGCTCCTGTATATTTAGTCAGAAAGGACAACCTATGCTATTGATCGTGCTACACTGTTCTGTTGACATGGCTCAGCATTCCTGGGATCTGTGACCAACCAACCCTACAGACCCCTCTCCCTCAGGCTTATCTCCCAGCCACAGGTCATGGTCTGACGTCATTCTACACACATGGTTTTTGTATCGTGTGTGGCTGGAAAAAACACATTTATTCCACTACCCAGTATCATAGTCACAGGTCCATCTAAGACACAGTTCCATCAAGTCCAACCTACAGGCTTAAGCAAATGTTTTCTTTCCAGAACTTGATATTTTTGTTCTCAAAAAATTATCTACGCCTCGCTTGAACAGGCCGCAGTGATGTCTACTAAGCCTGCATGGACAGGAGTAACTCACTGACTAAAAACAAAATGCATTTATATAAGGACACTATTTTCAGTCCATATATCAAGACCAGTGTTTTCAACCAGGGAAAGAATGGTTGTCATGTGGATTTCCAGGTGTCTGATCCATTTGTTCTCAGGGGACATAAGCCATGTGAGGGTTTTTGAACCATAAATATATAATTTGCCATCCCTTCCAAGTGTAGCAAACACACAGCATCCAGAATCTGGAAGAACAGTTGTTGGCTACATTTTGTGCATAGACAACTTTATGTCAGTGTCACACATACTATGATAAAGCAAGTACGATTGTTACTGACCAAAATCATACACACTTAATCAGATTTCAGTTCTAGTGATATCCAACCATCTTTATCGTAGTTTCTAGTGCAGTCACTTTTTTTTTGTCACACCTATTGACTTTAATGGGCCGCGCAGGGACATGGAGCCAATGCCGGAGCCGCGTTGTATAGAAGAACACCTGCCCGGGGGCGTCGAAGGTGAGTACACTTGTTCTTTTTCTACATGCTGGCAGGCTATATACTACAGGGGCTGGCAGGCTATATACTACAGGGGGCTGGCAGGCTGTATACTATGGGGGCTGGCTATATACTACAGGGGCTGGCTGGCTGTATACTACAGGGGGCTGGCTATATACTACAGGGGGTTGGCTGGCTGTATACTACAGGGGGCTGGCTATATACTACAGGTGGCTGGCTATATACTACAGGGGGCTGGCTGGCTATATACTACAGGGGGCTAGCTGGTTATATACTACAGGGGGTTGGCTGGCTATATACTACAGGTGGCTGGCTATATACTACAGGGGCTGACAGGCTATATACTACAGAGAGCTTGATGTCTATATACTGAGGGGACTGTGACCAATGCATTTCCCACCCTTGGCTTATACTTGAGTCGATAGGTTTTTACTGAAGTATATACGGTATTTATTCTGTCAGAACAAGTGCAGATGTCTGTGGAAAAGGCTTAATTGATGAAATTAACACTTTCTGTGTTGTAAATCAGATAATCTTGTTGATTGTGTTAGCTGTGGGCTTGTTTTTACTAAAAGTCATTTAAGTACCTTTTCCATCCACAGGCTGTACCAGTAACACTAGGGTTAGAAAATATGATGAAATATATAAGAAAAATAATTCTATCGGGAAGTATAAATGAAAACTAGTGTAAAAGAAAGTTTGTTTTTCAAAAATCTTTAAAGAATATGAAGGCAGCAACAGGATTAGCTGTACAGGGAAACATTAAAATACCTCACTAAACACTAAAATAGATCTCAATGAATAAAATATTCCACTTGCAGTTCTATATTACATTGTGGATTACTTTGAGAACAATAAAACTGATCACTGAAAACCAAAATAAATATCCCATGGAGTTCTGGATTTTAAATGATTCTCCAAATCAAAGTAAAATCAAATTTCAAGCTAATACAACTTTAGTGGAAATGCCTCAAGAGAAGGGAATGGGCTCAGTAGTGTGTGTCACATCCACATGCTTGTATAACCTCCCTACAATTGCTGAGCATGCTCCTAATGAGAGGGCAGATGCAAAATGATCTGGAAACTTCCGCTCCCAGACCTAGTTATAATCCTCATTCAACATCTGGGAAGTCTGTGGTGCAACATTGCATTGGTGGATGGAATATAGGCCAGATCTATTGAACTGGCTGTGCCAGTTTTCTGCCATACTTTGAAATGAAAAGAAGGTCTTTGGAGATTCCACATGTATTTAGGAGGTTTCTGTGCCAGTTTTGTGTTGCAGCTACACTGTACCAGCAAGACAGAAAAATGTTCACCTTAAGGGAAGTGTTAGTGCTTAGTCAGAGTTTTCAACACATACAGAAACTCAACAGAATTGTGTCTCATGATGTTAAAGGTGCAACAAAAGAAAGATGGTGCACACTTCCCAAACAGTGCAGAGGGCGCCAGATAATTGAACATTGTGCACCAGTACTGGTGCACCCTGCAAATTTGTACGGTCATCTGCACTTGTTAAACCTGGGCCATAATGTCTCAGATGTGCTCTATTGAATTCAGATCTGGGGAATGGGCACTGAGTCCATAGCAACAATGCCTTCATGATGCAGGAACTGCTGACACAGCAGATTTTATTGTACTTAATTGAAAATTATGGAACTATAATTTTCCAGAGCACATTCAAAGTCTCATTTAAATTAAATGTGCAGATTTTATTGTACTCTACAAGCATAAAGTATACAATTTTTTTGGTTGGCCTTGTGTAGGAAAGTGCAGTTTAAAAGGGGTTGGCCACAAAAGTTACCCATTTGCCTTTACTGCCTTGTAGATAATCTCTGAATGTTTATCAATTGATTCAGCAGTCATTGCTACTTACTTTTGTACTCACTTTGGTACTGGGTGCTGACTCTCCATTGTTTGTTTTTTCTACATCTCTAAGCTCTGCTGAATAGAAGGAGCTGCAGCAGAGTTGTGACTTATGCTGCTCCCTCTCCCTTCCCTCTCCCAATCTTTATCAATGTGGATGAACCGTGAGGAGAGAGACACCATTATGGACAACCTGGAACAGTGAGAAAGATTGCAGTTATGTGTATATGCATAGGGCAGCATGGTGAAGCAGGGCAGCAGGGAAAGGCTGAAGCTTTTAAAGATAGAAAAGAAAGGTACATATACATGCAGAGACATATCTAATAGAATAGATTCATTGAAAAGTGGCCAACACATTCAAGTACTTCTATAATGGTGGTTGTGGAGTGTCTGTGCTCCCCTACTCATTGCTCCAGTTCTGGATCTCATGCTTGCTGCTCCTTCTGGTTGTCTCCGCCATGGTCTCTGTCCAGTTGCTTTGCTGAGAAGAAGCAGCGCTGACCGGACGACCAAGCGCTTCCCCAAGCCTTACTCCTGGTCCTGAATCTCTTGCCTGTGTTAGTGGTGTTTTCCGGAGTCTATTCCAGAGTTTCCGTTGAGTCTGCTCTACTCTGTTTTTTGCAGGACCTGCAATGCGCATCACTTCCTGTGATGTAATGGTGTATGTGACCTGTGCAACCAATCTTGACCCTCCAGCAGCTTTTTATTGGATCCTATCTTCTCCTTCATTGCTTGAGGGTCAAAGTACCTAGTGTCTTGCTTGTAGTGGTGCTACAGCCTCTCTTCCTGACTTGTGTTCCTCTATCCCTCTGATTCGTGTCTGCCCGGATCAGTTGTCTTGTGTTTCCAAATCTTCTTAGAGGTAGCACCTGGTGTTCCCCTAGGCTCAGTCATCTTCAATATCAGGGGGAGGTGGTTCTGGTGGCACAGTGGGTTTGTATCCTTCACAGCGGGACAGCTTCCTTGTACAAACCAAAAAAAAAGATATACAAACACATATGAGACTACTTTCCCTTTCTGGTCAGGGAGTTAACATCACAAATAAAATATCACTTTGTGCCTCAATGATCAGTACAGGTCTGCAAGCGAGGCATTTTTAGCCTAGTTGTTGATTTACACAATAGCTGTCCTCCTCTGGTCACTGCAGGGGGGAGATTTCCTGTCCTCCACAGGTCCTCAGAGGACAGAGACTCTCTTACACCACTTGCTCTTTGCTCTGTTGCAGGTTGAGCCTCTGACCATATAATCCACATGTCATTGGGAAGTTACACTATCCTGGCTGCTCTCCGATTTGCAAATTCTGCTCTCTTCTGTGGGGGGTAGAGAGTGGCAAGGAAGGACAGGGAGAGAGCGCTAATAGGGTGACACCTTTTTAGGAATAGTCTCAGTGTATAAGAAGAAATGTGCTCACCGTGTGTGGTTGTGCTGAGGGTAGGCACAACACTACGTTCAGATTACGAGGACAATTTTTGCAGGTGCTGCCTTCAGATAGAGATCTCCTGTCTGTTGTTTGCCAAACGATACAGGAAATGTAGTGGGTATTTAGAGAAGGTGGTCTAATCGAATGGCGCACTCTGGGGTATTGGTAAAAGGTTTTTATTGATGATCGATTTACAAGGTCTTCAAGTCACAGCGCGTTTCGGGGCGCAAGGACCCCTTTATTAAGTGGAAAAGACATGTGTGAACAGGTGTTGAATACTCACTCTTCTGTGGCCTGGTATAGCAGCTATCACAGCAGGGTCTGTCAATCCTTAAGCCAGGAAGAAAAGTGTGCAAGTAAGTTTCCTTAATGCACTGCACTAAATATACTGATGACTAGCTAACATTTTACTTTTACTGTCCTTGAGATTTTTCTAATTTTTTAGTCTGTAGTTGCTCACATTTATTTTTTATTTTCAGCACCCATATTTATTTATGCAAATGTTTGTATTTATATTTTTGTTTATCGCTTTTATGTAAGTTTTTATAAATCACATAAAACCCAAACAATAAATAGACTGTTAAGATGCAGTACAGTAATGTAAATGTGCCAACATTGCCCTCTGCTGCTGGCGGATTGCAAGTACTAGTCTTCAGACTACTTTTGTGGACTAGGTTTTGTTTTGACAAGTTGCACTAAATATTGTATGGATCAGTGTGTCACAAAGAGCAGCTTAATGGAAAATGTTTCCAGTCTGATTTACTTTAGACAGAATGGGGGTCATTTATTAAGGGCCCGATTCGCGTTTTCCCGACGTGTTACCCGAATATTTCAGTTTTGCGCCGCTTGTACTTAAATTGCCCCGGGATTTTGGCGCACGCGATCGGATTGTGGCGCATCGGCGCTGGCATGCGCGCGACGGAAATCGGGGGGCGTGGCCGAACGAAAACCCGACGTATTCGTAAAAACCGCCGCATTTAAAAACCGAAAATGTGTCGCATAAGGACCGCTTACCTTCACCTGGTCCAGCTCGGTGCATTCCGGCGCGATGAGTTTACTTTCAGCGCAGCAGCGCCACCTGGTGGACGGCGGAAGAACTACCTTATTAAATCCCGGCCGGACCCGAATCCAGAGCGGAGAAGCCGCCGCTGGAACGCGAATGGACCGGGTAAGTAAATTTGCCCCAATGTGTTTAATTTCTTAGCTAAACTGTGCTTCACTTGTGTAACAGCACTGCACGCAAACCGCATAATGTCTATTTCAGTAATCTACGATGAGGGTGCAAAAGAAAAAGCAACTGTAAGTTTAGTAGAAAGTAACAGTGTCACTTCCATATATAGAGTGAATTTTTTTATTCCTTTTCAAACTCAACAAACTTAAATGCATTTGATTAATATTTTATGTGATAGAGCAACACATCCTTCCTACTTTTTGCGAATCTGTTGCTACCAACTTTACACGTCTAGAGGCTGGAATGCTTACCCGTTCTTTTTTGGAGCATAGCTATAGCTGGAGCATAGCTATAGCTCAGTCAAATTTGTTGAAAACTGCCGATCACAAATCTTCTTCAACCCCTTAGTGACCAAGCTCATTTGCTCCTTGATGACCAAGGCCTATTTTTCAAAACCACCACTTTATGCAGATATAACTTTAGAACGCTTCAACTTACCCAAGTGTTTTTGAGTTTGAAGATTTGATTTGGAATTCACTAATATTCATGATTAGTACATTCATCTAGCTGCAAAATCTACCCACATTAACTGAATAAAAGTAGACAATCTATGTAAGAGTATATTGTGCAGTTTTTTCCAAGTAAGAGGATACCCCATATGTGGATGTGACTTGCTGTCTGGATACATGGCGGGGCACAAAAGGGTAGGAGCCATTAAGCTTTTGTAGGGCGGCAGAATAATTTTCAGGTGCCATGACGTGTTTGTAGAGCCCCTGGAGCCATGTTCACACGTGGCATTTTGGTTGCGTTTTGAAACCAAAGGCTCCACCTGCGATCGCACGTTGAGGTAAGATCACTAGTTCATACTAATGCACTGCAATAACCATGTACAGGCAGTCCCCGGGTTGCATACAAGATAGGGTCTGTAGGTTTGTTCTTAAAGAGAACCCGTCATGCAAAATAACCCCCCTAAACTAAATATATTTTCATAAACTGCCATTAGAGAGCATTGCCTCTATCCCTTCATTGTCCCTCTATATGCCTGTAAACCTAAGCAATGAGGTCCTAAAGCTGTATGCAAATGACCTGTGAAATGTCCAATGAAGCATTAACATATTCAAGCTGTCCACTCTATTCATGAGTGGGAGGTACAGCCACACCCCCAGTGCTTGACTGACAGCCTGTATAATGGTGTGAGGCTGTATAATGATGTGCTTCCTGGTACTGGTGGCCACGCCCCCTGCAGCCTGTGTGTGCATGTGTGTGTTTAGGAGAGATACAGCAGATCCAGGCAGCCATGTTACCACAGATTCATGTGTAGCTGATGTCTGTGTATCACACATGTGTATTAGGAGGATGCAGCATGTCAGCAGATGCACTAACTATGCTTTACTATACATTACACATAGACATGAGCAGGGGGAGGAGAGGGGAGGGGGAACAGGGGTGACATCACTGCCTCTGACCATGTGACCAGCCTCATTTACATAATAAAAAATAGATGATTTTACAATGATTAATGTATGAAATAACTAGATAAAGGCTGGGATGTGATCCTTGTGAGCTGCTCCAACAGGTAGTAGTGACAGGACAAGTGACACAGACCTGATGACAGGTGTCCTTTAAGTTGAATTTGTATGTAAGTCGGAACTGTATATTTTATCATTGTAATCCCAGCCAGAACTTTTTTGGTCTCTGTGACAATTGGATTTTTAAAATGTTGGGTTGTCATAAGAATCAGGATTAACACTAAAGCTTCATTGCAGACATCATTTATAACTGTTATGGCTGTTTATTGTAGCCTAGGACTAAAGTACAATAAATTACCAATATCCAGTGGTCCGTTTGTAACTAGGGGTCGTATGTAAGTCGAGTGTTCTTATGTAGGGGACCACCTGTATTGCAGTATATTAGAAGTGTCAATCTACGCATCTGCTTAGGCTGACAGGTATCTGCTCGCTGGACCGAGCAGGCAGATGCCAAAGGCAGACCTTGGGGCCCTCCTTCGAAAGGAACGTCTATCCTGCGGTCAAAGCATTGACTGTGGGATCGAACTGGTTATCAGCCGTATCGGAACGAAGTAAGAGGGGCCCGTGCAGAACTTAGGTTAGGCCGATGGAGAAACCCGTCAGCCTAGCCTAATGCCCCTTAGTCACCGACGTAGAAACCCATATGGGCGGTCACTAAGTCAACCTACAGACTCTCTATGGAATTTATGAATGGAATTTGATTGGATAATATTAAAACATGAATATTCTGTGTCGCAAGTTTTTTTGGAGTCTCTCAGATTTTCCTACAGGAGTGCTCTTTAATTAGCTTTATCCATCTTCCTGTCAACTTTGACTGGCTTCCCAATCCCTGCCAAAAGCATAATGCTGCCACCACCGTGCTTCATGGTGGGGATGGTGTGTTAAAGGAAACCTAAAGGAAACCTACCGCCGAAATGACCTCCTCACACCACCCGCTGGGCTCTTTACCACTGACCCCAAGACATATTTTGTTTAGGGACAAAAACCAATAGTTTAGGCAAAAAAAGGATTCTATAATCTATAGAAATGAGGCTTTGGCGCTTCATTTACGTCACCCTGGTGATTCCGTGCACCTCCGATACTTAATTATGCACGCCCCCATCTTTGTTGTGTTCCTCCTCCTTGGACCGAGAGCCGGTGATGTCACTCGGTTCTCGGCACTTCTCGTGCATGTGCAGTCAGTGAATCTTGCACAGCTGCAATGTGTCTCAACCAGCTGTGCAAGATTCACTGACTGCACATGTGCGAGAAGTGCAGAGAGCCGAGTGATGTCACCAGCTCTCGGTCCAAGGAGGAGGAACACAACGAAGATGGAGGCGTGCATAATTAAATATCGGAGGTGCGCGGAATTGGCAGGGTGACGTAAGTGAAGTGCTGAAGTCTCATTTCTATAGGTTATATAATCCTTTTTTGCCTAAACTATCGTTTTTTGTCCCTAAACAAAATATGTCCTGGGATCAGTGGTACAGAGCCCAGACGGTGGTGTGAGGAGGTCAGTTCGGCTGGGTTCAAGTGGTAGGTTTCCTTTAAAGGGAACCTGTCACCAGGGACCTCACTTTCACTAATGACAGGTTGCAGTAGTCCATCACACCTGCAGTGCAAATAGTGTAGTGGGGATGGGTGGCCGGCTGCCTCAAAACAATTCCCTATGTAATTACGTAGAGAGCCATTCGGGAGCTTGAAGCAGAGCCTAATAATCCAGCTCACTTTAAAGAGGCGGACTTCCTAGTGATAAGTGATACAGAGAGCAATCTCCCCCATATGCTGTGCTGCAATTTAGGATTGATAATTAAGAAAGATAGACACAGAAGATAGATAGATAGATAGATAGATAGATCTCCCCCATATGCTGTGCTGCAATTTAGGATTGATAGATAAGAAAGATAGACACAGAAGATAGATAGATAGATAAACAAACAAAAATTGCAAAGCAGCACAGCCTTCAGGAAAAAAAGGGTTCAGACGGGTGCTATCCCAATACTCTTACCCAAAGAGTGTAGATATAGAAGCAAAAAAGTGGCAGCACTCCAAGGAATCGTGGAAAAAAATGTGAGGTTTATTCCATCTCTAGCAACGTTTCAGCTGTTAATCAGCTTGACAAAGGCTAATTAACAGCTGAAACGTTGCTAGAGATGGAATAAACCTCACATTTTTTTTCCACGATTCCTTGGAGTGCTGCCACTTTTTTGCTTCTAGATAGATAGATAAGAAAAATAGAAACAGAAGATAGATACTAAGATAGATAGAAAGATGGGTACAGACGATAGAAGGTGTGATAGATAGAGGGGAAGGTGGGGTGCCTTGTTTCAGTATTACATTCTTCTCTAGTTGCAAAAGTTATAATACCGTAACTTGGCTTGTCATTAAATAAACCTTCGCTTATCACTTTTGACTTATTTTTGTACAAGTCAGCCTCTTAGCTTCAAGCTCCATACTCACCTGTGTGGGTGTGTCCAAGATGCTCAATCTATGGTTTAATTGGTCAGTAGCATGTGCTTGCGATAATGTCACAGGAGGCAGGTTCCTCCCGTCCATGTTGCTGACTGTTTGCTATAGACAAAAAGGGTACTAAATGGTAAAATACTTTAAGGAATGATTCCCAGGGACACCTGGAGAAGAATTTAATTTAGTTTTTTTGTTGCTCAGAATGCCGATTACAATTAAACTTTGCATGACTTAGAACCTGTACCATCTGTCCTGAACTGGGCATAGCTTCCTCCTGTAGGACTCCTGTTGTGCCCTGTGTTTGAATACCTGATCTGCGTTACCAATCCTGAATTCCAACCTTCTATCTTTTGACCTGTGCAACCTGTGTACTGTGCATGGAGTACCCATATTTGTTTTATTATTATTATGATTTATGAAAGTTTTGTTACATTAAATCTCCTGCGCAACATAAGCAGTAAATAAACTAAATATATTTTTTCAATTGAGAAAGCAATAGGGTTAAACTCCAGACTACCCCCTTATTTACTCCTCATTCATTCTCCTACTATTGTTTTTTTTTCTTTTTTTTTAGATCTGAAAAATGTTTTTATTGTTAACATTTGTCAAATTATAAATAACTCAAATTGTTGGGAAAGGGGAAAAGCACATGTTTCTTTGGAAGTGTTAGGAAAAGAGAATGAAACAGCAATTTACATCTTCATGACATTAGAGAATAATGGTCCAAGGGTTGAGGGATCTTCAGTGAAATGTAATACCTAGTTGGAACAAGAAAGTAAGCTGTGACAGAGGGAGACATATGTATTGCGAAGCATCTTTGACTGTCTTATAGGGTCATGATGTGCTTTAAATATATGTATATGATCTATATTTGTCCTATGATATATAAATATAGTCTTTTGACCTTGTGCTTTAAAACCTTGAGACATATGTCACAGTTGTCATTATTTTTTTTTCCTTGTGATCTGTAGTTGTCAAAGAACAAGAGTAGTCAATAGAGGATTTCCACTTAAAAAATTATATACCAGTAAATCAGTTTAACTAAGTTTTCATTTAGAATTCTTACCTTCATATACTGTGCTACCTGCATTTTCCGTAAGTTTTTTCCAGAAATGGAACTTGTGTCTCTTTTTTTTCAGACCACTTTGACTACACTGTTTCCATGAAACCCATATGGAAACAGTATAGCCAGGGGCGCAACACCCATGAGGCCACTTGAGAAAGTCACCTTGGGCAGCTGCTTGATGGATGGGGCGGCATCTTGGGCCAGTGCCAGTCCGAAGCCAGTAACTTTGCATGTTAAAAACAAAATCACATTTTTGTGATTAGAGGGCTTAAAAATGCAGGACACAGCATCAAATCCTAAATTTACAGTCCACTCCTGCATAAAACCCACTCACATGGCTTGTGTCTAGGTGGATTTGAGACATTTCCAACAAAAAGTCTCAAAAAGAAGCCAAAATTTGCACCTGCCAGGACAGGCAAAACTAAACATGTATCACAAGTTAAAAGACATGATCATACATAAGGCACAAAAAAGAGCTACCAAATGTCTCAAAAATTAACCAAAGAAAGAAAAAACTATGATAAATTCCCCCATCTGACCGTTCAGGAGGGGTGATGGGGGTGGGCGTCTTTCTATAATTCGTCTCAGGCAGCAGAGAGGCTAGGTACACCCCAGAGTGTAGCAAAGGAAGTTATACTGTTTCTGTAATTCAGATTAGATGGATATAACCCTGACGTTAAGGGTGATGGCACACGTGGCGTTTTGAACACGTTTTTGGGCCGTTTTTGAGCAGTCCGTTAAAAAACACATGCTTTTTTGACCAGTTTCAATTAAGATAATTGGTCAAACCTGTCAAAACGGACTGATTAAAAACGGGCCAAAAACGCCACATGTGCCATCACCCTAAGGCTATATTCACACTGCCGTTGCCCGCCCGTACCGTAGCGGGCAACGGCAGTGCACGGGGAGAGGAAGTTATGGCGCACGGCCGTACTACAGGTAAAGATAGGACAGGTCCTATCTTTTTCCCGGGTACGGTGCCGCACGTGTGCAGCACCGTACCGCTCCCGTAGGGCGCCATGCGCCCATTGCCATCTATGGGGGACGTATATCGGCCATATATACGTCGGCCGTATATACACTCACTGGCACTTTATTAGGTACACCATGCTAGTAACGGGTTGGACCCCCTTTTGCCTTTAGAACTGCCTCAATTCTTCGTGGCATAGATTCAACAAGGTGCTGGAAGCATTCCTCAGAGAGTTTGGTCCATATTGACATGATGGCATCACACAGTTGCCGCAGATTTGTCGGCTGCACATCAATGATGTGAATCTCCCGTTCCACCACATCCCAAAGATGCTATATTGGATTGAGATCTGGTGACTGTGGAGGCCAATTGAGTACAGTGAACTCATTGTTATGTTCAAGAAACCAGTCTGATATGATTCCAGCTTTATGACATGGTGCATTATCCTGCTGAAAGTAGTCATCAGATGTTGGGTACATTGTGGTCATAAAGGGATGGACATGGTCAGCAACAATACTCAGGTAGGCTGTGGTGTTGCAACGATACTCAATTGGTACCAAGGGGCCCAAAGAGTGCCAAGAAAATATTCCCCACACCAGAACACCACCACCACCAGCCTGAACCGTTGATACAAGGCAGGATGGATCCATGCTTTCATGTTGTTGATGCCAAATTCTGACCCTGCCATCCGAATGTCGCAGCAGAAATCGAGACTCATCAGACCAGGCAACGTTTTTCCAATCTTCTACTGTCCAATTTCGATGAGCTTGTGCAAATTGTAGTCTCAGTTTCCTGTTCTTAGCTGAAAGGAGTGGCACCCGGTGTGGTCTTCTGCTGCTGTAGCCCATCTTCCTCAAAGTTCGACGTACTGTGCGTTCAGAGATGCTCTTCTGCCTACCTTGGTTGTAACGGGTGGCGATTTGAGTCACTGTTGCCTTTCTATCAGCTCAAACCAGTCTGCCCTTTCTCCTCTGACCTCTGGCATCAACAAGGCATTTCCGCCCACAGAACTGCCGCTCACTGGATGTTTTTTTCTTTTTCGGACCATTCTCTGTAAACCCTAGAGATGGTTGTGCGTGAAAATCCCAGTAGATCAGCAGTTTATGAAATACTCAGATCAGCCCTTCTGGCACCAACAACCATGCCACGTTCAAAGGCACTCAAATCACCTTTCTTCCCCATACTGATGCTCGGTTTGAACTGCTGGAGATTGTCTTGACCATGTCTACATGCCTAAATGCACTGAGTTGCCGCCATGTGATTGGCTGATTAGAAATTAAGTGTTAACGAGCAGTTGGACAGGTGTACCTAATAAAGTGGCCGGTGAGTGTATATCATTTTCTTCTGTTTGCCTTCTCTTCTACCTTTTTTGTTCTACTTTTGGGAAAAACTGACCAAGCCAAATTCCCCCTTTGCATACTAATGAACCTTGCTTTTGATCCTATGTGGAAGATGTTTTGTTTTGCCAGGTGTGCTACACTGCTGGTATAAACGGACCCCAGACTTATTCCTTTAAATTCTGTGCCCTGCTAATTCCCTACTGTTCACAGCATCTGGAAGAGGTTTTATAAAATGGTCTGATGCAAAACAGTCAATAGTTTCCACACTACTACTAAGCATACCAACATTATGTAAGACACGAAACCAAACCTACCCCTATACTCCTTCACAGATCATATATGCCTCTCCAACTATATATTCAAGATTACGAAAAAAGGACCAGAGCGGCAACAAACACTAATTTGTTAAAATAATACTCTTTATTGAAAGTAAATACATAAATTCAGCACATATATCCCTCAAGTGGGAAAGTATAAATGCAATGTATGGGGGACACAAGTAGCCCAAGATAGAAAAAAGGGCAGCACAGGAGAACAGTGGAGTCAATACTGGATGGTACCTCCAGTTCTGTTTATGGTTTACCTTCACTGCACATTGCCACTTTATCCCCTACTTATTTGGGTCTAATATTTGACTGCACTGTTATTATTGTCAACAATACTATTAGGACCCTGGGCCAAAAGGGGTAGCCACTGATCTCCTGTGCTGCCCTTTTTTCTATCTTGGGCTACTTGTGTCCCCCATACATTGCATTTATACTTTCCTACTTGAGGGATATATATGCTGAATTTATGTATTTACTTTCAATAAAGAGTATTATTTTAACAAATTACCGTATATACTCGAGTATAAGCCGACCCGAGTATAAGCCGAGGCCCCTAATTTTACCACAAAATACGGGGAAAACCCATTGACTCGAGTATAAGCCGAGGGTGGGAAATGCATTGGTCACACTCTCCCCAGTATATAGCCAGCCAGGCTCTGCCCCAGTGTATATAGCCAGCCAGCCCCTGCCCCAGTATATATAGCCTGCCAGACCCTGCCCCAGTGTATATAGCCTGCCAGACCCTGCCCCAGTGTATATAGCCTGCCAGACCCTGCCCCAGTGTATATAGCCTGCCAGACCCTGCCCCAGTGTATATAGCCTGCCAGACCCTGCCCCAGTGTATATAGCCTGCCAGACCCTGCCCCAGTGTATATAGCCTGCCAGACCCTGCCCCAGTGTATATAGCCTGCCAGACCCTGCCCCAGTGTATATAGCCTGCCAGACCCTGCCCCAGTGTATATAGCCTGCCGCCGCTGCCAGACAGATCGCACAGAAGATATACAGGGGTCACCGGAAAGGTGAGTTTAGATATATTTATTTTTTGACTCGAGTATAAGCCGAGTTTGGGTTTTTCAGCACATTTTTTGTGCTGAAAAACTAGGCTTATACTCGAGTATATAAGGTAGTGTTGGTTGCCGCTCTGGTTCTTTTTTGGTAATCATCAACATTATGTAAGGCAGGTGAAAGCTCAACAACAGGGTCTGATGCTACATTATTTCTATCTTTTACATTACTGTTAGATATGCAATCATTTATTTAATTATCTAATTTATTTAATTATCTATCTGTTTTATTACAGTTAAGCTAGGATTAGGCGCAGAAATACTAGACATTTCTGCTATATCAGAAAAGGTATAGCTATCACCGTCCGTCCATAGAAAGTACAGTGCTAGTAGTCCCAGAATTCTACTCGAGTGCAGCTACGAGTTTACCAGTGTCCTATCTGGTATCCATAGGAACATATGTGGAAACCATGTATCCCTGATCACTTCCTAGCAACTTTGTCTGTCACTCCCACCTCCATCATCCCACTTTCTGCTCCTCAATGCAGGTAAACATGTACCTTGGTTGGGCGTGGCCTGACTGCCTCGCTACTAGAATCCTGCCGAAAAAGGACCACCGGCATACCCTGGATCCGGGTCAAGTGATCCTCCTGCCGTGGATGAAGCACCATGAGCAAATCCCACACATCTGCGGCTGCAGAGCGGCTGAAAGCCCAAGATGGCGCCACGGCAACAACAATTTCGCACGCTGCTCCTGTGGCCTCGGAAACTGATAACTCCTCTGCTGCGGAGGGTAAGCAGGAGTTAACACTCAAAGAGGTATCTACACAACTCCTAGCAGCGATCCAGCACTCTACAATGTCACTTACCAACAAAATAGAGGAGATACGAGTGGATGTCGGGCTCCTGAGACAGTATATGGAAAAGCTGAGGGAGCGTGTCAAAGACACAGAGAAGAGGATCTCCCATATGGAAGATGATAATGCTCCTGTATCAGCCCAGATTGCAGCCCTTGAGAAAGCAGCCAAAATGTGGGCTCAGAAATCTGATGATTTGGAAAATCGCCTACGGCGTAATAATATCAGAGTCCTTCGACTTCCAGAGAGGGCTGAAGGTACTGATCCTATTCTTTTTATGGAAAGATGGTTTAAGAAGATGCTTTCTTGGCCTGTCCGTATCTAGTATATACTCCGTGGAGAGGGCCCTTCGGGTCCCGGCGAAACCACCTCCTCCAGGAGCGCCTTCACGGCCCATGTTGGCGTAAATACTCTTTAGCAAAGATCGAGACACCATATTGGGTGCGACGAGATGTATGGGCTCCATTACTTTCCAGAATAGCACAGTGTCCTTGTTTCCGTACTTCCCTACAGCTCTTCAAAAGTTACGAGCTACTTTTATAGTTGTTAAAAAGAGACTGCAAGAGCTACAGATTCCTTACTCCATGGCCTTCCCGGTTTGATGCTCATTGTAAAAATAATTTTTTCAATAAAACAGTTAAAAAAAAAAACATGTACCTTGAGGAAAGCAGTGGTGAGGCATACAACTCCAGTCTTTCCAGGGATTATATCCTCTGGGTTGACAAGCTCTGGGCACGCATGAGTCATCTCTGCACCAGTGTCCCTCAACCCCATGGTATCATGGAGACCGGAGAGGGGTGACTTGAACATCCCTGGCTGGGTGGCAATCAGTCAGGAAGGGTGCCCACACTTCATAAATATTAGTTTAAATGTTGCTTTATTGATGACGCGTTTTGGAGACGCACTTCTTCAGATGAATGCATGTTGCATGTATTGCTGAGAGGGCTGTTCCAATCACCCTTCTCCGGTCTCCCTGAGTACTGATCACTGAGTGCTGTAAACACACGGTTTGTGAATGTTAGGAGGCTCTTCCTATAAATTTAATGAAAGGCTAGAACCAAGGCTTTATAAGGTAAACCCCACCATTTAAAAACTAATAACCCTTACTACTGAGATAGAAGACTTATTCGGCGGTGAGGGTCAGCAGAGGAATTTTCCAAACCCAAACGACTCATTAAGGCCCTTGGCTGTTTAGCCCCTTGCCAGCCCCTTGTAGTATATAGCCTGCCATCCCCTTGTAGTATATATCCCCTTATTTTTTTTATATACCCGATTATACCCAAAAATTGTGCTCATACTCAAGTTGTTATACTCAAGTTGAATCCACTAAAAGTATTGGCCAAATTTTCCTTTATGAATTGTCCCTGTATACTTTCCCTTTTTTGTACTATATTTTAATGATTCCCTACCTTGAAAGTTTTTTAAATGTAATGAATTAATAAAATTTATTGTTATTTAAATTTGGTGTATGGCATCAATTCTTGTAGGTTAAAGGACATCTATCACCAGGATGAATGATTGTAAACCCAGCACACTGAAATACTGGTGTGTGTAACCTCTGGCATGAACTGCTCTTCTTTTAGCTTCTTATGTCCTGGGTTTTGCTAAAAAAAAAAGGCTTTAATGTTACTGGAGCCTTGAGCACCTCAGGCTAATTTGCATAAATTTAAAGCCCTTTTTTTCTTAAGAACAAGGGAATATGAAGCTAAAAGAATTGTAGATCCTGCAAGAGGGGGCACTAAACTGAATGTCTGTTTATTTGGTTTACAATCCATGACCTGGTGGTAGATGCTCTTAATAGTGATATATAAGAGTGACATCTAATGATGTATTTTTAGGGATTCCTGACTTTTTGTGTTTTCCTCAAATGCTTTATTGTTATAATCTTTTATTACGAACTTAGAAATGTTTCTATCTGTTGTGGCATTGATGTTTTATTCACTAAGAGGCAGAGATTAATTAGTATCCTTGATACAAACGAATTTTGATTTACGGTATATATTTAAGTATACAGTTAGCATACCCCACGGTATTCAAATGGGCAAAACATATAAAAAAAATTTTTTAAACAAAATTAAAGAGAACCCGTCATGCAAAATAACCCTCCTAAACTAAATATATTTTCATAAACTGCCATTAGAGAGCTTTGCCTCTATCCCCTTATTGTCCCTCTACATGCCTGTAAACCTAAGCAATGAGGTCCTAAAGCTGTATGCAAATGACCTGTGAAATGTCCAATGAAGCATTAGCATATTCAAGCTGTCCACTCTATTCATGAGTGGGAGGTACAGCCACACCCCCAGTGCATGACTGACAGCCTGTATAATGGTGTCAGGCTGTATAATGATGTGCTTCCTGGTGCTGGTGGCCACGTGCTGGTGTGTGCATGTGTGTGTGTTTAGGAGAGATACAGCAGCTCCAGGCAGCCATGTTACAGCAGAACATGTCAGATTCATGTGTAGCTGATGTCTGTGTCTCTCACCTGTATATTAGGAGGAAGCAGCATGTCAGCAGATGCAGCACACACACCAGCCATGCTTTACTATACATTACAAACAGACATGAGCAGGGTGAGGAGAGGGGAGGAGTAACAGGGGTGACATCACTGCCTCTGACCATGTGACCAGCCTCATTTATATGATAAAAAATAGATGATTTTACAATGAATAATGTATGAAATAACTAGATAAAGGCTGGGATGGGATCCTTGTGAGCTGCTCCAACAGGTAGAGGTGACAGGACTAGTGTCACAGACCTGATGACAGGTGTCCTTTAAATATGAATCGCCTCTTTGCAGTATTAAAAAATTGTACTTTTGATAAATACAGATGCAATCTTGTATATTTTTACTTTATGTGATTTTTTTGTTGCTTTTTTCAGCTTTGATGTTGAAAATGGCTTATCAGCAGGCAGAAGCCCCTTGGACCCCCAGGCCAGTCCAGGATCAGGTCTGGTACTTCAAGGCAACTTTCCCCACAGCCAGAGAAGAGAGTCTTTCCTTTACCGTTCTGACAGTGACTATGACCTCTCTCCTAAAGCCATGTCAAGGAACTCATCTATTGCTAGTGACTTGTGAGTATGAATGGCCCAACCTTTTCTCGGTTAGTTGGCAAAATCCTTCTCATAGTAAAACACAGTGAAAATACCAGGAGAACTGTGCCATTTTTATCTCATGTCTAATATCTATTAGTATAAAACTTAATATTTATTCTATTATACTTGTACATTCAGAAATTCAATTGCAATATGTATATGTCTTATTAAGTATAGCACCCCCGTTATTCTCATGCATAGTGTTTTATTTTAAAAAAAACCTCACTATTAATGAAGTGCATCAGACCTGAAGAGTATTGGTAAAAAACATTTGCAGTAAATGTTAGAAAAGTCAGATACTACACTGAAGCTGTAAAGCAAGGGTACAGTGATTTAGTTTGCTACTAATAAGAAATATATCTGTTAATCACTCTATTCTTTAGGCATGGAGAAGACATGATAGTGACTCCTTTTGCACAGGTGAGTACTTTATATCTAAACTTAAATATGTGTAAATTATGGGCCTGTGTGCATCAGATATTATATGAAAAAATGTTTGTACCGTGTTAGCCAGTTGAAGAAATTCCTGTTGCTTTTAAAAGGCCAAGTAAAATGATCTCTTTGAGATTGAGATTAGCCTTTGTTGGCTAAGTGAAATAGAAGATGTTACAAGCAAGCTTTAGGGACTGCTAAGGTCCCTTCAACAGGCTTTCTGAAGTAAAACAGATACAAATGTTTAGAGAAGTGAAGCAAACCCAGGTTAGACTGAGCATCTCAGTTGTGGGAACCTTTACTAAAAAAATGGCATGATTTGTAGGGAGAATGAACAGATCTATTGAAAAATATCTTCTATATTTCCACTCATGCCCACCCTGGATGTGGAATTCCTATACACTAACATCCCACACAAAGATGGACTAAATGTTTACCATAAGCATCTCAAGTCTAATGGGATTGCCTCAGGATCAGTACTTCATTGACCAAATTAATCCTCACACATAATTATTTCCCTTTTGGGTTACAAATGTACACCCCCAAAGCTTTTCATGGGAACTATAAAGTGTCTTCTTACAATCCGGCCACGTTAAACCTTTTGCCCACTGTTGAACAACTATGAGGAGGCTGGGGAAAAGGAAGTGGAGTAGGAGGAAAACAGAGGCAAGGAGTGAAATCCTGCAATCCTCAGTGGTGGCAATATATGCCTCAGGCATATGCCAGGTGTGGTGGTGGTGTCACATCCTCCCTTTGCCGGGAAACAGGTGGCCTTGTAACTCCAGAATCAGTGGTAGAGGCTAAGACAGTTGAAGCAGCAGTTTTTTTTTTCTTGGTTTATCATCCACTTGGTTTTTCCTCCTATCTGCATGCAGTGGGATGACAGAAACATTAAGGATGGTTCTTCCAACCACCCATGTTAGAGAGAATGTTGAGTTTCCCTATCATTTCGCTTTCATATCAATTGTATCTGCGCAAATGATTGTTTTAGCCACAATAATAGTACTCGTGTCCAATTCTGGTCATATTGAATACTTCTACTGAGAGCGAGCCCTGTTGGGAAGGAGACCTTTGCTATAGTGCAAATATCATTCTAGCTGCGACCAATACAGATAGAGAGGCAATGATTAAGAGCTGTTTGCCAATATTTATGTCTGTGTTTATTCTTCAACATCCACTTTAACACGGTACATAAAGTTGTCCCTCTGTGTGAAGGCTCAGATTTGGCTTACTTTTCTATAATTTAGCAGATGGTTGTTAATATTATAGTTAATATATGTTGATATTATAATTAAAATATCTCTTTTAGGTTCTGGCCAGCCTGCGAACTGTGCGGAGCAACTTTGCAATGCTAACTCACCTTCAGGAAAGAGTATCGAGCAAGTGAGTCAGTTTGATTTTCTTTACAGTGTGAATGTGTGCCATGGATTTTAAAAGAAATGGGAGAAGGGGGTTTAGGATTTCTGCTGCAAAAAACAGTCCATACAGTGGTTGTAGTGGGCATTTCTACAGTATCCTGTCTGCAGTAAAAATTACATTGTAGAAATGTTCTTTGTGGCCCTAGCCTTAGACAGCCCGTGAAAGGGAAAATCAATGGAAGAAAAAAGCCATAGATTGTAGCTTTGTTATTATAGCAATGTTGAATTATAGATTCAACATCGCTTCCATTTTAAATTATGGCCGCATGAGGATTGATGTGCTGGGGTTTATATCTCTCATTGATTAACTTGTATACCGTATATACTTGAGTATAAGCTGAGACCCCTAATTTTAACACACAAAAACTGGTAAAATCTATTGACGAGTATAAGCCGAGGGTGGGAAATATGTTGGTCACAGCCTCCCCAGTAAATAGCCAGAAAGCCCCCTGTAGTATTTAGCCTGCCAGCCACCTGTAGTATATAGCCTGCCAGCCCCCTGTAGTATAATACCAGCCAGCCCCCTGTAGTATGTAGCCTGCCAGCCCCCTGTAGTATATAGCCTGCCAGCCCCCTGTAGTATATAGCCTGCCAGCCCCCTCTAGTATATAGCCTGCCAGCCCCCTCTAGTATATAGCCTGCAAGCCCCCTGTAGTATAATACCAGCCAGCCCCCTGTAGTTTATAGCCATCCAGCCCCCTGTAGTTTATAGCCTGCCAGCCCCTGTAACATATAGCCTGCAAGCCCCCAGTAGTATATTACCAGCCAGCCCCCTTTAGTATATAGCCGGCCAGCCCCCTGTAGTTTATAGCCTGCCAGCCTCTGTAGTATATAGGCACTTAGCCCCTTTTAATATATAGCCAGCCCCCTGTAGTATATAGCATGCCAGCCCCCGGTAGTATATAGCCTGCCACCCCCTGTACTATATAGCCTGCCACTCCCCTATTATATAGCCTGCAGCCCCTGCCCCCGAGTATATAGCCTGCAGCCCCTGCCCCCAATATAATGCCTGTTGGAAAAAAACAAACGGTGTGTCATGTTCTGACGCCACCCCTCTCCCCCCAGCAGGCCCTCTTCTATACAGCGATGCTCCGGCATTTGCGCCGTGTCCCCACGCTGTCCATCCCAGGGATCATGACATAAGCCACTTGCTGACATCATAGTGTGTACCGATGACGACGCAAATAGTAGAATCAACTTCAAAAAAAGCATAGGACTGGCTTTTTTAAAATGGCAACAAGCGGCTGACGTGACGATCCCTGCAATGGACAGCACAGGGACACAGAGCCGATGCCGGAGCATCGCTGTATAGAAGAGGACTTTATTAACACTAATCATTTTAATTGTTGCTATTTTTAGATGTAAAGAACTTTTTGGTCATTTTTCTAAACAGTTTTCACTGTGGGATGGAGAACAGCAGGCAATTCAGTTTTTTTTTAGTGTTCACGATGCAGGATAAATACCATGACAGTTGTATATTGCTCATCTTTTTATATTTATAGTTTTGTTTCATTCTAAAAATTAATAATATTTACCATTGTTTTAGTCCCAGTGTATTATTTATATACTGGAGTATTTTACCCTGAAAGTAACAGACTTAGTGGCAGTCTATTAGGCTTCTTGTAGGGCCTAATACGTATGGACCTGATTGCATTGATTACACCCTTATCCACCATGTGCATTGGTCCCCTACACTGTTTGTTGAATTAATGATGTCCGACACAAGGAACACCCTCTATCTTAAACTAAATACACTGATGAAGGGTAACAGTTCTTTGAACTTTTGACTTTCAGGCTCCCCCTCCACTACAGTTTTGAAGATTATCAGCATTTTATAAAGAATCATCCTGACCATCTCATACATAAATTTGACTATTTAGCAAATGCTAAGTTATGTAGATTATTGTCTTGTACACACTGCAGCAGGTATTTTGTCTCTCTCCTCCATACAGATCTTCTCAAGATCTTTCAGGTTTTGGGACAGTATTGGGTAATATTGAGTTTCAGCTCCTTTTAAAGATTTTGGATTGGGTTCAGGTCTGGAGGCTGAATAGACCACTTCAGGGGCATTGAAATGCTTCTCATGGAGCTATTCCTCAGTTGCCCTGGCTGTGTATTTCGGGTCATTGTCATGCAGAAATCAAATGCCCTTTTTGATGGAAGGAGGTTATTGGGCAAAACCTTGGGAAAGATGGCCCCATCTATTCCTCCTCAATGTGGTGCAGTCGTCCTGTCTAGAGATGAGCGAACATACTCGTCCGAGCTTGATGCTCGTTCGAGCATTAGCGTACTCGAAACTGCTCGTTGCTCGGACGAGTATTTCGCCAGCTCGAGAAAATGGCATCTCCCGCTGTTGTGATTTTTGGCGGCCAGAAACAGAGCCAATCACAAGCCAGGAGACTCTGCACTCCACCCATCATGACGTGGTACCCTTACACGTCGATAGCAGTGGTTGGCTGGCCTGATCAGGTGACCCTGGAATAGACTAGCCCCTGCCCGCGCTGCTCGGATCATTCTTTGTCTGGATGCCGCTAGGGAGAGAGCTGCTGCTGGTCAGGGAAAGCGTTAGGGTGTTCTATTAGAATAGTGTTAAGCAGGAGTGATTCTACAAGAACCCAACAGCCCTTCTTAGGGCTACAATAACGTTATATATTTACTTTTTTTTGGTTTGCTTGTGGCTGGGCTTGCTGCCACTAGTAGTGCAGCTAGTACCATATTGTGAGGAATTTGCTGGGAGACTTGCGACCGTTGTGTTTAGCTCTTAGTGACACACATATCCACCTCAAACACCGAAGTGGGACAATTTATTAGGGGTTTGATTTGAATTAGGCACAGTCTGCTGATTTATTTTTTTTTACGTTTATTTCTTTTTATAAATCAAAGTCATCAGGCACAGCACAAAATCCAGTTGTGTGCTGTCAGTGTAGGTCAGAAACTAGCCATAGCAATAGGATAGCATCGTTTTGTTTAGAAAACAAAAAAAACACAAAAAAAAAAATTTAAAGTTTACACTTTAATTTTGAAAATGTTTAACCCGAGGGCTAGGGGTAGAGGACAAGGGCGTGGACGTGGGCGTCCAACTACTGCAGGGGTCAGAGGCCGTGGTCCTGGGCGGGGTGAGACACCACCTGCTGATGAGGGAGCAGGGGAACGCCGCAGAGCTGCACTCCCTAGGTTCATCATGTCTCAAGTTACTGGGACTCGTGGTAGAGCACTGTTGAGGCCAGAACAGTGCGAAGAGGTGATGTCGTGTATTGCGGACAATGCTTCTAGCCATTTGTCCACCAGTCAGTCTTCCACGCAGTCTACCCATGTCACCGAAATCAGCACTCCTCCAGCTCCTCCACCTCAGCCTCCTTCCCCCCAGTCTGCCCCCTCCCAGCAAAATTTTGCATTTGAACTGGCATACCGGGATACTGTTTTCCCACAGTCACAAACCACTTGTCCGGTTGCTGCTAGCTATTTTCCGATGCCCAGGTTTTCCACCGGTCGCAGTCTATGGGTGATGATGACATTATTGACGTAGTGGAAGAAGTATGTAAAGAGGTGTCGGACAATGAGGAGACACGGTTGTCAGACAATGGTGAAGTTGTTGTCATGGCAGGAAGTCCGAGGGGGGAGCAGACTGAGGGATCGGAGGATGATGAGGTGACAGACCCAAGCTGGGTTTATAGGCCGGGTGAACACAGTGCTTCTGAGACGGAGGCGAGTCCTGTAGCAGAACAGGTTGGAAGAGGCAGTGGTGGGGCCAGATGGAGAGGCAGGGCCAGAGCTGGTGCATCAGCTCGTGGCGAGGGCTAGATTTTCAGAAGTCTGGAGGTTCTTTAAAGAAACACCGGATGACCGACGGACTGTGGTGTGCAACCTGTGCCAAACCAGGATCAGCAGGGGTTCCACCACTACTAGCTTAACTACCACCAGTATGCGCAGGCATATGAATGCTAAATACCCCACTCAATGGCACCATGCCCGTTCACCTCCGGCCGGGCACACCACTGCTCCTTCCCCTGTGTCATCTGCTAGTCAGCCCCCTGCCCAGGACCCCGGCCCAAACACCTCCCGTGTGAAAACCCCATCTTCGCCTCCACGATCCTCCACAGCATCCACCAGCGTTCAGCTCTCCATACCCCAGACGCTGGAGCGTACAAGGAAGTATAGTGCAACCCACCCACACGCCTAAGCCCTCAACGTCCATATCTCCAAACTGCTTAGCCTGGAGATGCTGCCCTATAGGCTGGTAGAGACCGAGGCCTTTCGAAACCTCATGGCGGCGGCCGCCCCTTGGTATTCGGTCCCAAGCCGCCACTACTTTTCCCGATGTGCCGTCCCAGCCCTGCACAAGCACGTGTCAGACAACATCATCCGTGCCCTGACCAACGCCGTTTCTGACAAGGTCCACCTGACCACGGACACGTGGACGAGTGCTGCCGGGCAGGGCCACTATATATCGCTGAGACCTGGACCGAGGTAGGCCCCGCAATCCTCGGCATCGGCAGTATATGACCAGCCCCAGTAGTATTGCAGTATATGGTAGGAACGATCTGACTTTCTAGGGTTACCCTAGAGCAGTGGTGCCGAACCTATGGCTTGGGTGCCAGAGGTGGCACTCAGAGCCATTTCTGTGGGCACACAGGTAGTCGCCCCAGGACAGAGTTCACCAAACAGGACCAAATCCACCAAATCTTCCTGCAGCCCCCGGCAACTTAAGCGATGCTGCTGTCCGCGCTATTTTAAAGTGACACTTCATTGGCTGTTTGTAACTGCAGGTACAATTGGGAGGTGTGGGCTGAACTGCATTATCTTTGGAGGTTCTCTTACTGGACCCACCATTCTTCTTGTACAGAGTGACCCTGGAGTGAAGCTACTATGATAGTCTGAATTTGCCCTCCTTCACTCAACTGTATTGGTGGCCTCAGGGGACCGATATGCAAGATGTGGAGGAACAGGTAGAAATAAGTTACTGCTCAAAATGCCATGTTGGCACTTCACAGTAAATAAGTGGAGTTTGGTTGTAGTTTGGGCACTCGGTCTCCAAAAGGTTCACCATCACTGCCCTAGGGGGTCTAAGAAATTGTGAAAAAAAAAGTTTAAAAAATGCGACTTTTACACCTTTTTACATGACATAAAAAATGTAATGAAAAGTGATCAAAATGTCGCACAGTCCTTAAAATGGTAGCAATGAAAACATCGTCTCATTTCGCAAAAAATGACATATCACACAGCTCCGTGCACCAAAGTATGAAAAAGTTATTAGCGTCAGAAGATGGCAAAAAATTTTTTCCTTTTATTGTACACATTCGTTTTATTTTGAAAATGTATTAAAACGCAATAAAACCTATATAAATTTGGTATCACCGCGATCGCACCAAACCAAAGAATAAAGTAGAGGTGTTATTTGGAGCGCAGAGTGAAAGTCGTAAAAACTGAGGCCACAAGAACATGACGCACATGCAGCATTTTTCAATTTTTCCACATTTGGAATTTTGTTTCCTGCTTCCCAGTACACAGCCTGTTATAATAAATAACATCACGGGAAAGTAAAAATTTTTACGCACAAAATAAGCCCTCATACAGCTCTGTACACGTAAAAATTAAAAAGTTATGGATTTTGAAGGTGGAGAGAGAAAAATGAGCAAAAAAAAACCCTGCATCCTTAAGGGGTTAAAGAAAAAAAGGTCTGTACATGCTTGAATTCTTTTATTGCAATAAATAAGTATTTAAAAATCATACAATGTGATTTTCTGTATTTTTTTAAAATTCTGTATCTCACTATTGAAATGTGTTTATAATAAAAATTACAGACCTCTTCATTCTTTGTAGGTTGACCGTGAATTAGAACAATGTTCTTGTATACTACAAATTACAACCTGTTCTCACATTCCTTAACAGCTCAGAGTGATTAGGTTGAATCCCAATGAGAGTAACAATGACTAGAAGCAAATGTTGAGATTGGTGAAGAAGTGGTTTAATTATATTGATGTAGACTTGCTGGACTGGCTCGAGCAGACACCAAAATTGTGAATGTGTAGAATAGACCAGGGATCACATTTCAGTTGAGA
The DNA here is from genome assembly GCF_040894005.1 of Engystomops pustulosus. Classification (NCBI taxonomy): domain Eukaryota; kingdom Metazoa; phylum Chordata; class Amphibia; order Anura; family Leptodactylidae; genus Engystomops; species Engystomops pustulosus. The sequence continues at coordinate 175,496,358 of NC_092411.1, forward strand.
CTCATCGAGAATATGCCCACAAGTTTTCAAGCAGTGTTGAAAGCCAGAGATGTATTTACAAAATACTAACAACATAATAACAATTGTAATTACATGACAATAATCTGCATAGCTAGTATAGATGGTATTATACAGTTAAAAGGGCAATAAATTATAAAAAGAGGGCATTCACAAAATATAAATCTGACGGGTCACCTGAAGCCTCTAATAATTACAAAACACTTACCAAAATCTGTAAGGAAATAAAATCAGCCAAAATACAAAATGAAAGACAGGTGGCTAAATATAGAAAATCAAATCCCTAGAAATTATTTAAGTATATAAATGTGGAAAAAAAAGGTCAGAGGAGGTGGGACCCCTATATTCTGAAAATGGTGGATTAGTAACTTAATTACTAAACAGTTTTTGTTACTGTAGGGACAGCAGAGAGCTTCAAGAAGGGTCTAGATGCCTTTTTACATCTAAATAACATTAACTGTTATGTTATATAGAATTGTTTCCCCTAAATCCCCTCCTCATCCAATCCCTTCCCCTCCTTGGTTGAACTTGATGGAAATGTTTCTTTTTTAACTATGTAACAATGTAACAACTAACAACTAGATTTATGTATGAGCCAATATGAGTGTCTATAAAATAATGTCATGTTGAAAGCTGTAGTGGATGTAATGCATATGAAATCTAAAAAGTCAAATGTTTAAAGCATAGTTGCCATTTTGCTTGTCTGTATAGATGTCATGGTCTCTATTGACTGAGGCATCTACAAAGTTAATCTACAATTTCAAGACTACAGGCTTTAAGTTCACATAGTTGGTCTGTTATGTGCACCAATACATTTGTTGTAGACACATACTGGATATGATCCATCAAAAAATATTAGATTACTATGGTTTCATGATTGTCTTGACTGTTTTTCAGGAGACCATCTGGCAACAATCCACCAGCAGCGTGTAAACCAAACCTTTCTGGTAGGAAGTTAAAAAACATAAAGCTTTTCATGAACCAGATGGACATACACCATATAGAGTACATAGCAAAGCAAGATTTTATCTTAAAATATATATTAATAATTTCAAATTTAAAGGAACAGGCTAGATCAAAAATTATTAACAGTTGGGGGAACATTTCACTGACCAACCTTTTGTACTCCTTGTCTATGTAATCTCTCATCACTTGATGCCTTTGTACAAGTTGCTCTGTATACCGATTTTGTATATATAGATAGCACCGGGTGAATTGTTCATTCAGCAGTATTTATCTATTTAATTATCTTATCCCATCTAAAGGGAACTTTTCATCCAGGACCTCATTTTCTCTAAGGACAGGTTGCAGAAACCCATTACAGCTGGATTGCAAATATGCCTTTTTGCCTTTTCTGAGCATTAACATACTTGTTTTAACGTACCTTACACCTTGACAGAATCATGTTCTGAGTCCCAGGTTTGTTTTGGTTTGTCTGCATTTAAAAAAACAAAACAAAAAATAAATGTGGCTTAACTGTGCTACTTACTCCTGAACTCTCTCAGCCCCCACCTTTGTGCTCCTTTAAAACTCAATATGAGCTTTTTTTTTTTTTTATAAAGTCCCCTAATCACCACCATTTCCTATAAACCTCTAATAAAGTACCAAAAAAACAAAATCACAAAAAACCCATATATTTGGTATCGCTGCGTCCGTATAAGAACTGCTCTGTGAACGGTTAAAAAAAAAAAACTTGCAAAATTGTTATTTTACATCATATCCTTTCTCTAAAAAGTGATTAAAATGAAAGTTATGTGCACCACTGAAAATAACAACTCATCAATGAGGTATCACCGTAATCGCAGTGATCCATAGAATAATGATAACATATTATTTTTATGGTAAGGTGAATGGCACCAAAAAAAGCAAAAAAAACTGAAACCAGAATTGATGATTTTCTTTTTCTATATGGCTGGACTGACTTTAAAAATAACAAAGAGCATATACTCTCAACCAGTAGTGTATTATAATATAGGAGGTTGACTGGGTCAGAAGCCTTGAAGGGGGGCCTATGGCCACCAAAACCTCCCACCAAATTTTATATAAGGAACTTCACCCATGAAATCCTCATAAATCTGTTCCTGCTATCAATACAGATGTACAAAAGAGCCATTTCAGGACCTTTGAAGGTCCTTCAAAGGTTCTGAAACCACAGATTGAAAGCAGGCGCAGATTGAAGAAACGCATCTTCCATTCCCCAAGAAGCTTTTAAGCTTTTTAGTACCATATGCAGGAAGTGAATTACAGACTTGTAGGAGCTATAAATATTCATATAGCCTAGGACCCATGGCAGTCTTAATCCGCTGCTCTCTGCATTCTTGTTCAGCCAAGGTGCCACTCAGCAATGCTGACTGTGTGTATAGACCTGACAGTCTCATGCTGTGCAGTCAAACAAATGCTGTAGTAGGCTCACAGCTGTGGTCAGCAGAGCACCTCTGGCCTCTGTATATGCACTTTACTAGGCCCCTCCCTCCAGCCATACATAAAAACATTGTATTCCCAGACAACCCCTCTAAGGAGGAGATACACATACAGCAGAAAAAAGTCTGTTCTTTTGTGTTACAGCATTAGACAATGTACACATAAATGACATCTGACATCTGCTTACCTAGAACTACAAAAATATAAATATACAGGACAGCAATAGTGATCCAACTGGTTGATTTGTTTCAATGCTAATTTAGACCTTTGAGTGTGAATCAATAAATTTAGTATTGCACCTAAAAAAACAGTGTTCTAGATATAATCACTACATGATGTGATATATGATATTTTAGGATATATTGGCTAGTTCAGCAGAGCGTATGACTATACATAGAGGAAAAAGCAAGGAAACAATTGACGTCAGACATTCCTTTAAAAATACCAGAGGACTTGTATCCAGGGGACTGTTCTACTCCCAAGAGGCCTGACAAACCTTCCACTTCCTGCAAACAACCCCATAACATGGAAAAATGTAACTTATTTTACCCATCTATTTCATGTAGATGGATGCTTGCACTACAGGGTGATTTCCTAATGTGAACTCTCATGACGCTGAACAATTTTCTACAGTCGTAGAATCTCAAATAATAACAATATAATTTTTATATTTTTGGAATTCAGTGTATGTCACCTTTCTCAGTCTGAAATATTGTAATTAATTTGGTGAAATTGTGCTTACAAGGTCAATGCTTTTGTGAAATTACTGATTAAGGGAAGAAAAAGTGAAACATAATCTCTGTAATTTATTCCATAATTGTACTTTTATTTTCTGGCCATAATTTTGCCTACAATGAGGTGACTGATTAGCTGAAATTAAGGTAAGTGTCAGGCTCCGAGGCTGTGGATCCTCTGAACCACTGCGGACGATGCCACAAGCCACTACTTGGGACTGGAGTCTAAGTGGCAAACGGTTTTCACCAAAGCCCGCCACAAAGTGGGTTGGACTTGTTGCGGCGTGGTACCACCAGATCGTTCCACAGGCATGACTTGTCCACAGTGGCAGCCAAGGCCGAGGTACAGAAACGGCAGGCAATATCGCAGTCGGGGACAGGCAGGAGGTCTGGGCAGCACAGGTTCAAAGTCGGAGACGTAGCAACAGGTCAGGGCAGGCGGCAAAGGAGAGAAGTCAAAAAGGGAACCGGACATCACAACAGGAAATCACAGAAATGGCGCAAGGCATCAAACTCAGCTTTCTCTAAGGCTCGAGGCACTAAGCCTCTAAGGCTCGAGGATGTGATGGGAGAGGCAGGTTTAAACAGCCTTATGGGAAAATGGCCAGCGCCAATTAATGGCGGGACTCAGGAGCTGGGACAGGTGAGACAGGTAAGAGGCTCTGGCGCCCACCTCCCTGGGCTCCAGAATTCTGGCTTTAACGAGTCATAAATTTAAAGAGTCAATAGCATTTGTGAAGCCTTTTTGAACCTTGTGAACATAGTAGTGAATGTAGTGATTATAAACTGCCCTAAAAATGCAAGCAGAATTTTGTTATATATTTCTAGGAGATTTTAAGTATACTGTAGCAAGCTAAAGATATTTTGAACTATTACTTTACCATTATCCCATTAATTTAGCGTAGACTTTTCTACCGCCACATTAATTCTAACATATACAGTGCCACCCTTTAATTAAAATGTACAATGTCTCATGCATTATTATTATTATAGTAATTTAGATATATACTTCACCAGAACAAAGTTTAGTACATAAATACAGCACCATTATGGAGTTCAATACATGAGTACAGTACTAAAACGGAGCTTTGTACAGAAACACAGCACCAGGATCAAATCCCAGTCGCACTATAAACTGCCCCAGTATCCAACACAATGCCATCCCCGGTATAAAGGGATTTAGATCAGGGCTTATAGAAGGCCACTTCAGAATAGTTCAGTGTTTTTCTCTTAGGTGTGTGTTTTGGGTCATTATCATGTTGCAAGAATCATGACCTGCGACTGAGACCAAGCTGTCTGACACTGAGAAGCACATTTTTCTTTAGAATCCCTTTATAGTCTTTAGGTTTTATTGCACCCTCCACAGATTCAAGACACCTGAGCCAGATGCAGCACTGCAGCCCTAGAACATAACAGAGCCTCCTCCATGATTCACAGTAGGGACAGTGTTCTTTTCAAGATATGCTTCATTTTTCAGCTCTGAACATAGAGCTGATACCTTGACAAAAAGTTCTATTTTAGTCTCTAGCCATAGAACGGTCTCCCAGAAGCTTTGTGGCTTAACATATAGTTTTGCATAGTGTAAACAATCACTCGGTAAAGTGGTTGATGGATGCAGGTAGTTTGTGAGAGTGCATTAGTCTTAGAATAGATCACTTCAGACTGCTAATCTGACAAGTTCTGGTGAGAACCAATTGTTTGGAATTTCTGTTTATGCCAAAATCCTGAAGGTTTTTTGCTGAAGAAAAGCTCCTGCTGCTTCTGTTATTGAACTTTCTTTAAATACACCCTGGACACATCTGAGTTTTACCACTGCCTGCATTTGACTTTTTCCTGGACTACAAGTCTACAAAAGGGTCCAATTCACATATGGTTGAGGATTCGGGTATCCGTTGCAAGGGGCAACAACAGACAGTACTGGTGAATGTCTTGGCTGAAATGGTCTACAGGTCTGCAAAAGAACATTGTAATGGAGGAGCTTATCAAGCAATTCATGCAAGCAAATTTACAACAGCAACAAGCCTTGGCACAACAGTGGGAGGCTCATGCAGATGCCTTGCAAGCCCAGCAACTGGTGTATGCTCAGCAACAGGAGACCAACTGCCTAATTTTGGAACAAATGGCTGCATTGAGAAAAGCAGTGTCTGTGCCACAGGTTGTCTCGATAGCTGGCCAAACCTCAGATGTAATTGTAAAAGAAAAGGTACAAGCTTCCTTGCAGAAGATGACTACCGAGGACGATGTGGAGGTTTATCTGACTGTCTTTGAGTGAAATGCAGAGAAAACTTGCCTTTAGACCAGTGGGCTGAAGTGCTGGCTCCATACTTAATGGGTGACTCTCAAAAAGCCTATTATGATCTCGCCTCGAAAGAATCAAAGGACTATAGCAAATTGAAGGATGAAATACTTGAACAATTGGGGGTCAGTAAAGCAGTCCAGGTACAGCAATTGACTTTTTGCAAGAAGAAACCTCCAAGGTCCCAACTGTTTGACCTCCTTCACTTGGTGCGGAAGTGGTTACAACCAGAGTCCTCTATACCAGTGGAAAAGGTTGTGATGGATATCTCTGCCCGTGCTCTTCCTGTGCGAGTGCAGCACTGGGTTGCCCAGGGAGGTCCTGAGAATAAAGACAACCTGATAAGCCTGGTGGAGAGATATAATATACCTGAAATTGACAATGCAAAATTACCTTAGTCAAACTGCAAAGCTCAGGCTTCATCCAGTAAGATGCATTCTAAGTCTGTAGGAGAGTAGAGGTGTGTTGCAGAAGGAAATAAACCAGGGTACTTGGAGGCAGCTCCCAAACCAAAATCCCACAAAATAAATGTGTTGGAAATGTAAACATCCTGGTAACATTGCTGCCTGTTCTACTATGACGGCAGATTCAATGCAGTGTTGTGTGGCTCGACACTGTTCCTTATATGCACAACCTGTCTATAGTGCTGAGCCGTGCCGAGTGAGAGAACCTCCGGTCTGCCAGGTGTCTGTCAAGGGCCACAATGTTTCAGCACTTCTTGACTCGGGAAGCATAGTGACGCTTCTCCAAAATAATCTTCACCCATTGTTGTGTGTCCCTGGAAAATACTTGGAGGTAAATGTGTACACGGAGATGTTAAAGACCATCCAATGGCCCAAGTGACTATAGACTCTGAATGTGGTACTGTGTCCCACCAAGTAGGGGTGGTAAAAGGTGGTAAAATGCATGTAATTGTAGGACATGATTTTCCTTTGTTTTTGGAGCTGTGGGGAAAAATATTTCCTAATGATAATGATATGTCTTCTCTGTGCAAACCTGGGAATAATGAAATGCAATTGCAAGCAGTATGGGAACCTACAGAGGTACCTGAGATTTTTCATTTAATGGTTTTAGTTGGGTAGGAAAGTGAAAACCCAAGGCCAGCGGAAACATTTTCAGGTTTAGAAGTGGGTTGGGCTAATTTTGGGACAGCCCAATTCCAAGACCTTACATTGAAATATGCATGTACTCAATGGTGTACCCCAAGAGCCAGGCACTGATAAACAGCTTACTTTTTTGAGGTGCACAATGACCTGTTATACAGAGTAGTCCAAGTCAACAAGGAAGTGGTGGAACAACTGGTTGTCCCCAAACCCTATAGAAAAATGGTATTAGATATGGCACATTCCCATGTGTTAGGGGTCACCTAACAACAGACAAAACAAGGGAGCGTATCTTTCAGAGGTTTTATTGGCTGCCATAAAGAAATTGAGAACCATTATAAATCCTGCCCCCCATGTCAGATATATGCCTGTGTCTCATTTCAGAAGCCATTTGGTGCCCCTTCCTGTCATTGAGGTACCATTTGAACGCAATGGATTTAGTGGGTCCATTGGTTGTCTGCTAGGGGACACCAATACATTATAGTGATTTTGGATTATGCTAACAGGTATCCTGAGCCAATTCCATTGAGGAACACGTCATCTAAGAGTCTTCTTAGGTCTTCTCTAGGGTGGGTCTTCCCAAAGAAATCCTGAAAGACCAGTGGACACTATTCATGTCCAAGGTTATGAGAGAATTATGTAACATTGTACAGATTAAGCAGCTAAGAACTTCTGTATACCATCCACAGACTGACGGGCTGGTAGATAGATTTAACAAAACCTTAAAGGCAATGTTGAAAAAGGTTAAAGAAGATGCTAAAGATTGGGGCTGTTTGTTACCATATTTATTATTTTCCATTAGGGAAGTTACATAGGCCTCCACAGGGTGTTCTCCATTTGAATTGGTGTGTGGTAGGCACCCTTGTGGTCAACTTGACGTAGCTAAGGAGACATGGGAGACTGAGGCCACCCCTTACAGAAGTGTAATTGACCATATTGAACAGATGGAGGGAAGGATTTCCAAAGTAATGTCAATTAAAGAGCTCATACATAGGGACCACGAAGAACAGTGTAGGGCAGGTGTCAGGAACCTTTTTAGCCGAGAGAGCCATGAACGCCACATATTTTAAAATGTTTTTCCGTAAGAGCCGTACCAAATGCACATGCCCCCCAGTAGATAGGTAGTCCCAGTGTCATGGGTGCCCCTGCGATCTAGGTCTCGGATTGCAGGCATACCTGTGCCACTCACCGTGGTGGCGCCCCTTTCTAAGCTCACTCAACCCACCACTTTCCGGCTCCAGCCGGAACTCATGGATTTAAAGGGCCAGTGCACGGCTCATTGGTGCTGCCCACTTCCCAGGTTCCTATAAAGACCGGCAGCTACCAGATAGGTAACCATAGCACATGCCCCCAAGTAGATAGGTAGCCACAGCAAAAAAAAAAAAAAAAAAAAAAAAAAAAGAATATTCACTTACCAGTGCTATATGCAGCCAGCTCCTCATTGCTCCCATGCTCTTCTCTCTGACCCAGGCTTAGACGATGGCACCTGGGTCATACAAAGGACATAGGCTGCCTGTGTCAAGTGATCAGTCTGACACAGCAGCCATCACTTTTTATGAAAGCTCTGTCTGAGAGCCATATGCAGCCAACAAAAGAGCCACATCTGGCTCCTGAGCCATAGGTACCCTACCTCTGGTGTAGGGTATACAATCGGTCTGCTAAAGCCAGGTGACCATGTCCTAATATTGGTAACCACTGTTGAAAGTAAATTCATGGCAGGGACCTTTTGAAGTTTTGGAGAAAGTTGGTGTAGTAAATGACAAAGTACATCAGCCCAGTAAAAGGAAAGACATGCAGTTATATCATATGAACCTGATCAAGCCATGGAAGGAAAGGCACTCACTTACAGCAATAAGTTGTTCTTCCTCAGATACTGAACTAGAGTGTAAGGTGAAAATTGCTTGTACATTGTCGTGTTCACAAAAACAAGACTGTGAGGAATTTTTACAATGTAATCAGATGAGCTTGCCAGGGTGAACGGAAGTCAGTGAACATGGTATCAGTACTGAGCCACATGTAAGATTAAGAGTAAGGATAAAGCCGTATAGAATACCAGAGGCCCATAGACAGGTAGCTTCATAAGAAGTCAGAAGAATGTTGAATTTGGGGTGAATGAAAAATCCAAAAGTGAATGGTCTAGGCCCATTGTGTTGGTCCCAAAACCAAATGGAACCTGGCGGTTCTGGAATGACTTCCGGAAATTTAATGAAGTTTCAAAAATGGATGCGTACTCTATGCCCAGAGTACAGTCATGGCCATAAGTTTTGAGAATGATATTATATTTTCACATGATCTGTTGCCCTCTGGTTTTTATGTGTGTTTGTCAGATGTTTTTATCACATACAGAAATACAAGTGCAATCATATTATGAGTAACAAAAGCTTTTATTGACAGAATGAGTTAATGCAGCACATACAGTCATCCCAACCCTACCCTATTTACAAGGGTTGGGCAACATGTAGCCTATTACACCCACATTATTTTGTGTATATTCATAGTATTCAACATACACAAAAGTGGCACCAAAGTGTAAATCACTTAGATCAATATTATGTACATAGCATCATGGCATCACGTAACAGATCAATATCTCTGTTTCTGAGTTTCTGATTGTATCCAAAGTACAGTGGTATGGTAGCAATGAAAAAGACGGCTAATCTTGCAAAATATGACACATCACACAGCTCCAAACACCGAAGTATGAAAAAATTATTAGCAGCAAAAATGAAGAATTTTTTTTTTTATAAAGAATGTTTTAATTTTTCTAAATGTATTAAAAAAACAATAAAACATATATAAAATGTAGTATTCCTGTGATCATACCAACCATAATAAAGTAGAAATGTCATTTGGGGGGGAAAGAAGTAAAAACCAAGTCCACAAGAAAATGTTGCAAATGTGTTTTCCACCAATTCCTCTGCATATGGAATTTTTTTCCGCTTCCCAGTACATTGCATGGAATATTAAATACTGTCACTATGAAGTGCAATTTGTCACGCAGAAAACTCACACAGTGCTTTACATGGAAAAATAAAAAAGTTACAGAAATTTGAAGGTGGGGTGTGAAAAATTGGAAACGCAAAAAGCAAAAAAAAAGGTCCTGATTGTTAAGGGGTTAAGAAATAGCTTATTGCAGTTGTTTACAAAATTTTAGGATGTCATAGGCAAGTGTCTCTTTAACCCCTACGCGCACGTGGACGTTATAGTACAATCCTACGGGAACGTTCTATAACTCCCGCTTCTGGCACCGGATCACGAACGGAGCCGGCACCAGAAGCAGCGGCTGTCAGCTGTATAATAAAGCTGACACCGCGCTTTAACACCCGCGATCAAGCACGACCACAGCGTGTAAGGGTCCTCCCCCTATGGATCGGATCCCCCATGCCGCTTATTGGGGGATTGATCCACTTCTGGGCAGCCCAAGGTCTGCCAAGTGCCCCGGGGCTGCCCGATGTCCTGAGTAGTCAGACCCCTTTTGGGTCTGACTGTAAACTGTCTGCGCATGTGTCTGCATGCTCAGACAGTTTACACTGCTCTACAATGAATAAGTATTGTAGAGCAGTACTGGTTCAAGTTTGTAGAAGTAAAAAAAAGTTAACAATAAACACTGACAGAATAAATAAAAAAATATAACTAAAAACGTAAGCCCCTAAAATGTCACTTAATAAAGTATAAAAAAAAACACACACAAAAGAACCGGCCCCCAAAAAAAATCTTCCCAAAAATTGATGATTTTCATTTCCTCCACCGACAAAGAGTTAATAAAATCTCACCAATTAGCTATAGATGCCCCAAAAAGTGCATCTCATGTGGCAAAAAAATAAGACCTATAGGTCCACATTAAAAAATAGAAAAAAAAATTATAGTCTGTACAATTTGACAATGCAAATCTGATCTGGATGGCGCCTCCTCTTCTATGCCCGGCCGTGCACCCATACAACAGGTCACCACCACATATAGGGTATCGGTGTACTCGGGAGAAATTGGGTATCAAACTTTGTGGAGCCTTTTTTCATTTAATCCATTGCAAATGTTTAATTTTCCACCCAAAATGAATGTATTGTCAAAAAATATAACAATTATAACCTCCATTTTGTTTTAACCCCTATAAAACGCCTAAAGGGTTACAAACTTTTTAAAAGTGCTTTTTCATACGTTGAGGGGTGTAATTTGCATAATGGGTAATTTACAAGTCTAGCTATTACCGTATATACTCGAGTATAAGCCGAGTTTTTCAGCGCTGAAAAACCTCACCTCGGCTTATACTCAAGTCAAGAAAACAAACAAACCGTGTACTCATCTTCCGACGCCCCCCCGGCAGGTCCTCTTCTGTCCCCGTGCTGTCCGTCGCAGGGATCATGACGTCAGCCGCTGGCTGACGTACTACTATGTGCGCCGGCATCGGCACACACTATGATGTCAGCGAGCGGCTGACGCCATGGTGCCTGCGACGGACAGCACGGGGACACGGAGACAATGCCAGAGCATCGCTGTATAGTATAGGCATAATATTGAGGGTAGCGGGGGGGGGGGGGCTGGCAGGCTATATACTGCATGGGGGGGTGCTGGCAGGCTATATACTGCAGGGGGGACAGCTGTGTGCCCATCACAGGACATCTCCATTCATCCCTAATAATATTTCCTGCCCGGGATCACACACCTCTCATGCTGTGTGCTCACTATGAAAGGTTCTGGGGGTTTGTTGTGAAAAGCAATCTGCAGGTGCCATCAACCCTATGTTTTCTATGTGTGAATTATTGAAGCAGTTTATCTCCTAACAACTAGGCCGATTTATCATAAAGAGCTGTGTGAAGGCTTGTTTTCTGCATAACAGATTGTACTTCAGTGACAGTATTTAATATTCCATGCCATGTACTGGGAAGCAGGAAAAATTGGATCAGAACCCTTGTAATGTACAAAATACAGTGGCTGGTTTTCTTGTATAAATATCTGTCTATTAACACTATATACTCTTACAATTTATTTCTTTGTGTAACTGAAAATTTCATCCTCCTCCTTGGCTAAAAATAATCTACAAAAATAGTAAGAGGAGTATTATTACCCTTCTGCAAAAATGTTAGTTTGACCTCTGGTTGTAAATTTACCCTTGATATCATACTTTTGATATCATACTTTTCTTCCATCCATAGAGGATGCCGTTCAGAAACTGGCCGTTGAAACTTTGGAAGAGTTGGATTGGTGTCTGGATCAACTGGAAACTCTACAGACTAGACATTCAGTCAGTGAAATGGCCTCAAACAAGGTAAGATCCTCAGTTAATATACCGGCTTTTAGAAAACCAATTCTTCTCGTTGACATAGTATTGTACCTTATACTATAAATAGATACAACATAACCATATAAAAATTAAATTGGCACTTAAATTAGCACTTCTTGAACAGATTGGTTCATACAATATTCTGTTAACTCTCAAGAAAAGTTTCCACACTGAGTCCTTTGAGGGGTTTGTTTTATTTTTGGTTGCCAGCAGGGTTCAGCCTGCTGCCCAAATAATGCATGGTAAATATGGTGTTCCATCAGGATCCACAGGAAAGTCTGATTATGCATGTTACGGTATGTAAGTAAATGATGCAATATACATAATTTTACATAATTGCAATATTCTAGGTTCACAACATTGGGAGTTTTTCCATAGGCCACACTATTAATATTATATTGGATAGGTCCAATCCTCAGCACCCCTGCCGATCAGCATTTATGCATCCATTGTTTACTCTGATCTCACTGTATAGTGGTTAGGGGCAGTAATTGGAATTACAGCTTTGCTCCATTCAGTGACTGACTTCCATTATAAATTTCAGCAGCAGGGGTATTTTTGTAATATTGTGCATTTTTTCTACATAATTGCTTCACATGTAAGAAAATAATTTGAAAACCTGATACTCACTTATCTTCCACCATTCTCTGTATCCCAGCATCCTGATGTAAATACATGATGCTGCCATTCACTACCATTCTATGCAGTTGTTACTACTTAGCGCTCCATGTCCGATATACCGGACACAGAGCTGATGCCGGCTTAGCTTGAGATCGGAGCTGAACTGGCATCATTAAACACTGGGTGTCAGCTGTTACTAATTGTAACATCCACATTCAGAGTGATCTCCGATTGTGGGTGTGTAACCCGTTAAATGCACTTAAACTGCCTGGCAGGGATCTCTCCACCATGGGGGCGCCAATAGCTGTAATCGCAGCCCTGAGTTTTGATCAGGACCCCAGGGCTATCCGCAGACAGTGCCTGTAAGACGCCGTGTGTGAAGAGAACTCAACCCCTTAACGCCGAAGCCACTTTTCACCTTCCTGACACGGGCCATTTTTTCAAATCTGCCCTGTGTCGCTATAAGTGGTTATAACTTCAGAACGCTTTAACATATCCAAGTGATTTTGAAATTGTTTTGTTGTGACACTTAGTACTTCATGTTAGTTGAAAAATGTTGTTGGTATGTGTTGAATTTATGAAAATAACATATTTGGTGAAAATTTGTAAAGTCTCAATTTTTGAAATTGCAAATGCTCTACTTTTTCCATGCGTAGTTATAACAGAAAAAAAATGTGATTACTAACATTAACTGAATTTTTGCTTTATGTCTTGATGGTTTTTTTATGCATTCTCTCATTTTTGTAAGATGTTATGGGGCTTTGGATGCAATTTTGAAATTTAACATTTTATGGCCGAATGAATGCGATTTTTAAAAAAATGTACACATTCTCAGTGGATAAAATACCAAAACGCTGAGTGTAACAATACCCCATATCTGGTGGTAACCTGCGGTATGGGCACATGCCAGGGCATTGAAGGGAAGCTGCGCCATTCAGAGCAGATTATACATTGTCCCTTTTTATTGGCTATACTTATTTTTTTGGAAATTTGGACATATAAGGGCTTATTTTTTTGAGATGCATGAGATGCACTTTACAAATACTTCATTTTAGTGGGTCATTAGCTCATTGATGAGATTTTACACCGCCATCTTTTCGAAGACAAAACGTTAATATGTTTTGGTTGACAGCCAGTTTGGGGCTTATTTTTTGCGTGTTGAGCTGTGGTACCATTTTGGTGCACATAACTTTTATTGATCACTTTTTAGAATACTTTTGTGAGGGGATTTTATGAAAAATTTACATTTTTGGCAAGTTTTTCAGGTTTTGTTTTTACGGCGCTCACCAAGCGGGTCCAATAATATTTCTGCGTTATTGTACAGATTTGTTACGGACAAGGTGATATCAAATATGTGGGGGGGTTTTGGGGGTGATTGTGTTTTTGTGATTGATTGTTTTTGATACATGTATTTGTCTTTATTAAGAACTTTTAACTTTTTTTTTTCTACTTTTACAGGTTGGCTTGAACAAGCGATACTCTGATCGCTTGTTCAACCTCTTCTTCACCTAATACACTGTATTATGTAACACACAGAGCATGCTACCGGGTTCTCCCGGAAGAGGCTGCGCAGCTCCGAGCACTGGCAGACCCCGGAGCTGCCAGCGGAGGACTGCAGCGTGTAAGGGGTTAATGCCAGCGATCGGAGGAAACTCCGATCGTGGGTGCTGGGGACAGGTGCTAGCTGTAACCGATGCTTCTGGTACCGGCTCCGTTGAGGAGCTGGTGCCAGAAGCATGACGTAATGGTACTGCAAAATGCTGGAATGCACCTCCCGCAATGCAGTATTATTACGTCAAATGTCGGGAAGGGGCTAAAGGCACCGTGTCAAATTACAGTATGCATGTTCATAGGCTGACTGAGTTGATACCCTACAATACATCAGTATAGCAGGGTATTATGAACAAGCAATCAGATGATTGCTTGTTCATGTCCCATGGTGGAATAAAATGGTAAAAAAAAAAAGTTATTCAATAAAAAATACAATAATAAAAATCCCCCAAATCCCCATTATCACATAAAATGACATGATTTTGTCCTTTTTTACATTATGTAATACAATACCCACACATACAATATCACTGTGTGCGTAGCAAGCCATAGAATAAAAATAAATAATTACTGAACCCGGACAATGAACTCCGTAAAAAAGAAAACTTAAAAACCTGCCAAAAATTATGATTTTTACCTATTTCATCCCACAAAAAAAAAAAAAAAAATACAATAAAAAGTGTTAAAAAAAACATATCTACTTCAGAGTGCTACTGGTGCAAAGTACTACAGGTCCTGCAAAAAAACAGTAGACAAAAATATAAAAAGGTATAATGGCTCTTCCATGTGCCTCCTGGTGCTGGCGCCCTCTGCAGCCTGTGTGTATGAGATACTTCTATAAACATAACTAACAGCCTGTATAATGATATGAGGTGTAATGGCTCCTCCATGTGTTTCCTGGTGCTGGCGCCCCCTGCAGTCTGTGTGTGTATAGGAGAGATACAACAGCTCCAGGATGCAGCCATGAGTATAGCAGAACATGCCAGGCACTTGTGAAGCTGATGTCTGTGTCTCTCACATGTGTATAGCAGAACACAGCAGGTCAGCAGATAAAGCACAGACACTAGCAATGCTTTACTATACATTACACACAGACATGAGCTGGGGATGGGAAAGAGGGGTGACATCACTTTCTCTTTCCATAAGAATGATTAATGTATGAATTAATTAGATAAAGGCTGGGAAGGGATCCTTGTGAGCTGCTCCAACAGTTAGTGGTGACAGGACTAGTGACAGAGACCTGATGACAGGTGTCCTTCAAAGTTTTCTGTGTATAAGCTGTATGAGGGCTTGTTTTCTGTGTAACAAATTGTCCTTCTTGGTGAGGGTATTTCATATTCCATGCCATGCAATGGGAAGAATCCAAAGGTGACGAAACTGTAGAAAAAAATTTGCGCCATTTTCTTGTGTAAATATTTTTACAGCTTTCACTATACTCTCCAAATTAGATCTCTTATGTATTCTTTAGGTTGGCGCAATCACAGGGATACCAAATTTATATTTTAAAAAAATTCTTTAAATGGTATTCCCTCGAAGACAAGTTTCTTATATGTATTCAGGATAACAAAATTACCGTATATACTCGGGTATAAGCCGAGACCCCTAATTTTACCACCAAAAACTGGGAAAACCTATTGACTCGAGTACAAGCCGAGGGTGGGAAATGCATTGGTCACAGACCCAGTCAAGTATATAGCCAGCCAGCCCCCAGTAGTATACAGCCTGACCCCAGTAGTATACAGCCTGCCCCCAGTAGTATACAGCCTGCCCCCAGTAGTATACAGCCTGCCCCCAGCAGTATACAGTCAGCCCAGAATTAAAAAAAAAAATAAACTATTTACTCACCCTCCGGTGGTCCCGATGCGCAGCGCTGCTCCCCCGATGTCATCGCGGCTCCTCTTCTGGCTTCCCTTCTTGCTTCCGTGCCGTCTTCTTTAACATCGCGTTGGGCGCCGCCATTGTGAGTAAATAGTTTATTTTTTTTGTCCATTTTTAATTATTTTTTTTACAAGTATTGACTCGTGTATAAGCCGAGGGGACGTTTTTCAGCACATTTTTTAATTCACTCTTATTAACAAAAATACAGCATTTCACAGATATAAGTCTAACCTGTCTATCAGTCCTGGTGTACACAATTTCAGTTGCCCCTAGACAAGACCCTGTAACTTCTGACTTGGGGTCAGGCCCCCCACCTTGGATTTCTGTGTGAGATTCTACACGTCCCCTGCACGGAGCTCAGAGACACTCACTGATCACATCCTGCCAGGAGATCGTGAGCAGAGAGAGAGGCTACATACTACAAGGAGATAAGTGATCCTGGTGAAGGGGGAGGCAGGCACATATCTGTGAGATGTAGCAGAGCTCACAGTGTGAAAGTCTGTCAGCCTATGTGTAATTTCATGCATCTCATCTCTCTTTCTATGTGTCTTAGTACAACCTTGTACCCTGATAAATTAACCACATTGTCACCCCACAGAACTAGATGGTCCATAATGTGTCTGCTTAGAGAGGCCCTGTCCACATCCTGGAATTTTACACTGAGTAGCCGAGGGGGAGATAGGAGCTATAGCAATAAAATTGAGAAAAATTGGAAAGTAAGCGGTTAAAATGATCTTTATTGTGTTAGAAATGTGAGAATTTTCTTTCATGGGAAAACCACTTTAACCTATTCAGGATGGCTCCACGTAAATATAGGTCAGCTTTTACTGTGACAGATTGCAGAAAGGCCCTTTATTTACGTCATGACAGTAGTCAAATTTAATATGATATATGGATGCTTCACAGAGCCAGAGATCCACTTAAATTTGTATTTAAAAAGTCGATTTTTTTGTCTATTGCCTTGTAACTTTAAAGGGAATCTACCACATGCATGCAGTGCTACTTTACCAAGCACACTTACATGCTGGTGTGTGCCTCCTGAAACAGGATCCATTCTTTTTGCTTCTAATGGCTTAGTTTTTGAGAAAACCATATTTCAAAATTACCAGACGATGAGCCAGACAAGACTTCCGTGATGTATTCAGGAGGCACAGTTGCATAATTTTAAAAGATGGTTTTCTCAAAAACTAGGAATTAGAATGAAAAAGAAGCAAAATTGGAAGCAAAAAGAAGAACAGATTTTGTTTCAGGAGGACCACCCCAGCATGTAAGTGTACTTGCTTTAGAAGCACCGCACCCATGTGGTAGATTTCCTTTAACCCCTAGGCGCACCAGGACATTATAGTACGTCCCTGGGGATACAAGTTAAGTGCACAGCGACGTGCTATAACGTCCTGCTTCTGGCACCGGCTCACAAACGGAGCAGGCACCAGAAGCAGCAGCTGTCTATCACAGCTCACAGCCTGCGCTAACACCCGCAATCGGAGCCCACTCCGATTGCGGCATGTAAGGGTGTTTGCGCTGTGGATCGGATCCCCCGCGCCGCTTACCGGAGCTGCCCGATGTCCCTGGCAGTCAGACCCCTTCCGGGTCTGAATGTAAAGTGTCTGAGCATGGGCAAGCATGCCAGACAGATTACACTGCTCTACAATAAAATAGTATTGTAGAGCAGTGTATTGAACTTGAACCAGTGATCAGAGCATTGCTGGTTCAAAAAAAAAAAAAAGTGAAAAACACTACACATTATAATAAATAAAAAATAAATACATTAAAATATAAGCCCCTAAAATGTCACTTTCCCATAAAAACACTTAATAAAGTTTAAAAACCACCACAAAAAACCCTGCATATTTGGTATTGCCGCGTCCGTAACAATCTGTATAATAAAACAGAATCATTACTGGACCTGCACGGTGAACGCCGGAGAAAAAAAAAAACGTTTCGAAAAAAGATCATTGTAAGGCGAAAAATTTTAAAGTTATGCATATGAAAGACGGGGATGCTAAAATTAACAACATTTTTGCCAAATTACTTTTTATTTAGTAAAAATGGGAAAAAATATAAAATCTATATAAATGAGGTCTTTTCGTAATCGTGGCAACCCATAGAATAAAAATAATATAATATTTTTATGGTATGGTTAACGGCCAAAAAATAAACACAAAAATTTTCCCAAAAATTGATGATTTTCATTTCCTCCACCAACAAAGAGTTAATAAAATCTCACAAATTAGCTATAGATGCCCCAAAATTACATACCAGAAAAGTGCATCTCATGTGGCAAAAGAAATAAGCTCCTATAGGTCCACATTAAAAAAAAGAAAAAAAATTATAGCCTGTACAATGTGACATAGCAAATCTGATCTGGATGGCGCCTCCTTCCCTTCTATGCCCGTCCGTGTGCCCATACAGCAGGTCACCACCACATATGGGGTATCCGTGTACTCGGGAGAGATTGGGTAACAAACTTTGTGGAGCCTTTTTTCATTTGATCCATTGTAAATGTTTAATTTTCCACCCAAAATGAGTGTATTGTCAAAAAATATTACAATTTGCAGACTGCACCTCCATTTTGTTTTAACCCCTATAAAACAGCTAAAGGGTTAACAAACTTCTTAAAAGTGGTTTTTCATACGTTGAGGTGTGTAGTCTCCGTAATGGGGTAATTTACGAATCTTGCTATTATTTAGGCCTCTCAGTGTCAATTAGAAGATGAGCAGGTCAATCTAAATACAGGTTTTGGTGATTTTACAAAAAAATGTGAAAAATGATGAAATTCTGAGCCTCATAACATTCTAGTAAAATATGTGGAATCTTAAAATACCATGCCAACTTAAAGCAGATCTCTGGCAAATGTAAGTTATTAATTTATTTGGGTGCTATGACTATCTGCATCAAAAGTAGAGAATTTAGAACATTAAAAATAAAGAATTTTTCCAAATTTTGTTTTTTTTCATAACTAAATGCAAAAGATTTCATCCAAATTCAATCCAAAAAATCTCAAAATCCCCTGGATATCTTATAGCAGTGATGGTGAACCTTTTAGAGATTGAGTGCCCAAAGGGAGACTCAAAAAATCTTTTCCCAAAGTGCCAACACGGCAATTTAGGCAATAACAAACTTATTGCTACCAGAATCTTTGAGCTCCATTCCGACACCTTTTCACTCTTTGGACAGGACCAAGCAGCACAGGATAAGTCACTTTACAATAGCAGGGCACTACTTGGACTGCCTGAGACTGCAGGAAGATGCCATGTCTGGCAAACTCTGTGCCTGGGAGACAGCCCGTGTGCCCACAGAGATGCCTCCGAGTGCCATCTCTGGCACCAGCGCCATAGGTTCGCCACCACTGTCTTATAGCGTTCCCACGCTATAACCACTTATAGTGACACAGGCCAGATTTTAAAAAATTGGGCCGCGTCCTTAAGGCCAAAAGAGGCTGAGCCCCGTAGGGATTAAGGGTGGATATGTCCGTTTATACATTACGACAAAAATAATTGCAAATCCCAAAACAAAACTACAGTGATCAGGAGAGATATGAAAGGTTACAATCTATATAAATCAGTGAAGAAAGGAACAGACTCCCTACAGTAGACATCGGTTTTGATGTGATTGTATGTCTTTAGCACAGTGTAGGGAACTAGTGTAGCAAAATGAGAGGCTGCAAGCAAGGTCAGGGGAATGAGCCAACAGTAGCAATCTGAAATCCAGTGACTCTTCTTTCTCCAAACATTATTTCCATGCAGATTTCTAGAGCACTGGAGACCTCTTCCTTCTCCAGTGTTCCCCCACATGTGCTTCTGATCTGTCAGAGGACTTTAAAAAACGAGAATACTAACAACTTTCCGCCGGTCCAGTTATCATCACAGCGCGTCGCCTTCTTCCCGCCACGACCAAGTGTATTCCGACTGGTCGCATCGCCTGCGGTAGTTCCGCCCACTGTGCCATTTCCGGGTTCTTATGTCCTCTCGCTGCAGCAGCTTTGGCCCTGCCCTCTAGCGTGGACACGTTTCGTGATTGGATGGACTCTCATCTTGCCATTGGTCGCACCTCCTTAGTGTGTCTGGGGCTTCTTCTCACTGATTGGCCCGTTTCCTATGCTCTGATTGGTTCCTCGTCTCGGTGCGCTGTGTTGTTGTTGGGGGAGCGGTGCAGGGATTCCCGGACCCCAGCATGTCCCCCGGGCTTCCCCGGGCACCTCCTTGGACTCCCAGGGGGGTGTTCAGTGGCTCATGGGGGATCCCCTAGCACACCCGTGGGTGCTGGGTATAAGAGGATGGGCTGCTCTCTGTGGGCTAAGGTGAGCAGTGTATGACTGTTGAGACGCGGAGGTGTGTGTGATGGAGAGTGATCCTAGCGAAGATGGAGGGGTTTACCCCTATCATACTGCACTGGGTAGCCTGCCATTCCCATAACAGGTCACGCTGTGACTATCACTAGTGCTCTCCATTACTTCACTCACTATATCAGCCCGTGCTTTATTCTATTCATGTCATTGAAGTCAATGCAATGTCAAATGATTTGGTATCAGTCATTTCACATATGGCCCCTGCCAGGGCCCATCTCCTTGCTTCATTTATCTGCATGAGCACTGGAGCAGTGCCCTTCCAACCATTTAGGAACTTGTCCCAAAAGCTACTGGTAGTAATGAATTCTGACACTTCTCATAATCGCCCGTATTGGTTACATAACATAAAAACTGCCCTGTGTGTACAAGGCCTAAAACAGAAAACGAAATAATGTAACAGAAGAGGATGATGAGGAAGATGCAATGAGAAGCACTACTAGGCCCTCGTACTGATATGTCAGGTGCAGCGGACATATTCTACGTTTTAACCCTTCTAAACTTTTATTGGTTTTTGGACTAGGCTGATATATATTCTTTTTGCCTTCTTTCAGTTTAAGAGGATGTTGAATAGAGAACTCACACATTTGTCTGAAACGAGCCGCTCTGGGAACCAAGTGTCTGAATATATATCTAATACGTTCTTAGGTAAGACTTCTGTATTTATTATGGCAGTTTGGACATGTACAGCAGGTATTGGTCAGTGACTTTGCCTCTATGGCCATATGTACTCTGCGCTCATTACAACAATTGTTCTGTTTTTGGTCCCTAATCCCTTTCAGCAGAAATTGACCTAATAAAGCAATAGACATATGTAGTCAAGCAGCAAAACACCTTTCTGATTATGTATCTTTTATGGCACAATGTGAAGGCATCATCCAGAAACCCTATTTTAACGTGATATATGTAAATTGCTTGTATTAAGTCACGGAGCTGGAGAGTTTAGCATGGAAGTCAAGCTCTCCTCACCTAAGACTGTCCCTTTAGTTTTCACTGATGGCCCTGCATCCAGGGACATAACTATCCAGCGTCTTCATCAGCTTGACTTCAGTACTTAAAGTGAATCTGTCACCAGGAATGTCATTTTTAGCTGGCAACAGGTTTCAATAGCCTATGCTATGATGATTTTTAAAATGTCTTTGTTTGAATTCTAAATCATCGCAGCATTCTGAATCATTGCAGTACTTTATATAGGTTTGACTCACATTACCTGGCACTCTGCCAGATGAATGTGGTGAGTCCTTGGGAGAGGGGCAGCTGCAGCCTGTGTCTCCTCATGCATTCTCATGACAGGAAGTGGGGATTGGTCAGGGAGCTGCATGAATGTGGAGGAGACTGACAAAGGCATACACAGACTGCAGCTGATCCCCACCCCAGGCCTCCCCACACACTATTGGCAAGTGGCCAGGTAACATGAATTAAACATATATAAACTACTAAACTGATTAAGAATGCTGACAAAGTCATTTTTAAAAAATAAGAATACCGTAGACTACTGGAACCTGTCACTAGCTAAAATCACATCCCTGGTGACAGGCGCACTTTAACCTGTGACAATTTAGATATCACTTCAAAGTTGAATTCCGGTATGATGTCACCACACTGGGTTATGAATGAAATATGATTTGGAAGGTGTTAATGTACTTGATAATATATTGGTAGTGGTCTATTAAGTCACTTTATGTCCACAAATTCCCTTTAATGAAAGAAATATTCAATATACAGAGTGAGTAGTGGCTCTTCCTCCATGAGTTTGTACACAGAGAGCTGTTAATCTCCGAGCCTGGTTAAAAATAAAATCAGAGTACCATTCATTCTTTTACTGTTTTCACCAGACAAGCAACATGAAGTTGAAATACCCTCGCCAACTACCAAGGAAAAGGAAAAGAAAAAGAGACCTATGTCCCAAATTAGTGGTGTAAAGAAACTCACACACAGCTCAAGCTTTACCACCTGCAATATTCCACGGTTTGGGGTGAAGACCGACCAGGAAGCACTATTAGGAAAGGTAACATTACTGTGCACAGAGTAACAACTGGCTAATTTTAAAATTTGATTTTAGAAAGGAGGAGGCCATGGATAAAACAAAAAGATGATTACAGTCACACTGCCTGGATCTATGAGTCAGTTTCCCTGGTTAATCTTGCTTTATTTAGATGGTAGATTTCCTTTAAGCTGTTCTGAGAACCTCACCTGCTTAAAGTTATTTCTTTTGTTTTGCATTCTAGGAAATAGAAGACACAAATAAATGGGGGATGGATATATTTAAGGTAGCCGAATATTCCGCAAACCGTCCCTTAACGGTCATTATGTACTCCATCTTTCAGGTAAGACAGAAAACATCTTTTGTAGAGTTGGGGTAGCAGTCAAGATATGAAGTTGATCTGTTTAAAGTCTGAAAAATCTTAAATGGGTGATCAATTAAATGAATACCCATCAAAAATATGAGTGTTTAATATCAGGTCTGTTGGGGTCCAATACCCATCAATTCCTGCGGTTACTAAAAACAGCAACCAGTCAGGTCTATACTGTATACATGTACACACTTTTTTCTTTTTTTATGTAAAAAATTTCTTTTGTGTGTCTTAAAAATGGCCCCTTTGATTTTAATAGGAAATACAACTATGTATCTGGTCACCATATTTCTCACCATACTGAAGTGGCCATCTGACCACAACATAAAAAATAGAACATGTTCTATTTTTTATGTTTTTGCAGTATGAACTCTCCATAGATGTCTATAAAAAAGTGCAAAAAAATTCCTTCATACGGTGCTGTCCATAATATATGGCCTTTTTGCGGTGGTTTGCCCAGGAGATCTGGTGACATGGCTGCCAGCCCACCATATTTTTTTTGTGGATACGGCCAGTTTACGGTGGCTTATGTGTTACATACGGAACTGCAAAGGAACTGCAAAATTCATACTGGTGTGTGCATGAGGCTTAAATCGGATGATGTTGATCCAGAGTAAGGCAAAAAAAAACCTACAAGGCTTATGGGACAATAGTAGAGAAATGTTCCTTTCTGACCCCATTATGAACAAGTGCCATTACCACATCTTGCAACAGATTTCCATGGTCTCACTGCTCACACAATAAAGAATCTCTATGGATAACTGCCTCTCCTCTAGGCGAAGAGGATGCCCTCTTGTTTTGGACACAGGCCTAGGTATAAATAGAAATTGGAAAGATCCTTGTACTGCCCGTTTATATTTGTATTTGTACTTTGTACTACCCTTTCCCCTTTGCCATGTTTCTAAATAATCCCAATTTTTGTAATCTGTCATTGTATTCTTGTCCGGCTTTGCCCTCAATAAGCTGGGTTGCTCTCCTCTGTACCTGTTGCAGTTCAGCAATGTCCTTTTTATACGCTAGTGCGTTGTACAGATTCCTGTAGGGATTGTAGAGTTGCACCGCCATTTTGAATCCAATTACAGGCGGTTATATGCCATGTGACCCACTCCCCTCTTCATAGAAATGCACGGCATACGCGCCGTGCACACGGGGAAAGATAGGAGATGTGCCATCTTTCCTCTGTGCCACACCGTATGGCTCCATGCTGCCATTGCCGTCTATGGGGGACGTACGTTCATCTGAATGCAGATGAGCCCTAAATTTGATAAAGTTTGATCATCTGTAATTTTATTCTGATCCACCTATGACAAACAAATCCCAACAAAAATGTTGATCACTCTAGACCAACTAGATCCATCATCCAACAAGAGACATTTTTAATAAATCTGCCTCATTGTTTCTAGAATTTCCTCGCCTGGTTAATTATAAAACTGTCCTTCAAAGTTATTTGCAGTCTCTGGTTTTAAAGAAAAAAGAGTCACAATCATGATGAGTCTAAAAAAGATGAGATTCTCTTGTTTACAATGAAACCATGGTTTTAGGTTCTATAGAGTCCATTTTAAGGATCGCTACGCCTCCAGAAAAATAACATTGATGGTTATGTAACAACAAAGAAGTGGGTTCCCTTACATCCTCCCCCCTCGGCCCCTTTCTTTCCCTTCTTGTATCTATATAGTACAGACACCAGACCAATTAATATTATCACAAACTCCCTTCAGAGTATATAAAATAATGGAGACCATAAAATTAAATATAACACAGACCTCCCGACATGACATATAACCCATTGCCGCACTAATGGACGTACTGTTACTGTGTTCTGTGGCAAGGTCGGTATTTGCTGCATAATGCAGCAAGCGCCTTCCACTAAAACCCACGATTGGTGCTGGCATTGAGGGTAAGGGGCTAACATTCATCCAGACCCTAAGGGTACAATTCATGTTATCTTGTGGAATAAAGAGAGAACCTTTAGAAGTAGATAAATGAACAGCTGTGAGAGTGTTGAATGACTTGTCTGTATGGTGAGTAGTACTGTAATATAATTGTGAAGATGAAAAACCATCACCAAACAACATCAACAAAGATGCAGTCACTTAGGGCCAAATGTGTAATTCATAGAATGGCATGATTTTGAGAATCAGGACTCTTTTGCACTGTGGATTAATAATGCCTGCTGTAAATGAGCAAGGATTCTTAAGAATCTAGGGGTCACTAATTGTCTTTTATTGTATTTTACAGGAAAGAGACCTCTTAAAGACCTTTCGAATTCCTGTGGACACATTTATTACATACATGATGACACTGGAGGACCATTACCATGCGGATGTGGCCTATCATAACAACATCCATGCTGCAGATGTGGCACAATCCACTCACGTCTTGCTTTCCACTCCTGCTCTAGAGGTGACCATTTCACTCTGAATATGTGGACCTGATTTGCCTATCCCAGAATTCATGAAGATTTGTTTTAATATAGAAATGCAAGTTTTTATGAAAAGTAGAAGCATACTTCAGTTTAGGCTTAGTTTAGTTTAGAGGCTATACTTTTGTTTTCTCATGCCTGTATGTTGAAAGTAGTATTTTAATTATATGGTTTTATGTCAAACATAATAAAAACATCTGACCTGCAAAGCCAAACCAAAGCATCACCCATCTACCAGATGTACAGTTGGTATATGATTTGCACAGATATTTTGTATTTGGTCTTCACAACACATACTGGTAGGTTGATTGGATTGTGAGCCCTATGGGGAAAGGGACTGATCTGGCAAACTCTGTGTTCCGCTGTGTAATCTGTGTGTGCTATATAAATAAAGGAATTATTATTATGATAGAAGATAAATATGAAAGATGATAGAGATTTCTAGATGCAGAACTATAAAGTAGATTATATACACAGTAAATAGATATGAGAGATAAATACAGTAGAAGAGAGAGGATAGCTTGATAAATAGAGAAAAAGTGAGATCTATAAATGGTCAGATTATAGGAGGTAGATAACTAGACAGATCGATGATAGATATATAGACCGGAGATCGATGATAAGCATCTTCACCCAGGAATTCAACCAAAGGGTATTAACCATTTTCACTGCCAGGCATTTCTGGATATTTCGTTACCTTATTGGCCAGAGCAATTCTTACAATTTTGACATTTACAAATAAAACCGAAATTGCAGCAAAAAGAATTAAAGTAAACTGCAGCAAACCACATATTTTCTGAAAGCAGACGCTTGCCCCATTTTCAAAATTGCATTAAAGAGTCTATAGACATAGGCACCTTCATGCAATTTTGATTCAAACTGAAACATTTTATAAAAAATACTTAAAATTTGACTTTTATGGAAAAAAATTGCTCCAAACAGAAAATATTTACCTTTACAGCTCCTAAATGTAATAGATGGACATGTGTACTGTTCACAAATGTCCCATATTGATATGTTCACATGAATAAATCATCATAATATCACTAAAACTGAAATAACTAAATATCTGCTGTTCGGTTTGAAATTTTAAGACCGTCACAACCTGCAAAAAAAACCCAAAACAGATTAAAAAGTAAAGGCACCTGTAAAACCTATATAATTTTGAAAGCAGACAACCAGGCGATGCATTTGCCTTTAAGGGAACCTGTCACCAGGGACCTCATTTTTACTAAAGACAGGTTGCAGAATTTGCATTACAATATAATTGTGTGTTATAACTTACTCTTGCACCCTGACACAATCCTGAATGTCACAGGGGCTGGACTTTGGTTTGGATGCATTTCAAAAAACAACATGTGACTTGTCTGTGTTACTCACTGCTCAGAGCTTGGCCCGTGCTCCTGTATAGCTCATCCTGCTCCTTCTCCGAGGTCTCAGCCTGACATCAGTGGGGGAGGGACACATGTTGTTTTTTGAAATGCATCCAAACCAAAGCCCCTGTGACTACCCCAGGATTTTGTCAGGGTGCAGGGTTACTTTATAACACAATTATACAGGCGGTCCCCTACTTAAGGACACCCGACTTACAGACAACCCATAGTTACAGACAGACCCCTCTGACCTCTGCTGAAGCTTTCTGAATGCTTTACTATAAACCTAGATTACACTGATCAGCTGTAAGATGTCTGTAATGAAGCTTTATTGATAATCCTTGGTCCCATTACTGCAAAAAATGTTTAAACTCCAATTGTCACTGGGGCCAAATTTTTTTTTTCTGGATCTACAATTATAAAATATACAGTTTTGACTTGCATACAAATTCAACTTAAGAACAAACCTCCGGACCCTATCTTGTACGTAACCTAGGGACTGCCTTGTATTGTAATGCAAATGCTTAGAAAAGGCAGAGGCTTTTTTGCACTGCAGGTGTCATGGGCTTTTACAATCTGTCTTTAGTGAAAATCAGGTTCCCTTTAACAGTTGAAAGCACAGACTACCCTCATTTAACTTTTTGACATACACAAATTATTAAATAAAAAGTGCATTGAAAATGTCTTGATAATGTACGTTTTTAAATAAAACTCACATCAAAGGGGAGGTTTACTCACAAATAGGGATTTAAAAATAATAACACAGATGCCCAGATTTATATATACCGCAATACACAACATCAAGAATTTACACTCTCAAAAATGCTAAAACACATGACATATTTGGTTGCTTTCCACAATTTTTTTTAATAAATATATTATGCTCAAAATAAAAAGCTTCTATTCTGTCAAAATCATCTTTTTTTTCCCAGAAATCCCCATGTAAACAAGAATAATTTTTTCATTCATACACACTACCACCTTCATGCAACTTTGCAGCAAATGGTAATAAAATGCAAAAATTGCATGAAAATTCTGAATTTCCTCTAAAATATGTACAAATCCAGAATACTATATAGAATACTTTTAGGAAAGTATATTTTCTTATATATATGTACGTACATACATACACACGTATGTATGTGTGTATATATGTGATATATGTATATATATACACACACAGTGCCTACAAGTAGTATTCAATCCCCTGCAGATTTAGCAGGTTTGATAAGAAGCAAATAAGTTAGAGCCTTCAAACAAGAGCAGGATTTATTAACAGATGCATAACTCTTACAAACCAAAAAGTTATGTTGCTTAGTTATATTTTAATAAATGTTAAACATAATAGTGTGGGTCAATTATTATTCAACCCCTAGGTTTAATATTTTGTGGAATACCTCTTGTTTGCAATTACAGCTAATAATCGTCTTTTATAAGACCTGATCAGGCCGGCACAGGTCTCTGGAGTTATCTTGGTCCACTCCTCCATGCAGATCTTCTCCAAGTTATCTAGGTTCTTTGGGTGTCTCATGTGGACTTTAATCTTGAGCTCCTTCCACAAGTTTTCAATTGGGTTAAGGTCAGGAGACTGACTAGGCCACTGCAACACCTTGATTTTTTCCCTCTTGAATCAGGCCTTGGTTTTCTTGGCTGTGTGCTTTGGGTCATTGTCTTGTTGGAAGATGAAATGATGACGCATCTTAAGATCCTTGATGGAGGAGCGGAGGTTCTTGGCCAAAATCTCCAAGTAGGCCGTGCTATCCATCTTCCCATGGATGCGGAGCAGATGGCCAGGCCCCTTGGCTGAGAAGCAGCCCCACAGCATGATGCTGCCACCACCATGCTTGACTGTAGGGATGGTATTCTTGCGGTCGTATGCAGTGCCATCCAGTCTCCAAACGTCACATGTGTGGTTGGCACCAAAGATCTCGATCTTGGTCTCATCAGACCAGAGAACCTTGAACCAGTCTGTCTCAGAGTCCTCCAAGTGATCATGAGCAAACTGTAAACGAGCCCTGACATGACACTTTGAAAGTAAAGGTACCTTATGTGCTCGTCTGGAACGGAGACCATTGCGGTGGAGTACGTTACTTATGGTATTGACTGAAACCAATGTCCCCACTGCCATGAGATCTTCCCAGAGCTCCTTCCTTGTTGTCCTTGGGTTAGCCTTGACTCTTCGGACAAGCCTGACCTCGGCACGGGAGGAAACTTTCAAAGGCTTACCAGGCCGTGGAAGGCTAACAGTAGTTCCATAAGCCTTCCACTTCCGGATGATGCTCCCAACAGTGGAGACAGGTAGGCCCAACTCATTGGAAAGGGTTTTGTACCCCTTGACCCTCCACGATCTTGTCTCTAATGGCCTTGGAATGCTCCTTTGTCTTTCCCATGTTGACCATGTATGAGTGCTGTTCACAAGTTTGGGGAGGGTCTTAAACAGTCAGAAAAGGCTGGAAAAACAGATAATTAATCCAAACATGTAAAGCTCATTGTTCTTTGTGCCTGAACTACTTCTTAATACTTTAGGGGAACCAAACAGAATTCTGGTGGTTTGAGGGATTGAATAATAATTGACCCATACTTTTATGTTTAAAATTTATTAAAATTTAACTGAGCAACATAACTTTTTGGTTTGTAAGATTTATGCATCTGTTAATAAATCCTGCTCTTGTTTGATGTTTGAAGGCTCTAACTTATTTGCTTATTATCAAACCTGCTAAATCTGCAGGGGGTTGAATACTACTTGTAGGCACTGTATATATGAAAATATACTTTCCTAGAACAGCAAGATGTGGGGAGGTCATACATACCCCACATATGTATATTGATCAAAATATGCAGCAAAGGGAACATGACAAAGCAAAACAAACAAAGCAAAATGACAAAAGTCATCTTTAGATGTGCGCCATTGTATTCGCTGCACAATAACAGAACCCTCCGTGGCTCATAATAATTTGAATGAGAACGTCATAACATAGGTATAAATAATGGAGGATGGTGTGAAGTAACTTTATTCCGAACATGAAATGAAAGGCAATAAGAGAACAAGTGTGTTCTTAGATTGTTCTGGATAGGACAGGGTTAAAAACATGAACATTAGTTGATATTACCCCTTATTAGAATTTATTAACATATGAAGTCAATATTTCGATTATCTGTGAAGTGCAGCAACTCCTTTGAGCAGTGAATTCTCCCTTTAGCCTGCTGGCTAAGAATCTGGAGGGGGCTACATTTCAGGGGGCTGTATCTCTGGCTCTGTGATACCTAGAATCTCGCTTCTTTTCTCCTATGAAAGAGGAGAATCTCCTCTTTTATATGAATCTATGTTTATATTTTTAAGAAAACAGAGATATTAACTGTTAAAGTGCCATCTCGTGTGATTTTTATATATAAAAATCGCACCTTAAATTCTCACTTCAAAGGACACCTGTCATCAGGTCTGTGTCACTAGTCCTGTCACCACTACCTGTTGGAGCAGCTCACAAGGATCCCATCCCAGCCTTTATCTAGTCAATTCATGACTAGATAAATGAGGCTGGTCACATGGAGAGAGAAAATGATGTCACCCCAGTTACCCCCCCTCTCCTCCCCGGCTCATGTCTGTGTGTAATGTATAGTAAAGTATTGCTAGTGTCTCTGCTTTACCTGCTGACATGCTCTCCCTCCTATACACGTGTGTGAGACACAGACATCAGCCTGACATGTTCTGCTATAACATGGCTGCCTGGAACTGTTGTATCTCTCCTATACACACACAGGCTACAGGGGGCGTGACCACCAGCACCAGGAAGCACATGGAGGAGCCATTACACCATTATACCTCACATCATTATACAGGCCGTCAGTCATGTGTATAGGAGTATCCATACACACAGTCTGCAGGGGACGTGGCCACCAGCACCAGGAAGCACATGGAGGAGCCATTACACCATTATACAGGCTGTCAGTCAAGTACTGGGGGTGTGGCTGTGCCTCCCACTCATGAATAAGCTGGACAGCTGAATATGATAATGACTCATTGGACATCTCACAGGTCATTTGCATACAGCTTTAGGACCTCATTGCTTAAGTTTACAGGCATGTAGAGGGACAATGAAGGGATAGAGGCAATGCTTTCTAATGGCAGTATATGACAATATATTTAGTTTAGGGGAGCTAATTTGCCTGACGGGTTCTCTTTAAACCTGAATATTTCCAGTTCCCTAACACCTAGAAACACAATTTTAGATTCATTTGAAAGAAGGAATTCTCCTCTTTCAGGAGGCCCTGGGAAATGCCCACTTTGAGACGTAGGTATGAGCCCATAGTAATAAATTTGTCCGTACATTTAAGCAACAGATGGCGCATGGGTGCACGGACAAAGCAACATTTGTGTGGAAGAGTGGGCCCAGCAAGGTTTTGGCAATTATTTCTGAACTAAAAGGATTACTGAGACTCTAAATTGTTTTGTCTGTTTGATTGGTTTGCCAATAATGTTTATTCTGTAAAAAAGTAGCCCCTCCAATGACAATGTGTCTTTTGTCAAAAATTTCTATGGTGGTACTAATTATGTAGAATACATCCCTTTTCATTTAATTCATAGGAAATATTTTCATTTTTATTTACAGGCTGTGTTTACGGACTTGGAAATCATGGCTGCCATCTTCGCTAGTGCAATTCATGATGTTGATCATCCAGGAGTATCAAATCAATTTCTAATAAATACCAGTAAGTGGCAGCCTATCCATCCTTAACAATATGCTTTTAAAGCACAGAAATAAAATGCCGGATATCTTATATACTTGAGTATAAGCCTGCCCGGATATGAGCCGAGGCCCCTAATTTTGCCACAAAAAACTGGGAAAAACTATTGACTCGAGTATAAACCTTGGGTGGGAAATGCATTGGTCACACCCGGTATATAGCTAGTCAGTCCCATTCCCCCCTATTATATAGCCATCCAGCCCCTGCCCACGTATATATAGGCAGCCCCCTGCCCACATATATATAGGCAGCCCCCTGCCCACGTATATGTAGGCAGCCCCCTGCCCACGTATATGTAGGCAGCCCCCTGCCCACGTGTATATATAGCCAGCCCTAGTTGCCCAGTTCCTAAAAAAAATAAAGTCAAACCTCACCTTTCTGATGCCCCCCGCAGGTCTTTTCTTTTTCAGTTCGGTAGGGGCACTTCAGTGTGACACTCTGGCGCACAAGCTGTGACGTCATAGTGGCAGCTGACGTCATAGTCTGCACTGTTCTGCCCGCACGGACATGCCTCTGCCAGATCGAAGAAAAGAAGACCTGCAGGGGGCATCGGAAAGGTGAGTTCTGACTTTATTTTTTTCTTGACTCAAGTATAAGACGACCTGTCTTTCAGCACATTTTTTTCTGCTGAAAAGCTCTACTTATACTCGAATATATATGGTATAAAAGTGCCACTGAGATTACAGTTTATATTTCTTGTGTAATTGCATGGCATGCAAAAGAAAATGTCACTGATGGACAATGAGACCTTTGACCGTTCTTGAATAAGTAAAGAATAAAACCACATTTCTTAAATTGATCCAGTCACCTATTTTACCCTATTAAAGCAGCAGCACCTCAGGTAGCATATGAAATGTCCTTTCTAGAATTCCTTATTTTATGTGGAATTTTACCAATTTACCTATTGGTCGCCTATATCTTCCACAAAAAAAGTTAAATAGAAAACAATTATCTTGAATTTTTGATTATTATCAATCAAAAGTCTTCAAAAGTAAAATACCAAAAATGGTATTTAGATTTAGCATCACTGTAATCATACTAACCCATAGTGTAATAAAAATAATATATTTATTATGGTGGACTAAGCATTACACAATATATATATAAAATAAAAAATGGTGGGTTTTCTTTTTATTAAAAAAATAGTAACCTCTATCCACCTGTCCTTTGGATATCATATCAATAGTGGCATGCGTCTGGTCGACACCCATATAAACACTGGGACACAGAGCCAGAAGAAGTTTGGCCCGTGTACCTGTGGTAGCTGGCACGGTGACTGCAGCCGCAGCTCCAATTAAAATAGAAAATTTTGCTGTGTTTCCTTGATTTCAGACAGACTATCTTTTTGGGGGTAACCAGGTGCCCATGGATTGCCTATCTTAAGGATAGGCCATCAATAGTTATCCATGGCCAAGTTCTTTTAACAACATCTGGTCAAAAAGTTAAGATCACCCCAAAATGATGCCATCAAAAAATATAACTTAAGCCCAAAACGCTTAAAAAAACAAAAATATAAGATATGGCTTTTAGAAAGCTCAATGAAAAATACATACGTTCCCCATACACGGGAATTGCCGCGCGGAGCAACACACAGGACATGTCCTATCTTTCTCTTATCTTTTTCCGTGTGACACGGCCCATATGCCGTGCATTTGTATGGAGAGGGGAGGGGTCACATCGAGTTGGATCTCCATCGAGTTGGACGTATGCTGGCCTGGCTACGGCCCGGTGGGTATATGTTTGTGTAAATTCAGCTTAATACTGATGATATCAATAGCACTTTCCACATGACTGCTCAGCCAATGATCTGTCTTGTCTGAGGTGAATAATTGGCTCAGGTGTCACATGCCCACTCTTTCCAGCCTGTAAGCACTTGACACCAAACTTATCTTTTTTTTTTTTTGTTTGTTTACTTTTTGTTATTATTTCATGGAAATGAATTTCTTCTAAATATTAAAAAAAGGTCTTAACTATATATGCAATTTAACGTTGATATTTATTAAACTCTAATTCATGTTCTGTTTTGTATTTTTAATTCAGCATTCCTCTTCTTTTTGTCTATTTTTAGACTCCGAGCTGGCACTTATGTACAATGATGCTTCTGTCTTAGAAAATCATCACCTTGCAGTTGGATTTAAGCTCCTTCAAGAAGAGAACTGTGACATTTTTCAGAATTTGACCAAAAAACAGCGACAGAGCTTACGAAAAATGGTAATTGACATGGTAAGTAGAAGACCATTGCATTGATTCAGTTCTACGGATTTTTCTTTAAGTCCTTGTTTTACATTTTTGTAAGTCGTCATATTGGTGCAATCCTGGTAGCTAAAAATCTGCTGCATTGAGGACCTTTTTCGTTAGTATTTTTACTGGTCACCCCTCCATATTTCAGATGTGCTGGCTTTTCATAATTAAATATAAATGTAAATCTATTTTAAATAACACACTTATTGGTTAGGTAGCATTATTTCTTTAGCTGTTCAATGGGTTATGGAGGCTATTTTAACTAGCCATTTAACCATTTCTGTACTTCTTGTGCCTAAGCATTGGTTAATCTTACAGCACTAGGCTTCTTGTAACTGCGAGCTAGGGTTTTATCAAGACCTGGCGCGTTGTGCCAGCTGCTCCGCTTGCTGTGCATGTCGTTACAGATATACTAAGAGGCTAAGTTATAGCATCCAGCATGGCCCCTCTGTTTATCTCCCTTGGTGTAAAGTGGCATATGGCGGGAGAGTTACAATTCCATGTCCTGTGTCAGTAATTACAACTTTTTTAAACGTCTGCATGTCTTTACAAGCCTTGATAAATCCCCCCATTGGTCTAGAAATGGTTAATGTTTTAGGCTGTGTCCCTTTTCCACCTCTGGCCACAGAGATATTTTGTCCATATTTTTGTAATGCCAAATTGCAGCACAACCTAGACATCACAGAGAAGTGGACCTTGCTTTATTTTTATGCAATTATAATAAGAACCAATTTAATGTACTGATGTCCTCGTAAGAATCTATTATTTCAAATACTGCAAAGGCTAGAGGTCTCTAAAAGTATATTCTTTTTGTTTTTCTAAAACTATTCAGCTATTTTTTTTTTTTTTAATTTCTACTGAACTCTTTCTTTTACATTA
The DNA here is from genome assembly GCF_040894005.1 of Engystomops pustulosus. Classification (NCBI taxonomy): domain Eukaryota; kingdom Metazoa; phylum Chordata; class Amphibia; order Anura; family Leptodactylidae; genus Engystomops; species Engystomops pustulosus. Next base: position 175,530,615 of record NC_092411.1, read on the forward strand.
GGTACTGGCAACAGATATGTCCAAGCACATGAATCTTCTAGCTGACCTGAAGACAATGGTAGAAACGAAGAAAGTGACCAGTTTAGGTGTCTTGCTGCTTGATAATTATTCTGATCGAATACAGGTAAAAAAAATGCAAAAACATATTCAACACCACCTAAAAATTCCCCAGTGGTCATACACACGCACTCATCTCTGCAACATACACACAGCTCTAGTACAAACACATGCATACACACACTCACTCACACAGCCACACACACACACATAGACAGCACTGTTATATTCACATGTGCAAATCCTGTACCCTGCATAACTGAAGGCCCTTTACAAGATGACACTAATAGGAGGAGGGACCTACATTGCCTCTCTTCTCTGCACTGAAAGTCCATGTAGGGCAGGGAGAGGGCTGTGCAGAGGCATTCTACTATCAGATATCTGGTGAAACATGTTGTCAACGCTTCACATGATTTTAGGTACAGCACATAGTTTGATGCATAATTTTTAGCTACAAAGATACATTATCTCTATTTGAAATCATTTGATATCTCACTGTATTCCTTGTTATGCTCAGTACAACATACACTTTTATCAATATTTAATAAAAAGCATAGCATCATGCAAATGTGGCTAGGTAACTAGCCTAATAACAGTCCACCTAATTCCGTTGGGCATTTTTTGCATCAATCCCCTTATCTACATAATAGACAATGTCAATAGAGAACACCAACAGTATAGAAAAAATATAATTGCATCCACTAACAATGGATGATTTCACAGCTTACAGTGGGTAAGAAAAGTTTTCAGACTCCTTTAGATTTTTTACTCTGTTTCATTGCAGCCAATTGGTAAGATCAAAAAAGTTTTTTGTTTTTTTTTCCTTTTTGATGTATATTCTGCACCCCATCTTGACAGAAAAAAAAACAAATGTATATATTTTTGCAGTTTTTTTTAAACTCAGTTTTATTGTAACAATGGATTACAAGTAAAAGTATTCCAGCAAAGCATGTAGACAAGTTGATGGTAGTATTAAAGTCTTACATCAGTACAATAGACATTAAATCCAAGTATACAAGAGCATTTGTATAAGCAAAGATTATCAAATGTTTACATAAGTGAAAGGCTTGTAACCCTAACATATAAGCCTGTGGAGCGAACTGTCAGATAAAACAGCAACTTAAAACTATGCAAAAGGGAGGATCCGTCTGGGTGCAGGGGGTTTTACCCTAGGGCCTGAGGAGCAGCAGATAAGTCATTGGAGGTGTAGGCAGTTAGATTAGATGAACACCACCAATCCCAAATTTTGTGAAATTTATCTGGGCATTTCCTATTTTTAAATACTACTTTTTCATACGGAATTATATTATTAACAAGACCTTTCCACATATCCATTGTTAGGGGGTCTTGGATCTATCTATCTGAGGACTATGGCTTTCCTTGCTAGGAAGAAGGTGGACGTCAGGAAGGCTTTGACATATTTCGGCCACAGTTCCTCATCTAGGAGCGCAAACAGACATATCTCTGGTCGCAGAGGGACTGGGAGTTGTAGGATAGAAGAGAGCAGGGAGATTACCTCTGACCAGAATGACTGTAACACAGAGCAATCCCAAATCATATGCCAGAATGCAGCAGGGGCAAAACGCCACCTGTGACATTCCGGAGAAGGGATGCGGTGCATCTTAGCAAGTCGTAAGGGGGTAAGGTAGCTCTGGTGGATGATGTGTAACTGGATCATTTTATTGTTCACGGCTGGTGAAACTTGCAAGTGGGAACACAAAATATCTATCACAGTATCTTCGTCTTATGTGGGTATCAGTTCTTTCCATCTGGAAATTGCCGGGAGAGGTGTCGCCTCTGCTCTACTGCGAATGAGGTGGGAGTAAATCACGGAGACAAGTCCCCCTGGGCCCTGTGAGCGTATAACTCCAATGAGTGGGTAGTTTGAGATGGGAAGATGGGGGTCAGGGAATTGTGTTGAAAGGGCGTATCTCAGTTGTAGGTAATTATAAAACCGGTTATTTGGGATGTCGTGTTTTCCTTTAAGTTGTTCAAAAGACATTAGGATATTGTCTTCATACAGGTCTGCTAGGGTGAGCACTCCAGATGTTTTCCAGATGTGTGTGTCCTGCAATTGGGTCAGTTGAGGTAAGGTGGGGTTGTCCCATAGCGGTGTCTCAGATATAATACCTGGGGGTGGGGTGACCCCTTTTGCTGCTTGCTATACTTTCCTAGCGGTTAAGTATATAGGTAGTAATCTGCCCCTATGTGTAGAGTTACCTTGTAGGATCTGCCAAAGGGAGGGCATGTGCAGGTAAGAGGCCAGGTAAGATTCCGGGCTAGTGGGTGTTGTGGGGGATTCTCTTAAGTACTTGATTAGGTTTATCCTACCGGGTGTGGATAGTGGAAGTGAGGACCATGTTTTAAACTTTTCTTTGAAAAGTGGTAATAGGGGATCTATATTGGCTGCTAATATATCTGCAGGGGAACTTGTAAGGGTTACGCCTAGGTATCGAAAGCTTTCAGTGGGTTTCAGATTGCATAGTACTTGGTCTGCATTAGGCCTAGATGCGTCCAGATACATAAGGTGGGACTAGCCCCAGTTAATCGTCAGGCCGGAGTAGCTCTGGGGAGTGAGAGTTCTGGGTCGGAGAGAAATAAAAGTAGGTTGTCCGCATATAAAGCTAAACGATCCTCTGACTCTGATATTTTAATTCCCTTGTAGAGTGGGTCCACCTGATGCGCATGGCCAACAGTTCGATAGCCAGATCGAACAGGAGGGGTGACAGGGGACAACTCTTTTGGGTGCCTCGCTTAAGGGGGAAGTATGAAGAGCATTGTCCTTTTAACGCTACTGCTGTGCGAGGGGCCGCATATAATAAAGAGACCCATTTAATAAAAGCTGGACCGATACCAAATCTCCCCAAAATCGAAATCGGGAAGGGCCATTCAACGGAATCAAAGGTCTTAGCCGCATCTAATGAGGCCAAGGCCCAGTCCTTCCCAGTCGCCTCCCCTATCTGCATTATTATCTGTGACCTTCTCAAATTGTTGGAAGTGTTGCGGCCCAGAATAAATCCGGATTGGTCCGAATGAATTAAACTCGTGATCACTGTGTTTAGACGACGAGCCAGTACTTTTGTGAGCAGCTTGTAATCGGAGTTTAAAAGAGATATGGGTCTGTAAGACCCACACTCTAGGGCAGTGATGGGCAACCTTTTGAGCTTGGTGTGTCAAAATTTGCCAAAAAACCAAGCATAACTCGGGTGGTGTGTCACCTTGAGAAAAAAAAAACCATCATTTTGTGATATTTATAGTTTAAAGGAAACCTACCACTTGTAGTGGCAGGTTTCCGATGGCAATACCGGGCACCAGCTCAGGGTGAGCTGGTGCCGGAGATTATTTTCGTTAGTGTTTTAAACCGCGGTATCGCGGTTTAAAACACTTTTTAAACTTTATAGCCGGCGCAGGCAGGTACGCGCTCGGCGCTTACCATGCACGCGGCTCTCCTTCACTTCCTATGTAGCCGCGCGCACGGTAAGCGCCGAGCGCGTACCTCCCTGTGCCGGCTATACAGTTTAAAAAGTGTTTTAAACCGCGATACCGCGGTTTAAAACACTAACGAAAGTAAGCTCCGGCACCAGCTCACCCTGAGCTGGTGCCTGGTATTTCCATCAGAAACCTGCCACTTCAAGTGGTAGGTTTCCTTTAAGTAACAAATATGTATAATTATTTAACTTCTAGGGTACTTTAACCCTAGGTTGTCTGATTGATCCTACCATGTACTGCCATTCTACAGTATGGCAGTATATGGGGATTTTCCACATCATCTATTTATTACAATGTGCAAAGCGCACAATGTAATAGATCAGCTACAATCAGACACCTGTGGAATTGCTTAGTAACCTGCAAACTTTGTCATGAAAGTTCACAGGTTATAGTGAGTCGCAGGTGCCGCTGTCCGCATCTCCTTCATGAGGAGCAAAATAATCTCAATGTCTGGTGATTTGCAAGGCGGTGCGATTATTTCAGGGCTTGTACGTCACAAAACTGACACACAAGCCCTGATGACTGTCTTCTATCATACAGTCACTGACATTTCTCACTGTATGATGTCTTGTATGTATGATGAGAGTGGTTGTCCTCCCTCATCCCTGCTGTGGAGATGGTCAGTGTAGAGGTGACCTACCACAACAGCTCCCCCCAGCACAACTATCAGGAGCTGCAGAGGAGTTTCTGGAGTTGATGGTCGGGTCACCTTTCCTGGTGCTGAGTCCCGGGATGATACCTGTGCTGACTGGAGATACGAGGCACAGCTCACACAGGGGGAGGGGCCGGCCCGGTGGAGGAAGAGGAGGAGGAAGTGCTGTGAGCTCAGTGCATGGCAATCTCTCAGCCTCCCTGCTACTTCACCTGGCCGTGTAGGAGCCGAGGATGAAACTTAACTCTCCGGCGGCCGCGTGTCACTGAAAATGGCTGAGCGTGTCAGCACTGACACGCGTGTCATAGGTTAGCCATCACTGCTCTAGGGGATCTTTATCAGGTTTTAGGATCACCACTATAGTGGCATCGTAAAATGAAGGGGGCAAAGAGTTATTTGTATGTGCTGATATTGGAGCTGTAAAAGGGCAGTTAGAAGATGGTCTTGGTATTGGGTGTAAGTTTCGATTAAGAACCCGTCCGGACCGGCCGCCTTCCCGCAAGCCATATCCCCCAAAGCCTCCTGCAGTTCCTCCAGTGTAATGGGGGCATCTAGGCTATCCTGCTGTGCATCAGATAGGGTAGGGAAGTTTAGGTCTGATAAATATCTGTCTATGTCCTGCGGTGTCTTTGCATATGTGGAATTGTATAGATTTTTGCTGTTTTATTAAATAAGAAAAACTCAAATGGCACAGGGTCATAAGTATTCAGCCCCTCTGCTTTGTATAGAGTAGAAGCACCTTTTCAGCTAGTACAGCCATGAGTCTATTTTGGGAATCCTGCAACAAGTTTTTCACACCTGGATTTGGGGGACCCTCTGCCATTCTTCTTTGCAGAGTCTCTCCAGTTCCCTCACAGAGTTGTTCTGTAGCCACTGTTTGGTTATTCTAGCTTTGTGCTTGGGGTCATTTGCCTTGTTGGAGGCTGAACCTTCGGCCCAGAATGAGGTCCAGAGCGCTCAGGTTCCCTCAGGTTGGATGGTGAATATTGTTGGACAGCAATTTTCAATTCTCTCCAGAGATGGTCAATTGGGTTTAGGTCATGGCTCTGGCTGGGACAGTCAGGAATGGTCACAGAGTTGTTCAGAAGACACTGCTTTGTTATTTTAGCTGTGTGCTTAGGGTCAGTGTCTTGTTGGAAAGTGCACCTTCGGCCCAGTCTGAGGTCAGAGAACTCTGGAAGAGATTTCCATCCATGATATCTCTGTACTTGACTGGATTCATCTTTCCTTCAATTGCAATCAGTGGCCTGTCCCTGCAGTTGAAAAACACCCCCATAGCATGATGCTGCCACCACAATGTTTTACTGTTTTGATTGTATTTGGCAGGTGATGAGCAGTGCCTGGTTTTCTCCACATATACCACTTATAATTAACACCAAAAAGATCAATCTTCATCTCATCAGACCAGAAAATCTTATTTCTCATAATCTGGGAGTCCTTCATGTGTTTTTTTGCAAACTGTATGCAGGCTTTCATATGTCTTTCACTGAGGAGAGGCTTCCGTTGGTACACTATGTATTAAAGTCACGACCGGTGGAGGGCGGCAGTGATAGTTGACTAAGCTGAACTTTCTCCCATCTTCCTTCTGTATATCTGGAGCTCAGCCACATTGATCTTGGGGTTCATCTTTAGCTCTCTCACCAAGGCTCTTCTCCCATGATTTCTTAGTTTGGCTGGACAGCCAGGACGCGGAAGAGTTGTGGTTGTCCCAAACTTCTTCCATTTAAGTATTATGAAGCTTAAGCGCTGCCAGAGCTGGTGCCAGTACCTGGCATGCCTGGGCAATTGCCCGGAGCCCAGACAGCTGCTAATGAGCCTAAACGTGCTGCGCACATATGACAGCTGCAATGCATATCTTCATTTGCACTTCCTGCCATAAGGTCACTGGGAGTACTGCGGAAGTGCTGTATTTTGCACTGTTCCTCCCCCACTCGTTTCAACTTGGACAAAGGGGAGAAAGAGGCATCCACTGTCAGCAACTACGACCATGGGCTTCTGAACAATTCAGAGGTTCCAAGTGCCCTTAAGCTTAGTGCGATGCAATATGTCATATGTTTACACCAACTGTCTCTTTCTGTAAAAAAGATAAGTTAGATGAAAGCTTACCTTTCTGTATGCAGAGCTCTTTCCCTAGTCCCCTGTGCGTGAGTGAGGAGTGGGGCAGACGTGTATGACAACCTGAAGGGGGAAATTGATGGATGGAGAAAATATGTTTTTTTTTTTTGTTTTTTTTTTTTTATTTTATCCATGACAGAGCTGTTTCCCGAGGGTGAGGGGGAACCACTCCTCCCTGGCCATTCCCAGGGGACTTGGGACACAGTTCTGCCTACAGAAATGTAAACTTTGATCTAACTTATCCTTTTTTTTGGAAAAAGCCAGTTTTACTGCAAAAACTATTTGGAAATGTGTACACTATTCTCTATGGGGCATGGGGGAGCCATAAAAAGGGTCTTCTGATGACATATTTCCTTAAAAGCCGCTTAAACCACAGGGTTTATGGCATGTATGGATGTGTATTATAAAATAAATATAATTAGTGTATTGTATGTGCAATGATGTGTTTGCCTGTAGGTTTGTCTGACTGTATGTATCTGTGTCTGTCTACATGCATGTGGGTGTCAGCCTACATATGTCTGTGCCTGCCTGCATGTGTGCCTGCTTGTATATATGTCTTCCTGCATGTGTGGGTGAGTGCTGGTTTATGGACTAAAAATATTAATCATCTCAAATGTTCATGAGACGGAGAGCGGATTCCTCCATAGAAAAGTTTAGGAAAATGACATCTATAACATCTGTCTGCATGTATGTGTCTGGACATGTTAAATATACATATTTGTTTATAGAAATACCTTTGTATGTTTCTGCATATGTTTGATCCGTTATGAAAATAACGTTTGCAGTGACATTCACATTGGAAACATTAAGAAAACAAGGGATCACCAGTGAATCTTCCATTTCTGACCTGAAAGTGTACTTGAGATTGACCTTTGGAACAGTATACACTGTTTATTGTTGTAGTAGTAGAGCACTGAATTTTTAAACAGTTTTTATAGTGTTATTTATATGTTTAAGGCTACGTTTCCATCATGCCCTATAGGTATTTAAAGGGAATCTGTCACTTTGCTCCTTCCCCACAAACGCCCAGTACATGCACTACTTCACTGCACAGAGTGGTTGCAAGCTTCTGCTACCCCACTATGCTCAAATGTACATGCACTTATCATACAGGAAGTTTGTTCTGCTAGCAGTAACTGACATCTGGGCAGCTCATCTGCAGAACATCAATAATGTTCTGGTTTGCATAACAGAATTCAAAATATTAACGTTTCAAAATTCCATATCTAAAGTGTGTATTATGAGGTTCCGCAAAAGCTGAGGTGTATATTATGTTATGCAGCAGCTGTGTTGTGTATTATAATGTTCTACAGCAGCTTATGAAGCTTCAGTTTTATTACTTGGCAGAGGGAGGGGGGTGCAAATTTTAAAGTTTGCCTTATTGGTTAAATGACCTCGAAACTGGCCTGACCATGACAGGGCTGTTTGAGATGGTAAACTAAGGAATCTTTAGGGATCAGGGGACTGTTTAGTTTCTGTATTGTTATTGCTATCACGTATATGAGTATTACAGCTGAATACTTATGACCATAAAAAAACATGTGTATGAGAATAAAAATAGATTTTTAATTTTTATAGGTAAAAAAAAAATGGTGAGATGAGCCCTCAAAGTGTTTTGTATTTACATCTTCACCATTGTTCACTTCTCCAAGGTTCTTCAAAACATGGTTCACTGTGCAGACTTGAGCAATCCCACCAAACCACTGGAACTGTATCGACAATGGACAGATCGGATAATAGTCGAATTTTTCCATCAAGGAGATCGGGAACGGGAAAAGGGAATGGAGATCAGTCCCATGTGTGACAAGCACAATGCTTCTGTTGAAAAATCACAGGTACTCCAAAGCTTTGTTAAATGTGTTTTTTATTTTGATAATTTCTGTTCCTATTAGTGACTGGGAGCTGGATTCCTATTTGTTTTAGGAAAATCATAAAGAACAGTAGAGACCAGATTTTTTTTTTTACACCTGTCACATGGAAAATACAGTCTGATCTGTAGGCATAAGGATATATATACAGGAGTGTGGAAAAAATATTTAGTAAAATTTCCCATAATTAATTTATGGGAGTTATCAAGGCAGTCTTATCAATGAATGGCAGAAATATCTATAGGGAGGTTGTCAATCAATGTTTAGATTTATGCCATGTAATTACCTTGCCTTGTAATATTTTTAATTACCTATTTAAAACAGATTATGACAATTTTAAGTTTTCCTGACTACTCAGGTCTCTTCATCAGGCATAGTATAAGACAACATCTGAATACACAAATGGCCACAGTAAGTCTATGTTTGATGAGACAAGTGATAGGAAACAGAGCAATTAGATGTAGGGAGGGAAGTAAACACTATTAGAAAGTACATATTGTGGGAAAACCAAACCAGTATATCTATTCCAGAAGGAACAGACACCCAACTGTAGACAGTACTGTTTCGACCTGATTGGGTTGCCTCAGTACAGCGTAGGGAACTGGTTTGGCTGAATGAGAGGCTTGTGACTAGGGTCAGGGAGTAAGAGTTCTCCATACAGAGACTGGCAATTAAGGCCGCTGTGTAGGTGTGTGGAGTCTTGTGGCCATCGATGCTTCACTAGGGGATTCTGGGAAAATATGCAAAGTTTTCCTAGGATGGGAAAAGGAAAACCACGCCTCTTTTAGCTACCTTGTAATGCAGCTTCCTTGACATCAAGCATGACCTACAAGAGGCTTGAAGACATGATGCGGGATTAAAACCAAGGGAGCTGCCTTACAAGGTAGCTAAAAGAGGCGTGGTTTTTATTTGCATATTTTACCAGAATCCCCTTAGTGTAGCATCAATGGCTATAAGACTCCACACATCTACATGGGGGCCTTAATTGGCAATCTCTGTAAGGAGAACTTTTACTTCCCGATTCCAGTACATATTGTAAGAGTTGAGGAGTGACATGGTTTTATTGTCCCTTGATTGAGATCAGGTCCATGGCAGTGATGACCCCAATAGGTCTAAGGAGAAGATTCTTTAAGAATCATAAAAAAACATAAATCCACGTGACACATTCATCCCTTTTTTGAAATCGTTAACCTCTTCCCGACTTGTGATGTAAGTGTGCAAGGAGCCCTCTCCATAGCCGGCAAGTCTTTGCTGCACTCGTGATCAGTGCTAGCAGCGATCGCGGATGTTAACCCTCCATCTCCGCTATGTGTCCACATTCTTTCTGCTATGTCTTAAGGACACATTGGCGCAACCCTATGGATGGAGATGCCACATTTAGGCGCACATCAATATCGGCGTGAAGTCCAATCGAGCATCTAATCAACTAGGACACCCCCCTTGATGATATGGCCACTGCCTAAACTATCTTTCCACAGGTGAAACATGTGATTTAGGGCCTTGACCAGGTTCTGAACCTGAGAATCTATTACCTACGTACACAATCTTGAAACTTGGTATTGGGACACATCTTCTACACCTACATTACTATATAACTTATTTGGGCAATGGTATGCTGATACTAGATAAGCATGGTCCCCTCCGATTACCTTAGGGTCAGAAGGCCGATTTATAGGGTGAGGTTCCAGACGGGTTGGCAGCCGGTTAGGGCTGCGGTCCCGTGTTGAGGCTTTAGGGCCTCAACGGGACCCCTTTTCCCACATTTAGGGACAAGTAGGGTACTGGCGCACCTGTGAGACAAAAAGGTGCCTGCTCCATTGCCTCTACTGTTCTTTCAAGCACTGGCTATCTGTATTCACTTCATACTATTTTCTGGGTTTTCCCTCTTTTGGGTTCTCAAATGGTTCCTACTAAGGTCAATACCTTGTGTCCATGATTGAAGAGCCCAGATCTTTGAGGTATACTTGGCAGTCATTGGCACCACACACAGACAGGTATGTTACCGACTGTACAGATCTGTAAACACATATTGTGATCTAAAATTACAATAGCCAGCACTTGTTGAAGCATGTATGGATGAGCCTGTCCACGGCCCCTTTGGGAGCTACAATTTTACGGCTGAAGGCTTTTTTGTATCTCTTGATTTTAATAGTACTGACTAATTAAAAGTTATGTTTTAAATAAGTTAGCCACCGATTTGTATTCCTAGTTATGAGTAAGGATAAATTTTTGCCACAGAATCCGAGTCAAGCCTTCCTTTTCCAGGAATGCCTGCGGGTCTTCAATGCGTCATGATGTGGGATATTTGAATATAGAGATTGAACATCCATGGTGGCATCTGGTAGATTACCTACTCCTGACAGTTTGTGCAGAAGGTCAGTAGTGTCCTGCAGATAGTTGGCCGTGACCTTCACCAGAGTCTTCAAAATGGCTTCCACATATCCAGAAATAGATTCAGAGAGTGCCCACACATGAGATTATGGGTGTCCCTGGAGTTACCAGGCTTGTGAATTTTAGGGAGCATGTAGAATACCAGTACCATTTAAAACTCCTTTAACCCCTTAACGACCTGACCCTTTTTTGTCTTTGCATTTCCATTTTGTGTGAACGATTTATGCGTAACAAATTGCACTTCATAGTAAGGGCTTGGATTTTTGGTGTGGGCTTGGATTTTACCGCTTTCACAGTGAACCACAAATCTGTATTCTTTGGGTTGGTGTGATCACGGGGATAGACACATTTAAATAGGTTTTATAATGTTTTCATACATTTACAAAATAAAATCACATGTACAAAAAAAAAAATAATTCCATTTTGCCATCTTCTGGCGCTAATAACTTTTTCATACTGCAGTGTACGGAGTTGTGTGTGGTGACTTTTTTGCGACTTTTGATTACATTTTCATCATTTTAAGGACTGTACAGCCGTTTTATAAATTTTTATTGAATTTTTCATTTCTGACTTTGGGCGCTGTTTTCTGTTATGGAGTTAAACGCTGGTAAACAACAGTACCGTATTTTCCGGGCCATTAGGCGCACCGGAATATAAGGCGCAACAGTCCGATGCGCCTTATATATGTAATAATTCCATATATAAGGCGCATTGGACTATAAGGCGCAGGGTCGGGGGCGTGGCGGAGGTCCGGGGGCGGAGCGGAGACGGAACGGGACGCGACGCCGAGAAGAGACGCGGAACGTGGGGAAGGTGAGGGGGAGGTGGAGGAGGGCAGCGGACCATACTTACATAGGTCCCCGCTACCGGAGACAGCAGATCTCCAGCGGGAACTGCAGACCACGCGGCAGAAGTTGTTCGTGCCGCGTGGTCTGCAGTTCCCGCTGGAGATCTGCTGTCTCCGGTAGCGGGGACCTATGTAAGTAGGGTCCGCTGCCCTCATATAGGGCGCACCGGACTATAAGGCGCACTTTGGATTTCCAAGGAAATCCAAGGCTTTTAAGTGCGCCTTATAGTCCGGAAAATACGGTATAATATATTGGACATTTTGGGACGTGGCGATACCTAACATGTTTATAATTGTTACTGTTTATTTATATATTTATATCAGTTCTAGGGAAAGGTGAGTGATTTTGAATTGTCAGTTTTTTTGTTTTTTTCTTTACTTTTTTTTACTTTTTTTTTTTTTTTTTTTTCCTATTTTTCAGATCTCCTGTGGTACTTTAACCCTAGGTTGTCTGATCCTACAATATACTGCCATAGTACAGTATGGCTGTATATGGGGATTTACCACATAATTAATTACACTGTGGAAATCACACATTGTAATGAATGAGTTAACATGAGACCTCGAGACTGCTGGCATAGTAACCAGTCACCAACCCCCGATGACTTCACAGGGGCATTCACATGGTTAAGAACCGCAATCAGTCCCATCACAGGTGTTACCTGTGGGTGTTTGCTGCAATATGCCTCAAACACCCAACTTGTATGGAGAGGGCTCAGCCCTTTAGCCCTCTCCTATACAGGGCGAGCCGACGGTAAGGGATTAATTTATTGATCAGACAGACCCACTATTATCTCTTTCTTGTCTTTGGTATATTCCTTTGTAGGATCAGCCTCCAGTTGCATGTAGTAGCGTGTGTCAGTAAGTTGTCTGTGCGCTTCTTTGATGTAGTCAAATGTGTTTATCATGACTGGTGCACCTCCCTTATCAGCTGGTTTAATGATGATTTCCTTGCCTGGTCCGTAACGGAATTATATAGGGTGAGGAACCAACACGGCAAGAAGTATATAACCGAGACACGGACGTTAGGGTTCTTGGATGGAGACAAAAAGAGCAACACTGGATACATTTTATATTTATGTTAGGGCACACTAGACAAACACTATTATATTTATATTACACAACTAAGCAGAGTACAAATACACAGGTAGAACTACAAGTATCCGCAATCCTTATGTTAGTTAAGTACAGGGGGCTGGCTGGCTATATGCTACAGGGGGATGGCTGACTATATACTACAGGCTTGCTAGCTATATACTGGGAGGCTGTGACCAATGCATTTCCCATCCTTCTCGAGACAATAGGTTTTTCTAGTTTTTGATGGTAAAATGAGGTGCCTCAGTTTAGACTCAGGTGTATACGGTACTATAATAGTGCTCCCTATGAACAAGAATATAACTACTGTAATACTGCCCCTTACGTACAAGAATATAACTTCTTTAATACTGCCCCCTATGTACAAGCATATAAATACTATAATACCACCTGCTATGCAGCCAGCCATTCAGCTTCTGTATATAGCTAGCCAGTCAGCTTCTGTATACAGCCAGCCAGTCAACCCCCCCCCCTGTATATAGCCAGCCAGTAACCCCCCCCCTGTATATAGCCGGCCAGTCAGCCCCCCCCCCTGTATATAGCCAGCCAGTCAGCCTCCCCTGTATATAGCCAGCCAGTCAGCCTCCCCTGTATATAGCCAGCCAGTCAGCCCCCCCTGTATATAGCCAGCCAGTCAGCCCCCCCTGTATATAGACAGCCAGTCAGCCCCCCCTGTATATAGACAGCCAGTCAGCGCCCCCTGTATATAGCTAGCCAGTCAGCGCCCCCTGTATATAGCCAGCCAGTCAGTGCCCCCTGTATATAGCCAGCCAGTCAGCGCCCCCTGTATATAGCCAGCAAGTCTGCCCCCCTGTATATAGCCAGCCAGTCTGCCCCCCCCCAGTATACAGCCAGCATGCCCCCCCCCGGGATACAGCCAGCATGCTCCCCCCCCCCCCCCAGTATACAGCCAGCCAGTCCCCCCCCCAGTCGCCAGCCCTCCCCAGTATACTGCCAGCCCTCCCCAGTATACAGCCAGCTCCTCCCCAATATACAGCTAGCCCCCCTCCCCAGTATACAGCCTCCCCCCAAGGTATACAGCCAGCCACTCCTCCCCCCCTAGTCTACAGCTAGCCAGCCTCCCCCCTCCCCCCCCCTTCCCCAGAATACAGACATACTGCCCAACACATAAAAATGATAAACCATGTTCTCACCTACTGTCACTGCCGGCTGGACTTCATCAAGTAGCCAGCCAGTCCCCCCACCCCACAAGTATACAGCCAGCCAGGTGTCCCCCCCCCCCAGTCTGCAGCCAGGCTGCCACCCCCCCCCCGGTTTGCAGCAAGGCAGCCCCCCCCCCCAGTCTACAGCCAGCCCCCCCCCCCAGTCTACAGCCAGCCTACAGCCAGTTTTATACAGATTATATCCAGTGCTGAATAGTTGTATTATTTGCAATTTGTAGACAAATGTAGACATTTCCTTTCTCTCAAATCACATGATGTTATATTCCTCATTTCAGGTGATGAACCAATTGTACCGAATGTAGCTGGTACTCACATCTCTATAATTTTCTTCTTTGCAGGTTGGTTTTATTGACTACATTGTGCATCCTCTGTGGGAGACGTGGGCTGATTTAGTACACCCAGATGCCCAGGATATATTGGACACATTAGAAGACAATAGAGAGTGGTATCAAAGCATGATTCCTCAAAGTCCATCCCCTCCACCAGAAGAGCAAGACCCAGACAGGGGAAGCACCACAGGAGACAAGTTTCAGTTTGAGCTGACATTGGAGGAGGAAGGAGAGTCAGACACCGAGCAGGAAGAGAGTCCTGTGGATGAGGAAAATAGTGACTCCAAAACACAGTTCACTGATGATTCAGCCCAAGTAAGTGATGAAGCAGATCAGCCATCTCCAGTAGACACATGCAGGAGTGTGTCCACCCTGCTGGATCGCTTAGAGCTCCCTTCCAAGAACACTCTGACTAAGCAGAAAAAAGTATTGAACTTTGATAATCTAAAATTAGCTGCTGAAAGGACGATACCACAAAGGGACAATAGAAAGGTGGCATCCACTAACATTGCCGAGCAGGAGACCACAGGCCAAGCAGAGGTCTGTCTGGACCAAGAGGGAAACATCACATATGTTCCATTAGGAACGTAACGCCAATTTGTCACATCACTAATATTTTATTTTTATCCACGCACACATTACTGCATTTTATTTTTCTGGAAGAGGGATGCGTTTTTATTTAAAAAAAAAAAAAAAAGTATTTAAAATGGAAAAAAAAAGAAAAAACTATATTGGAAGAAGCAAATTTTTGCCATTATCGGTGAAGCTGCATGGTAGAGCATGGTGAAATGTCATATGTTTTTATTTCAATTTCATTTTTCAGCAGGGAAGCTGCCACTATAAATTATAACAGTTTACTGTACCTACCCAGAAATGATGGCCTGCTGAAACTACCCAGCTGCTGGTAAGCCTCATATACCATGTCTACGAGATAAAGAGTATGGTAAAAATTCTCAAGTCGTTGTTGTAACAAAGCTGGCATCTGATGGCATAGAGATGGGCCATATAGCGCTAGCACGATTCCTGGAGCCTGTTACTAAATCAGTGTGCAATTCACTGTTGTGCTCTGGAGCAAACAAGTGCTGCTGTAAATGGACACAATTATAATTTGGAATATAAGGGGCTTTACTCTAATGGCGCTTCTCGTAGTACAATTATAGCTTCTGTAAAGTTTTCTTTTTTGAAAACTTTATACTCTATCACCCCATAAATATGTGTCAAGCATATAGAGGCACATATCAATAACCAAACTTCATAACAAAAGTAGCAGTCTGTTGTAGCAACGAGATAAAAAAATGATTCCAAGGATCTACAAACTGAATGGAAATATGTATTATGGGTGCTTGATGTTTGTATGCGCAATGCAAAGTAGTTTCTTCCAGGAGAAAAAAAACTATCCCATGAAAGTTATTGGACATAGCCACCCTACGTTAAAGTGAACCTGTCACCAGGACAGGTGACATGTTCTAATAGCCTATGCCGATTTTAAAGATGCCTTTGTCAGCAATCTGAATGGTGCTACTACTTTATAAAACTTTATTTCACATTTCCTGGCTCCCTGCCAGCAGTGTGTGGGAGACTGAAACCTTCCTCCCAACCCCCCCCCCCCCTCCCCTCACCACATTGCTGCTGACGGTGAGCCAGGCAAAGTGAAATAGTTTTATTCAATTATTATAATAATTGCTTAAATGATTTAGAATTCTGACAAACTTGCAACATAAGCTATTGAAACCTGTTGCCAGCTAAAAATTCCATTCCTGGTGACGAGTTCCCTTAAAACAGGTTTTAACAAAATTGGTGACATTTTTAAAATTTTTCAAGTCCAGATGCATAAAACTTTTAAACAAACTGTAGTAGTGGCAAAGCCAAATCTGTGCATACTTTGTGGCTTTTTATAAAAAAGGCACTGAAGCAAGCAAGTCGCTGATCAGCAGTGACATGAATATACACTGGAGATCAAAATTAGAGAACAATGTATGATCACTACATTTTTTTCAGAAATTAGGTAATCTCCATTGATCAAGATTTCATGGATTTTTTTTTTGAAAGGTGTACACCATGCAACTAGAACACAAAATTACCAAAGTATATCAACATAAAATCTTTATTTTGCAAAAAAACATGATGATCATTATTAGAGAACAGCAATGACTGTAGCAGAGAAAAAGATTAGAACTACATTTTCTGAACGTTACAGCAGAGCCAATCAGTAGGTGGAGTACAGGACTTTTCTTTGTATTACTTCAGCACATCTGCGGCTAGAGGACATTACTTGTCTCACTGCTCTCGTGTGATTTTTTTTGATTCACTCTTCATCCACAGTCTCTTCCATAATTCTGTGAAAAGTCAGAGTTTTTCTACTGGGTTTAGGTCGGTACTCTGGCCATTTCATTGTTTTAATTTTTTCTGTTTCAAAGGAACTGCTTTATCAGTTTTGCTGTATGACAGGGGCTATTGGCTTGCATGGAAATTGCCGGCTAAGTGAAGAACACAATAAAGGAACCACATGTTGTCAAAGAAGGTTACCCACGTGCATTCACGCTACCATGTAGCTGTATGAGAGGTCAAACTCCTGCTTCAGAAAGCATTCACCAAACCATAACACTACCTCCACCATGTTTCACAATTTGGGTTCAGTCTTTCCCAGGTTTGTTGATGAATACAATGTTTCATCACGAACATGAACTGTAGAGCACTGTCCACACAACATGCTCCTCACTAAAAGTGAGTCTAGCCTTTTCCTAATGAGAGGTTTGGTCACTGCAAAGTTGTCTTTCACCCCAAATGCTCTTAAACCTCGAGACACTGTATGACCAGAAAGATCTTTACAATGTTCAGTGCTAAACTGCCAAGCAATAACGGCTGCAGTGTTGGAACAATTACCCTGGAAAGTCTCTGCATTTGTATTTCAAAGTGATGTTGTAAAGATGCAATGTTCCAGAAATCACAGACTTGGAACAACCAACTTCTCTTGCTATGGCTGATAGGATCACCCGCATAGCCATCATCTGTACAACCTTCTGCCGGAGGGTTTCAGTCACTTTGGAATGGCACACCATTTTTGAATTATCCTCAGGTACCAGGTTAACAGCAATAACTTGCAGGTATCTTAAAGTGTTCTCTAATTTTGATCCATGTTCTTTTACAAAAATCTCATTTATATATTTATTATGTGCTTTAGAATATATACAATTTGTGAAATAAGCTTAAAATACTGCTATTTTATGCTTGTTAGGATATTCACAAAGGCCTACACAATGACATTGTGTATTAGGAAATTGCGTGTTCTCTAATTTTGATCTCCAGTGTAGATGAAGATACACAATGGGCTTTTTTTTACAATGGGTGGTCTTACAGCTCTCCTCTCTGCAACATAAACTCTACATAGACATGCCATGGGATCATCTTCATACCATTACATCTGTGATCTCATAAAACATTCCTATTAAGGCTTCAGGTGCACATCACTGTGTTTACTGAGGATTTCCCAGCACATTCAGATTTTGTCGCTGATTTGATGAGAATTGACTTGTGGATATTTAAGATTAGGAGAAGCCACTGTATATTAACCCCAGTAAGCGTATTAGTATAGGCTTTTTTTGGGGGGCGGGATTGCCTTCTCTGGGTCGGTGCTGTTGGAATATAGGTTGGACTCGATGTCTTTAATAAACCATGATCTTCTTGAAGAAGAAAATGCATAGTGTAGCTTTCTCCAGTGGGTGGCACTAGAGAGTTGGCATTCTTTCTCCTGGAGCAAGCCAAGGATGTACATGTTCACACACAAGAACCCATGTTATTATAGCTACACAGTAGTTTAGCATTTTGTATACGATGAGAATAATCCATGCTAAAAGAGCGCACAGATTAATATTAAATCTTTATATCTCAGAATTTATTATCATTCAGTCAATCACAATTCCAGAGTGTGACTGATTCTGGTGGGATTACTATTGAGTTTTATGTGCTAGAGTTCTTCTGTTACGATGTGTATTATGCAGAACTTTGGCTGTATGAGAAATGTTGTCTTTCCTGATATTGGATTGTGGGGGGAACGCCATCTATTCTAAAGCTCAGGGTATATGGTAGAAATGATGTATGTTTTCTGATAGATTCATG
Source organism: Engystomops pustulosus (assembly GCF_040894005.1). NCBI lineage: Eukaryota > Metazoa > Chordata > Amphibia > Anura > Leptodactylidae > Engystomops > Engystomops pustulosus. The sequence goes on from NC_092411.1 coordinate 175,548,758, forward strand.
TTAGCTTATGGGTGTTCATGCTTTTCTTAACCCAAATGTTGCACAAGAAGTTTCAGGAGAAGATGTCGATTGACTTAAAAAGAGAATCGGATCAGTTGTTGTGGCCTGTTGGTTCTAAGCCTTGTTAAGATTCACAAATGCAAAGCACAGAGGAGAGGCCACCTAGATAAGGTATGCACTGATTTTAGCATCTTACTTACTGTACACAGAATCCACACACCTCAAGAATAGTACGAACATGTTCTCTGTAGCAGTCCTGAAATTATATGTACCAATTAAGGACCTCTCCATGACTGCACACAGCCTTGTTTTTTTGTGTTTCCACTGTAGTTTCTAACAATTCAATGCACTCATCCACAGCGTGCTTTGTGTTCAGTATGTGAGTTGTCTTCTGTTGTGTGTGTGTAATGTTGCTGTCTCTGTACAATGTACATAGCCCACATCTTTTGGCAAGAAAAGGGCTGGTCTGCCAGGTTACAAGTGTCTTCAGTGTTCATTCTTGCAAAGTGTTCCATTTGGGTTGAGAAATGGGAACTCTCATGAGGAATATGGACTCCATTTTATTTATTGTGATAAAGTTACACTTTATTTTAATGTATTTCGTAGTTCACTTTTGAACAAAACTACAGTTTTGTGCACACTTCTCTTGTCTCTGATCTAACTTTACTGTGATTTGCACTCAAAATGCTGCATTACTATAATCTTGCACTTCTCAGCAACATGATGGTGACATGATGACTAAGTGAGATAGAATATTGGATCCTGCTAGAAAGGCTGCAGTGGCTGTTTGGGGCATCTTATGTAGCTGAATCCAGGCCTTATCATAAAGCACTACTTTAAATGAAAATTGCTGAACTTTTTTGCACCTGAATATTTCATTCTATAAAACAACCCAGCAATCTTCAAGCTCATTACAAAGTAATGAGCATTGTTACAAGGTAATCTAAAATGACATAGTCGTTTACAAATTCACAAAATAAATAATCTAAAATACAAATAGCCAAGATCCATTTCCATATTCCTTGTAAACCATGGGTTATCAATTGAAAGTACACCACCCACTGCATAAAGTGTACTCATATGTAATGCTGCATTCACACATTGGGGCAAATTTACTTACCCGGTCCGTGGAGTTCACAGAAAGTGCTTTGTCTGACGATAATGCACTCTGCCACGATTCACTAAGATCCTGCCCCCGATATCCTGCATGTGGTGCTTCCCCGCTTAGGTCCAACAGAGTTCACCTTCTTCTTCCCGGTGCATTTAAGTGCATTGGCACAATTTGAAAGTTAAATCCCGCACTCAGTCCAAATCAGTTGGATTGTCCAACAGCACGCCCCTCAATTTCTGTTGCATGAAAGCCAGCGCAGCTGCGCCACAATCCTATCGCGTGTGACACAATTCCAGCGCAATGTGTGAATGCAACCCATGGTCACCTTCAATAACTGCCATTTTCCAAGCCCTCTTTATGGCTTTAAACAAAATTGAAATCAAGTTGGGAAAACTCTAAAACTGTTAATTTCCATATTCAGTTACCAAATGAGTAAATCTTTTACTATACTTATTAAACAAATTTATCTCCTCTCCAAGGTTTGGCTTATAAATAGATAGATATAAATATTCCTTTTGGAAAGTTTTCATTAATGTGATCCATTCTTTTTAAGGGTTCTCCTGATGAAATAGCACAGGTATATTTCTAATTGCATTGGCTCCAACCACTGAATTCCCTGGCAGTAAGAAATGATTTTGGTTGTCCAACACTACAATCTAATTTTTTTTATAGGCCATATTTTTTTTCCCCCACTGCAGCTGCATAGATAATTTTTGCTCCAACAGATGCCTATAACACCCAAAGAAAGCAGTTCTGCACAGCAGTATTTCAGCTGAAAGCTCACAAAGGTCCTTTTGTTAACAGCTGACCTAATAGAGAAGCCATAGTGGACCTTGGTAGAAAAGGTGGAAATTGTGCCATTCATTACTGCTGCAATAGTGAACACTTGTTAGTTATAGAGTGTCAGGCCGGGTTTCCTGGAAAGGACGCCAATAAGTGGAACTTGATACTGGTTTTACTTTATGAAGTTTCACATATAGGACTCCTTTTAATAAATCCTTGCCTATTTCTCTCTTAGAATGTCACAGACCATATTTGTTTTATTATTTTTCTTAATAAAAAAAAATTTATCTTTTTGCTCATTGTCAGTGACTTATTTTCCTATGTAGGAAATGTTCATCATGTATTTGCCTGTTGATTTGCCTGTTTAAACAGTTTGAAACTGTGATCTACCACTCTGGGATTCTTTATCTGCATATGATGTCCTGACATAGTCGTGTCACCACTACAGCCAATCACTGACTCTAATGCTAGTTATGACCAGCTCCTGTGCCATCATCAGGATCAGCAGTAATGGAGCATCAATCAATCAAAAAAAGCACTTGTTTTTTTTTTTTTTTTTAATGAAAGCGATTTACCCCTCATTACAGGTTATACCCCTATTAATAGCTAAATAAGTAAGGTGTAGGTTGGTGGGAGTTACAACTGATGTCACTGAATAACAAAGTTGGCGGTGCCTTGTCTTCCATGGCTAAATGGAACTGCCTCTTCCTTCAAGTGTATGGAACTGGACTGTTAGCCAAGCGCCTCCAGCGCTAAATAATAAGTGTATGTGCAAAGCGGAAAACAATTTTCCAATTTTCAAATAAAAGGGCCAACAAAGGCATTCTCTGGGCACTATTAGAACATACATTCAGCCGTGTGGCAAATACCATGTCTTTGCTATGATGCAGGTTATTGAGGTAATTGGGACCCAGAGCCGCACAGGTCATGTCAAACTGTTTTTTTTTTTAGTAAAAGTATTGCAGGTATTCAAGGAATGCAAGAAAGATCCTGGCAATAGTGCCCACTCACATCTATCCAGCTTGTATGGAATAGTTTCTTATTACAAATGGGCAGGACGGCTTCACATGACTGCACATGCCTTGGCTGTCCTATACAACTGGAGGAGACCTTGGCCAACATCTATCAAAAACCGTGCAAACTGTACTATTTAGGGTTTGCCTGTGTAGTGTGTTGGGTGCACCAGATTCATGAATTGTTGTGCACGTTCGTCATGAATCCCCCAGCAATCTGGAAGTGTGCACCATTTTATTTTTGGTGCACTTTGTTCAGAAGAATTGTGGCGCACGTCGGACATCATTGTGTCTTATGTTCCAAGTAAGCACTAACACACCCCTTTGGTGCACATTTTTTCTGTCCTGTCGGACACAATGCAGCTGTGACACAAAACTGGCGAAAAACTTTCTAAATATGTGTACAGGCAGTTTGCACATTCTTTCTAGTGCAAAGTCAGAGAGAAAACTGGCGCAATCACTTTAATCAATGTGTACTCAGTATACAGTATTTCCTAAGGGTGGACTCGCATTGGTGATTTTATCTCATATCAGGCATTTTTCACGAGGATTCTCTTCCTCTTACTACTTGCTGGGCTGCAGTTCCTCCTGCAAGCAGATTACAGATTGCACTCGTATTTCATATTTGATTTCATTTCATTATAGCCTCAATTACAGCCTCAATTATAGCCTTTTTACTGTCATATTAGTACAGTGACAATCAATGTCAAATTATTTTGTAAGAAAAAGGATTATTTGCAAATATGATGTAAGTTTCTATTTAATTGGGGCACCCAGTCAGTGTTTATAGCAGTGTAGATTGTAAGGAGGAACATATGAGCACTGATGGTTCCATAGATCTGCAATGTCCCTCACGTGGGTATAAATATGATATATTACACAAATCTTCTTCAATACACAAAAAATAATTCACATATTATTAAAAAAAACTTCTCTCAAATGTCTAAAATAACAGAAATGATGCAAAGTAATCTAAAATGACAATGTCAATACAAATTCACAGATTAAATATATCTAAAAAATCTAAAATGTTAATATCCAAGAACATAGACAAGGACACAGATAAGGTGGCCACGGGGGAAACAAAAAAAATTGGTTGGCACTTCAAGTTAAACCAAAAGTATCTGCACCCCAATGGACTGAAATGTAGGAGTGCACATGTAAAAGTGCTCAGAATGCTTTGAGATTAGGGACCTAATTTGAGGTTTTGATGTTTCTGTATTCGGCTCCTACAAAGATTGCACTTGCAGTGGGGGGGGGGGGATTCTCCCAACTGCTTTAGTGGCTGGAGACCTGCTTCACATTTGGTGATCTTGCCCTAGAGTCAAACATTTTGTGTACACAACCTCCACAGAGTTGGGCATTATTTTTAGCCACCAATATAGCTTCACCTGGATATAGCCTCAACAGAAGTCAGGGGAAGGCTAATATGGTCCATTGTTTGTTGCCCCATTTATCAGCATGTTAGGTCTGTTCACCACCAGTAGAAAAGGCTGCCAGTGTTGCAAATCCCAGCACTTGATTAGTAGCATGCAAAGTGATGGAAAATGGAAAGAAGGTAGAAGAGACTACAGAAAAAAACTATTGAAAAACATAAGTGGTGGTGGTGACAGAGCAGCATAAGTTTGGCCCTACAAAATGGGATACATGTTAAGTTTTAAGAGACACGCGGTATTATAAGGCCAGGAATTTCTGAAAATGATATAGGCCATACCATTTTTTTTTTTTATCATTCAAAGCTTTATGTGAAAATAAAAACTGGATATTTATGGTACAAAATGCAATATCAGAAACACAAGTAAGGTCAGAAAGGTCAGCTTTTTTCAAATGATTGACAAAATGCAAAACCCAAGGCGCATACTATAATCATAGTACAGTTGTGACTTGCAATCAAAATATCACAGAAAAAGATTAACCTTTAATGAGTAAAAGGAGGAACAAAATCGATACTCAAGGGTAATAGTGAGGCATATAAGCACGGCTGTGAACAAGATCGGTATTAATGGGTTCCGGAGAGGTAGTGGAGTGCTGGAAAGTAATGCAGGGTTCTCAAGCGTCATGGAACTTCTCTAGATTTTTGTCTGAGGACAGTAGAATCTCCTCCATCTTCAGAAGATGGAGTAGCTCTTGGAACCAGGCAGTCATGGAAGGTGTGCACTTCCACAATCTGGATATAACTGTGCGAGCAGCAATAAGCATAAAGCACATGAGAGAGTATTTGGCCTTGTGCATGGGGAGTGGGAAAACTGAGAGCAATAGTGTGACGGGGGAGTTGTCCAGCTGAACCTGCATAAGGTTTGTTATCAGCGTAATGACCTTCTGCCAGACAGGATGGATGTTGGGACAGCCCCACCACATGTGAGTCATAGTATGCCCCACATCGCCAGCAGACATCTGTGCAGGTGGGGAAGACAGAATGGAGCCTCGTGGGCACCATGTACCACCTCGTAATGATTTTATAATTCCTAACCCTTGCTAGATCATTTGTGACACAGGGTGGATCGCTTACCCCTGTTGTCCTCGCTCAGTACTAGGCCACTTTTTCTCTCCCATCCCTCCGCAAAAGAGGGCTTGGGCTGAGCCCATTTATCCAGAATGAGAACGTAAAGGGTTGATATCGCCCTCAGGGAAATGGCCAGCAAAGATGCTAGAAAGGAGAGAGTTCTCGAATCTGGGTTTTGTGTCAAGAAAAGAAGTGAGTCAGCAGGTTCTACTCCCATTCCAGGGCTGTAGTGGGCGCAAAAACCTCTGATACCTGTGAGAGGGGCTTTAGGGATGATCCCTCCAGAAGGTGCTGGAAGGTTATAGGCTCAGCCTTTTGTCTAGCATATCATAAGTTGGGGACCAAGGTAAGGCTCCTAAAGGGCATGGGGCCAAATTTTTTATAGAGCAACCCACAATTTTCTTGTGCTATTATGAAACCAAATCGAGAATCTTAGGCCAGACCAATATTTACCATTTTGACATGTACAATCAAAACAAAAACAAAAAATAACGCAGACATTTGTCTCATTTTCAAAATTTCATTAAGGTGTTTATAGACATAAGGACTTCCATGCAATTTTAATTCAAATTGTATATTTTCATTAAAAAAAAAAATACTAAAACTTGCCCCAAACAAAAACATTTTATTCCAAGCTGCTAAATGTAATTGATTATCATGTGTAGAGTTTATAGATAAGTTCACATGAATAAATCATCAAAAAAATCCGTAAAACCGAAATAACCAGCAATCTGCTTTTCAGCTACAAATTGACAACCAGCAAAATATAGCAATTATGCAAATGAAAAATTCAAGAGTTCATGGCTACATTCACATGACGAAGTGCCCGCCGCACCGTAGCACGGCATGAACACGTCTGCACCTGGGAGCGCTGCTCACCTTCGCCCCTCTCCATAGTGATGTATGGTGCACAGCGCCGCATTAAGGGGAAAGATAGGACATGTCATAGTATCATAGTATATAAGGCTGGAAGGAGACTCAAGTCCATCAAGTCCAACCTTCAAGAATTAAATAAATGTTTTATCCCCATAACCCGTGATATTTTTTCTCTCCAGAAAGTCATCCAGGCCTCTCTTGAACATGTACATAGAGTCGGCCATAACAACCTCCTGCGGCAGAGAGTTCCATAGTCTCACTGCTCTTACAGTAAAGAACCTTTGTCTATGTTGATGGTAGAATCGCCTCTCCTCTGGGCGTAGATGATGCCCCCTTGTCCTGGTCACAGGCCTAGGTATAAAAAGATCTTTGGAGAGATCCTTGTACTGTCCGTTCAGGTATTTGTACATTGTAATGAGGTCTCCCCTCAGTCGTCTTTTTTCTAAACTGAATAATCCCAAATTTTGTAATCTGTCATTGTATTCTAGTCCCCCCATTCCCCTAATAATCCTGGTTGCTCTCCTCTGCACCCGTTCCAGCTCTACTATATCCTTTTTATACACTGGTGCCCAAAACTGTACACAATATTCCATGTGTGGTCTGACCAGGGATTTGTATAAGGGCAGAACTATGTCTTTATCATGAGAATCTATTCCTCTCTTGATACATCCCATTATTTTATTTGCTTTAGCAGCAGCCGCCTGGCTCTGGTCACTAAAATTAAGTTTACCATCCACCAATACGCCCAAGTCCTTTTCAGCTTCAGTTTTACTAAGTAATTGACCGTTTAGAACATAATTATACTTTTTGTTTCCATGGCCCAAGTGCATAACTTTACATTTATCTACATTAAACCTCATCAACCATTTCTCTTCCCATCCCTCAAGCTTTCCTCTGTAATGCTAAACTATCAACCTCAGTATTTATTACTTTACACAGCTTAGTATCATCTGCAAATATTGAAAGTTGACTGTGTAAACCCACTACAAGGTCAATAATAAAAATATTAAAAAGAAGTGGCCCCAATACTGACCCCTGTGGCACTCCACTGGTAACATCAACCCAAACTGAGAATGTGCCATTAATGACTACCCTCTGTTTTCTATCACTAAGCCAATTACTTACCCAGATACACAGATTTTCTCCTATTCCCAGCAGTCTCATTTTATATACCAACCTTTTATGTGGCACGGTGTCAAATGCCTTTGAAAAGTCCAGATATACAACATCCACAGCGTCCCCCAGATCCAGTCTTGAACTTACCTCCTCGTAGAAACCAATCAGATTAGTCTGACAGGACCGATCTCTCATAAACCCATGCTGACGCTGGGTTATAAGGTTGTGCACAGTGAGATACTCCAGGATAGCATCTCTAATAAACCCCTCAAATATTTTCCCCACCACAGCAGTTAGACTTACGGGTCTGTAGTTTCCAGGATCGCTATTTGATCCTTTTTTGTATATTGGTACCACATTTGCTATGCGCCATTCCTGTGGAACATAACCAGTCCTCAGTGAATCTTCAAATATTAAAAATAACGGTCTGTCTATCACCGTACATAATTCATGCAGAACCCGGGGGTGTATGCCATCTGGCCCAGGTGATTTATCTATCTTAGTGGTTGCGAGGCGGCGCCGTACCTCTTCCTGGGTTAAACTGTTGACATTATAAAAAGAATTTACATTATTCCTCATTGTGTCTTCCACCAGGGGATTTTCCTGGGTAAAGACAGTTGAGAAGGTGACATTCAGTAGATTGGCCCTTTCCTCATCTCCTTCCACCATGACCCCCATGTTATTTCTAAGGGGACCCACACTCTCTGTTTTTAATTTCTTATCATTTATATACTTGAAAAATAATTTGGGATTATTTTTGCTCTCCCTGGCAATATTTCTCTCAGTCTCTATTTTTGCGGCCTTTATCTGCTTTTTACAGGATTTATTTTTCTCTCTATAATCCTGTAATGCCTCATCGCTACCTTCACGTTTTAGCACCTTGAACGCTTTATCTTTCTCGCTTATTGCTTTCCTTACAAGACTAGTTAGCCACATAGGCTTTTTCTTGTTCCTTTTATGCTTTTTCCCATAAGGTATGTGTTTCTCACAGGACTTTTTCAGAATATATGAGAAAAAGTCCCATTTTTGGGGGGGGCTTTTGTCTTTGAGAGCATTATCCCAGTCTATGCCTTTAAGGTCTTCCCTTAGTTGATGAAAATTTGCCCTCCTGAAGTTTAGAGTGTTGGTTGCCCCTTCACTAACGTGCTTAGTAAAGCGTAATACAAAATCAATGATATTATGATCACTATTCCCCAGGTTCCCCCCAACCTGTAGTTTTGATACCCTATCAGGTCTGTTGGTAAGGATAAGGTCCAGCAGTGCCCCCCCTCTTGTTGGCTCCAGGACTAGTTGGGACAGGTAATTGTCTTTTGTTGTTGACAAGAACCTGCTACCTTTGAAGGACCTGCAGGTTTCTGCCCCCCAGTCAATATCTGGGTAATTGAAGTCCCCCATGATAAGTACTTCACCATGCTTTGAAGCCGCATTCCATTTCACTTATCAGCATTTCCTCTGCTGCCTCCATTATATTTGGAGCCTTATAACAAACCCCTAGTAATATTTTATTATTCTTTTTCCCTCCTCTTATCTCCACCCATAGGGACTCCACATTTGCGTTACTGATGTCATCTCGCAAGACGGGCTTGAGGCAAGAATTCACATATAAACAAACCCCTCCCCCTTTTTTATTTATACGATCCTTTCTAAAAAGACTATAACCATCTATAGTAACAGCCCAGTCATAGCTACTGTCCAGCCATGTCTCGCTGATACCCACTATATCATATTTCCGTTCCAACATCAAAAGTTCCAGTTCCTCCATTTTGTTTGTGAGGCTTCTGGCATTTGTGTACATACACTTTATATGGTTTTTCCTGTCCGTATTCCTTTTGTCCTTATTCCCCAATCTCATTCCAGCCCCCCTTCCTCCCCCATGGACTATGACTCTTCCCAGCTCTCTATGTACACCGTCTATTTGCCCTGCACAAGTGTAGTTGCCCTCCCCCCAGGTCTCTAGTTTAAACACTCCTCCAACCTTCTAGCCATTTTTTCCCCTAAAACAGCGGCCCCCTCCCCATTGAGGTGCAGCCCATCCCTACTGTAGAGCCTGTACCCGACAGAAAAGTCAGCCCAGTTCTCCATGAACCCAAACCCCTCCTTCCTACACCAACTTTTGAGCCACTTATTTACCTCCTTGATCTCCTTGATGTCCTATCTTTCTTCCAGCTACGGGACGGTACGGTGCCGCACGTGCGCCCATTGCCATGTATACGGCGTATATACACTCACCGGCCACTTTATTAGGTACACCATGCTAGTAACGGGTTGGACTCCCTTTTGCCTTCAGAACTGCCTCAATTCTTCGTGGCATAGATTCAACAAGGTGCTGGAAGCATTCCTCAGAGATTTTGGTCCATATTGACATGATGGCATCACACAGTTGCTGCAGATTTGTCGGCTGCACATCCATGATGCGAATCTCCCGTTCCACCACATCCCAAAGATGCTCTATTGGATTGAGATCTGGTGACTGTGGAGGCCATTTGAGTACAGTGAACTCATTGTCATGTTCAAGAAACCAGTCTGAGATGATTCCAGCTTTATGACATGGCGCATTATCCTGCTGAAAGTAGCCATCAGATGTTGGGTACATTGTGGTCATAAAGGGATGGACATGGTCAGCAACAATACTCAGGTAGGCTGTGGCGTTGCAACGATGCTCAATTGGTACCAAGGAGCCCAAAGAGTGCCAAGAAAATATTCCCCACACCATGACTCCACCACCACCAGCCTGAACCGTTGATACAAGGCAGAATGGATCCATGCTTTCATGTTGTTGACGCCAAATTCTGACCCTACCATCCGAATGTCGCAGCAGAAATCGAGACTCATCAGACCAGGCAATGGTTTTCCAATCTTCTACTGTCCAATTTCGATGAGCTTGTGCAAATTGTAGCCTCCGTTTCCTGTTCTTAGCTGAAAGGAGTGGCACCCGGTGTGGTCTTCTGCTGCTGTAGCCCATCTGCCTCAAAGTTCAACGTACTGTGCGTTCAGAGATGCTCTTCTTCCTACATGGGTTGTAACGGGTGGCGATTTGAGTCACTGTTGCCTTTCTATCAGCTCGAACCAGTCTGCCCATTCTCCTCTGACCTCTGGCATCAACAAGGCATTTCCGCCCACAGAACTGCCGCTCACTGGATGTTTTTTCTTTTTTGGACCATTCCCTGTAAACCCTAGAGATGGTTGCGCGTGAAAATCCCAGTAGATCAGCAGTTTCTGAAATACTCAGACCAGCCCTTCTGGCACCAACAACCATGCTACGTTCAAAGGCACTCAAATCACCTTTCTTCCCCATACTGATGCCCGGTTTGAACTGCAGGAGATTGTCTTGACCATGTCTACATGCCTAAATGCACTGAGTTGCCGCTGATTAGAAATTAAGTGTTAACGAGCAGTTGGACAGGTGTACCTAATAAAGTGGCCGGTGAGTGTACGTCCGCCGTGTAAACGTACCGATACAGCAGTGTGAATGTAGCCTAATACTGATGTGTTTTGCATGTATTTTTCCTGATGCATTTGCTGTGTCTTACAAAATAAAAATGCATTCCAGCATGGCCTAAAATAAACAGGTAATTTTTGGCCCGCAGAATCAATTTAACTGGTGGGCCCAAGGCCTCCCTGTCCGATCCTGGGGCACATAATAAGAAACATAAAAACACATAATACATACAAGACAAGATATACAGGGAAAGGTGGTATGGGAAGAGAAAGAAATAGGTAAGGGTGTTAGAGGGGATCCTCTTAATATCAAAGATAGAAATACACTTACAGCAAAGAAGGTTTGACTACAACTCTCTAAGAGACTACTGTAGTTAAAGAGCGCCAAGGTAACAGTTTAACAGTCTGGAAAGGAAGCCCTAAATTTAAGTTATTGGATTTTTTTTTTTTATTCTTCCATCTCCCCTTACCTTGCTTCGAAGGAGAAGTACGTATATCTACAAAAAGAGCACTCTTATGCTCATCTCCCCCTATCGTAAAGCTTCTGATTTCTGGATTCTGTCTGATAAGTTCTTATATTTGTTATCCAGCGTTTCCCACTGCTATTGATAGCTGTTAGACTCATCAGCACTTCCCCCTCCTTCTGCCTAATGTAATCTCACCAGAGTGCAGGAATTTTCAGCACACAGAGGGAGGAAAAAAGGCTCCTGCACACTGTAACATCCCATGAATCTGCAGCACAGAGGGACTCTGGCAGGGCTGGGACGAGGGGGTAGGCTTTTGGTACCCTTGCCTTCCATCCTGGGGCGCCCCCCCCCTTCCTAAATGCGTATTCCTAAAACAAGACTACGCTGGTGCTGCGGGACGGACCATGCAGTTCCAGGGAGTGCAGGTAGGTGAATATTATTTTATTATTATTTTTGGGGCATTGCTGGCTGTATACTACAGGGAGGGGTAGGCTGGCTATGTACACAGGGGCAGACTGCCTATATACTATTTGGGGCTGGCTGTATACTACAGGGTGGGCAGGTTGGCCATAAACTACAGGGGGCGGCTGGCCTTATACTACAGGGTGGGCAGGTAAGCTATATGCTTTGGGGGGCAGGCTGTTTATATACTACAGGGGGCAGACTGGCTATATACTACTTGGGGCTGGCTGCATACTACAGGGTGGGCAGGTTGGCCATATACTACAGGGGAGCAGTTGGCCATATACTACAGGGTGAGCAGGTTGGCTATATGCTTCGGGGGGGGGGGGCAGGCTGGTAGTATATTGATGGGTAGCAGTGTATAACTGTTATTACATTGACTGTGATTCTTTTAGGGAGGGAGTGTGGAGATGTTCGCCAGAGGCCACAATCACCCGGGTGGCAAATTCTGCAGAGATAAGTCACAGCCTGGAAAAGTTTCCATGACATTCTCTACCTGATGGAGAAGGATTGGCATACAAGGAGGAGACTATAAGAAGAAGAGTGGGAAGTATTAAATACATTTTTGGTCTATATTTTTAAGTGCAGGATATTATTATGTACTGTTTATTCATCGCTGGTGAATATTTATATGTGTGGTCTAGTCATTTGTATCTATGTGTAGGACAGCAAGGTGACAGTCCCACCCAGGTCAACATCTGCAAAGAGTCTGTATTTTCTCTCTGTGTTTGCGTCGGTTTCTGGTTTCCACCCACACTCCAAAACATACTGGCAGGTTGATTAGATTGTGAGCCCCATGGGGACAGGAACAGATTTAGCAAGCTCGGTGCAGCGCTGCGTAATCTGTAGGCGCTATATAAATAAAAAAATATTATTTTTATTATGTGTTTGGTATATTCATTGCTGGAACATATTTCTATTTTATGCTATATTTATGACTGGGAGACCTTATTGTAGATTTGTAGTTTCCATACCAGTTGGCCTTTATTATTATTTTTAATGGGGGGCATTTCATTTTTCCTTTCGGGATCGGCCCTAAGAGATTAATTGGTCCCCAAAATATTTTTCTCTTTAAAAAAAAAACACCTTTCATGGATGACGTTAAATCATTTATAAAGAAAGGATTTGACTTCATCCATAAAAGTCTTTTTTTCTTTTATAAAGTTATCAATACATCACATGCAAATGGACTTTTTGTATGAATCAGTGAGGACACAATACACTCTGTAGCAGGCACAGATTTGCTTTTTTTCTAGCCTTATCACATGGCTCTCTTTGCCAGCAGGCATACAGAGACCTCTTACCAACATGACAACTCTGGTCAATTTAAATATGTTAATGCAGAGCCCATCCCGCTTAGCAGGTAGGCCGAACACCAGCGTTCCCATCTTTTATTTTGATCCAAGTAATGGAGCAACACATCCAGTCGCGACCAGAAGTCGTCATAGCGTGACCTACTGCACACCAGTAGCTGTAGTAAGTAAGCAGCAGAAATTCATTCCCTCCCCCACCCACCTGGAGGAGAAAGGAACTTCTCTAAACTGCCCACTGTAGGGACTGTAAGAATAGAGGTGGGAGGGAACCTTTAACCTCTACAGAGGTCAAGGGACATCTTCCAGGTGGGGCCGTCGTTGGCGAAGATGTGGGAAATAAAGTTAATTTTACAGCTAAAGTAAAGGAGCAGAGCTCCAAATAAACATACAGTTGTAATTCCACTGCTGGGAGGTACTCTGTATACGTGGTAGATTTTCTTTAAACTTCTATCTGGCACATTGGTTCACCTATCACCTGCAGCATAAATACAAGGAGATGTGAAAAAAAAGCGCTGCATAAACATCCCCTATTTTTAATGTCTTCTTTTTGTTGTTGGTGAGAATACAGTAATGGGGTAATTAAGAGATTTATAACAGTCCAGTTTGGTGGTATAGAAATGTATCCAATTATTGCACAGACTGTTTTTCAAAAGTTCCATTATTACTTGACAGGAAATCTGATTACAGGAGTGTTCCGTGAACCTATGGTATCATAGTATATAAGGCTGGAAAAAGATGTAAGTCCAACCTTTAAGAATTAAATAAATGTTTTATACCCATAACCTGTGATATTTTTTCTCTCCAGAAAGGTATCCAGGCCTCTCTTGAACATGTACACAGAGTCCGCCATAACAACCTCCTGCGGCAGAGAGTTCCATAGTTTCACTGCTCTTACAGTAAAGAACCTTTGTCTATGTTGATGGTAAAATCGCCTCTCCTCTAGGCGTAGAGGATGCCCCTTGTCCTGGTCACAGGCCTAGGTATAAAAAGATCTTTGGAGAGATCCTTGTACTGCCCGTTCAGGTATTTGTACATTGTAATGAGGTCTCCCCTCAGTCGTCTTTTTTCTAAACTGAATAATCCCAAATTTTTAAATCTGTCATTGTATTCTAGTCCCCCCATTCCCCTAATAATCCTGGTTGCTCTCCTCTGCACCCGTTCCAGTTCTCCTATGTCCTTTATATATACTGGTGCCCAAAACTGTACACAATATTCCATGTGTGGTCTGACCAGGGATTTGTATAAGGGCAAAACTATGTCTTTATCGTGAGAATCTATTCCTCTCTTGATACATCCCATAATTTTATTTGCATTAGCAGCAGCCGCCTGGCTCTGGCCACTAAAATTAAGTTTACCATCCACCAATAACCCCGAGTCTTTTTCAGCTCCACTTTTACCAAGTAATTGACTGTTTAGAACATAATTATACTTTTTGTTTCCATGGCCCAAGTGCATAACTTTACATTTATCTACATTAAACCTCATCAACCATTTCTTTGCCCACTCCTCAAGCTTCCACAAATCCCACTGTAATGCTAAACTATCAACCTCAGTATCTGCAAATGCTGTGTAAACCCAGTACAAGGTCATTAATAAAAATTTTAAAAAGAAGTGGCCCCAATACTGACCCCTGTGGCACTTCACTGGTAACGTCAACCCAATCTGAGATGACCCTCTCACTAAGCCAATTACCCAAATACACGAATTTCCCCCTAGTCCCAGCAGTCTCATTTTATGTACCAATCTTCTATGCCGCTCTGTGTCAAATGCCTTTGAAAAATCCAGATATACAACATCCACTTCCTCGTAGAAGCAAATCAAATTAGTCTGACAGGAGCGATCTCTCATAAACCCATGCTGATACAGGGTTATAAGGTTATGTACAGTGGGATACTCCAGGATAGAATCTCTAACAAACTCCTCAAATATTTTCGCCACCACAGAAGTTAAGCTCACAGGTCTAGTTTCCAGGATTGGCAGTCCCGATGTATCCATCCATTTCCCCAAAATTTTTTCAAATTTAGCTATAGAATTTCTTTTCAAATAAGAGCCATATTCCAGAATGATTACATTATTAACCCTATTTGTATATTCCCTCACAGATGAAGGTCATGGCCTAATCCAGTGTGTGCTGCTATTAGCTTCCTAACTTGATACAGAGACCTCTGAATCCCCACAGTTTGAAGTGTCAATAAGTAATCTATATCCAGAACCCCAAACAGACAGGAGAGAGGTGTCGCTGGTATAGTAACTGAGAACACCCTGCCTAAGATTTCCAGTACTTCTTTCCAAAGATTTTCCAGTTCCCTACATTCCCACATCATGTGTAAGATGCCCCCTTCCTCACACCCGAACTTAGGGCAATTTGAGTTTCCACGGATCCCCATGCCTCACTGGGAGATAAAGTAGGCACAATTTCTAAGCAGTCGGACCATTGTTTATCTGATATGGGATATATATATCTTTCCAATGCCGCAGCTGGAGATATTGTGGCAGCTGGTGGGTATTTCCTAATTCCTCAAATGTTTTACATATACCATCCGAGCATAGATCCTCTAAAGTGATAATTCCTTTATTTTCTAGGCGAAAAATTTCAGGTAAAGCAGGATTGCTCCATATGGGGCTAAAAGGGGTATATTTAGAGACTTTTGTCCATATTTTCTCCATTAATGTGTTCCCTACCTAACTGACCACCTCCAAAGCTAGATTCTAGAGCTTGTACAGGGGTAGGAAACCCAGTCCATAACTCAGCAGGCAGCCTGATTATGTAAACTCCCTCCTTCCTTCCCCAGCCTGCAAAATGCTGAATATGAGAGGCTAAAAAGTATAACCATGGATTAGGAATCGCAAGCCCACTCTGTTTTTCTTCGTTGAAACGCGGCTAGACTAATATTTTTGTTTAAGAAAGAATTTTTTCTCCTTTGCTACCTTTAACCCCTTAAGGACGCAGCCATTTTGTAGCTTAAGGCTCAGCCCCATTTTTTTGATTCTGACCTGCGTCTCTCTATATGGTTATACCTTTTGAACACTGTTACTTATCTAAACGATTCTGAGAATGTTTTTTTCCCACATGTTGTGCTTCATTTTAGTGGTAAATTTTGGCTGATAAGTTTTGTGTTTATTTACAAAAAAAAGAAAAAAAATTATGAATTTTTTTTAAAAAATTGCCATTTTCGAAAATTGAAATCATTGCGTTTTCAGGCAGATAGATTTACCACCTAAATAAATTGCTGAATAACATTTCCCATTTAGTCAGGGTGCGGTCACACGTCGCGTTTAACGCATGCGTTTAAAAACGCATTGGAATAGCTGAAGAGTGATTTACCCAATTAAACACCTCTTAACACTTGTGTTTACAAAATGCATGTGTTAACCGCGATGTTAACACATGCGTTAACAATGTGCTAACAACCGCATGCGTTAACCGCTATGTTAACGTGTGTGTTAACAATGCGTTAACGGTTGTGTTTTGTAAACTCAGGTGTTAGCAGCTGTTTAACCCCTTAAGGACGCAGCCATTTTGTAGCTTAAGGCTCAGTCCCATTTTTTGGATTCTGACTTGCGTCGCTTTATATGGTTATAACTTTTGAACACTGTTACTTATCAAAACGATTCTGAGATTTTTTTTTCCCCACATGTTGTACTTCATTTTAGTGCTAAATTTTGGCTGATAAGTTTTGCGTTTATTTACAAAAAAAAGAAAATATGATGAATTTTCTGAAAAATTTGCCATTTTTGAAATTTGAAATCATTGCGTTTTCAGGCAGATAGATTTACCACCTAAATAAATTGCTGAATAACATTTCCCATTTGTCTACTTTACATTTTCACCATTTTTGAAATGTCTGGATAATTTATTTTGATGTCACGCGGCTTACAAATAGAATATCGCTTTTCCGGATTTTCAGAATTGACTATTTTGGGGATAAATACAGTTTTGAATGAAAATTTACATATTTAGCATCAAAACCCCCCATATAACCAACCCAATTTCAAATCTGCACCCCTCAAGCTATCAGAAACAGATTTTACGAAGAATGTTAACCCCTTGAGATCTTCATAGTAATTACATCAAAATGGAGGCGAAATTTAGAATAGTCAAATTGTGCCGGTTATACGTTCATTTAGCCCTAAAATTTACACATTTCCAAAAGATAAAAATACAAAACCCACCATACAATTTGTTCTACAATTTCTCCCGAGTGCAGCGACCCCCCACATGTGGCCGTGACTTGTGTTATGGGGGCACAGCAAGGCGCAGAAGGGAAGGAGCACCCTGCAGCTGCCAGGATTTTACTTTCCTCATTGGCCTCTTTTGAAGGCTGTAAAATTTTCGCTTTTGCGCTATTAGGGTCATGTGACGGCATTTTTTTTGCGGGATGAGATGCTTTTTCCATTGTTACCATTTTGGGGTTGGTATCACCTATTGTTGAAAATTTAGGAACTTCTTTTTGAGGGCAGGAGTAGAAAAGCATCAATTCTCTACTGGTTTTTTTACTTTTTTTTTTGTGGTGTTCACCATATAAACTAATAATCATATTATCTTCATTCTATGGGTCGATACGATAACGGGGATACCAGACACGAATATATTTTCTTGCGTTTTACTAAATTTGTAAAATAAAACCCTATTGTGGGGAAAAATCTATCATTTTTGTATTGCCATCTTCCAAGTGGCATAACTTTGTTACGTTTTTGGCTACGGAGCTGGTTGATGGCTTGTTTTTTGCGGGACACGTTGTACTTTGCACCAGTATCATTCTAGAGTACATATGTTTTTTTGATCACTTTTTATAGCATTTTTTGTGGGATTGAATAGGTAAAAATCATAATTTTTGGAAGGTTTATAGCAGTTTTTTTTTACGGCGTTTATCGTGGGAGTTCAATAATGATTTACTTTTATTCTACGGGTTGTTACGGACGCGGTGATACTATATATGTGGGGTTTGTGTTATGATTTAGACTTTTTTTTTAGTTATATGTCTCTTTATATGTTTTGGGGCTTTTGGGCATTTTTGGTGATTTATTACTTTATTTTTTTATTGAATAATTTTTTTTTTTACTTTTTCACTTTTTCCACCATGGGAAATGAACAAGCAATCATCTGATTGCTTGTTCATAATAATACCCTGCAATACTTATGTATTGCAGGGCATTATCAGTGTCAGCCTATGCACTTGCATAGGCTGGCACTCTGCCAGTAAGATGACGTCACAGACGCCATCTTACCGGCAGTTCCTGCAGGTAACACTGGGGTCCAGATCGGACCCCAGTGTTACCATAGCAACGATCGGTGCCCCCCGAAAATGATTCGGGGGGGCCGATCGTGGGGGAAAGACACCCCAGATGCAAGTTAGATGCCGCGGTCGCGATGACCGCGGCATTTAACGGGTTAATCACCCGCGATCAGAGACAACTCTGATCGCGGGTGTTACACTGGGGTGCCGGCTATCAGTCACAGCCGGCACCCCGTGTTTCCCGATGCCGGTTCGGCTCAAATCTTGAGCTGAACCGGCATCTGCTCAGCGTCCGATATATCGGACGCTGAGCGTTAAGTCACTGAGCTCAGCGTCCGATATATCGGACGCTGAGCGTTAAGAGGTTAAGTAGGCAAATCACTCTCCAGCTATTGCAATGCGTTTTTAAACGCATGCGTTAAAAGCGACGTGTGACCGCACCCTGAGGGCGCGTTCACACGTTGCGCTTTCGTCGCGTTCATAACGCGACGCAAGCGCACAGGGGGCGGAGTTTGGGGCGATCGCATATGCGTTTCCAGAGAAACGCATGCGATCGGGTTATCAATCGCATGCGTTTCCCGGGAAACGCATATGCGATCGCCCCAAACTCCGCCCCCTGTGCGCTTGCGTCGCGTTATGAACGCGACGAAAGCGCAACGTGTGAACGCGCCCTGAGTGTCAGTGCTCAACTCTTGTCAAGGAATAGTAGTTCAAACAGAATGAGTGGTCTCACCACCTGTTCACAGGTTAGAAATAGAAGATCGCCCAGGCACGCTGCTTTACTTTCCGTCTCCCCCCCCCCCCCCCCCCCCCCGTGAACGTGGGGTACTGTAGATCCTATACCAGGGAGAAAATGGAATGATAGTGCAGACCTCCAGGGTAAAGAAAGGATTTTTATTTGTGTATACTCACAAAGTATCAGTAAAAACGTGCGTATCAGTAAAAGCATGTAGCGTCAAAAACCTCGCCCGACCCAGGTTTCGCCTCTTCAGGCTTCTTCTGGGGCATGGTGTTTGATGCAGAAACAGGTGTTTAAATACCAAATTTGCATAGAACAGAGACATTTTTAAAACGCAGCTCAGGTTTTCTAAATAAAATTAATCACCCATATAGCCCTATAAACATCGCAAAAATATTCAGTATTACATGTGTTTCACATTCTTGCACACATATAACGTAAAAATCTCAAATAGACATTATTAAAAAGTTTTTGTTGAAAAGTTAAAAGTAAACAAAAAGTTTTACCAAAAGTTAACAAAGTTTATATAAAGCATATCCAGTGACACCTGCTGACATACACATCTAAGTTGTGAGCTGATGTCAACTGCAAAAGAGTTTTTTAATCTATTTATGCTCATCAGATATAGTCGTTCTCCAATAGACATTATTAACCCCTTAAGGACGCAGCCATTTTGTAGCTTAAGGCTCAGCCCGATTTTTTGGATTCGGACTTGCGTCGCTTTATATGGTTATAACTTTTGAACACTGTTACTTATCAAAACGATTCTGAGATTGTTTTTTCCCCACATGTTGTACTTCATTTTAGTGGTAAATTTTGGCTGATAAGTTTTGCGTTTATTTACAAAAAAAAAGAAAATATGATAAATGAGCCAGAGCCGAGCCGGCATAAGCGCCGTGGCGGATATATCCGCCACTGAGCGCTAAGTCACTGCGCTCCATGGCGGATATATCCGCCACGGAGCGTGAAGGGGTTAAAGAGTTTTTGTTAAAAATTTTTTGTTAAAAGTAAACAAAAAGTGTACAAAAAGTATACAAAAAGTTTTGAAAAAGTTTACAAAGTTTATATAAACTTCTTAGTAGTGATGATCGCTTTAAAGTGCAGAGATCCACATCCTAAAGTGTTCTGGTATTGTATTGTTTTAGTGCCCCACGTGGTTTCAACCAATCACAGAGCCCGTTTAACCAGCCTAGCATAGAGGGAGTTAGGTGACATACCCACAACCTACCCCCATCTTTCATCTACTTAGAGTATCCCTATGCGCGGCTCCAACCTAATGTAAACAAAGCCCGCATGTTCAAGAGAAGCTGCCACACCCTGAGTAGTGTGAACAGGTTTTTAACTGCTGAAAAGATGTTGTGGTTAATTCTAAATACGACGGCAAATAGCAACTAAATCATGATTCTAAAAACTGAAATAACACATGGGGAGAATTCTTGAGTATATACGTATCATACAGGACAATATTTCTTAGTTTAAAAAACTCTTTAATTCAAAGTCTATGTTTAACCTCTGTGGTTAATAGCTGCCATCACCGTCCTTGGATTAAAAACATACCGAAGGGACAGTTGAAAAGAATTCAAAAAAATTGCAGCAGAAATGAGGATTTTAAAATACAGGCTGAAATAATATTGGACCGTTTTAAAGAAAGAAACTATACAGGGGAAATTCTGGATAAAGCATTAGATGAAGTCCTAAGGGATACACAAGATAAGGAGGGCGAGAATAAGAAAAGACACAAAAGACCCGATATTTGTCACTAACTATTGCGTTAGAGGCATTGACTGTGAAAAAAATTATAGAGAAACATTGGTATTTGATTAAGAATGACCCCATTTTGGGTAAAACCATTACGGATAAACCAATTACTGTATTTAAGAGAGCCAATAACATCAGGGATTTGGTCACCTCTAGCTATGTGAGGAACGATATTTCTGAGGGTAATAAAATGAAAGGCTTCTATAGTTGCAAGAAGTGTCAGGGCTGTAAATATAGAGACTGGACAGATAAAGGGGTTGTTAAAGAATTTGGAGGAAAAAACACATCCCCATTACATAAAATAAAAGACTTCATAAATTGCGACACGTGTGCCGTTATATATCTGATTATTTGTCCGTGTGGACTGAAGTATGTTCAAGAGAACACCATGCCCCAGAAGAAGCCTGAAGAGGCGAAACCTGGGTCGGGCGAGGTGTTTGATGCTACATGCTTTTACTGATATGCGCGTTTTTACTGATACTTTGTGAGTATTGCTCCCTGGTATAGGATCTACAGTACCCCACGTTCACGGGGGTGATACGAGGACTGGCTTTGGATCCATAGGAGGGAGACGGAAAGTAAAGCAGCGTGCCTGGGCGATCTTCTATTTCTAACCTGTGAACAGGTGGTGAGACCACTCATTCTGTTTGAACTACTATTCCTTGACAAGAGTTGAGCACTGACACTGACTGACTATGTTGTTTTTGGGTTTTTTTGGGAGATTACCAAGTCAGTAGCTCCTCACATTTTATTCTCCAGCTTCAGAACAGTCCATTTTCTACATTTATAACATTTCCCATTTGTCTACTTTACATTTTCATAATTTTGTCTGGATAATTTATTTTGATGTCATGCGGCTTACAAATAGAATATCGCTTTTCCGGATTTTCAGAATTGACTATTTTGGGGATAAATACTGTTTTGAATGAAATTTTACATATTTAGCATCAAAACCCCCGTATATAACCAACCCATTTTCAAATCTGCACCCCTCAAACTATCAGAAACAGCTTTTAGGAAGATTGTTAACCCCTTGAGATCTTCATAGTAATTGAATCAAAATGGAGGTGAAATTTAGAATGGTCATATTGTGTCGGTTATATGTTCATTTAGCACTAAAATTTACACATTTCCAAAAGATAAAAAGAGAAAACCCATCATACAATTTGTTCTACAATTTCTCCTGAGCACAGAGTCCCCCCACATGTGGCCGTTACTTGTGTTATGGGTGCACAGCGAGGCGCAGAAGGGAAGGAGCACCCTGCAACTGGCAGGATTTTAGTTTTCTCATTGGCCCATTTTGTAGGCTATAAAATTTTAGCTTTTGCGTTATTGGGGCCATGTGACTGCATTTTTCCTGCGGGATGAGATTTTTTTTCCAGGGTTACCATTTTGGGGTTAGTATCCCCTATTGTTGAACATTTAGGAACTTTTTTTTGAGGGCAGGAGTAGAAAAGCATGAATTCTGTACTGCATTTTTTACTTTTTTTTGGTGTTCACCATTTAGCCTAATAATGATGCTATCTTTATTCTATGGGTCGATACGATTATGGGGATACCAGACATGAATATGTTTTCTTACGTTTTACTAAATTTGTCAAATAAAACCGTAATGTGGGGAAAAATCTATCATTTTTGTATTGCCGTCTTCCAAGTGGCATAACATTGTTACCTTTTTGTCTACGGAGCTGGTTGATGGATTGTTTTTTGCGGGACATGTTGTACTTTGCATCAGTACCATCTTGGAATACATATGTTTTTTGATCACTTTTTATAGCATTTTTTGTGTATAGGATAGGTAAGAATCATAATTTTTGGAGGGTTTATAACAGTTTTTTTTTTTTACGGCGTTTATTGTGCGGGTTCAATAATTATTTACTGTTATTCTACGGGTTGTTACGGATGTGGTGATACTATACATGTGGGGTTTGTTTTATGATTTAGACTTTTTTTTGCGTTATATGTCTCTTTATATGTTTGGGGCTTTTTGGCATTTTTATTGATTTCTTTCTTTATTTTTATTGAATAAATTTTTTACTTTTTCCAGCATGGGACATGAACAAGCAATCATCTGATTGCTTGCTCATTCTGTTTGAACTACTATTTCTTGACAAGAGTTGAGCACTGACACTGACTGACTGACTGTGTTGTTTTTGTTTTTTTTTACCGAGTCAGTAGCTCCTCACATTTTATTCTCCAGCTTCAGAACAGTCCATTTTCTACATTTATAACATTACTACTATTCCTTGACAAGAGTTGAGCACTGACACTGACTGACTGACTGATGGATTGCAGGGTATTAGCAGTGTCAGCCTATTCACATGCATAGGCTGACACTCTGCCTATAAGATGACGTCATAGACGCCATCTTACCGGCAGTTCTTGCAGGCAACACTGGGGACCAGATCAGACCCCAGTGATGCCATAGCAGCGATCAGCACCCCCCAAAAACGGTTTGGGGGGCCGATCGTGGGGGAAAGACCCCCCAGAACGCGGGTGTTACACAGCCGGCACCCCGTGTTTTCCGATGCCGGTTCGGCTCAGATCTTGAGTTGAACCACCATCGGCTTTGCGTCCGATATATCGGACGCTGAGCGCTAAATCGGACACAGAGCAGGAAGGGGTTAATCTATGTTCTTTCAAAAGAGTCTGGACCTCCTTCCAGTTAGTTTCTGTCCCTGACGCAGGATTCTGAAAATATTTCTGCTCCGTGGAGAGGACCCTCTGCTGCAAGTGTACCGTCAGATCTCGTGTTTGAAGACAGAGGGCGTTCCTGAGGGAAGTATCATCGTGTGCTGCCATCTATCAAACGATGATGGAAAGATGGAAAAAGAGCAGTTTTGTTTGGTAATTCGCTTTTTGTTTTTGGATGGGAAAAAATGTGAGGCGATAAAAGCAAAGTTGGATGCTGTTTATAATAATAATAATAATCTTTATTTATATAGCGCCATCAAATTCCGTAGTGCTTTACAAATCACAGAGGACACATGCAAATATAATAATACATTACAAAGAACAAACCGTCATATGGAACAATAGGAGTGAGGGCCCTGCTCACAAGAGCTTACAGACTATGAGGATGAGGGTGTTGACATAAGAGGTTGTCCAAGGACCAATATAAAATAATTTAATAAATAAAAATTCTGCTGCTTGAACCAGCCATCAGCCGCCATCTTATTTACAGGGTCCGAGGTGAAAAAGACCACAGTTAGATATTGGTTCAGCGAATTTAAATGCGGGCGAACATCCGTTTTTGACGAGGAGCGACCAGGATGCCCGACAGACGTGGTTACCGAGGAAATAATTCAAAAAGTCCACAACATGATACTCACTGATTGACGAACGAAAGTGCGCGAAGTAACAGAGGCTGTAGGTGTGTCGACCGGAACGGTAATTAATATTTTACATGATAAGTTGGTGATGAAAAAATTGTCAGCCCGATGGGTGCCGCGATTGCTCATGGTGGACAATAAGCGGATGCGGCTCTTAACTTCGAAGCAGTGTTTGGAGCAAATTAAGCGAGATCCAAAGGAGTTTTTGGATCGAGTTGTCACTGTTGATGAAACCTGGATTCAACATTACACACCAGAAACTAAGCAACAATCAAAACAATGGATATCTCCCGATGAATCTGCTCCAAAGAAGGCGAAGACGGTCCCATCGGCCGTAAGGTCATGGCTATGATTTTTTTTGGGCTTCGAACAGCGCCATCCTCGTGGATTTTTTTAAAAAAGGAAGAACTATCACTGGACAATACTACAGTGAGTTATTGGACCGGTTCGACAAAATTGAAGGATACATGGCTGCATTTTGCGAAAAAGGTTATCAACACAACAACATTTATATCAGCACATTCATCCGGAGTTGTCGCTGCCAAACTGCATGAATTGCGTTATGCATTGCTGCCACACGTCCCCCCCCCCCCCCTAATTCACCCGGTCTGGCTCCCTGCAACTTTTTCTTGTTCTCTAACATGAAAAAAAAATGTAAAAAAATGGTGACTTCATTTCTAACACGGGTACTTATTGAACCGCCCTCGTACACTAGGGTTTTCAGGACCACCCTGTTTTACCCTCCCAAATCTATCACAACTCGCAAAAAGGACGATGTTGTAATCCCCCATTATAAGGACCGGGACCTGAGGCAAACCTCACATGTGGAGGGATAAATAATGCCACCAGTATTTGGGGTACCTTGTAAATGGAACAATGTAAACACATGAATCTAACTTCCGTGGCAATCAGAGAGGAGAACTCATTCAAATGGGAACCAGAATACTAACCCCCCCTGGAGTGCTTTGAGAATGTAGAGTGATAAATATGTGATATCCATCTTTTTTGCAAGTATTGTGTGTTGTCTTTTGTCAGATGCGTTTCACACATGCAGATTATAGCTGCATAAACTGTCATGCGCATAGTAGCGTCTCCCAGACCCCTTATGTTCCATAAAATCACATTGTATTGTCCAGCCATTATGTGTATGGTTTGTAATATATATCAAAGACCATGATCATCCACATTGACTACCCCAGGAGCTGACTCTTCCCTCCTCCCAATCAAGAAATTTCCCAACAAGCATTCCCTCCCCCGATACCTAAACTCAGGTGTGTGAGGTAGGGGTAATACATTTACTTTCCTGAACCTTCATAAGACAATACACCAACATTTCTAACTTATTTGTATAGAACATTTACCGTAAGCTAGTACTTCCTAGCTGTGCTCCTGCCTACAGGAAGTACTAACATATGCATACTAGCAAACTATAGTTTAAAACGTAAGTATTTGACTGAACATTTCACCCTTACAAGAAGGTAGAAAGACCTTTACAGCGGCAAAAGAGAGGAGAGAAAAGATAAACTAAGAAAAAACAAGGATATACTGCTCACAGCTCCTCCCGAGCAGCCTTCCAAAGCAGTCCTTCATTTGCAGCGTCCGTTGCTAAATCAAAAAAGTGGGTCATATCAAATGCCACAACTCTCAGCCTGGCTGGGTAGAGCATGGAGTAATGAACCTGTAGAGCTCTCAGCCTTCGCTTCACTTCCACAAATTTCACCCTCCTTTTTGGACCTCGGCAGAGAACTCCAAATGGACAGTTGATGGTCTCTTGCTGCTCTCAAAATGGAATCACTGTCCTTGTAATGCAGGAACCTCATTATGAGTGACCTTGGTGCTGCTCCTGCTGGTGGCAAAGGTCGAGATGGAACCCTGTGGGCTCTCTCTATTGCAAACAGTGATACAACATCATTCCCCATTTTTTCCTTCATCCATGTTTCCATAAATGCCACAAGATCCTTGCCTTCAGTTTTCTCAGGAATACCGACAATCTGCAGATTGTTCCAAAGTAGCCAGTTTTCAAGGTCATCAGACTTTGATATAAGCAAGGATGCATTATGTGATAAAAGCTTCAATTCTTTATGGACAGGAGGCAGTTGGTCTTCACCGACTCTGTCCTCCACCGCATGGACTCTCTCATTTGCTTCCCGAAGGTCTTGGCAGAGTAAACTGACATCCTCCTTCAGGCCTCCAATGTGATTATTCATAGCCAGCACTGCTGAGCCGCAGTGAGCTACAACCAAAAATACATCTTTAATAGTAGGTTCTTCATGAACTAGCAGGGAGGCTTCGAGATCTGACACAGGATCAGGTTGCAACGTTCCCTTGGGCCCCTTTTAGAACACTGGGATAGAAGGGTGTTCATACCCTCCTCCATGTCATCAGAGTGCTGGTTCCGACCCCACTGATGAGGCAGATCTTATGGTTTTACCTGCAGATGTTCCTGCACCATCTTGTGCAAAGCGCTCCAGATGTGTAGCTACGTCATGAAACCGATGACTAGATTGTTTTGCTGGGGTGTTGGGCCCACAATCCTTCCCCTCCTTTTTTCATGCCCCAGGACGTGACATGGTAGGCAGGGACCTTTAGTATAGGGTCATCTCAGGATGGCCCCTGGACCCTGCTTCCCCACTAATACAGAGACTGTCAGGAGTGTCTCATATGCCACAGACCTAACAGTAGCGGCAATGGGTTAGCACCGTGTGCCTTGTACCTCCTGACTCCCACTGTAGCCTTCTACTGACAGTTGGGTACTCCCCACGTGGCAGGGGTAAATGGCCAACTCCGACAGAGATCTTTCAGCGCAGAGCATGCTATGATGTTCTCGTTAGCGGGGGGTTTCGGGGACCGGAGCGTTATGTACAGTTGCTATCTGTTCTCACCGCAGGATAGATGCTGCGCCTCCTCGCCGCTCGTTCTCCGCTGCAGCAAAATGGTGGCCGGGTCGTGTGACGCTGTCCTTCTCGAGGGAGCCGCCTCCAGTTACAGCCCGCCGCTTCTCCGGTCAGCTCTCAAGTAAGTGCGGGCTAGGGGGAAGGTTCACCCGTGCTTTCCCCGCAAGAATTTGCTGATACAGGATGAAGTTGCAGTATAGACGGTGGGAGCTTTACTCTGTGTGTCTTACTGCATCGCCAGTCAAGACACGCCCCTTCCAAAGAGAATTTACATCAATCCTCATCGTGTCATCCACCAGGGGATTTTTCTGGGTAAAGACAGTTGAGAAGGCAACATTCAATAGATTAGACCTTTCCTCATCTCCTTCCACCATGTTACTCCTCAGAGGGCCCACACTCTACATTTTTAGTTTGTTATCATTTATATACACCCCCCTCTAGCACCCTTGTGCAGTGGTCTGTTTGTATGCAGAGGCTCAGCAGTGACCGGACATGCAATTCAGCCTAATACAGGCCACAGCCACTAATAGTGGCAGCGCACTGGCAATATTGTGTCACTACTGAGCATCTGTATGCACATAAACTGACGCTGATGCCATGCTGGACCTCAGTTCTTTGTTACATTTAGATCATCTGGAGCCTATATAAAATAAATCTGCAGTTAGAGCAACACTGCGCTGCGCATAAAAATCCAACTGCTTCCGGCTGGGGTTTTGTTCTGGCTCAAACGGCTGATCATCGTGGGGGGTCTGGGTGTCATAAACATTTAGCTAAATGGTGCAGAGCTTGGTATTATCCACTAACTAATCAGTCTTCGTTCAGTGAAAGGCAATTCAAAAGCAACAGGGAGGAGTTACTTTTGATTGCATATGCGTTTACACTGAAATGCTAATGGTTTGGGACAAGCACCATTTTAGGTGTAAATGCATATGCAATTGGGCCAAGCTCCTCCCCATAACCTTTGAATGGAAATCCAAAATGTAGTTCAAATGCCCAGCCGCCACACTTGAACGCGTTCGCAGGGCGCAGACTCAGACTACAATCTGTGAGGCTAAAAAAACCAAGAGATTTGAATGTAGCCTTAGTTGGAATTCAAGCACTGCAGTTGACTTACCTACATACTTCTTATGTTAGAATTGCATGAATTATTTTCCCAGATGAAGTTTTAAATTTGTGAATAAAGAAAAAAAATAACAACCAGGTGAACAGCAGACTGAAGACTTTATTCTTAACTTGGAAAAATCAAGTAAACCATTTCTGTTAAAGGTGCAACTAACAACGCTTTCCTAAACCCCTGCCATTGTCACACATATAGGTTACCTTATGCATGCACAGTACTGTTTTAGCCACTCCAGGAAAATCTGAGAGTGGTTTGTCATGAGATTTTTTTTTTTACATTTCCCAATCATTAATAACTAGAACTTTAAAAACTAACTCCTGTTAAGAGAGGAATCAGAATGAATCATGGGAATATATGGCTCTCATTACAGGGTTGTGACAATGAAATACACAGTCTATTAACTCTAGAGAATGAAATGTATTTATAAAAAGTTGATTTTTGGCATTGACTGCTTATTTTATTTGGTAGCTAGTTTAAGAAGCCAATTAACATACCCATTCAAACCTCCATTAGAGCAAACCACTAATAATAGTCTAATAATTTATTGCAAAACATCATTTGAAAAAAATGTCATCTTTATTAACATTGAAAATATTACATGAAATTCATCTGAAGGCAAAAAAAAAAAAAAATTAAGAGATACATATAAAAACATCAACACAATACAACAATTAATAGTGGCATGCACAGCTCTTCTGGTAGCATTAAGAGTAGCCCATGATTTATATAGAAGCCGGTGCCTATTGAGAGGATATTCTCCTCTCCGGTTAAAACCACACTGTCCGTTTGTTGTGTTGACGTTTTCATATCTATATCTTGTAATGGAGGTGTTTAAATTCCTCACAAAAAAATCTGAATAAAATGTAATATTTTCACCGTTAATAAAAATGAGATTTTTTAGAATGCCTTGCAATAAATTATTGGATTTATACTGGTTTTTGAGGTTTGAATAGTTATTATGCTGAGAAAATTCGGGTACCAAATTAGTAAATTTTACTACTCATATTCCTGTTTTGGTTTTTTTGGTGCCAATTGTCTGCGGTGATACTGTTGGTTTCCACAAACTACTATGAGCGAGCACTTTCCTATCCCACTGGATGCAGTGTGCTAAAAAAAAAAAAATTATATATATCTTGGAACAATGGAAATGTTGCACCTTTAAAGAGGTTTTGTATTTTTTTAAAGAGCCGACTCTTTATAGAAATCCATTTATTAAAACAAAAAGATCCTCTTTTCACTTACTCTATTGTAACTACGTCAACAAAATTGCAGAGGAGATTCACAGCACTCAAATGCAGTTTTAAAAAGCCTGTAATATTTAACATACAATTTGCTATATATCTGTGACTAAATACGGTACTTTAGGAGATAAAAAAAATTAAATAGTACTAGAATATTTATTCAAAGGAGAATATTCTATCACCGCCTAAAGTCAAGACATTTAAAAGGACTATTACTGGCCACAGTACTCCTCTATAAGCAGCTGCCTCCTTGTGGCGGGAACCTGGAACGGCACTCCATTAAAATAGGAAGATAAATTCTCACATACATATTGCAAATTTAGACACAGGAAAACAAAAAGTATAATAAAATATATACTGTATATATATATATATAAATAATCTTAACACAAAAGAGTGGCAAGAGGTACAATATGGAAGTGTTTCAATGCACACACACAAAAAGCAATTCAGGGTGGACTGATAGAACATTCATGTTTCATGCGAACACATTTATAGGAGCTCTTATTTTTTTGATGGATATTGCCATTAAAATGCTTGGAAAATCCATTCTGTATAGAATCAGTGCAGTCTCTCTTATGTAAAGTAGCAGAGGCTGAACACCAAGTTCTATATTAAGAAAGACGCTTACAAAGATGGCATTTTCCCAGTCATTTCCTTTTCATTACTATTTGTAACTCACTCTCTCTATACATATATATTTATATATAATTTATTTTTAAATATTTTTTTCTTTTTTTTTACTATTCAACCACTCAGTTTTAATGATCTTTGCTACATAGATTCTAACTAAAAAGGTTGTAACAGACAAAGTCATCTTCTGATGATATGCAGGTTTTTAAAAGGTCAGTGAGGGAGAGGTAACCAGTTTACAGCAGATAGGGACAGGGGTGTGGAATGCTCTGTGTGTGAATGTGGGCAAGGAAAGGCATGTTCTTTAGCAGGCACAGTCCTGGTGTGGTGGAGCCTGCTGGTCAGTTAGCTGAGGTCCCTGTTTTGCCCCAGTAACAGCTGGATCAGCAGTATCCAAGCTTTCAGACATCTTTTCACAGATTATGTCCACCAAACGTTCAAATGTCTGCTTCACGTTGATGTTGTCTTTAGCACTTGCTTCAAAGAATTCAAAACCTGCAATATAAGAATAGAGAATAATAATTCTAATAATAATCTTTATTTATATAGCGCCGTCAAATTCCGTAGCGCTTTACAAATCAGAGAATCCATATGACTTGAATCTTAGTCCTTAAAAGGGGTTGTCGAGATGAAGCAAAAATAGCGAGGGGGCCATAGCACACAAAAAAAAACCCCAACACACAAAAAAAACGTGTATTTACCTGGTGCTCCTGGTGTCCGGCGCCACGATCCCTCTGAGCAGGGCTCCTGTTTGTTTACTGTATCAGGCACTGGTAGCTGTATCAGGC
The DNA here is from genome assembly GCF_040894005.1 of Engystomops pustulosus. Lineage (NCBI taxonomy): Eukaryota > Metazoa > Chordata > Amphibia > Anura > Leptodactylidae > Engystomops > Engystomops pustulosus. The sequence goes on from NC_092411.1 coordinate 175,579,582, forward strand.
GCAGGGAGCTGTTGGCGCCGAGCTGCCATGGCACTGTAAACAAACAGGAGCACAAAACCGAAAGAGGCAAGTGCACTTTTATTTGTGCAAGCCCCTCCCTCCCTAGCTATTTTTGTTTAATCTCAGTCAAAGCCTTTAACAGCCTCTAGAGGGTTAGGTCGTCTGCAAACAGTAACTCTCTGAATTCCACTTTTGGCTGAGAGAAAGAATTTTAATATTTGTAAACACTAAAAGTATTATGTTGGGCCTGGTTTTACCAATAGAATCATTACAGGGGGAGTAAACAACAGTGGTAGAAAGTGGGTGTATCTTACCAAGGTGATCTGCCAGCTGTCTTCCCCGTTCTGATGACACAACCCTTTCATCTTCCATGTCACATTTGTTACCAACCAAAAGAACTTGAGCATTGTCCCAGGAATAGGTTTTAATCTGAGTTGACCTAGTAAATCAAGTGCAATTAAGACGTTACAATATAGTTATAATATGATCCATAAAAGTAGGAACAAACTATATGGTTTTATTAATGAATTTATAGTGTGTGCATTTATTATGTTCCAGAGAATATGTAGTGTAACAACATTCTCTCCAGCTGGGGAGCCACAATTGCAGTCACAGGAGGTGCAACTGGTCCCACGGCTGCCACAGTTGACTATAAGAGCAACTGCCCCATGCACTGCACCAGAACAGGAAGAAGAGACACACAGGCACAGGCTATTTATATTGAATGGTGAGAGCCACAGGCTGCTGTCACCCTGACACTTCTGTCTTTTGCTACCCTTCAGCCAGCAGCAGAGACACACAGGGTCTTCTATCTCAGAAGTATTGAAGAAGGGCCTCCCAGACCACATGTCAGCCAATATGCAGAAACTTGCTTGTGCTTCCTGTGCCAGCTCCTCCAGCTGTGTGTCTCTTCCTACCTCTACATCATGATATCCCGGGGGAGTTGTACAAGAATGTACAAGAAAAATCATGCCTCCTTTAGCTACCTTGTAAGCCAGCCCTCTTACAAACAAGCATGACTTTCAGGAAGCCTAAAGACATGATTACAGCCCAGCCATTATCTCTGACCTAATCAAAAGCCTCAAACTCCGCTAAAGCAGTTCCCTACAGTGTACCACATTGAAACAGTGCTGTCTGCAGTTGGGAGTCTGTTCCTTCTAGAATAGGTATATTGATTTGGCTTTGACCCCTTAGGAACCAAGCCAGATTTTTCAAATTTGCCATGTGTCACTATATGTGATTTTAACTTTAAGTGTTTTAAAGTTACCAGGGTGATTTTCAGTTTGTTTTTTGTGGCATGTTATACTTCACCTTAGTAATAGATTTTTATTGAAATGTTTTGCATTTATTTATTACAAAAATTCAAAAATGTGTTAAGTAATTACTTTTCTAAATGTTATGCTCATCATACAAATTTTTCAATCAGAAAAATCGCAGCTAGTTTAACCTCTCAAATAGGTTATTAACATTGACCATATGTCCGCTTTATGGTGATGAATATTTTTTATGTTAGTTTATTAGGATGTTATGAGGTTTACAAATCCAAAGGGATTGGACGAGGAAGGGATAATGGGGAAGAATTCTATATAATATAAAGGTTAATGTTATTTAAATTTAAAAAGGCATCTAGGCCATCCTTAAAGCTCTTGGTTGTCCCTACTGTGCTTAGCACCCGAGGCAGGCTATTCCACAAATTGACAGTCCTAATGTAAAAAATCCCTGTCACCTCTAGTGATTAAATCTGGTTTTCTCCAGACGGAGACAGTGCCCCCTCGTCTTTTGATTTGATTTAATCTAGAACAACTTTCCACCATATTTTTTGTATGGACCATTCATATAGTTATATAAATTAATCATGTCCCCTCTTAGTTGTCTTTGTTGTGGCTCTTCATTGTACACCCTCCTGGACACCAGTCCATAAAAGAGATGGAGCTGAACTGGACGGCATATTTCAGGTGAGGCTGAACCAATGCCTTGTACAGTGGTCATTTTCTATCCGTACCCCGAGAGTTCATGTCACTTTTGACACATGACGAGATCTTGCTTGCTTTAGAGGCAGCTGATTGACATTGTATGCCATTATTTAATTTATGATCTACTAGTACACCCAGGTCCTTCTCAAGGAGGGACTTTTCCAGATTTACTCCACCAATGACATGTGTTGCCTATGGATTATTAGTCCCCAGATGCATAACCTACTTGACGTTCAAACACAAAAGATTTAATAATTTCCCTTTTCAGGGTAGCTAGGAAGTGAGATAAGGTTGTTTTATAGATGAACGGCTAGAAATGTAAGTAGCTGCCCTATTCAGGGCAGTGTGAAGAAATTAATCTGTATACTAATACTGAACTATACAGACTGTAGGACTAACCCGAAACCGTTTCATACACAGTCACTGAATGTCATGTAATGTCAAACAAACACGCTTATTCCGCAGTCACTGCATTTTTACATTTAGAAAAAAATTGCTCAGTTACTGCATTTCTGAGACAGTGACATTAACTGTGTGAATATACCCATACACAGCATTCTAGTTGGTTTTCATTTATTATAATTTTTTTCTGTTCTTATTTTGAGTACTTTCTAGAGTCCATTTTTGGCAGGGCAATTGTCATGTTATTGCCCCTTTTTATAATCCTCTAACACCCCAAAAAAGTCTGCAAAATGGGGCTAGTAAGAGGTAGAGTTCAGGTCCTGTTTAATTTCAATGGGGTTTGGGAACGGAATCAAACTTTTTCGTATTTCGCGAAAGTTGTCGGTCACAAATTTTGATGGATCCACTTATATCTGGTCAGAACATTTGCATCAGCAGGTACACTAAATGCCACAAATAGGAAAAATCTAAAAATTCTACAGGGCAGACAAACATGTTTTATACTTCTGTACTTACCAGTCCTGTACAGCATTGAATGATTCTTCATTGGTAATGTCATACATCAGGATAAAGCCCATAGCTCCCCGGTAGTATGCAGTAGTAATTGTCCTATACCTTTCCTGTCCAGCTGTGTCCTGCAGAAATTTAGGAGAGGCATATGAGCGTACTTGCACACACAATGTGACTAGGGCGGATAGCAATAGGGCAAAGGAAAAAAAGTAAAAACTACATTTTCACACAAAGAGGTTGACTGAGATCATAGGAAAAAAAAAAAAATAAAAAAAAAAAAAAAGTTGTAGGAATTGAAGGCTGAAGCGACCACGCCATGGATGTGCCATCACATTACTAGTGTACCATACACAAGCCCCTGATAAACCCCCTATATCAGCATGACCTGCTATGTGCCAATTGAGTACATGGAAGAAATCTCTCCACCTGTATGTGCTGGTATTGCAGAGTTTCAGACATGTTTTTCAAATCCGAGATAAACCCCTTTACCTCCACCGCAGAGGGGGGATAGAATCACCTGCCCAGCATATAGTACTACAGTACATTATAAGGTACTTGCTGAATCCTTCCAACATAGTCCCATGTAGATGCTTCCCTCCTGCCTCCTAATAAGCAGTCTCATGTAAACGCATCCCACCTGTTCCTGAATTAACTACATACCTCCGGCCCCTAACATACAGTCCCATGTCTTATGACGACACTCTCCCATGGTATTCAATGGAAAATCCGCAACAAAATTCGTAGTGCTATTGAGCCCCAACATTTATTATAGCATACAACATTTTCTACATGGGTCATACTTCTAGACCTGATAACAAATATATGCTTTGCAGGCAGTTAAATAGTTACCATCTCCTGTATAAAAGCTGTTAATAAACCACTGATTTCCAACAGTAACCCACTCTGTCTGCTGTGAGATTGTGACTAATGCATGATAATTGAACTGAAATGGAAAGTGTCATAACAGCTCGAACTGCTGACTGACTGCACTCCCTCATACAGACTTGTCTGCAAATTCACAGATTATGTAAGTGTTCCATCTAAACCTCAAGAATATTACGTATAGCCAGCCTCTGCCCCCCCTGTAGTATATAGTCTGCTAGCCCCCCCCCCAGTATATAGCCTTCCAGCACCTATAGTCTATAGCCAGGCCTTCCAGCCCCTGCCCGCTCCCCTGTAGTCTATAGGCAGCCCCCGCTCCCCCTGTAGTCCATAGTCAGCCCCCGCTCCCCCCAGTATGCCAAGCCTGTAATAAAAAAAATATTAACACTGTACTCACCTTTCCATTGCCTTTTCCCCAGCAGGTCCTTTTCTTGCTTCAGATGCTACAGTACCTCTTCGCCTCCTTTTCTGGTCCCCATGCACGGCCGACACACAGAAGGATGTCAGCCACTTGCCAATGTCATGGTTTGTGAGCTGCTGGCATCAGGAGGGGACTCGAAGAGGAGCAAAAGGACCTGAAGGGGCAGTGGAGCATCGGAAGCAAGAAAAGGACCTGCATGGGGCCTCGGAAAGGGGAGTACCGTGTTAGGTTTTTTTAGCACAGTGAGTATATATGGTAGTTTCCTATCGTCAAAAGAGGTTTTATAGGGTTTGCTAGATCATCCTAACGTACACACCTTTCTACTTTTATTGTTCCATCTATACATTAGATTTATGCTGGGAATGGCCATTTACCATCATTAAAAGGACATCTACCCTCAGGATTAGAGATTGTAAACCAATCACACTGACATACTGGGGGCAGGGGCTGCCAGGCTCTACTCTACAGGGAACTGCCAGCCTCTACACTACAGGACCAATGTATTTCCCACCCTCGGCTTGGAAAGTTTGGAAAAAAAAAGAAAAAAAAAATAGCACCCAAGTTCTAAGCCTCATAATATTCTAGAAAAATACATGGATTCTTAAAAAACATGCCACCATACAGCAGACATTTAGGAAGTGTTAGTTCTAAATTCATTTGGGTGCTATGACTATCTGCTTCAAAAGTAGAGAATTCAGAATCTTTCTACATTCCAAATTTCAGGTTTTTTTCATCACTAGACACAAAATATATTATCCAAATTTTTAAACTAATTTGAAGTACAATTTCAAAAACCTTTGGATATGTTAAAGCGTCCCCAAGCTATAACCACTTATAGGGACACAGGGCAGATTTGAAAAATGGGGCCGCGTCCTTGAGGCCTGAAGGGGTAAAAAAAAAAAAAAAAACACATACACACCACTCAGCTTCTGCTGTACACCATGTAGGTTTCCTTTTACTGAGAAAACACTCAGCCTCTGCTGAAAGTTGCTAAGAAACGCTGCCGATACTCCGTTCTCCAGCTCTGTGCTTCCAAGTTCATGTTATCTGTGAAGCAGCAGATCTGCCAATTAAGCTTCTGAACCTCCTACAAACAACATGCTGCTTCTTAATTGAGTTTTCACAGGACATGTTTTTAGTAAAGGATGTGTGGCTTTTCCAGATGGAACACAACACTGTTCAGAATTGTTATCAGGGCAAGCACAATATCTTCAGCCTTCACATTCAGGAAAACATGTTAACCACAGTGATCTCCTTACATGGGACTGAACAGTGTCAAATCATTGAGACAAGGTTTACCACCAATTTTCTCATGGGCAGTGCTCATGTAAACTAAAATTAACTTATGAATATGTATTGCTATTTTCTTATTTAAATGTTTAAATTGGGAGTGATCATCCGCCATAAGTGCCTCTGCCACCACAGGTGTCATTAGGTGGTCCGGTTACCAAACCTGGACCTGAACAGGGTTTTAATATTCAGGTTCGGACAGACCCGAATTTTGACTGATCCACTCATCACTAATAGGACGTTCCAATACTTGCTTGCTAAAAATCAGCAGGCCGGTAATGACAGAAATAGAATAAATTGTATCTGTGTCTTTAAAATGCAGATAAACAGTGTGGGAGAGGATGCAAGCAGAGTGACCTCTGGCACAGGCAGTGCAATCTAGGACTAATACAACACACTGCCTGTCCTTCTCATGTTGCAGCAAAGCAGAACAGCCAGACTAAAGAGAGGGCTGATTATGGTGTGGGATCCATGGGAGGCAAGTACAAGTTGATTACTTTATTGTTCCCGAATTAAAGTGGTCCCTGTCCTGTAGTGAACTATATAGAGGGGGTGGAGAGTACAGAGGAGTGAAGTTAACTATATAAATGGAGGGCTGAGGCCTACGCTGGTCCATTGCACCACCTTCTGAGAATGCGTTCATTGGGGTACTTGACCCCCTTTGCAGTTTCCTCCATAACTAGGGAGGAATCTGTGTATAGCTCTCATTGTTTACTCCTTCATTATCCATTTTTAATGCTGTCTATTCTAAACATGACTCAATTCATTGGCAGTCCTGTGTACCTTGCCATTTGCCTTAATCCCAAAATAACTCTTACAATGAGCATCGGGTTATGTTTGATTCCATATATGATATGCTGTATTATACCATACTCTTCTGTTTTTGTTTATATTGTTTACTGTACACCGTTTAGCGACACATGCAGGATATTGGGCGCACGAACTTAGAGAATTGCGCCGGACTTCATCCTTGTCAGATAACGCACCTCGGTGATCGCCACAGGACCGGGTAAGTAAATGTGCCCCGTTGTCTGCCACTGATTTGACAGTTTCAGAAAATATTAGCATAACACATGCTTCCAGCCCCAGCTTCTCCTCCTCTGCCAGTAGACAGTAAAGTAGATCCGAAGATAAGTCCCTACAAACAACTGAGCCCTAAATGATCTTATAACGCTTCATAACCAAATCTAAACTTTAACTAATATGCAAATTTTCTGCAGGGCCTAATGGGGCGTTCAGTAGCCTCTCAAGCTACTCGAATCCACACCCCAGTTGCCAATACTGTCCCTATCTCCTTCCACATATTTGAGGATCTCCTTCTTGCTGCGGGCTTCTTCAAACTCACATGCGCAGCAGTCCCGTCATTGGAAGCAGATGCCATGAAATCTGCCTGCAGGAGCTACTGCGCTTGCACAAAGAAGCAAGAAGGAGATGAAATTTGCATATTGGTTTGATTAAGGTCAGTTTTAGATTAAGTTAGGAAGTGTTATAAGTTTAGAGCTTATGGTTTTAGTACAGTAGGAACCTTCCATTGGATCTACCTCGATAGATGAAAACCTAGCATCTTATCCATGAAAAATGGATTTGAACAGCTACATTATTTATCGATTTCATCCATTCTATTTCTTCATCTTTGTTTCTCAGTAGTCACTTATGTGTGGCCCATCAGCCTTTGACAATAGAGACAGACTACCTGAGCCACAAACTCTGGAATGAATAGGACCTGCAGAGGTTGTAATAACGCCTGTACAAGCGTCAAACTCCTTCAGAGAAGCCACAGGTAGATGAATCTGCATGAGGATTTTCTTCCCTCCATCAACCTGGGAAAGTAGATCCTTAGTACTGCTGCTCCACTCTGTCATTACTCCTGATGCTGGTTGTATGCTCTGCCGTCAGGACCCAGAGCAGAGCGGTCCAGGAACAAGCGAAGACCCAGGAGTTCCAAGTACTAGTTAGCTGTACTGTACTGCTCTTGGCACAGATTCAGTATTAGTGTTCCACTATGGGGGTCTCCAGTATTATTTGTTTGCGGTGGGGCTCTCAAGTATTATTACCGTATAAGTTTGTGGCTCTCCACTATTATCTGCTCTGAATGCAATATTTGGTAGCTGGAATGGTATTTATTGCTGAACTATGGTATTTATAATTTTAGGGTGGTTAAACCTGGACCAAAATCCTTCGATCAGGAACATAGAAGACATTTAAAGTAAATTTCATAATTTGTTATATATTTGTGGAGTCCAACTCAACAGCCCTGACGAACAAGTCTCTTTTTATTCTATAGTTCTAAATAAACAGAAGCATGTCCCCTTAACACACGAGCAATCTGAACTTAAAGCGTAACTGTAAAGTTACTGAAAAATAAATAATAAAATAATAGTTTTAGCACAGCTGGAGAGAGCCTGTACAGTTTCCCATGGTTACCAAAAAGCATGATAAAAGGATAGTAGCATTGGGGGGGATAAGGTAAAACCCCTGGTAGCAGGTAAGCAACTGCAGATAATTAAAATTAGAGAATTGCTTTTTTTTTGCGTTTTACACCTAACAGTTCTTTAAATATATTTATATGCATGTACATATATAAAATCGGTTACTTTCCTTTGAAAATTTCAAATCCTCCAATTCTGCATTATAATAGTGGACACATTATTCTATACATGACTAAATATACTTTAAGATTTTGTACAGGGTAAGATATTCATAGCTATGATATACTTACGGTAGTTACATTCACTGTTCCCTTTCCCTGTGTTTAAATTTAAAATAAAAATGCATTACCAAATCAAATTCACTGTGCGTATACCTGCTGCATTAAACCGAAGCAGCTGAACACCCCTGAGGAAGTTGCAAATAAACCCCTCCCTGTTGATTCCCTTCTTAATTTGAGTTTCCATTTTTTGCTCACATTTAAAAATCCATAACCTTTATTTTTCCATGTCCAGAGATTTTTAAGGGCTTGTTTTCTGTGTAACAAATTATACATCTTATCGGAGTTATTAAGTTTTTCATGCAATGTTCTGGGAAGTTGGGAAAAAAAATCCAATTGCAATGAACTTGACGAAAAACACCCACTTTTAAAAAATATTCTTTTGGGCTCTTAAAGAGGACCTGTCGCCCCGAAAAAGCCCCCCACCAAATGTACCCCCATAATCCTTTCCCTAGCCCCTTTCTATATCTGACTTTTTTTTTTTAATTTATGTTTGGAAAGTTTGTTTTAACAGATCTGACCTCTTACCAAATAAGAGGTCGGATCCTCGTAGTCAGCCTTATTCATAAGGGGATTGGACGACATACCACCTCCACACCCCTGTCAGCGGGGACTTGTAGGAGAAGGCAGCATTGCATATATTGCGTAAACGCTACCTGCTCTCCGTGATGTGGTCGCGCTGCACTGAGGGGCTGAGGGCTTGCTTATTCAGGTTGCCGGCCAGCCGTACTGACAGCGGCTGCGCCGTGCTTATTCTCAGGCCGTCTTCTAGCTCAAGGGATAAGAGAATCCAACCTCTTATTTGGTAAGAGGTTGGATCTGTTAAAACAAACTTTCCAAACATAAATAAAAAAAAAAAAACAAAAAAAAATTAAAAATGCTGATTTAGAAAGGGGCTAGAGAAAGGATTGTGGGGGGCACATTTGGTCAGGGGCTTTTTCAGGGTGACAGGTCCTCTAAAACTTTCACTGTGCGCTTCAAATTACACCTCCCATTTATTCTTTGGGTCAGTGAGATTACAGGGATACCAAATCTATATAGGTTTGTAAAAACAAAACAAAACTTAATTATGCCATATTCTAATAATAGATTTTTCATACTTTGGCATATGGAGCTGTGTAAAGTGTTTTTGCAGGATGTGATGTTTATTGGACTGTACAATCTTTTGATCACTATTTATATTTTTAATAGATGCCAAATGACAAAGAAGTGGCATTTCTGAGATTTTGGTATGGGGTTCCCTGGCGGAAATAACTGTTTTTATTGTATCTAGATATTTATATAGATCGGGACTTTTAAGGTACGGCAATACCTAACATGTTTATGATTTTATTATTTTTGGATAAAGGGTGGCAATTTGAATTTTATTTAATTTTTACTATTTATAGGTTTGATTGATCCTACCATATGCTGCAATACAGCTGTATTGTAGTATATGGTGGATTTATTGATTTACTGGCACACTGTAACAGATCTTCAGAAGTGACAATGACGGGATTCTTGTACAGATTCCAGGCTGTAATGGCGACAATCGTCGTTCCCAGAACAATGATCACAGCCAACATAGCCGTTTAGTAGTATATACCATCTGTATTTTCTTTACTTATTGTAATAGGGGATTATGTTAAGGCTATATTCACACTGCCGTTGCCCGCCCGTACCGTACCGTAGCGGGCAACGGCAGTGTACGGGGAGAGGAGGAGGAGGTGAGCGCAGCTCACCCCCGCCCCTCTCCATAGCAACCTATGGCGCACGGCGCCGTATTACGGGGAAAGATAGGACAGGTCCCATCTTTCTCCCGGGTACGGAGGGTGCCGTGCGCCCATAGGAGTGTATGGGGGACGTATATCGGCCGTATATACGTCGGCCGTATATACGTCCCCCATACGTTCGTGTGAATGTAGCCTTAGCCTTTTACCTATACTATTATTATTTATACATAATTCTTAGCAGTGTGGTTGGTGTTATCTTTACCATATTTCTTCACATTTAGGAGGAGGAGTTACATAGGAAGGTGAAAAAGTGGTATATTGGTGATAAGGCAGGCATTGAGTCTAAACCTATATACTCGTGTATAAGCTGAGTTTTTCATCCTTTGCGCGGCTCCTCATCCCTATTTCTTCTCTAGCCCGTAGAGTCGTGTCCATGCGATATGCCGGCCGGCACACACTATGATGCGGCGGTGTCGCCATTAATGACATCAGCGGCAACACCGCTGCATCATAGTGTGCGCCGGCTAGAGAAGAAAGAGAAGAAAGAAGAGGAGCTGCACCGAGCATCGGGGGTGAGGGAGTATTGCCGGAGGGTGAGTATTACGTTTATTTTTTATTATGTGCTTGGCATACAGGGGGCTGGCAGGCTGTATACTACATGGAGACTGGCTGTATACTACATGGGGGGTGGCTAGCTGTATACTACACCCTTGACTTATACACGAGTCAATAGGTTTTCACAGTTTTTGGTGGTAAAATGAGGGGTCTCGGCTTATACTCAGGTTGGCTTATTCTCGAGTATATACAGTATATCTCATTTTAAAGGGATTGCCCATTTTACCTCATCGCCTTGCCAGGACCTTGATTTTATATTCATAATCATAAGGTCTTGGCAAGGCGATTGCTCATGGACAGATAGAGATCACATTACCCTCCATCTGCAGCCATTTACTTCTTATACATTTTTATTAATTTAATTGTGTTAAATCATTCTACATTCTCTATATTAAAAGGTTTTTAATTTAGAGAGATCTCTTAGAACAGTGATGGCGAACCTTTTAGGCACTGAGTGCCAAAACTACAAGCAAAATCCACATATTTTTCACAGAGTTCCAAATGCCAATTTAAAGTAATTCACAAGTTTCAATTGTATTGGCGCCCTGATGACACCAATACAAGAGAAAGAAGGAGAAATTTGGATTGTTATTATAGTTTCCCTCTAAAGTCCTCTTAACAGGATGAATCATGGGTCCGGAGAAGAGGCTACAATGATAATCAAGCTCTATCCACACCTCCTTGATTCAGGTTTTGAGTCCAGAATGTTGACCTTTGTGCTGGGCGATGGCCTTGGTGCCCAAAGAGAGGGCTCTGAGTGCCACCTCTGGCACCTGTGCCATAGGTTCACCACCACTGTCTTAGAAGATACATCTCTACATTAATGTGCTTTGAGTTTGTACAACTTTATGGAATCTCTAGTGCAGCCCTTGGTTAGATAAAATGCTATGGTAAGTGAATAGGTTAGTGGTTACAGTGGTATTCTCATCTGGACATGCACTTTTAATCCAACTCCTCTACATACATTAGCGATCTACATCAGATATAGCCACTGTTCACGGACAGACAATGGCAGTGTGAAAAAGCCCTTGCACAAAAACAGACATTTCTGAGTAAGGCAATACCTTGCTCTTCCGAATAACACAGGCTATGGGTTAAGTACACGGCCATGTTCAGAGGCTGGGAGCCATCAGCACAAACTATGGCTAGCTCATGGCCCCATAGCATTCTGTTGGGCATCTGGTGCGCCGAGCGCATACCACCGTGCACCGAAGCTGCTTTGTATATAAAGATTACTAAAGTGTTTAAAGAGAACCCGGCATGCAAAATAACCCCCCTAAACTAAATGTATTTTCATAAACTGCCATTAGAGAGTATTGCCTCTATCCCTTCATTGTCCCTCTACATGCCTGTAAACCTAAGCAATGAGGTCCTAAAGCTGTATGCAAATGGCCTGTGAAATGTCCAATGAAGCATTAGCATATTCAAGCTGTCCACTCTATTCATGAGTGGGAGGCACAGCCACACCCCCAGTGCTTGACTGACAGCCTGTATAATGATGTGAGGCTGTATAATGATGTGCTTGCTGGTGGCCACGCCCCCTGCTGCCTCTGTGTGCATGTGTGTGTGTTTAGGAGAGATACAGCAGCTCCAGGCAGCCATGTGTATAGAGAACATGCCAGGCACTTGTGTAGCTGATGTCTGTGTCTCTCACATGTCAGCAGATGACATACACACACTAGCAATGCTTTACACACAGACATGAGCAGGGGGGGGGAGGGGAGGGGTAACAGGGGTGACATCACTGCCTCTGACCATGTGACCAGCCTCATTTACATGATAAAAAATAGATGATTTTACAATGAATAATGTATGAAATAACTAGATAAAGACTAGGATGGGATCCTTGTGAGCTGCTCCAACAGGTAGTAGTGACAGGACAAGTGACACAGACCTGATGACAGGTGTCCTTTAAACGCTTTACAATGGATTAAGAACATAACGAGGATATGCTCCGGCACCAGCTCACCCTGAGCTGGTGCACGGCATTTGCGGCTTAGAGGCACTATTGAAAAGTGGTAGGTTTCCTTTAAGTGGGCCACAAACAACGACACACGGGCCATTGTTTGCAGTCTGTATGCACAAATGGTCATGTACATGAAGCCTTTAGGTTAACTGCACACAAACATAGAAAGAGGACCTTGTAGTGGGTGGATTCCACAGGCTAAGCAAAGTGCTGTAGACAGGAGTCCCAGAATCATGGTGACATATGAAAGGAGTTCCCGCCAGCCACCCAAACCATAGAGCCAACACTGTCCTATTTCCACCTTTGCAGGTAGCCTAAATCCTTAGAAAATGTAAAAAGCACACAACCTTTGTATGTCTGTATAATGCATACCGCCCAACTTTTGGACGAGAGAAAAATGGGACAAAAGCCCCTCCCCCTTTTTCTAAACCACGCCCATTGTCCCACCCACAAGCATAGTATAATATCAACCTTGAAGGTCCCCAAATAGTACAGTGCCCCTTACTTTGGTCACCGCTATGGACCCGTATAATATCCCCTAAAGCAAATCTGCAACATATAAAACTCTTTAATTTTATCCTCCCTTTACATTTCGTTTTCCACTTATGTATCTCCCCAAACTTACACATAATATTATCTGTACTCCTACCCCCACACCTCCTCACATGGTGTGGTCCCTGTTCTCTATCGTCCTCCTCCTGTAGCCTCCTGTCCTCCTCCTGTAGCCTCCACCTGTCCTCCTCCTGTAGCCTCCACCTGTCCTCCTCCTGTAGCCTCCACCTGTCCTCCAGTCCCACAGTCCCCTCCAGAATCCTCTTGTCCCCCAGCAGCCTCCTCCTGCCCACCAGCAGCCCCCCCGGCCTCTATCCACCTCCTCTACCCCAGCCTCCTCCTGTAGCCTCCAGCCCCCCTGTCCTGCTCCTGTGCCCCACCTCCCCCTTTCCTCCTGTGCCCCACCTTCCCCTTTCCTCCTCCTGTGCCCCAGCTCCCCCCTTTCCTCCTCCTGTGCCCCAGCTCCCCCCTTTCCTCCTCCTGTGCCCCAGCTCCCCCCTTTCCTCCTCCTGTGCCTCAGCTCCCCCCTTTCCTCCTCCTGTGCTCCAGCCCCCCCCTGTCCTTTCTGTAGCCTCCAGCCCCCCCCCTGTCCTCCTCCTGTGCCTCCAGCCCCCCCCCCGTCCTCCTCCTGTGCCTCCAGCCCCCCCCCCTGTCCTCCTCCTGTGCCTCCAGCCCCCCCCTGTCCTTTCTGTAGCCTCCAACTTCCTGCTGGCTCCTCTCCCTGTGGCCCCTTGTCCCCTCAGGTTCTTACCTGCAGTCATTCCATCTTCTCCCCTGGAGTCCGACTGACTTGTGGAGTGGGCGTGGCCAGCCAGGGGCGGAGCTACCTCCTCACATGATTGGTGCAGACATCATGTGAGGAGGTAGCAGGGGCTGGTCCCGCCTCCTCCGGCCCCCATGCCTCGGCTGCTCTGCAGCTCTAAACTACGGGGTCTGGAGAAGGCAGGACAAAGCGGGAAAAGTGGGCGGGGCCCGGGACATTCTCTCCGCCTCCTGTGGGAGAGCCCAAAAAACGGGACTGTCACGTTGAAAGCGGGATGGTTGGGAGGTATGTATAATGTGTTACATTTGCTGTATATTACAATTTTTTAATTGGTCCTCCTTTTTCATGTACATTTTCAGATTTTAACCCTCTTTTACATAGTCCTTAGCAGCAGGACTGTGAAATATTAATTCCAGAATTGTAGCTGGAATTTGTACACTGGGGTGGATTCCTGTGCAAAACCAACATCCTCTATATATAGTTAACCCTTATTGTAGCAACTTCTAGAATAAAAGGTAAAATGTTATTCATACCAAGCAGTAAATGGTATTTAAAAACACACACACAGAAAAAATAAATAAATAACATATAGGCGAGTGTTGGTTTGTTTTCTGCTCTCCAACAGATAAAATTGAATAGCTTATATTAATCTATCTACTGTAAATAAGGTCCCAGTCAAAAATTTAACTGGTCCTGCAATACCTTCTACAGAGATGGCAACACAAACATAAATTTCAAAAAAGTTACGGGCTTAGGATACAGGCTTAGTTTGTAAAGGGGTTGGACCCCTTTTACCATTTAGTTTCCTCAAATCAAACACAATTTTCAAAGCGCTCATGAGCAAGAAACCATATCATACATTACTCTGCATAAACTGCTCAAGTATGTACTGGATTTGGTATATCACACCTATTGTGAACCTAGGAAATACATAGCCCCATCTCTGCATCTTGAAAGCAGTACAGTGAGACCCAGCAGTGACACTTTTAATAGTAATGAAGATCGGTACATACAGATGTTACCAATTACAGCCTTACCCAGATCTGAAGCTTGATTCTTTTGTCATTCCTGTAAATAGTTTTCACTTTGAAGTCTATTCCGACCGTGCTGACAAATGCTGGGGTGAAAGAATCGTCTGCATATCGGAAGAGAAAGGAGGTTTTACCCACGCTACTGTTCCCAATAATTAAGATCTTGAACATGTAATCAAAGTTCTGGTCGGAGGATTCTTTCTGCCCATAACGGGAATCTGTAGCAGATGCCATCTGCGTGGGAAGAGATACATACATTACAGTACATTATGCTATAACAGTAGTTAAAGTGTAATGAGAATGCACATTTATCAGGTTCAGATCAACTGGAAGGCAAAAATAGGAAAGAAAAAAAAAAAAAAAAAAAAAAATAATCAATCAATCAATCATGAGGTTGATGCCATTTAAAAGGGAACCTTTTAGAGCTTCCTCCATGCTCCAGACAGTAAATAGCGTATCCACAAACTGTTATTATAAAACTTCTGACATTAGGAGTTAAAATTATTTTCCGTATTTTTCGGCCTATAAGGCGCACCTTATATATGAACTTATACAGAAATGTACTACAGACAAGATATACTGTACATTTACCAGTGTTTAATAGCTCCACCCCCAGAAATTTCCTGCACCTTCCCACACAGTATACAGGGTCCCTAGCTCCTGAAGTGCCCTGGCACCACAACTAACATTGTGCCCATCCTGCCCTCCCCTAGCACGGAGAGACCGGAGCTGCCATAGTGCCGACCACGAGGCAATCATCATCATCATCAGTAAACAATCCCCCATACCTGCCAGCCCTGTAACAGGGGAAAGAGAAGGAGCCACAGGGAACCCCACAGAAATAACACCCTGGGGAGGAGGGAAGGATAAGGGGCAGAGGGAGACCGCTTAACCCCTGCTGCATCACCCTGCATTAACCCCCAGCAGCCCATACCTCTGAGATCGGAGCTCTCTGACACGCTGAAGACAAGTTTCCCGGGAAGTGTAGCTGGCTTGAACTGTGCACACCTGCTGGTCATTTTTAGGTACTGCATTTGATCCTGCGCCTTATACTCCAGTGCGCCTTATATATGAACCTAGATGTCTTAGCAGGCATTTATTAGAGGTTCGCCTTATAGTCCGTTGCACCTTATAGGCCGAAAAATACGGTATATATGAAAGTTTACCTATTATTGTATATACTCGTGTATAGGCCAAGTTTTTCAGCACAAAAAAGTGATGAAAAACCTCACCTTGGCCTGTACTTGAGTCAATTAAAAAAAAAAAAAAAAAAAAAAACACTTAATACTCACCCTCCGGCGACCTGATGCTCAGAGCAGCACCATTTCGTTCTTCTTTTTGCTCTAACAGCCGGCAGAGACGAGTCCACACAATCTGGCGGCTGGCGCACACTATGATGCTGCTGATGGCATAGTGTATGCCGGCCGTCAGATTGCGTGGATGCTATAAGAAAGAAGGAGCCGGAGCATCGGGGAGCTGAAGGTGACCACCCGAAGGCGAGTATGTGCTTGGCAAACTGCAGCCGGGCTGGCTGGCCAAATAGTACTGGGGGCTGGTTGGCTATTTACTGGGAGGCCGGGACCAATGCATTTCCCATCCTCGGCTTATACTCAAGTCAATAGGTTTTCCCAGTTTTTGGTGGTAAAATTAGGGGTCTCTGCGTATACTGGGGTGGATTATACTCAAGTATGTACGGTATTTACCTAATATTATATTATATTACCTGCCTCCCTTACCTGTGTATCTGGAGAGTGTTCAGCACAGAGCAGAGTCAGAGTTTCCCTCGCTCCTCAAATGCTCATTTTTGAGTTTGAAAAAAACCCCTCCTTCTCCCAATTACCTTTTTTTTCCCCACAGTCTCTGCAAGAGGAGCAAGCAGGGGTGGGGGCAAAGAGACCTGAGTGAAGGTGGCCCCCCCACCTTGTTCAAATCAAACAAACTTGGTGTCAAACGTTTGTGCAGCAAAAATTTTCGTTTGTGTCGCTATGGTTTTTAAGATTTTAATGAAAGTTTCCAGAGGTCATCAGAGGTCAACCAGCCCCCTACATTGCCCAAACCAAACAAACAAAGCTGGTGCCAATCAATTCTGCTACATTTGTGCTGCTCAAATTTTTGTTTGTGCTGCTTTTGTTTTGAATATGTGAACAAAAAATGAAAAGGTCAAAAGTTCAAGCAGCCCTCCCCCCACATTAACCGAATCGAACAAAACTGGTGTCAAACGTTAGTGCTACGTTTGTGCAGCAAAAATTTTCGTTTTTGCCGCTATCATTTTTAATATATTCATACTTTTTTCCAGAGGTCGTCAGAATTCATTTCTTCCAAAGTACAATGTGTTTGCTAGCTCCCCCTGGTGATCAAACCAGGGAAGTGTCACTAGGTTTGTTTTTTTACATACCTTAAAAATGATAGCGGCACAAATGAAAATTTTTGCTGCACAAACCAGCACTAACGTTTGACACCAGTTTTGTTTGATTCGGTTAATGTCTGTGTGTGGGGGGGGGGGGGGCTAGTTGAACTTTTGACCTTTAATTTTTTGTTCATTTATTCAAAACAAAAGCAGCACAAATAAAAAATTGAGCAGCGCAAACAGGGCAATGTGGGGGGGCTGGTTGACCTCTGGAAACTTTCATGAATATCTTAAAAATGATAGCGGCACAAACGAAAAATTTCTGCTGCACAAACCAGCACAAAAGTAGCACAAACGTTTGACACCAATTTTGTTTGATTTGGACAAGGTGGGGGGGCCAACTTCACTCAGGTGGCAAAGAGTGCCTGGAGCAAGGTTCCCCCCCCCCCCCCAAACTCACAGATGAACATTTGAGGAGGGAGTAAACTCTGCTCTGTGCCGAATACTCCCCAGGGACACAAACTGGCAGAGAGCCAGGTAAACTTTAATGGTTATTAAAAGTCATTGTTTTAACCACTAATGCCGGAAGTTTTATAAAAATACTTTGGGGATCAGCTACTTATAGGACATGGAGGTGGCTCAAAAAGGGTCCCTGGTGACAGCCTCCCTTTTTGACTGATGGTAGATGTGTAGAACTTATATGCTTGTTCTTTTTTGTAGGTACTGGAGCTTTTCTTAGTATGTGCAGGAACAGCACAATTCGCCAAAAAAAGTTTAAAAAAATATGCAGATTAGCCGTTGACGTCATCTGAGCGCCTCTCAGCATCACTGTGCTTTGATCAATGCACACCCGCATTGCCATAGTCCTGCCTGTTCCAGTCTGAGAGCCGGGAATGAACTCTCTCCAAGCCTCCATTGACATCATAGTGTTTGCGCAGCCAGCGTGCATGGATCTGCCACTATCGGAAGTAAGAAGATGACTTGTGGGGGGGGGGGGAGGGTCAGAAAGGAGAGTATTGACTTTATGTGCTGGGCATACTGGGTGACTATATACTGGGGGACATAGACATACCCAATATGCCAGCTCTCCAACGCCTTATCCCTCCTTGGACTCCCTCACTTACTCCCCATGTACCTCCAGAGCAAAGCATACATGTAAAAAGACTCCTTACGGTCAGTTGCCTCTGGTGGTCAGGATCACATGAGCAGGCAGGGACAAGGGTCATCTGAGCACATGCGCAGATGACGTTATTGCACTGCGGCCTGTGTAGCAGAGAGTAACATGCAGACACAGAAGAAGCCATGTTGCACATAGCTATGTAGCCATGTGTGGTTGTAGCCATTGTACCCCATTGTACTCACTTTTTAACCCCTTAAGGACTTGCCCATTTTTTTGTTTTTGGGTTTCCATTTTTGGCTCCCCACCTTCAAAAATTTAGAATTATTTTTATTGTTCCCCATGTACAGAGCTGTATGAGGACTTGCTTTCTGCATAACAAATTGTACTTTGAAGTGACAGTATTTAATATTCCATGCCATGTACCGGGAAGTGTTAAAATTCCAAATCCAGGGTTTCGGTTTTTACAACTCACTGTGTGGTCCGAATGACACGTCTCCTTTATTCTTAGGGTCAGTAAGGTTCATGGTAATACATTTTTAAAAAATTCTTCATTTTGTAATCTTCTGATGCTAATAACTTTTTCATGCTTCGGTGTACAGAGCCATAGGGTGTAATTTTTTGCGAGACAAGCTGAAGTTTTCATTGTTACCATTTTGGGGGACTGCATGACCTTTTAATCACTTTCTTAAACTTTATGTATTGCAAAATGGTGAAAAACTGGTTACTATTTTCAGATATGGAAATACCCAAAATGTTTATGATTTTATCTGTTTATTTACTTTTATAACCAGTTCTAGTGAAAGGGGGCGATTTGAACTCTTGTGTTCATTCAGACAGCCGTCTGGGGGGACGTACATGCGGCCACAATTTTGAGGTCGCAAGTACATCCCCATAGATGGCAATGGCTGCCCAGTGGCAGTACAGTGCCACACATGTGTGGCCGCGTTCCACGTTGTACACCGGGAAAAGATAGAGCATGCTCCATCTTTTCCTGACTGTGCTCCGCTGTTTCCCATGGAGGGGGGAGGGTCACCTCCTCTCCAGCATACCGCGTGTGAATGTACCCTTAGGTTTGTTACATTTTTTAAACTATTTTTTAGAGCTCCTGCCATATACCGCAATATTACTGAATTGCAGTATATGGAGAATTTCCTATAGATCTGTGCACATTTACCACCAATAGAGGGCGTTACTGGTGGGTGTTTACTACAATACAACATACTCCCTTAACAGACATTTTATCATGTCACAAGTAATTGAAGGGTTAAAGATGGACATACAATTGATTATTTAAAGGGGTATTCCCAAAGATAAGATTCTTAAATATATTCAGAATAGCAAAATAACACATTCTCTAATTTAATGTTATCATCAAAAATACAGCATTTCACAGATATAATTCCAACCTGTCTATCAGTCCTGGTGTATACAATTTTGGTTGCCCTGTGATCAGAGATTAAATCTTCTGAGTATGGTCCGGCAGAGTAGATTCTTCTCATGAATAGCTTCTTCTGTCTGTACGCTACATTGCAATGCTCTCTGCCTCCAGCAACTCCATTACAAGAGGAACTAAGACAGAGACACTTCCTGCCGGCAAGCAGAGTGCAGAGTCTACACTACATGCTATAGGTTAAGGTCTTTATCCAGGAGAGGGAGGTACTCTGTGTGTGTTGATGTAGCAGAGATGTGGCAGAGCCAACAGTCTGTGTTTTAGGTGAAATGTAGCAGAGCTTAGGTGTGTTATTGAGTCCATGAGATGGATATAACACACATCTCTCTTATTCTATGTGTAGAATGATACAAGTAGAATGTTCAGAAGCTAAAGAAGCGAATAAAAAAGTGTATAATCTAAGCACATTGTCAGCACACAGCACAGAGTTTCTGGTTAGAGAGTCCCCAACCACACTCTGAAATTTTACACTGACCATCACTGAGTGATAGGAGCTACAACAGCAATAAAACTGGTGTAAAATTGTAAAGTAAGGGGGTTAAAAATTATCTTTATTGTGTAAACATCACTAGG
Organism: Engystomops pustulosus; assembly: GCF_040894005.1. Taxonomy (NCBI): domain Eukaryota; kingdom Metazoa; phylum Chordata; class Amphibia; order Anura; family Leptodactylidae; genus Engystomops; species Engystomops pustulosus. The sequence goes on from NC_092411.1 coordinate 175,599,896, forward strand.
GGGATTACAATTTGGGCAGTATAAGGGAGGGGGAAAGAAACTCAATACAATTCGGCCAGCCGAGAAAATTGAGTGAATTACATGGCCAGTCTGACCCTGGATATGACTGGCCATTGCTGCTGGTTAGCCACCAGTGATCTTACTCCCGTCATCCTGCTACGGCTACATCTTCACAAGAACACTGTAAATCAAGATTTAAATTAAAACAAACCCCAAAAACACACACACAATATCCTATAGTTAAGCCACAATTTGGAATTTAATATTCACAGATGCTAAATAAATGTGTTAGGCTACATTCACACTGCCGCATGGGGGGGGGGGGGACACGTATATGCGGCCGATATATGTTCCCCACAGACAGCAATGAGCGCACGGCAGCACGGTACCGCTCCGTACCCCATAAAAAGATAGGATATGTCCTATTCTTTCAGGGCATACGGCGCAGTGCGCCACATATCCCTATGGAGAGGGGCGGGGGTGAGCAGTGCTCAGCTCCTCCTCCTCTTCCCGTGCGCTGTTGTGTGCCCGCCGTTCTACGGTACGGCGGGCAATGGCAGAATGAATCCAGTCTCACTAAGAGTTGACAATCTTTTAGTAAACTCGCTGGGGGAAAGGCGGACCATCATGCCTTGGATTCCAATTTTTTGCTATAAAGGATGAAAAAGTAGCAAATCTGGCTGTATGCGACTTCTACAGGCTTGTGCACCTTTAAACTGTTGGCTGTGCACAAGGTGGGGTAGGGATGATGCTCCAAGCCAAATTTACTATACTGATGCAGGTTATAACTAAAATCTAAGTTGGATCTGGTGAAGATTTCATTCCTGCACACAAGTGCTTCCCCAGAAACCTCTTAGGGTGCATTCACGACTGTTGGGGCAATGTACACAACTGCTCGTTAACACTTAATTTCTAATCAGCCAATCACATGGTGGCAACTCAGTGCATTTAGGCATGTATACATGGTCAAGACAATCTCCTGCAGTTCAAACCGAGCATCAGTATGGGGAAGAAAGGTGATTTGAGTGCCTTTGAACGTGGCATGGTTGTTGGTTCCAGAAGGGCTGGTCTGAGTATTTCAGAAACTGCTGATCTACTGGGATTTTCACTCACAACCATCTCTAGGGTTTACAGAGAATGGTCCGGAAAAGAAAAAACATCCAGTGAGCGGCAGTTCTGTGGGCGGAAATGCCTTGTTGATGCCAGAGGTCAGAGGAGAATGGGCAGACTGGTTCGAGCTGATAGAAAGGCAACAGTGACTCAAATCACCACCCGTTACAACCAAGGTAGGCAGAAGAGCATCTCTGAACGCACAGTACGTCGAACTTTGAGGCAGATGGGCTACAGCAGCAGAAGACCACACCGGGTGCCACTCCTTTCAGCTAAGAACAGGAAACTGAGGCTACAATTTTCACAAGCTCATCGAAATTGGACAGTAGAAGATTGGAAAAACGTTGCCTGGTCTGATGAGTCTCGATTTCTGCTGCGACATTCGGATGGTAGGGTCAGAATTTGGCGTCAACAACATGAAAGCATGGATCCATCCTGCCTTGTATCAACGGTTCAGGCTGCTGGTGGTGGTGGTGTCATGGTGTGGGGAATATTTTCTTGGCACTCTTTGGGCCCCTTGGTACCAATTGAGCATCGTTGCAACGCCACAGCCTACCTGCGAGTATTGTTGCTGACCATGTCCATCCCTTTATGACTACAATGTACCCAACATCTGATGGCTACTTTTAGCAGGATAATGCGCCATGTCATAAAGCTGGAATCATCTCAGACTGGTTTCTTGAACATGACAATGAGTTCACTGTACTCAAATGGCCTCCACAGTCACCAGATCTCAATCCAATATAGCATCTTTGGGATGTGGTGGAACGGGAGATTCGCATCATGGATGTGCAGCCGACAAATCTGCAGCAACTGTGTGATGCCATCATGTCAATATGGACCAAAATCTCTGAGGAATGCTTCCAGCACCTTGTTAAATCTATGCCACGAAGAATTGAGGCAGTTCTGAAGGCAAAAGGGGGTCCAACCCGTTACTAGCATGGTGTACCTAATAAAGTGGCCGGTGAGTATATCTGGCCGCAATTTAGGTCCCCCATAGATGGGACACAACTCATTCTGGGACAGCAGCAGTGTGTTAGCACTGCAGTTCGGAGACATGTAAAGAGTGAGGGGCATGCCTCAGTAGCCCTGCCCATCTCAGTCCAAATTTATATAGGTTTTTTAATGTTTTAGTAGATTTTAAGTCTTTAAATTAAATTTAAATTAAAGTCTTTAAAACAAAAAAAAAAACCCTCTGTTTTGCCATGCAATATTTTGCATTCTACAGTGTATGGTGTCTTTTCTTGCGGTCTTCATTCATTGCAACCATTTTGGTGGCGATTCGGACATTGGGTTGCTATTTTCAGGGTTCACTGCTTTTTATGAGTTTTTATATTTTGATAGATTTTGGAATGCGACAATACCCAACATGTTTATTTTGTTTATTTTTATATCAATTCTAAGTAAGGGGATTAGCTTTTAGTTTTTTTTTCCATGTTTTACTGTATTTTTAGACTCCCTAGAGCACTATGACCCTAGGGGGTCTGATTGAGTGTACATCCAGTATATCCTGGTATGGTAAGGGGGTTATCTTATATCTAGTCTATTAACCTCCTGTGCTCTGGGAATCCCATTCAAATCACGGGATGCCCAGGCAGACACAGCACTCAGTATGAACGCTGTATCAGAGGCTGCTGTGATAGGGGACTAATAACATCAGCCCCCTGTCACAGTACAGGATAGGGCCGTCACACAGACACCTCACTACTGCTGATGGCAATGTGAGGTCATGTGGCCAGAGATCTGCGCTCCGGTCACATGACCTTCTATAGACCCATGCGCTACTGCAGTGAATAGACTGCAACTAGGAGCCAGTTAGAGGGAGAGGAGAATAGTCTGAAGCGGATTTATCCACATCCGACTATTTTTGAAGAGTAAATCTGCCTGTACAAGTGTAATAGAGGCTTGTATATGCGTTGTCGCAATGTCAGCATTACACATATGACTGCATGAACGCATTAACCTTCCTTTAACCCCACAAAAGGGGATACATAGCACTCTAGAGAAAGGATGATGTGTTAAATTTTGATTGTGTCCAGCGGCCCTGGAGGAGCATGAATAGGAATGCCCCCATGCTATCGAAGATTCTCTAAATTATTACTGAGCTACAGAGTATTTATCTAGCTTAAAAGAAGACCAGAATTTTACCGCCCAAACCAACAATGCCTGCTGGTAAAGGATTAAAAGTCCACCACATATCACCTAAAATTAGCTGCCAGTGAGACACTGTACCTTAATTACAGACATGTTTCTGATATGCAAATTATGACTCTTATCCTCTCTCAGGTTGCCAGTGAACTATGCCCCCTTATTTTGACAGACAGCTCGGTGTCTCTTTAAATCACTGCTCTGCCTCCTGGTATTTAGGGGACGTCTTCCAATATTTAACTACAGAATGCCTGAGTTTCGTAGTAGAAATAGAGCTAACATTTGCATACCTACTGAGCGACTCAAGGTTCCGCCGATAATTAATTTATGCACGCCCCCCAGGCGATTGACACAGCGACACTATACTTAGAGAGCCGGTGACATCACCAGCTCGCGCTGTGCTATTTTTGCGCAGTCATAGCATATTCAGTATATTTTCCTAAAGTATTGCTTCTATAGGAAAATGTCATCATCATGCCATGCAGAAGTCATAGTGATCCACCTTGAAACACATCAGAAATGTCTCAGAGCAAAAAGTCAGGCTATAAAAGCATTCATTAGAGGAACTCCTACGGATAAATTGAAACCAGACATATACAGTACAAGCCATAAATAGTGAAGCCTCTGAAAAAAAAAAAAAAATAGTGTAATTTTTTTTTTTTCTAAATTGTACTGCATTTCGATTTTTTTCGCCAGTTTCCCAGTACTTTGCATGGAATAGTAAATACAGGCAGTGTAAGGCCCCTTCCACACTTGCGTTTTTCACACGCGTTTTCTGGGCGTGTTTTTGATGCACAGAACTTGCATTGCACTCTGACTCATTGTAATCAATGGGCTTTTTCACACACGCGCGTTTTTTTTTTTTAAATGTGCGTTTAAATCTCGACATGCTCTACTTTTGCAAGTCACGCACATGAAAAATGCACCATACAAGTCTATGGAGACGCAGCAAAAACGCATTGCACTCTGAGACACTTACAAGTGCAATGCGTTTTTCACGCATCAATTACCATAGAAAAGATAGAGCTCAGTCCTGAGTCCTTTTCACGCACATTACCTGCACGTGAAAAACGCATTGAAATTGCATTGAAAATGCGTGTGAAAAACAGACATTGAACAAACTGACTGAAAACTGATTGATGCAAAAATGTCAGTTTTTCACTGACCAAACCCTGATCGCACTCTGACGTGATCTGCAACGCAAGTGTGGAAGGGGCCTAAAGTAGATATGTGTCCCTCAGAGCTGTACAATTAAAACAAAAAAGTTATAGCTTTCGGAAGGTAGAGAGTGAAAAACGGAAACCCAAAAATGAAAAAAGGTTTAACGAAGTTTGTTCAAAATTTTGATACTGATGAAGGTTTTTTTTTTAGTAAAGGTTATCAATGGCAGATCTGCAACAGAGCGTACATCAACATTAGTTTAGAGGTAATCTGAACATATCATTAAACACCATCAGTTTTTGTTTTGTTCCTCAGGACTTCATATTAAAACTCTATATGACGTCACCCGAGCGCCTCGTGAAACCTCATATTTCAATTTCTGCACTCCCCCCACAGAGCATAGATAGGCGACGGGTGGGACAGCTAGTGCTATGGGGGGTGGGGGGGCATGACATAGCCTGGGTGGCCCATGGTAACTTGCATACATTTTATAGTATAGTACTTTATATTTCTGTGATTGTGGCTTATAGTGTTATAAGAAAAGAAGTCCTGAGGACCTTCCTATTAGCACACATCTTCCATCATACTGTCAATGGTTATGCAGTGTGATCTCAGACAGGTTCTATTTAAAAGTAAATCTACCATATGTTTTCGCAGATAACACCTGTTTACACCTGCGTTCGACAGGTTCCTTTACACGTTCTGGGACAGATTTACCGCCATGTCCCTGCACATCGGAGTAGAGGGGCGTGGAGGGGGATGCAGACGGCGGGGGAGATGGGTGGCGCTTGGAGGGTATTCCTGCTCCAGGCCTGCGCATTTAGGGGAGTGTAACAGAAAGTCCAGATGCAAGTGTGAATTGGGTATATAACGTTACCCTTACCAATTGATAACATGAATGACAGTGTCACAGTGTGTGGAATTATGGCAATTTAGAAATAAACTTTCACTTATACAATGCGTTTTGGACAATGATCTCAAAGAAAACAATGTAAAATGCATTTGTCATTGCAATTTTTGTTCTATTAGACAATGCTTACTTTGGCTTTATAGCGAATTAAAGTTAGTCATTAAAATAAAACTGTAAATAAAGGGGGACATTTTATCATAATCCGCTGCTTGTGTGCTAGCGTATGGGAAAAAAAAAAAAAAAAAACCCTGTCACCGTTGCCCTACGGATGTATTAGCTGTGTAGAGTATAATTCTACACCAGTCCTGACTGCTGTAGAACTGCGCTATTATCAACCACTCAGATTCAACAATTCCTAGTTGTTGCAACTGCATTCTTGCCCTGGCGTAACCCTCTTTACACCTAAAGGAACACCACAAGAAACGCAAATGAGAGATCACAGAGGCAGGTCACAACTAAAACCATAAGTTGCTGAGCGGTCACTTTGAATTTCATGTGGTGTTGAGATGCCCCGTGCAGTGGGGCTTGTGATCAAGTGACTTGTGTAGACCTTTCACACAGCTCCTCTCAATCTGCCTCTCCTCACTCCCCTCTGCACCAGGTGTTTAAACGTATTATTGACATCATATAGACACTGAGGACATGTTCACATATGGCACTAGCGTTTGTGTTACAAACGCAACGCTACATCCTAAGCTGGCCTCACTCGATTACACATGCAACGCGTTATGTTAACATTGCGTACTTAACAGCAGTGTAAACTATCCTCAGCTGTTGTGAGGTTTACATTGCATGATGTTTCCATTGCATTTTGAAATACAATACTTGTGAATGCAACCTTAATGGGTATAAAAAAAGATAAAAAAAAAATAAAGCATTGTTTTGAAGTTGCTCCACAGTTTATATACCATACATTTATTTTGCAACATATGACACATCTAAAAACATTATGATGTTGTGGATATCTTTACAAATAATAATTGGCCTTGTGTGCATATTCCTTATACATTGTCAGTAATTAAGATCCAATTGTATAACAGACTCATTATCATTTCACAATTATTGTTTACAGCCAAATCATCTATACTCAAGTCTATATAAAGAGGTGAAGGGTTATATATGTTGTCTACTTGCATAATGATTGATTCTAATGGGTCAATCTCGAATCTTCAAACATACTAATAACTGGTAATGGGTTCCCAAAAAATTAAAGTATAAATGTTTTGAGAGTGGAAAGGAGCTATGTGCAACCATATAATCTGCTCCATGGCCATTCCAGAAGTGTTACTGCAGAGGAGGAGGGACAATGGGAACTGGCAAATTAAAATTCTGCACGATTTCCTGGGGAGAAATGTGCAGATTCTGTAAGAACAAACTGCAAAAGCTGAAGATACAGAGGGAAAGGAGCATTGCATTACTAAAGAACAAAAGGATGGCCTGTCGTCTAATGGTACTAGGTCACCTTAATAGCTTTCCAGTCACACAAAATATGGACAATAGTGTATCCTGCTATATAACATTATATTAGCATTGCACTCTTTTTACATTTGAATACTATATTTAAAAAGTAGCATTTGCAATTGTATGATGCTGGATATAAATAGAGAGAAGTAGATTAAAAAATATACAGTACATTACAATCACTAAATAGTATCTATTGTTAAAGAGCTACCTTCCAGTATTTGTCTTTATAAAGAGAACATGAATGGAAAATATTACATATACCTATTCATACATTTTTTTTCCATAAGTTAACTATGTGACGCTTCATAAATATACAGGTACAAATAATGAAGTAGATTACTAATATTTGAAAGCGCTCTGTGCTATGGATTGATATTGAAGGTCAGGCATTATCTTACAGTTATTTAATGAGACAATGTGCAAATAAATACAATCAGAATAACCCTATGACCTGCTATTTATTGATTAAAAGCCATAAAGAGAGATTCCTATCACAGACCCAAGATCTGCAATTGATTCTCCATTCTTCCCCTCCCCCATACAGCGTAAAATAATCTAGAATAATGCACAGCCTATTCAATGAAGAACATTAATTATTCAGTGTCTTTATTTTAACACCTATGTGTAAAAATAGCCAGGAGGATATCACATATCATACAGCCAGGGATGAGAAATCGGTAGTGGACAAAAAGACATTGTCAATGACATGCAGCAGTGCCACCTCCTAGAAGATGGGGTTTATGGCCGGCACCCATTACAACAGACGAGGGACCGAATCTGACTACTGCAGTAGCCCTTCATAGCAGGGCAGTCTGGAGATGGGTGATAGCCGCTCTGCAGCTATGGATGCTCAATAGGGCATCATCATGGTCCCTTCCTCCGCCCGCTGGGGGATTTATAGATGGATGGCAGCTGAATATGCTGCTACTGGAGGACATCTGATGCCAGCATCCTCCTATGACAAATGAAGGTTACCTGCACAGTGGGTACAAGGGTGGCATCGCCATAGTGAGCTCGTACTTATCTCTCAGTGTGTGCCGCCCTTAGAGTCAAGCCTGCTGATAGCAATAAGCCATATAAGACGCCATTCTCTTACCTCTCTTTATGTAGCTCGAGTCTTATTGCACCAATGCAGCAGCTCTCTCCCTGCACCTGCAGAGCACACGCTGACGTCAGATGACTGACAGATGCGAAATGGTGCTGGGCGTGGCTCCAACGCTCTCTCTCCGCCCTATCGGTGAAAAATGAATGATTTCATTGGCAAGCAGGGATAGCCAATGAAAAATCGCCGCCTGTGTTGCTCATTAAGAGGGGAGGTGATAGTTGCCTCGGTGAACGGCATGATGAGCCCGCCCCTTGTGCATCCATTATTGATAGTGGAGGCTGACACATATGTAGCCTCTGAACGAGGCCGAGCTGCTGCCATAACGTCCTAAGTCGCCATTCCTGCAGCGGACGTAACATTGCCCGCAGACCGCATTATAATGTATTGAGCGGGTCCCAGCAGTCTACTCAGCAGGAAGAAAACCACCCGGCACTCCATTATATGTGTGCACCGTCCAGTCACATAGATACTGCCCCTACCTCAGGGATTGGTCCATGTATTGTGCCACCACTCGACCTTAGGCTTTCTCATTTCTATAATAAGTAGAGTAGAAGAAAAGTTCTGGCCAGTCTGAACCCTTTTATTTAGGAAACATAGGGGGCGCCACTGCCAGGTTATGCGCATTTATAGTGGCTGGCTAAAAGTTATGCAAAATAATGGATTGGAAGATTTGCCACAGCAAATTTCTGACGTTTCAAGAAGCTGCGCTGTTCTTCATGCAACACAAATCTCTGAAGGGGGCGTTCCTGTGCTCAGTCGGACTGAGCCCAAGATTTAACATGCAAATCTGATAGAAGTGTGTACTACGCCCTATGTTAAAGGGATGACCGGAAAAATTTGGTGCACTCTGTCAGGCCAGTGCAGGGGAACGCCAGATTCATGAAGAACGGGAGCCAAAATTCCTGAATCTGGCGCACCCTGCACTATACACAGGCAAACCGCTCATAGTACACACTGTACTTTTCTGCATAAATGTGCCCCAATGTTTATTTCCTTGAGGTATCTAAAATGTTGTACAAGTGGTCAGGGCTGTATTAAGGTAGATGGAGATAAGGAGTAGGTGGGGGCCCCCACTGAATGTAGCCCAGACAGTAGTGCACATTACTATTCTAAATTATTGTTATTCTAAACTTTCTCCTACTTACATATTCTCCTGGCTGCTCACCTAGCTGGTAGAGTGGCAGTAGCATGTATACTAGTCGTAGTGACCACACCAGTCCCATGCTCCACTGCTTCCCTGAGGGAGCGTTCACACGTTCAGTTTTTCAGAAGCAGTTTTTGAAGCCAAAAGCAGGTGTGGACGATAATGGGTGAGAACATATTGAGAAGGAGATCCGGGCAGCATGCGTTGCAAGAGATACATCACAAGTCAATAGGATAGATAGGTACAGGCGGTCCCCTACTTAAGAACACTCGACTTACATACGACCCATAGTTACAAACGGACCTCTGGATATTGGTAATTTATTGTACTTTAGTCCTAGGCTACAATAATCAGCTGTAACAGTTATCACAGGTGTCTGTAATGAAGCTTTAGTGTTAATATTGATTCTTATGACAACCCAACATTTTTAAAATCCAATTGTCACAGAGACCAAAAAAGTTCTGGCTGGGATTACAATGATAAAATATACAGTTCCGACTTACATACAAACTCAACTTAAGAACAAACCTACAGACCCTATCTTGTATGTAACCCGGGGACTGCCTGTATATACTAAAAAAACTTTTCCCCTGATGAAGTCACCTCGTGTGACGTAACGCGTGGGATGAATTCTCACACCTCCTGGCTGAGTAAGGTGTCCGTTACCCCTAGCGCATTTCTTGGTCTGTTTATTGACTAACACACCTTGCAAAACTTTTCATCTGACAGGTTGTATAGAGAGGGTTTTTAGTATATACCTATCTATCCTATTGACTTGTGATGTATCTCATCTGTTTACATTATTGTTTACAAAAATTGTTTACATAAACACTGCTTGAATTTGTTACAGCCAGAGGGGTCTGTGATGGTGATTGTATTGTTTTCACCGCACTGAGTCTTTGCAGTGTATACCAGTACACTTAAGTGTTTTTATCTATTTTTTTGGTCTCTTGTTCTGTGTATGTATTCTAATAAAGATTGTTAACAATTCATGGTCGTTATGACACTTCTTCTTGTTCTTGCGACAAAGCGCAACTTGTGAACGCGCCCTAAGGGTCGTGTCACACGTGGCGTTTGGAACCCATTTTTAGTCCTTTTTTAAGCAGTCCATTAAAAAACGCATGCGTTTTAAAAACGTCTCAGTTTTTGACCGTTTATGTTTTTTTTCCCAATTATCTTAATTAAGATAATTAAGAAAAATGGTCAAGAAAAGGATGCGTTTTCGAAAAATGCATGCTTAAATACGGATTCAAAACGCCACGTGTTACACCACCCTAACACTGATCGGCTATGGCTTGGCTGGCAATGTTAGGACAATGTTGGTTGATAGAGCTGGTTTTAGGGTTTATTTTAAGCTGTTCTTCTCAGTGGTGCAGATAACTTTTTTGATCACTTTTTGTAACATTTTTGTATAGCCATTATATGAAAAAAAGTTTTGGGTTTTTTTATCTTGCAGCGTACACCGAACGGGTTTCCAATTTATTGTTCAGATTGTTATGGGGGCGCCCCCAATATGTGTTTTTTTTTTGTGTTTTTGTACTTTATTTGGTGTATATATATAATGTTGGTGTTTAAGGAACTTTTACTTAATTCATTCATTATTTTTATTAAAATATTATAAAAACTTTAAACACAAGTGTAGACGGTGCCAGAAGCTGCGGTTGTCAGCTGTATATTACAATTGACACCGCCTCTAACACCCATGATGTGGTTGCTCTCCCCATGGATCTGACCCACATGCTGCATTTCGGGTGAGCTGATCCTCCTAAAAGTTCCCCAGGGCTGCCCGATGGCCTCACATGTCAGGCCCTGCTTCTTGGCAGAACCCAACTGTAACACATGTTCAGTGAGTCACGTAACACACTGCAATACATTGTGGGGCAAATTTACTTACCTGGTCCTGTTGCAATCCCCGATTCGGACGGTCCGACGAAGATGAAGTCTGGTGCAATTCACAAAGCTCGTGGGCCCAAGTCGATTCCCCGTCGCGATGCGGCACAAAACGGAAATCAATCGGGAAACCCTATGAAAATGCACTCCACGGACCCTTAGTAAATGAGCCCCAGTGTGTTAACTGAATATGAGCTTAAACAAGGGATCGTTTGTAAAAGAGTAAAAAAAAGGTTTAAAACAGTGTATTAAATGTTAGTGTTTTTTAAAATAAATAAAGGGAAAGCCCTCCAAACACCTCTTTTGCACACTCATGTAGTAAAATTTTGGCTGTAAACAATCATATTACCCACCCGGGTGTTGCATGATACCAGAATTGTCAAACCAATGGAATAGGACCACCGCCACAGCACCCCGATGTACGTTTCGCCGTTGCTTCCTCAATGGGACATTGGTGGAATCAGGAGAAGGAAGAGCTAGTTGCCGGGAGAAACTATTCAGGATGACAGGCTTTAAAAGGGAGACATGGAAGGAATTTGGGATGCGCATGGTGTGAGGAAGACATAGCTTGTAATCCATGGAGTTAATGTGCTTCCGCACTTCGAATGGACCCTGGAAACGAGGACCGAGTTTGTAGCTGGGAATCTTTAGCCAGACATACCTGGAGGACAGCCACAGTTTATCACCCAGAAAGAAAACTGGGGAAGACCTGCGTTTCCTGTCCGCCTGGGTTGTGGTGTGGGCGGACCCCCAAAGTAGAGACTGACAAGTTTTCTTCCAGATGGACTTGAGGTCTTGTACCAAGTCTTCCACGGCGGGACCATCAGAAGCCACGGAGAGAGGAAGAGGTGGGATTGGATGTTGTCCCAAAAGAACAAAGAAAGGATCGGCACCAGCAGACTCAGAGTCCAGAGAATTATAGGAGAATTACGCCCAAGGTAACAGGGTGGACCAGTCGTCCTGTAGAGCAGAAACAAAGTGCCGTAGATAGCAACCCAGAGTGTGATTGACTCTCTTCACTTACCCATTAGACTGCAGATTATAGGCAGAGAAGTCTAGTTTTACTTGAAGTTGGTTTCACAAAGAGCGCCAGAATCTGAGTCCACCGATAGCTGGCTATAGGCAGTGACAACTTAATTCGGATACAGGAAGCACAGGAACTCACAAAGTCTTGTACAAGTGAATAGTGTCCAAGAACAAAATTGACCACCATATGTATCACGTTAAATATATATTTTTACTCCAAGATTCTTCATAAAACGTTCACATTTTCAATCAATATACAATGAAACTATCGAAGTAAAACAGTGGTAGATTGCAATTTTAGACCACAGACACAGTGAGTAAATCAATGTCCATTCATACTCGCATAGGCTTAATAAAAGTCCACCCGATAAATAGCCGATGTAGACATTTCACGTGTCTCGATGTATAGGCAGAGACCTCTACTCAATTCAGACGGCTCCCGAAGGTACTACGAGCACTATGCTGTGATGTTTCGGGTGTCACGCCCCCTTCCTCAGACATGGTGATTTCTGAGGAAGGGGGCGTGACCCCTGAAATGCCACGGCATAGTGATTCTTCTCTGCTTCAGTTTTCTAAGCCTCTACCACCTCCCAATTGACAAGGTCACCTGTCTCCTTGCAAAGGGAGGATATGACACCAGCCATCACCAAGAAGAGAATTGTTCAGTTTTCTATCCTGCAAACAATGGAGAAAAGGCAGAAGTTTGGCCCATCTCACAACCCATGAGCCCTGGTCCTGGCTGGAACTGTAACAAAATTGCTTTAAAAAAAAAAAAAAAAAAGCTTTAAAAATCTTATGGGGGTTGCTGTTATTACGTCATACACGTCATTCCCAACCCCCACTTCTTTTCTGGACCGGCCACTCCCACCTGCATCAACATTTTGTGGAGAAAATAAGGCGTGTACTGTGCAAGGTGCACATGGAAAAAGAACGCAAACACAAATTCAGAGTACAGTATATCACGTTATTAATACAAGATAACATATGCAATCATTATCAAATATAAAGACCACGTAATTCATGAAGGTCACAGTACCAGTTAAAAGAGACATGCATCTCACTGATATAAAACACATCCACCACTAGATGGTATATAAGGTCCTTGTATATAGTATAATACAGAATTTTATAATAATAATCTGTATTTATAAAGCGCCATCATGTTCCGTCTCAGGATCAGAGGAAGTGGATCCTCTGAACCACCGCGGACGATGGCGTAAGCTGACACCTTGGACTGGAATCTAAGTGGTACCCGGTTTTCACCAGAGCCCGCCGCAAAGTGGGTTGGACTTGCTGCGGCGTGGTACCTCCGTCGTTCCACAGGCGTGACTTTGTCCAGGGTGGCAGCCAAGGCATAGTACAGATTCGTCAGGCAAACTCGTGGTCGGGTCGGGCAGGAGGTCAAGACAGGCAGCACAGGATTGGAATCGGGGACGCAGTATAAGGTCAGGACCGGGAGCACGGAATCGGGGATGTTGCAGAACATCAGGACGGGCAGTACAGGAGCAAAGTCAGGAACGGAATTGAGGTCACAACAGGAAATCAGGATAATTGCACAGGGCATCAGGAAAGCTTTCACTAAAGCAGTGGTGGCGAACCTATGGCACTCAGAGCCCTCTCTATGAGCACTCAAGTCATGGACAAAGATCAGCACACAAGACTCTTCAAAGAATATTCCTGCCGTCTCAGGCTACTCAAGATATGCTGCTCTCAGTGCTTTTTTAATACGATACAGTCTTGGCCACTTGGGACTGCTGGAAGAGTGAGAAAGTGTGGAAAGGACCAGATTATTTGTGGAGGTCCTGCTGACCCTATTCCTGTACAGGATGATCCCAAATTTAACCTTCTTATTGCAACTGTATTGGTGTCCTTAAGAGGCCGATACCATGAATGTTGTGACGTGGGACACGCTTACACGCCGCGGTCATGCGTGATCGTGGCTTGTAAAGGGTTAAACACCTGTGATCTAAGGTTTTTCCGATCCCGGGTGTTAGTGCTGGGTCTGGGCAGTGATATCACAGCCCGAAATCTTCTTCTGACGCGCCACCGTAGAAAGGCGTAGCGTCATAAGAAGTACCCTTAATGACCGCCGTAGAGTCCCGATACAGCGGTCATTAAGGGGTTAACAAAAATGCAGCATTTCACAGATATAAGTCCAACCTGTCTCTATAATTCCTGGTGTACGCAATTTCAGTTGCCCCTAGACACGACTCTTTAACTTCTTACTCAGGGTCGGCTGCCATCTTGGATTTCTGTGTGAGATCGTGGAACTGAGATTTCTGTGTCTCTCTGCTCCGAGCCTGTAGCCACGCCCTGTGCTCGGAGCTCACACTGATCACATCCTTCCAGCACATTATGAACAGAGAGAGGCTACAAACTACAAGGAGATAAGTGACCCGGGGGAAGGGGGAGGCAGGCAAATATCTGTGAGATGAAGAAGACCTAAAAGTGTAACAGTGTGAAAGTCTGTCAGCCTATATGTAATCTCATGCATTTTACCACCTTTGATCTATATCATCTCCTTTTGTCAGTGTGTTAGTACAATGTCAATAGCCAGATGAACAAGTATACACACGTCTACACATGTCTTGCGACACAATTTGACATGTTAAATCCCGTACGTTGTCCGAATCAGTCGGATCATCTGATGGCCCACCCCCCGATTTGTGTCGCGTGAAAGCTGGCGCCAATGCGCCAAAATCCATTCACGTGCGACAAAAAGCCCTTCTAAATGCGCCGCACATCGGAAATCCGATGATAGTGCGGTCCGTGGACCCTTAGAAAACAAGCTCCAATGTGTCTGCTATGAGAGTCCACACCCTGTGATTTTACACTGAGTGGCCTAAAGAGTGATAGGAGCTAAAACAGCAATAAAACTGAATAAAATTGTAAAGTAAGGGGTTAAAATGATCTTTATTGTGTCAACATCACTAGGGGATTGAGATGTGAGAATTTTCTTTCATGGAAAAAACACTTTAAATCTGAAGAAAAATCCAATGAAAAATCACAGTGTCTAAAAAAATGTATGTTTTCTGGAACAGTTTCTTCTTGGTCTGACATATTCCCCTATTGGTATAGCTCTTACTGTATGGGGTGAATGACAACTGCTAACCTCTGTGTTACCTGCTATTGGCTATACAAAAGTAGATGTTTGTAACTGTCAACCATTTTTGTCTATGTACAACGTCATGTCAGGGAAATTGTCTTAATACAAATCTCCAGTAAATTCAGGTTTAGATTATTTTCATTAATTTAACCCAAAAAATGTTTGAAGCTTATATTGTCTCCATTCCACACTAGTAACATATCATCTATAAATCTGTTGTATTAGATAATATGACCATAAAAGAGATTTGCAGAAGTAAAGATGAAATTTTCCCATTTTTCCCACCATCACAAAACAAGATTTGCCATAGAGGGAGAAAACTTTGACCCTATATGAAAATCCCATTGAATCTTAGAATTAAAAACCCAATATTCACGTTGTTTAAATAAAAAGGATGATTTGTTCTATATATACTAATAAAAGATAACCATATCTCCTCTCCATAGGTATGTAGTGTTTTGGATATAATATGAAAGCATGTGTTTTGTGACGTATCAAGCATACAATTGGTTCCGGTTTATTTTAAATATGGTAGTTTTTAACTATTAAACTATTTTTAACTATTTAATTAACTATTTTAATATGATAATCAAATAAGAAGAAGTTCCTTTTAAAGTGCTTTGCACTTTGAACAAATAAGGGAAGGATTGCTAAATATTCACAGTTGGGACTTTTTCCTTTAGCATGCCTTCTACATGATTATTTTAATCAATAAATAATATTTGGATGGAGACGGGCAACCAATGCATTGACTGGCACATAATGGAGGCATCCGTGTCTCATTTGGTCTGAAAGACAAGCCTGGCTGCTGCATTATAAATAGATAATGAGATGCACGCGGCAAGAGCCAGCAAGATAGTGAATATGCGGTGCAAACGAGGTCGGAGTCCAGCACATCTGAAGGCCACCCGCCTGCTATATGCAGGCCTCCCCCACCCCATGGATTAAATGCAGCCCTCTCCACCCCCCACAGATTATATACAGACCCCCTTCCTCCCATGGATTAATT
This sequence comes from Engystomops pustulosus, assembly GCF_040894005.1. Taxonomy (NCBI): domain Eukaryota; kingdom Metazoa; phylum Chordata; class Amphibia; order Anura; family Leptodactylidae; genus Engystomops; species Engystomops pustulosus. Next base: position 175,615,969 of record NC_092411.1, read on the forward strand.
ATATGCATCTCCCTTCCCCCCATGGATTAATTAAATGCAGCCCCCTCATCCCCATGGATTGTATGCAGCCCCCCTTCCCCCATGCATTAGATGCACCCCTCCTTCCCACCATGAATTATATGTAGGCCCCCTTCCCCCCATGTATCAATTATATGAAGCCCGGGCCGCCCTCAGCCCCCATGGACTAAATGTGATCAGTAATAAAGTAATACATCAGTCCTTTGCCCAGGTCCAGGGCTTACGCTCTGCTGTCATCATCCGGGTCCTCATGCATAGCTGCCATGATTCACTTACTGCGTGCGCCTGATATCCTGCATGTGTCGCTTCCCCGATCAGTTCCGCTGGAGTTCACCATCTTCTTCCCGGTGTATGTAAGTGCATTATATCGACACAATTTTAAAGTTAAATACCGCAGTTTGTCCAAATCCGTTGGATCTTCTAACGGCCCATACCTGATTTGTGTCGAATGAAAGCTGGCGCGATTGCGACACAATCCGATCGCCTGTGACAAAAACCTCTGTTAAATGTGCCCCAAACCGGAAATTGCCAGTAAACCCAACGGAAATGCGGTCTGCGGACCCTTAGTAAATGTTCCCCAATATATATTTGATAAATATTCATATCCAAATTTTTATATAAATATATATAAAGTTAGATGATAAAAGGTTAAACAGATTGCATACCTAACAGGGACCATATACAAAGTGACACATGCATCAAAGTGTCATATGATAAAAATACATATTATATATATTTACAAAATTGCAAGAATACAATATATTAATATATAAAGTGCAAAGGGTAAAGTGACATGTGCAAAGAAAATAAATTATATCAGTAAGGCAATTTATATCAGTAAAGCAATAGAAAATATAAGAGCTGCAAAAGCACACACAAAACAAATTAATTGTTTACAGCACAAGAAATAGAATATCAAAACATCATCGTAGTTTTCTACATTAGGGTTTACTACATAAATATCAAAAGATTATATCAACACAATGGTCAATATTACAATATATACTAGAGTATAAGCCGAGTTTTTTCAGCACAACAAACTTGGCTTATACTCTCTTTTCCGAAAGCCCCCCCAGGTCTTCTGTGCAATCAGGGTCTTCTCTGCAATACATCTGGCAGCAGCAGGTCCGTGTGACGCTCTGGCACACAAGCTGTGACGTCAACCGCCGCCGACATCAGTGTGTGTGTCGGCAGCTGTGAAAGGCAAAGGCACTGTCACAGGCACTGACGCCGGCCTCCGCTGCCATAATATTGTGTGTGGCGGCAGCTCTGACACGTACCGGCCGCTGCAGGACGGATCGCAAAGAAGACCTGTGAGGGCGTCAAAAATGTGTTTTGACTTTTTTTTTTTTTTTATGAACTGGGCAAACTGGGGCTGGTGTAAAGCTGGCTATATAATGGGGAAGGGGGCTGGCTACTGTGGGAATGCTGACTGGCTATATACTGGGGCAGGGGGCCGGCTATATACTGGGGCAGGGGGCTGGCTATATACTGGGACAGTGGGCTGGCTATATACTGGGACAGTGGGCTAGCTATATACTGCCAACCTGTAAAAGTAAAATAAAAAGTTTAAAAGACATAGTAAAAACACTTTTTAATAATATGTTATTTTTATGGGAGGGTGATTGGCCCCAAAAAATACAAAAAGAAAGGAAACCAAAATTGTCGATTTACTTTTCCTTCATACATTCAAGAGTTAATAAAATCTCATCAATAAGCTAATGACCAACTAAAATGTAAAGTATTTGTAAAGTGCATCTAATGTTGCAGAAAAAAATTGCCAAAAAAATAGAGATTGTATAGCCATTATAATGTGACAATGCAAATCTGCTCTGAATTGCACAACTTACCTTCAATGCCCAGCAGTTTACCACCACATACGGGTTATTGTTGTACTCGGAAGAAATTGGGTATCAAACTTTGAGGAGCATATTGGTATGTTATCCGCTGAGAATGTGTACATTTTTTGAAAAACACGTTCATTTAGCCAAAAAAATTAACATTTCAAAACTGCACACAGTTGCACACTGTAAAACAAGGGTTAACAAACTTCATAAAAGTTGTTTTATATATGTTGAGGGGTGTAGTTCTATAATGGGGTAATTTATGGGCTTTTATTATTATTTAGGCCTCTCAAAGTGACTTAAAATCTGAGCAGGTCCTTCAATAGTATGATTTTGCGATTTTTATGAAAATGAGAAAAATCGCACCTAAAGTTCAAAGCCCCATAACCTCTTACAAAAAGGAGAGAATGCATAAAAAACCATGTCCACATAAAACATACATTCAGTTAATGCCAGTTATCAAGTATTTTTGTTGTTTTGACTGTGTGTTGAAAAAGTAGAACATTTAGAAATTTGAAAATCAAGAATTTTTTCAAATTTACTCCAAATATCATTTTTTTTATAAATAAACGTAAAACATACCTCCAAAATTTT